>NW_027526276.1:823593-1528933 GCF_048455015.1 Haemaphysalis longicornis
CGTGCTCTTGGGGTACAGCTGAGAATGAATCGGGTCATGAAGCGTCCTGAAGTGCAAGCCCGCTCCCCCAACTTCAGCGAACGTTGAGTGTTGTTTTTTCCAGTGTGTCGAAGTGAAAAAAAAATGCGATTCGGTTACGGTTCTGGTTCAGACGAAATCATTTCGTTCCGGTTAAGTTCTGGTTCGACAAAATCACGTACCGAACCGGTTCGCGAACCGGTTCGGGAGCTTGAACCGGTTCGCTGATTTTCACTGAAATCAGAAAAAAAAAATTAGTAGTTTAAAACGACAGTCAAATGAAATAAAAACAAAAATTAAAAATGCTGCTGTTCCCCAAAGGCAGTGGCGCAATTGCAAAGCAAACTTTAAACAATTACGAGGTATTAGAAAAACGGACGAAGTGGCGACGATTTACAACCTACTTTCTCGCCCAGATTTTATGTGGTCCTAGCAGCTATTCATAAAGCCACAACCAAGAGATATGACTGTGGGATATATTTTCTGCCTTTTCCCTTTTTGTTGACATCGCAATCGTCGCTATGGAATCGCCCATTACGCTAACCTTGAAGCCTTAAATTTAGGCCTGCGTACTGGCGCGTTAAAATACCAGCGCTTAATACCAATGGCGCGCATTTTTTATATTTGTAACAAAACAGAAAAATCCTACAGCAGGCACATAAATACTACCAATAAATTAGATTATTTGGTCACCCTGAATAATTTGTTAGCCGTCACTTTATTGAATGTGTTAGCCACACCTTTGTTAAAAGTAAGCGTTAGTTAGCGCTCAGTCACTGCATTATTGCTCTGACCACTGTAATTCCTTTTGCGATAGCGATACCGGATGTGTGCATTACAATCAGTATGTCATCACAACACCTGACCCCCGGCCGTCGTTCCGTGTGCTACATTGCGGAATCTTATAACGGATTATGGTGTTACAAAATGAAAGGGAAATTTGACGCGCAGAGCATGAGATTGTACTTTTTTGGGTATACGTTCTTTAATTCGTCCACAGCAGTACTCCCCTCCGGTACGAGTAGCCGTAGAAGTAATGTAGCGAGTTTGGCAGTCAGTACAAGTGCACCTTCGAAAAAATCCCCGCATTTCCCCGAGGGGAAGAATGTGAAAGTGCGAATGCACGAGTTGAATTTGCGCGGTTCGGTAATGTTCGCGAAAGAGAGATCACACACACACACACACACAACTACAAAGAAAGAAAGATGCATTTATTCACAGACACCTATTTGTGTTGTCGTTGTACTTGATTGCTAGAGCGGATCTCAGCTTTGAAATTTCGTGTCAGTACTCCTTTAAGCGGGTGCATTAGCCCTTCTCACGCCCGATTCCTGGCCAATCCCCCACGTGGGTATGTGCCATGTCAGCGGCCAGGCAGCGCGCGGCCATCTCCCCCCGTTGCCAAGGAAGACGAGGAGATTCCTGGCCAATCCCCCACGTGGGTATGCTATGCGGACATCGCCGGTGGACGCAGGTTCAGGGTCGCTTAAGAAGTGAATCGCACTTAAAAAAGCAGATCTGAAAGAGACAAAACCGCACCAGCAGCAAACGGCTTAGCCACTGAGCAGCTCCTGCGGTCACACTTGTCAAGTATTAACAATTTGCAGGTGTCGGACCTTTTAAACAAATTACGAAATGCAAAAAGTTTGCACACATGGGGTATGGGCTTTCGCTGCTGCGCACTGGAGCACTCCTGCAGCCTGATTGCTCCAATAAAGTCGCAGCTAGGGAAGGGCAAAGTCGTTTTATATCCCCTGCAAGCTGCCGAGAATGAGATTTCGTTTGGTCAGCTTGCACTACGCTCGCGCTTCCAGCAGCAACAGACCATTGCTACATTGGTGCTCATTCATTTCCCTTGTTCGGAGGATCGAACCATTTCGGCATTAAGCGGTAACCGTTATTTCTTTTTTCGCTTCAGTTCCGGTTCGGGTTCAGTGTGCTCAAAAAATAACGGTTCGGGTTCGGGTTCAGTTTCGGCAAGAATACCGGTTCAGTTCCGGTTTTCGGTTCGGTTCGGTTCCGCTTCGACACCCTGGTTTTTTCGCGCACAATTATCGACTGAAATGATGAACAACATCAAGCCGCAAATCATTGAGATGGGCCTGGTTTGTCATGGCTTTTACGTTTTTAGTTTGTTGTCGAATCACCCTACATTTCATGTAAATGTGTTAAAAGCAACTGTTGTGTGGCTAATTTTCACGAAGAAAATAAAATTACTTCCACGCAGCACAAGACTTGTCCGCTGTTTTTACTGCGAATCAGAAATTTGCCGTAAAATACGCTGCTGAAGTAAATACGAATTGAGCCTACATGTGCCTAAACGACAGTATTTGGTGCGTATAAATGCCTAAAAGGCTCTTTTCAGTGCCTGTTATAGGTGCCTCAAGCCTTGATTTTTTCGTTCCTAAAGTTCCGGGCTCTACTAATGAACGCACTTGTATTTTATCTACAATTTAAAATCACCACACCGGAGAGACCTCTCTGCATTAAATCCTATCTTGCGTTTGAAAGCTGCTTCAAAGAAAATACATTGACTTAAAGACCACTTATGTTCACTTCGGAGTCGGTCATGTATACAGCACATTTGAAAGTACCGCCAATCCGATTTGCTTACTACGGCTCACTTGTAACCGTCTGTGCCAAAATAAACATGATGTTTACCAGCACGCAGTATACTCTGACGACAAGAAGACATAATAAGCAGTAAACTTTCCTCGACACGTCAGCTTCTACACATTGCAAACAGTTTAACACCACTCTCCGACACCTTTTATGTTCCTCCTTCGTGCGCGCCAGAAGAGCTTTACGAGACGCGTGAAACAAACAAATGCACAAGCAAACAAAGAGAAAACCACCGTGGCTGTGGGGCCAGGAAAGAGGCTGGTTGCTTCTTTATGTTTTTAGCCCACCGTGGCGAGCTCGTGCCCGAAAAGACCGCCTGAGTAGAATGGTCGGGGAAAAAGCCGCCGGCAACGTTTAGGCGCGAGATCGCCTCATTCGCGGGATGCTGTCCTGTCACGAAAGGTTAAGTGCAGGGTCACGCACAGTCGCCTCTCTTTGGGGGGCGGCAGAAAATCCACGACTGCCTGGTTTCTTTCTAACCGCGCCAAGAATAGGGCGCAGCGGTAACGACGACTGCGCACAGCGCATGTGAGTGGAAGCAGAAAGTCGACTGTTTTCTCGCCCAGTTGCACCAAACTGGAGCAAGAAATGGAGCGGTTGGTTGGTTTCCAATTGCCAGCGTCCAACATCAGTGTACGTTAAGAAAAAAAAAAATAGTCGCCGCATAAAACTTTTAAAGAGCTACTCACGGAAATAATTGCACATAGCATCAGATGCAGTTTTCTTTGTACTGCAAAGTACATGAACAATTTGTCCAACTGAAGGAAGATCTGCGTCGCGCCACACGCGCTCTCATCCCACCGTGTGGCACAGACCTTCCCAGTGGCTTGCTCGCTGGGAGGAGGTCCTGCTGAGTAGACTTCGAGTTGGGGTGGCCCTATCTCCTGCGGTAACCCGGGCGTGGCCACCACGATACCATGCCCCGTTTACCAACACCTGCCCCTTTTGTACGGTTCCTGCCGAAGACGCCGACACCAACCACCTGCTATGGACGTGCCCTTCCCTGAGTGCAGCGAGATCCAGACACCTTCGCGGCACAGGCCTGCATCCTGGGAGACCCCCTGATCTCCAATGATGGCTGTGGGGGCCCCACCACCGCTGTCTTCTGGATTTCCTCCGGGAAACGGGTGGCAACGTGTACCTCTAAGACTCTATGCCAAAGGGCATACTATCGCAAAAAAAAAAGTTTTCTTTGTTTTGTTGCATTCATTTATAAATATGGCTCGTACCACGGGGAATATATCGGTGCTGCATAGCTGCAGCAGCTGGTGCTCGCCGGCAATAAAAAATAGTAATGAAGCACGTAGAAAGCTCGGCGCGATGAAAATGGAGTACACCAAAAGCAACAGCTTCCTGTTTGACTTGCTCGAATCCATATTGCATGTCGTGCATCGCGTGGCTGAAGAAGGAACGCGCAATGCGAAATCATACCTCAGGGAATTCCTCTGGCACGAGGCAGACAAGACCAAATCCTAGCCGAACATGATTGCATCCGATCACTGTCAAGATTAGCATGACAACCCGACCAACGGTTCCTTTATTGCGAAGGTACTACCACTGCGTGGCACTGTGAGAATGTAAATGCCGCATGGTGACATTTCCAGAACATTCCGTCGGTATTTCGGTAACACTACCGTATTGCAGGGGGGTATGTTTTATTTGAGCTTAATGCACGCAATTTTATGGCAGTGATATTACTGCATGATTCGATGATATTGTGTTTACTGCGGTGATATTGCGCAATTATTGCGATATCCTTTTTAAAGCAAAAGCTTTCTACCTCTACCCCCCAAGGGTTCTTTCGCGACCGTTGGTGTCACCAGAAAACTCCAGCGAACAAATAAAAGAATTTCCTGGCAGGGCCGGGAATCGAACCTGGAACTAATAGACTAACAAAGCGAGAGCCCGTTGTCTTACCGATTCAGCTACGAGCCCACGCGAACACAGGAAGACAAATGATGTACTCACCAAGCACATCTACGGGTTTACCCCCTGCCTTCTCGCTGAATGCCACGTGAAAGCATCACACGCCCACTCACACCCGTCTAGCGGCCATGTGCGAACCTTGCTCATGTGCTAAGAGTTACAAAAATTAAAGGAAGCTCACACCAATCCATGGAATCTCACTTTTAGTACGCCAATGTGCTAAAGCCTGTGGCCTCCAGTGTTCACGTAAAAAATCACAGCTCCTTGTCGTCCGCCCTCACGCCAAATCAAGGAATACATTCAAATACTCCTTGATGACCAGGCCATCGCTCCAAACCCCAGCATCAAGATCATGGGCCTGCACTTCCAGGCCAACACCAAGAGTGACGCTCCTTGCAGCGCCTCAAAAACAGAATTAATCTAATCATACACATGATCAGGCGAGTTGCCACCAAGACGCGAGGCCTAAAAGAATCCGGTATCTTTCGATTAATTGAAGCTTCCGTCCTCACGAGAGTTACTTACGACAAACCTTTATCTTCTTCTCGACGAGGAAGACATAGAGATGCTTTATATAATGATTAGACAGGCGGTTGAGAAGGCCATTGGTCTTCTCGTGAGTGCGTCCACACTGAGGCTGCTTAGCACGGGCTCCACAACACGGCAGAATAGCTGATAGAAGGCCATCTTTCTAACCAGAAGGTCCGACTCAGAACTGCGGTGGGTAACCGCATGCTTCACCAGATTGCCTGGGCAGCCCAGAATGTCACTCCGCTTGACGTACTCCCAGACTCTTGGCGACTAAAACTAAAGATGCTCCATTTGCTTAGAAATATGAACCCCTCACATGACGAGGGTCAACGAAAAGCACGGGCTCAAGCGCTAAACACCACCCTCGGTGGGGCTCATGCAGTTATCTACACAGACTTCTCCTAACATCGAGGGCAGCAACACGCCATCATCGTGGCTTACTCCAGAACCAACCTCCTTGCGTGTACCTCGCCTAGGAGCCAACAAATGACGGCAGAAGAAAAGGCAGCCATCACCTTGGCTCTCACTCAACCAGGGGTTCGGAGGGTAGTCACCGATTCCCAGCAAGCCTACTGGTATTACCAGTCGGGTTGGGTGTCCTGACCTGCCCTGTGCGTGCTAAAAATCCACTACCCAAACGGTTCCATTCAGCTCATCTGGACACCGCCTCACGCTTCAATGGAGGGCAACAAATGCGCCCACCCAACAAACCTGCGCTTTTACCTCCCGTGCTATGGAGCTGCACGAGGACAGTCACCCGCTTGTCACGTCCAGGGAGATAATCCAGCATTATCGCCTTCTGAGACAGACGGTACCTTCGCCTTACCCTGACCTTTCCAGAGAACAACAAACTACCCTACGGCTCATACAATCCGGGCTCCTTCCCACAGCCTACGCGTCTTCACGTACTGCATCCGAATCGCTACGACGCTGAACGTAAATTTTTCTCAGAAGTAGGAATACTCCGCCCCGTAATCGGGGTGTGTGACTTTAGCCCTGAGCACCCTCCTCTCTTTCCGTCAACTACCCAACAAGAGCAATGGGAGATGATGCTATCCAGGCCCTATCTACCTACCCAGCTTCAGCGGGTGGACAGAACACAGGCCGCGCGGACTACATATGGGCCCCACAGAAGAAGGAATCACTCCCCAAGGCTGCACTCTGGGCCGTTCAGAAATCTGAACAGAAGTATTTCTTCCTCCTCCTTCTCAGCCGCAAGTCTCGTCGCCTCCGTCCGCGGCGCAGAGACGGAGAAGTCAGATCTTCTAACACCGGGTTGGAGCTAACTTTGATTTTATAAAAAAAAAGTTTCCACTCTTGCTAGAACCAATACAACTCAACCAAACACCGTTCATGCATCATGCATTGATTTAACCTTACCAAGAATATCTCTTGGAAGTAATAAATGGTGTGGTTAAGTGCATTTTACTTCTCTCTGGTTTTGCTATTTGTAGAGCCATGTGAGTGATTTTAAGTGACGTCGCATGAGTAATCGTTACGGGTGCCGTTTACAGCTTTGCTTTCCAACCACATTCACGGGGTGGATTGGCGCGATTTTTTTTTCAGGGATTCTCCGATGCTACGCAATCCGGGATACGAAATCCACTCAGATTGCATGTTAAAAAAATGCTTGTACTAGTACTGTACAACAGCCTGTGTTTTGGAGTGTTAGTTTCTTTTTTTCTGTAGAAGAAAGCCTGCATCGCATACATTTTCTTTTTGGACCCAGAACTAGCCATTGGCTATGGGTCCAAGCAGTCTGATGATCCTTTGTACTGTATGATTTGACAAATAAAATTTAAAAAAAATGGCATGATGCAATATTGAAAAACAGCCATCCCCCAACACGCTTACTCACTGGGGTTCAGAAAGGGGGTGAGGCGAAGGATGGGCCAAAACCTTCCCTGACCCCTCCCAAGGCCACTTAGAAGAGAAGTTTCTTTACTCGGGTACAAGGAACGGGTGCAAGCTCATGTAGTGTATCACTCCGTCGAGGCGGCAGACCCAGATGTCAGCGCGCGCGCGCGTTTTGAAAAGAGATTGCGCCTGATGCGTGACATCGCTTGCCTTTCCTCACGTGACTTGATTGTCGTCACAGCAGTAATTTAGGAGCAGATTGAGGCAGCAAAATTGCGAAAACGACTCGCATCGTGCACGTTCAAAATACTCCCAATAACGCACTCCTTGCGCCACGCGGAGTAACAGCCGGCTGCGGTGATGAGGTGCACGGGCAACTTCAGTTGTCGTTCTTAAGTGGTACTCGAGTATAGGTGGCTTTGCCACCACCCCCGGGTTAGGACCAATGAGAGAAGTCATGGTTCCAAAGTCCCTTCCATCCTCCACTGCTCATAAAAAAAAAATCCCGGGCCATTTCCACTGACGTGAAACCCTGAATGGGGAAGCATGCAGCGTATAAGTGTATTATTGTCGTCTTTGGGTTCTTGCCAACTAGACGAAACCGTTGGGGTGGTAGAGGTATACAGCTTTGCTTTACAAGTCTCTTGCTTTTGAAAAACGAAGCTCTCTAGCGCGAGGCGCAAACGAATGTCCTGGTTTTGTCTTAGTACGCGTTACGAATAATTCCAGCGCGAGGCGTAAACGAATTTCCCGGTGTTTTAGTACCATGACTACACGAGATGACCATTGCGACGACGACAGGAGACACCAACATCCCCAGCCCCTAAGGACCTTTGCTCCTAAAAAAAATGGCTCCAATCCACGCTGTGAAGGTGCTTCGAAAGCCACGCAGGAAACGACACCCACAACAATTGGCCATGCGACGTCACTTGAATTCACAAACGAGGCTCTACAAAGAGTGAAACCAGAGATTCTGCCTGCCGTTACCTAGAATTCGCAGGGGCGGCATCCCAGACGCAGAAGCGTCGGCCGCGGCCGGGCTAGAGCGGCGGACGCCGCCGCTATTCGCACTTTGCAGCGAATATAGGTGGCGCGACGGGGTATCCAAAATGGAGGACGGGACGTTGATCGGAACGTCGCGTAAGCGCGTGCGTCTGGAGGAAAAAGCCGACCCGGGCCCTTTAGTGTCTCTTCAGACCATCTTTTCCCTTGCCGATGAGACACGACGGTGTTTTGTCGAAGGCGAAGCAGTTTATACTGTCAGTCACACAGTGTTTTGCGGCATCAGGGCGGCCACCGACGACATGCTGAGCATCGAGGGATTGTGCCTGCAACCGAATGGCGTCACCAGCCAACCGCACTGCGTGCACGTTTGTTGGCACTGCAGGTTCTATAAAGTATGCTACACTTCCATCCATTCTCGTAAAATTGTTCACGTGCACTTCACGAATATCTATTAAGCGCCAAGCAGAGCTTGGTAGTCGCAACCGAGCACATCGTTTTGTTATTGCCACTTGCGCAATTGTGTCGGGTTAAGAGCGAATACTGCGAGTAAAGTATAATTTTGTGGGCTGTTTTTACAAGGAAAGATCAAACGGCGTTTATGCAGGTTGCAGGTAATAATAAAATACCGGAACTAAATATCAAACGCTGAAGCCTCTGCGGCAGCTCCTGTTACATCAGCTGTGCTGTGCTTTCAGCGCGCTGTCTGAAACGACGATGCTGCAGTAACAAGTTTATTTATTTATTACCAATACCTACATCGCCCATTCCTGGGAGAAGGGAGGGGGGTTTCAGAAAGAAAAAAAAAGCAGCAAGTTCAAAACAGAAATCACACAGAATGCTAAAAAGAGAACGAAGCACGAACAACCCAACAAAGCACAAAACGCAACTGGAATAATGCATTTATTAAAAGAAACCACCACGTTAATAAAAGAACAAAGACGTTCTCCTGTTGGTTCTTGGCTTCACTTTCTTCTCGTGCTTGCGCATAGGAATGTTATGCGGCGGCACGGCGCCTTTCTTCAACCGCGCTTTCAGTCGCAGGCCATCTATTAATAAACGACACAGCCAACTTGCACGAAAAACACACCATCAATAACGAGATACCGAACTTAACTTACGGATACTGCTCCAGAAGAAGTCAGCTTTCGTGAAGTGACTACTGCAAACCCCATTGTGTTGATGACACCATTTCCAATGCGGAGCATAGTTATCCAAATCTTCCGGGCTTTTTTTATCTCTAGGAGAGGTATGAATGCTGGCTTTTCCCGGCACTGAGCGATTTCTATACTGCGGTACACAGCACATTCGATTGCTTTTTGGTTTTGCGTTCTCAATCCCCACGTTTCCGAACGCTCCGGCTGCCTTCGCCCGGGATGCCGATCATCTACAGACAGCTTCGGAAAAAAGGCGCTCGGCGGCGCCACCGTTGCTAGAAAGTGCGAATAGGGACGTGCGTCGGAAGAAAGACAACGGCGAGGAGCGTCATTCGAAGGGCGAGACAGCGGAACCTAGCCATCCCGATGTGCTAGCTCGGGGCTACACCACCGCGTGACACAAGCGCGAACACCGAAACGATTCGGCACGTGCACACAGAACACAAATAAGCCGGAATGGGAGTAAATGGCTTGTGTCATAACTCAGTACCAATTCGGAGTTTTCAAAACTCCTTCCAATGGGAGTTTCGCCTTACTCCCATTATTTCGGCAGTTTTTTCAGTAGCATATGGGAGTTTCATTTTACTGCCACTACAATGGGAGTTTACAGGGGTACCATTGGGAGTGTATTGTTTCCTCCAACTGGGAGTTTTCAGGGGGCGCATTCGAGGTTTTTTTTTTGTGTGTGTTTTTGTGTGCTTCATATATATGCGCTGCAGTTGAATTTATTACTGCATTTGGGAGTTCTTAATAAGGGCACAGGCCGCATTTTTATTTTTCGTTGGAGATCACGTAATTTCTAGTCTTTTTCCGCTTCAAACGTTGAATGGCGAAACGTGAAAAGTTTGTTTTCTGCACAGTCAATTTATTGCATAAAAATTACATGAATACGATACACGTGTGAACACGTTAATAAGACAATAAAAACACTGAATCAACAAAACACCTACATCGAGAACACAAGGTATCTTGGTAAAAACTTTATCTACTACAACACTCCTCAACTAAAAAAATTTAAGCCATTTGCAAACAATGAGGTCAGCATGTCGTCGGTGCGCTGTTTGCTTGCACCTGCCTCCCAAACGCTGACGTTGCCGCACCCCCTGGCACGTTCTTCTGGAAGCCACAACAGCACATTGATTAGGGGGATAGCAAAACGCTTTAAATCTGCGGTAACAAATACATAAGCATATTGTGCATCTGACCTAAAAAAAAAATAAAAAAAGAAACGGCACTGTAAAGACGCTGAACTTGTCACTCTTGTGTCCAACTTTCCGTAATGTCTGAATCTTTGTTTAAAGCTACGCAAAATTGCACTTCTGTCCGAGACACCTGCGCTCACTAGTTCGTCAAAACGAAGTGTTCTGCTGTTCAAAAAGGTGCGCGACCCTTGTGGCGACCAACTTCTCAAAATGCTTCCTTTCCCTCTTTTCCTTGCCTGTAGTGTTCTGGGAACGAGCTTCAGGTTTTACCCCCCGCACTGCCCCTCTCTCCCCTCACCGAAAGTTAAGGAAAAATTTCGGTCGGTGTGACACCTGCGCGTGCCCCCCTTCAAAAAAAAAATAAATAAAATAAGCAGTCGTCTGTCGACTCTACAGAATGCTCCCTCGAATGGAGTTTGCTGGTTATAGTTACACGCGCCTAGCGTACGGAGAGCTCCCACGGGGCCCCGACCTTCTCCCTTTCCAGTGAAAGCAATTAATCGCCGGCGGCACGCGGCAGTCACCCTCCTCGTAGCAGGCGCGGCTGGCACCACACCTACTTCTCAATAAAAGCGGCCGCACTGCGACGTTTGACCGGCCAACTTCACCCTCGCTTGCCAGTAAGCCACAGACACAGCCTAACTACAGTGGCCTAACAAAAACACCTAACAGCCGTCCACAGTTCGGACAGTTTTCATTCTGCTTGCGAGTGTGAATGAGTGAGTGTTCCGCTCGAGACCCGCGCAAATACGCATTGCTTTCACACCGTTCGGCCTCCCCAATGACGTTCCGGGCATGGTGCCGTCTTTCACGCACAACGCTCACCTCCAGTGGCGGAGAATCGCCCGTGCAGTGGCGCGGGAAACACGTTGAGTTTATTTGACGCTAGAAGGGGCACAAGTCTCCCAAAATGTTGCGTACAATAAAAAACGTGAAAATCTTACCTTCAACCACCTCGCAAAGGCACAACCATGTTGTTTTTAACGAGCCACTCTCAGCGATCACTGCATTTAGGCCTCGCGTCGGCTGGCTGGCGTATACCGTCGGCTCGAAAGTCGGTGACACGGAGGCGACGTTGCAGTCCGTCGCACGTCAGTCCAGGCTGGTTCCACAATGTTCGCAACGAGCTTCGGTTGTTGGGAAGCACTTCACATCCGTTCGTCCGGCCGCAAGTTCACACTGGCAAGAAATTTTCGGGGACGCTGGAGCTTACACGACACACGACACCAACTGGCAGCCATTTTGTAAGGACGCGTAGAGGAGGAAGGGGTGAAGGAGGAGGAGAAGGAAATGGAGGCGGCGTGGGAGTTTTTAATACTCCCATTAGGACAAACGCAGTAATCACAGCCAGATACTGCGTTTTGTGAAGAGGTACAACCGTGGTAAATGCGCTTATTTACGACGGCTTGTGGCCCCCGGTGTAAACTGGCAGTTTTTCCACCATCATACTACCACAAGTGGGAGCAGGCCGCCTGTCGTGAGGAGTTTAAAAGACGTATTCCAGCCAAGAAACTCCCATTCAGGCTAACTTGTGTTTTGTGTGTGGGCTTAGGGATTTCCATTTATACAGATTTAAAGGAGTTAGTTTAGTAAGTTTGAGAATTGCCAGAAAGCTAAGTGAACTCTTATGATCGCTATTTATCAGGACCAATTGCTCCTTTCGCCTTTTGTAATGCCTGTTAAAGGAGCCATGAAGAGAAAATACAAGTTGGGTTTATTAGAAAGACTCCTTAGTCCCGATAACGATGATGCCCATATCATCGCAATTTTCGAAAAAATAACGGAGGTATGAAAGAAAACGTGTGAAGCAGGCGCGACCCCCTAGCCGATTTCCCGCAACTTTTCTGTGACGTCACGGAACCTTGTTTGGGCGATTGGCGGCCGCCTAACTGACCTGTCGCGACGACACATGACTGGACGTCTGTAATGGGGCCTCTAGTTCCATTTGACCGCATCACTTGAATGCTAACGTGCAGTTAACGCACTGAAAATTATGTTTTATTGTTGGCCCGTATGACGTCATTCTTGCTCATAACACGTCACTGTGGCGCGCAATTTGAAAGTTTTTAAATACTTCTTGCTTTTTTTTTTCGTTAAAAAACATCTTTTGGGGCTGTAATGGAGCTGAGTGAGATTCTGAATCCTAGTTCTTTCAAATTAAACGAAGTTGTATTTTCTCGTCATGGCTCCTTTAAAACACAACCGAATTGGCATTCCCCAATTTAGAAAACGGAGGTAGTGTTTGTCTAGCGGCCAAGGGTCTGTATGGGGTCTCTACCAGGTGCTGTCGAACAAGTTAATCAAGCCGTGCGAAGGAAGCGTGCAATGTACGAGAAACTGATTGATTGATTGATTTTAGGGTTTAACGCGCCGACGCAACGCAGGCGATGAGGCGCGCCGTAGTGGAGGGCTCCGGATTAATTTTGACCACCTGGGGATCTTTAACGTGCGCCGAAATCTCGTACACACGGGCGTTTTTGCTTTTCGCCTCCATCAGAAAAGCGGCCGCCGCGGCTGGGAATCGAACCCGCGACCTCGTGCTCAGCAGCGCAACGCCTTAGCCACTGAACCACCGCGGCGGGTTGGACGAGAAACTGCGCCAAAACAACCGTCGCTAAATCTGACGACAAAGCCGAGTCGCGCCGATGCGCCCGACGGCGTGAGCGCGTGAGGAACGTGGGTAAATTCGCCGCGCCATCTACACTGGGCTCCGTGAGTGACAACCGCCCTCAACCTCCGCAGCCGCCTTGGGAGTTTCTTGTCCCGCACGCCACGAAAGAACCGTAGGCTGGCAGAGCAGGAAAACTTTGCTTTAAAATAGGTTTGAAAATTTAATAACCAAAAAACAACCGGTTTCACCTACGTTATAAAAATGGGTGGGTGACATTTTATTTGTCGTGGGAGTGCATACTTACCCTAACGGCTTGTGAAACTCAGATCTCTTGATAAGCTTTTCGCCAATGGTCGTCTAGGAAGCATCCAAGCCCGATATCACGGCTCTACAGGCTACTGAAACTCCTGAGAAATTATCGGATCTCACACCTAATGAAGAGCTGTTTGAAGCAGGCGAAGCAACAAACGGACGAAAGGAAACCATAACTGAAAGTACAGTGAAGTGCATTTATTAAAGCGCCGTTATTGTTGGATGTAGCGTCGAGTTTAGCATGTGCCATCGAATTTTCGGCTCTTGTTCGGATAGCTAGAGCTGCACTTCACTTGCAATCGGCAGCAGAAGATGAAACAGCTTCAACTGTTCCCGGCCGCCGCAGAAACTACCGTCATGGCGTCACACTGCTTTGCCGTGTGTTTCAGGCTATTTCAGGCTTCAGCATATTTATAGTCACCCATTTTTATGGTTGGCGCATTCAAGCGAGCCACGAATGACGCAGTGCGTGGTTGATGGCGGCCTGGGGTTGCTTGTTGAAATTTCTGGGTCAGTTTTTACCTATCCTTTATAACCGCACAACTAAAATAAAAAAAACGAACAACAACAGCGCAGACAACTATCAAGAACAACCGGAAAACCTGAAGCTAGTTCAACTTAAGACATTTTTTGCACACGCACTAATGTTAAACGTTTTTGGAAGTAGCAGTTACCGAATCGAGCAATGATTGAGTGAGTCGCTGTTAGGTGCTATAATGTGCTTCTGTGAAAAACATACGTGAAAATGGCAGTGGTTTCTGTATAGCTGCGTACGCGCGAATGAAAAGTTCTCCCGTAACTCTTCCCGCAGTTCAAGAGGAGCGAGACCCATAAATGTACTGGTATTACTCGAAGCAGGCAGGCAGGCAGGCAGGCTTGTCTGGCACTGCTCGGAAATAGAAAGCGAAACGAGATTTTTCCCCTCGCTCATTAGAGACGCCCGTTCTGGCGATTCCAGCTTCGACCGGAGGGGTCCGGGGAAAGTGCGGGCGACATTGCTTTGCGGGGAAGCACCACTGGCTGACCCGAGCCGCCGCGGTGTTACCGGCACACAAAAGGTTAAGTGGGCCAGCCCGGGCCGCACGCCACCGGACGATGGGTGCCTGCCTATGCGCCGCTTTTGTGGCACGCTACACCGGCGACGCAATGAGATCGCACGAGCGTGAGACCAGAACGGCAGGGGGAGGCGGGGAGGCCCCGATGCATGCCCGGAGAAGCGTGTGACGCGCTGTAATTTGCTCGGGCTGGCCGGCCGAGGGGGGCTAGCCGCGTCGGCAACGTTTCTCGCACTGCGGTAGACGGGAAAGGGAAGGGAGACGCTGTGGTGGCCGAGGGCGCGACGGATTGTATCAAAGCCAGGCGCCTAAGCGGTTACCCAGCAGGTAGGCGCGGACTCTATATAGTATGCTGTACTATATATATTGCAAAGCTGAGAATTGGAGACGGCAAGCGGCAACGTTCAGGTCCATTTATGTGGAAGCCGGGGCGGAAGACAGCAAGATGGAGACCGAGCTTCGTTGTTGATGGTGAGCCGGTGATGATGAGCATGTACAGCCATGGAGTTTCTTGACTAAGAAACTCCACTTGTACAGGAGATGATGTGGTATCCGCAAGCTACTGGTGATGATGATTGCTACTTACGGTGCCAAATTACCCATTTCAGGAAACAAGACTCAAACTCACCTCACAATATATGTGTATGTATGCGTGTAATACACTCATACAGTAGCTGGCTGACTCTGGATTTTTCGCTGATTGAAGAGATTCCGTTGTCTATAGCACAGAGTAAGAAGGAGGGCGGGTGCTTTCTCGCGCGCGATATTACCGCGTGCGTGTTCATTGTGATATTTCTTGGTTCTCAATAAAGTACGCATATTCCCTTACCATTCTGTGTAATGAAGGGACGGAGCGAGCCATTCCATAGATGAAGAACTCCACAACCCAAACTGCGTTTCACCTTTGGGTCTGCAGAACGACAGACCAAACGTTCCCAATGGTCTGTCCCAACGTTACTAGAATATTAGTAACGTTGGTCTGTCCTACCAAACATGGTATATAACGAAACTCGAACGATGCGGCTGGTCAACTAGGGACGTCCAAACTATAGTGGTAAACGTTGCTTTGTCACGAAAATATTCACAAGAACAGCTCGAGCACCTGTCATGTTGAAGGTTGGTTGTACAGTAGTTGTATATATGTTTGACCACTTTCTAACGTAAAACCCCATGCGTAACCCACTAAAAGATGCATACTGAACTGTACTAAAGTCAACTGGCTTTTTTGCAAGTGGTGTCGACAGGGTAGTAGAACCAAATGTGTTCGTGCAGACATGCCCCATTCGGTTCCCAGCCGCGGCGGCCGCTTTTCTGATGAAGGCGAAAAGCGAAAACGCCCGTATGTACGATATTTCGGCACACGTTAAGGATCCCCTGCAAGTGGTCAAAATTAATCCGGAGCCCTCCACTACAGCGCGCCTCATCGCCTGGGTTGCGTTGGCGCATTAAACCCTACAATCAATCAATCAATCAATCAATCAATCAATCAATCAATCAATCAATCAATCAATCAATCAATCAATCAATCAATCAATCAATCAATCAATCAATCAATCAGCAATGCACATGGTCATAAAGAAGGAACGGCAGACCGTTTTAAAATGAAAATGCACTAAATGTTTTACTTCGATGAGTTAAAGATTCAGTACGTTGCGAATTATACAGTTGCTTTTCATGTGCACAATGACTGATTTGTCTTCAAGGCCCGCTCACATTTGCGAAAAGTGTGATTGCATACAACTAGCAGTGTGCGCATTCGGCACCTGTGTGAATTTAGTGAAAAGTTGTTTAACGATTTTCAGCTGCGCTTTCCATAGCTCGAACGCAATTAATTTTTCCAGCGAAGTTTCAGGCCTAAACAGCCTGAACCATCGCACAACGCATTCACAATTGCAGTGCACCCGCCTGTAGCCACCAGGGTAAAAACGGGTGGTTCGGAAAGATCCTGTAATGTGGAAGCTGCGATGTGCGATACGTCTAACGACGTCTAATGACATTACCTACCAATCTGTCGAAAGAAGAGCGATAAAGAAACGCGAAGCTTTCCAAAATCACGTCCAACACCAAACGAACCAACCCAAAAGCGAGCGGACCATTTACTGCACTGCGATTGTGCTCCCTAGAGAGTTTCTGATACGGCCCAAATCCAATCCAATCCAAAACCCTCTCCAAATCCAAACTCATTCGACCGTTCCGGAACGGCGCAAGCGGATAGACGTCGTCTTCATATCGCGAGGGGCCCAGGTTTGACTCCGACCAGCAGAAGCGTTTTGCTTTAATTCACTTCACCCCTCACGATCATTATCTTCGTCAGAGAAAGTCGGCTGTTCTCCAGTGCGTTTTTCGTGGACTAAAGGCGACATCAGTGAGAGGCTGAAGGCTTCACTTTATAACTCTTGACTAGTCAAGCAAGAACGTTTTTGTTATCTTATGCTGTAAATTCAATTATGGAGATCTGATACACTAGAGAATAGATGTCCCCGAAAGCCGATCCGCATCCTTGTTTACGCCATAGGAGCGACCTGAGTCATAACCTGGCATGAATTAAAAGAGAAAACAGGCGTAGCGAAGTCGACTAATGAACGGCGTCATATACGCTCATCCTAGACAAGTCTCATAACATTCATCCAATGCGTCTTCGAATTACATCACCGCTTCGACACTTCACTAAGCCCAGCCTTCACCAAGTTTAGTACAACCCAATTTTTCTATAATTAGCACGGGCACCTATTAAAGACTAAGGTCAGAACACTCTTTTCTTGAGGTGATTATATTGGGCGCTCCAACTCCAACAAACGAGAAGACGCCGCGCGTATACAATAGCCGGAGATATGCGCAATAAACAAAATAAAGGAACGCATTAGAGGCGACTTGAGCCATCTTTAAAGGGACCCGGGCACTTGGCCTATATTTACGCATTCTCTCCTTTTTTTCTCCTAAGAAGAACTGCGAAACGTAATGTTATCGACATCAAATAACGAAAATGCTTTATTTCTTCGTCGCAGCAGGTGCGTTCGGCAGTCGAATGTTTCCATGACTGCAAGTTGAAGCAGAAGCAAAAAGAAAACTCCCACCTCCCCTCGCGGGAACCCCTGTGTAGATGCGACGCATAGGCGGAGCGGCGAAGGGACCGCGTTTTATAGCGCGCATAACGTTGAGGGGACTGCGTAAGCCGGTCCCAGTCGATGACGACGTTGGCGTACTTGTAAAGCGGCGTGGACTCTAGGTGTTTGAGCCATGCGTGGATGTTGCTTCGCCGGAGAACGGCACACCGGTTATATGCGCAGCGCGCCCGAAGGAGAGGAAACCGCGGAAGAGAGAGTACTGCACATGCGCCGGCCCCAGCGCGTCTGCCGCGGCTATGACGCAACGTGCCGCGGCTATGACGCAACACAATCCAACACAATCCACTTTAATCCAATCCAAATCCAAATCCAAGCCAAGCCAAGCCAAGCCAAGCCAATCCAAGCCAATCCAATCGAATCCAATCCAATGCCCCTCGCGAAAGAGTGTTCGCTATCGGAGAGAAGAGGGGGTGAGCGGCGGAGAGCGCAGCTGGCGCGGCGAGAAGAATGGGGGAGGGGTGGACAACGCCGACGACAACGACGACGACGCCGGAGGGACAAGGCGAGTGAATCAGATGCTCTGAATCTAAAACGGCGGTATTGCTTGTGTGACGTCCTTCAAGCGCTTAAGCAACGTGCAGACTTTATAAGACAGCGAGAAAGAGGAAACATCTTTCAAAAGCGTTCTTCAGTTACCTGATAAATAGAAAACAACCAGATTTGGCTGGGGTGAGGAATGAACGCGGTTATTGGCCATGTACTAAAACCGTTTTAGATGCTTAAAAGGAACTGACAAAAAGTTTTGGCAACCTATCATACAACGTTATCTGTCAGAGCACACCTGCGAGTCCGTACGGCGGGTTCAGTGAGACGTACTAATTGCGTTTGATGCCCCCCTCACCGCCCCTCCCCCCCCCCCTCCTTGATCAACTAACCGCGTGTTCTCGGTGGGTGCTTACAGCACAAGTGTTAATAAAAGAGCAGTGAGCTTTGCTGTTTCGAATGCTGAGGTAAAAAATTGGCCGCGTATCTGTTCATTTCATTGCAAAGGTCGTCAAAAGACGATAGTCTTTGTGGACATTTGCCAAGGAAATTCCCCCCCTTCGCTTTCCCGTTCACTTCTCATGCTGTTCCTGTTCCGTCGCGCTCATCCCAAGGTAAACACACTAAAGGTTTGCTCAAGGCGATTTGAATTCACCGCGTTCCACTGCTGCAGGCGGGGTTCCTCGATGCCAGCGCTGCAGTACGGCGGAGACGCGCGTGAATAGAGGCGGCCGACTACAAGGTCTAGAACCGCGTGGCCGTGCTCCACGTGCGTTCCAAGCAGGTCGTTGAACCTAGCTAGTGGTGCTGTTGCCACGTGATTTGTCATATCCCGCCCGGAGGTGGCGCGGGCAACAGCAGGCGGTACGCGTTGTTCTTGCAGTAGATGTAGAATATAATTTGGTATCGAAAAACCAAGCATCCAGGATTTTTTAAATAAAGGAACACTGTAAATATCCCTTGTGAACTAATTTCCTGTCTTACATTTGCATAATGTCTTGTTCTTGTTCAACAAAGTTGGCAAGTATGAACATATAAACAGGGCTTAGACGGTTACATTTGGCTGTGAGTATAAAAGACTACTGCGCAGTAAGCATTTTGGCCGGGTGGCTGAATCGAGTTACAGACAGACATACAGACAGACCAAAATTTCTGGGTTTAAGTAGCCCAAGAAGGACTATCTCCTTTAAAAGTTAGCTGGCGATTACGACCCTCCGTAACGCGAAATTTCGCGCAGGGCGAACTGCGGTCTAAAGGCTGACGAACGGCGCACACCTGCTGCGTCTGACGTAGTGGCGGCCGTATCAGCGAAGCACGAAGGCGCGCGATAAACTCTGGCGTTCTCTCGTAGCGCGTCGCCGCGGGGGACCGTGTCTCGCGCCTTTCGCCACACTTTCATCCAGTCTTTCATCCTCCGGTTTCCTGTTTGTTCCATTTCGTTTGTCGCTGGTCCCGTCTTCGTTCGCTCGGTTACAACGAGGAACGACGGCGCGGCGGAACCACAGGAGCTGGCGCTGACTGCTGCGCACTAACGCACTAAAAAAAAAAGAACCCTCCCAGGCGCCGTAAGGAACCACAACTCGCTAACTCTCCGTAACTTGTGTGACCGTCTGTAGAGACGAGAGACACAGCGGCTGTCGAAACACTCAGATTTAATGGCGGGAAAGAAAAATGATACAGATCGCGCGCTCGCGCTGCATAAACAGGTCTTTCTTCTTCGTCTTCTTCTTGATGCTTGAGGGGAATATTTTACACCGTCTAAATGATTTTGGTCTGCACTTTGCGGGCAGGTGATTTTACGTACCGAAGTTGTTATTCTGGTCTTATGCTCTTTAACCTGGGACCAGGTGAAAATTCTTATTAATGCATAGCATTCTTTGCCGAGTACCCCCACAGCCAGGGCCGTGTAACGCCCTGCATTTTCACAAAAAATGGAGATATCGCGAAAATTTATACTGTAATCGTTATAATAGCGTAAATACAGATATTTAGCCGAAGAAAATTTTGAAAAACTGAAAAAAATATAAAAAAAATATAAAATTATTACGGAAACTTGCGAACCGTGTACCGGACTGCATTTCCACAATAGGGCAGATTTCCCGAAAGTTCCAAAAGTAATCGTTATAATAATGTAAATGGAGATAATTGGTCGCACATTACTTTGAAAAACTACAAAATAAGAAATTGAAAAATTAAAAAAAATTACAGAAAATGGCAAAACGGATAACGCATAGCATTTCCACAATATTGCAGATTTCGCGAAAGTTCCACCTGCAATCGTTATAATTGTGTAAATGGAGATATGTCGGACAGGATTCCGAGAAAAAAACAAAAAAAGCTGTAAAAAACTCATACTCAGGACAAGCGGCATAGGAATGCCATGCATTTGTAGATAATTCTTTGAATTTCTGCAGAATTTTTCGTGCCAATTTTTCCTCTGCCGTATTGTTGTGCTCTGTGTAAAAGTTGAAATTACGGTCCTCCACGCTAAAGCAGCTGCTGTCTTTTGAGGCACGTTGCAATGGTTGGAAGACCGGGGATCGGTTTAGACCACCTGCGGGAAAATTTTGTACGTGCGGGTGTTGTTGTTTTTCGCCGCATTACAATATCACGCGTCGCGGCTAGGAATGATTTTTCTCGCGCTCCGCAGAACGACTCGATTAGTACCGTTTAACCAACCAGCCACCGCAAATTGCCAGGCCAGAAGCGAACGTCAGTCCTTTCCATCGGCGGTTTCAGGCATTGCATTTTCGCTTGCGGAAGAAAGCAAGCGCGGAGGAAAAAAAAAGATGAGAGGTATACATGTCTGGAACTGAAACAAAAACTGGAAAGGAGATGGGGTTATTGAATAAAGGAGATTGAAAAAGGACAGCACCTGTAATTGCAGCCTGCCAAATGGCGTCGTTATCCGTTACGCATATCCATAAGCGTTCGCTAACCACGACGAGGCGCACTGCAGGTGTGAGGAGAGGAGAGAACTGCACTTTGCGGCTCCAAGAGGCCCTATTGCAAAGACGTTGACCTGCAGAGCCCAAAGGCCGCGCCGCAAGGTCGGAAGGTGAGGCTGAGACGTACGCACGTTCCAGAGGATGTTCCGGATGAGGGTCAGGAGGAGAGCGTGGTCGTAAACATTTGCTCTGTCCCGTGCGTGACCCCCGTCATCAAGAGCTAAATCGTGAGGCGGACGCCGATTGCAGCGTCGCCGTGAGAACCCGTGCGTGATTGAGCCGTGGATCATAAAGGAACGCACTGAATCGGGGATGGATGCGCGCGTTGAGAAGTGAAGAACGTAAGCTTTTGTACCCAGCAGATGCGAATACGGTGTGGCGGCAGGGTGTATTCGCGAAGGGAAGCCTGACCAGAGTGCTGACTCATTATGGAAGACACTCAAAGACCCAAATGGTGGAAAAGAGAAACGCGCATTTTTGTCTTTACAACGTTTTGTGCCTTCACGCCGTTTTTCGGTATGTCCGGGTCGAAGAAGGTGGTCGGACTGCGTGAAATACTAAGACTAACACAACTGTTACCGGGATGGGAGAATCCTTAAGGTGACAAACATCAGTTATGAAATTTCGAATGAAAGGTGCGAATAGTTCTGATTAAAAAAAAAATCACGCCATATCCACGGAATGAATGATGATAAGTGGGGCGAAGCTCGAGAGGGGGAGATCATCGGTAACCGTAACTCTCCCGTGAAAGGTCGCCCATTACATGATTAAGAAAGACGTAAGACTGTGTGCGTACATTGTACAAGTCAACTTTTATTTTGTTCTTTTATTTTGTTCTTGTTCGTTTGTTGTTTCGTTTCTTCGTTTGTTCTTTTCATTTCGTCGTTGTCATGTCTGGATTGCGAGGTCCCTTCATTACGACGGCTTTATGATCTGTGAAATTAAGCGAGAGAGGTTCTTGTACTGGCTGCAATGGGAAGTTTGCAAACACTAAGTCTATACACGTTCCTCGGATCGTGGTTGGGTTCATATGGATGCATCTGAGTGCGTATTTGAAGAAAGAACTTTTATTTAGGGCGAACTTGTGCCCGAACAAGACGAGAGGAAACGAGCAAAGGTCCTTGCGTCTCGTTCGATCTCCGAGAACGACTGCCTGCGTTCGTGGCGTGATCTCTTGCGTGATCTCCCCATCGCAGTGCACGTGCGCTCGCGCCTCCGTTGGCGAACACAGACAAGCTCGCGCTCCCGGTGCCGAGTTTGCGCTGCCGGTTGCAGCCGGTTCTTGCGCGTGCAACGCGGCCCACTTTGCGACATCTCCGAAAGCATGCGGCGGTCACGTACCACGAGACACAAGGGATGGACAGACCCATGGCTTAAGGAGCTTCGCCCCTAAAAGGGCAGCCTAAAGGAGAGGATTTTGATTTGATGATAGATATCAAATTTGACAGTTAAAAAAAGGGGATGTGTCTCAGCACGGCAAAATTTTCCAGGCCACACCGAACGTTTCTGGGCCGCGATAAGAAAACGAAATTTTGACATAGATTGTACCTGCGCAATGAGGAACTGGTTTGTGGGATTGATCTTTTTGCAGTGCCTGCGTTTCAAATTCTGCGGATTGATAAAAAAGGAGTAGCAAAAAGTGCGTAAAATCGAAAGGTTTTGTGAACCATTCCACGCTGAGATGGCGCATGACAAGCGAGGCTGAGGTGACAGAGAAATTTGCATTCACTCTTGACGACGGCACGCAGCGACTAGCCGTGCTTCGACGTCATTCAATCTTGGTGGATAGTCTGGAGTCAGCAAAACTTCTTACGGTGAAACCTTACTCACAACGTAACTCACACATACACAAAGTTCGCTACTGAACTGATCGGCGTACGGAGTTAGCTTTTGCGCGCTTCGCTTGCTTTTGTTTGGTGTGACTGAGTCCAGGTTGGCTACAGTCGCAAAAAATGATATTTTATGGGTTTTTTGCGTCACCTTTCTCTTAGAGAAGGGGGACACTAAAAACTATGAAACATGTACATGTACAACCCCGATCAAAATTTTACGGGCCAGGAAAATAGCAATTTTAGGTAGCAGCCCAACAAACTGCCGTGTGCAGTAGATGTCGTATAGTTACTGAAGTAATGAAAGATACGGCCCATAGCTAACCGGGCTGCCGCGCGGCAGAACAATAACCAAAAATTGCTGCTTTCGTGGTCCGTAAACGTTTGATCGTGGCTGTACATGCGAGAAAAATCTTCGTATACTGCTGTTTTTTACAGCGTCTGCGTGCTATCCCAACTTTCGCACCAAGCGTCAAGACAACGACGCAAGATGTCCATTTTTTCATTCTTGAGCCTTATTTTTAGCCCAAACTGCACTCCCTTGTACGCAGACAACCTATGTGACTGCTATCATCGGTGTAACAAACAGGTCGTGTAAATAATATACGTTAAATTTGAAATGCTTAAACCACGACAACATTATTGTAAGAAGAATGTATTTGGTTCGTACAACCAACCAACTGTGGCGCAATTTGCAAAAGTATGCTGATTTCCTCACCTGTCACCTCATGGGCGTGCCCTCTTTCCCCCTGAAACCTGTGCACGACACTGCCGGGTGTCTTTTAGCCAAAGAGTTTGAACGCACGAACATTGCGTGGGAAGATGGATCACACGCGAGCAAAAGCATTCAACCCGGACAGATCAAGCAGGCGCCTTACGCAAAAAATATCCGGCCACTCTCACGGATGGCAAGAAAAAAAAATAAGCCTGCGGCGTAAACGTTTCACGTATACGCCGAAGCGCACAGAATGGGTGAAACCTGATGGTTCCTCCGAGACATTCGCTTAGGAAATGCAGCGTCGTTTGATTCGCGCATGAGCGCGCCTCGATAAAGGGATGGTCACAGGAACCTTCCAAAAGCTGTTCAAAATGAAAAAAAAGAAAGAAAAAGCACATGCACTGTTGGCCGCAAAAACGTTTCAAACCCAGGTAATAAGAAAATATCGAGGCGGTGGTGGTTTCGAAAGACGAAACGACGTTGAAGAGCGGACCAGGCAAAGCGAGAGAAAAGAGCAAGCAGCAACACGTAACTCGAACGTGTTCCCCGCACGGCTAGATAAGGAGGACGTCAAACAGCGGACGTGGGTCGGTGATCTGTTTGATTGAGCTGCTGTTTGTAGAACGCGTGGGCTTTCCAGTTTCTGTTCAAACGATGAGCTTCGAAATGGCTCGCGCGCTGTCGATCCCGCGTGGTGGAGCAATCACAGGTCGTTACGGGAACGGACACGAGACGCTCATGTACGACTGGCGCAATGTGGAAGGCAAACTGATACAGGCGGCGGAAAAAGGAGGCCACGTCTTCCTCGTTGCATGGCCGATCGTAAAAAAAAAAGGTCGAGAGAGAATATCGCCGGACTTGAGCGTGTTCTGTAACAACAGGAAGGTTCTTCGCGCAGAAATTGAGCTCTAGTTTAGCCTGTCGTTGCTGAAGCTTGTGGTATCAGCTGCAGAGCTACTTGCCATCAAGTTTAATGCGCCGCAAAGTAAACCCGGCAGTGGCAACCTAGTTCAGTGGTGGCAAGCGTCATCATCATCGTAATCATCATCACTAGTTTATCTACGCCCACTGCAGGGCACAGACATCTACCATTAATCTCAAACTATCCCGGTCCTGTGACAACTGCGACCAATTTATCTCCGCAAACTTCTTGATCTCATCGGCCCATCGTAACTTTCTGCCGCCCCCTGCAACGCTTGCCTTCTCTAGGGATCCACTCTGTTGCCCTTAATGACCAACGGTTATCTCGCCTTCGCATTACATGCCCTGCCCATGTCCATTTCTCCTTCTTAATTTGTACTAATATGTCCTTAACACGTGTTTGTTCCCTGACCCACTCCGCTCTCTTCTTGTCCCTATCATCTTGCTTTCCATTTCTCGCTGAGTCGTCCTGATTTTAAGTTGAACCGTAGGTGAGCAGCAGTAAGATGCAGCTGTCATACACTTTCCCCTTCAGGGACAATGGTATACGCTGCCATTCATTATCTGAGGGTGCCTGCCGAATGCACGCCACCCCATTCCAATCAGGCAATCCAATGGCAATCAGGGCGTGATTTATGCAGGTGAGTTAGCCGTGGAAATCGAGAATTCGCTCTCATCCCCGGCTGTAAGGCGTGCGTGACAAGACGACCAGCAAAACTGTGGGCTATACGCATACCTAACCTGGCAAAAATCTTATGGCTTTTTGAAAACGATTGTTTTTCACGACGGCGGCAGCGGAGAAGCAATTACCGCACCAGTCAAAGGCAGTGCAGTAATGAGCGAAGAACGCGAAAGTGTGGCATACCGTCGTTTTTGCCAGTTTTCTGGCGGTTAAAATTTGGCTTGTTTTTTTTCCACCTTTATTCTGGGTTTATTCACGTGAAAATGAAAAAAATATATATATGCGGGTTTAGTTACGCCCGGCAAACACTATGGACCAAATTTGTTCGTGCATTAGATTACCGCGCTGAGGATGTAAGAAAGGACAAGTTGTATTTTTATTGGAACTCACCGAAGAGCTGAGAAACAGTACAGACGCAGTTTTTAGTCGTCCGGCGTTGTGAAGACGATAGCCTTTCTTGGGCTACTTAAACCCTGAAATTTTGGTCTGTCTGTCTGTCTGTCTGTCTGTCTGTATGTTTGACTCGATTCAGCCACCCGGCCAAAGAGGAAAGATGCCTGCGCAATAGTCTTATATACTCACAGCGAAATCTAAACGTCAAAGTCCGGTTTATATGTTCATACTTGTCAACATTGTTGAACAAGAACAAAACATTGCACAAAAATACGACAGCAAATTAATACACAAGGGATATTTACAGTGTTTCTTTATTTAAAAATTCACGGATGCTTGGTTGTTGCGAAATGAAATACTACATTTACCGCAGAAAAAAAGATCACACTGTCGCCTACTGTCACCCGCGCCACTATAGCTTCTGGCGGGATTTTAGGAACTCAAGCGGAAACAGTTGCGAAAGGTTCCACTAGACAGGTTCCACGTTCTGCTTGGAACGCACGTGGACAGGGCAACGCGGTTCCATAAACGTTGAAGTAGGGCGCCTCGATTCACGCGCGTCTCCGCCGTACGGCAGCGCTGGCATCGAGGCACCCGACCTGGAGCAGTGGAACACGGTAAACTTAAACTGACTTGAGCAAAACTTTAGCGTGTTTGCCTGGAGAGGAGCGCGACGCAAGACGGACAACGTGAGAGGTGAGCTGGAAAGCGAAGGGAGGCATTTACTTGGAAAATGTCGACATTTGCGAAGAGAGGAGCAGGTATACGCGGCCAATTTTTGACACAGGGGTCATGTGGAGAGGGATGGATATTAGCGGAAGTGTGATAGGTGCTCGGCGGCTGTTTTTCGATATTCAGTACCTCCAGATTCTCTCAGATCATCGTCACTTAGTTTCAGGCTATGGCGACCCCGCTCCCTGGCCCGAAGGCGTAGTCCAGCTGGCTGGCGAAGCCGGCTTAGTTGAGAATTCATTTAATACGTCTGGTTCAGAAAACATTCCATTGTTCCGAGCGAGCTGCACAGAGGGGAGGGCAGCCAGTATCCCGTACGTTGGTTACATCTGGGAGTTGGGCTTAGAAATTTACTGAATGGTTTTCAACCGCCCGTTCTCGGCGCCACTAAGTGGCGTCTGCGCATATTCTTGCCGGGGTTTGTTCGAGGATAGCGGTTGCGCAGTTCATAGGCCTTGTATCAAATTTAGCATATGCAGTGTGTACCCAGCCGAAAATGACAAGAAAAATTTCTGTAGTTTGTTATATGTTTGCGTGTCGTACTGTCGTTTCGTTATATTTTTTGTCGTGTCGTGATTGTGACGTTCTGTCGTGCACGTCTCGTATTCCTGTCTTGATTTTGATGTTCCGTCGTGGCGAATTCCTGCCTTGTCGTGATCCTGATGGTTCGTCTGTAGTTTCACATGATTTTAATGTTATTGCCCATTGTGGAAAAATAGCGTAAGTGGCAGTTCTGCTGTGACTGCAGGACTGTTTGTCGTTGAGAAAATTGACTTTGTCGTTGCGACAGAAATGCTTGCCGTAACAACAGATCACTTTGTCGGAACAACAGGATTCCGGTTGTCACAACAAACTTTTTTGCCGTACAACAGGAATTCCTGTTAGGTTTTTGTGGTATTCCTGTTGCGATTTTACACTGGGCACTTGCATTCCTTTGTTTTACATAAGCTGTACCCAAAGGGTGCAAATCCAATCATGCGGTAGTGAGAGCCCCGAGTTTTGTCTTTGATAGTTTGTGTGTTTTTTTGTTGTGTGCGACAGTAAGTAGCCTCAGCAGCCTGGTGGGCAGGTGTTATTTCTTTGTTACGCTTATGTTACCCACGCTGGTTGGTCGGGCTCACCATGACCCTATATATATGTTAGCTGGAGACGTGTTGATATTGCGGTTTGTTTTTGCTTTTATTTCGTGCACGTCCAGCAACTGATTTGTTTTAATCCATCCCGACTCCGCTGGAGCGTTCTCACGTTTCCATAACCTCGACGCACGGGCACACCATCCTAGCAGAAAAATGCAAAATAGGAAGCCCACCATCTAAGGTAAAAAATCCCGCCATCTACGCGAAGTGAATGATGATGAGAGGGGCGAAGCTAAAATGCTTATCGGTAAAACCGTGAAACCTTCGCCCGCACATCATATAAAGACTCGACACGTCAAGCTTTCCACCGCCCCGTCGACAAGCCCGTCGACGACGTCGATGTTTGTGGTGAACATGTAGGGCTTGTTTGGGACGATGAGAATCTCCATGGGTAAGCTGGCGAATTCGGTGTGTGACATTTTAGCCACCTTGGCCGTCGCCTTCTGCAAAGCGTCTTGTGTCACGTACCCCCGGTACGTGTCTTCAGCTCGCGGGCGACGAACCACAACCTCCTCTTCTTCCTCTCCTCCTTGTTGGGTATCAACGAACGCGTTGAACGTTTTGACCCCTTCAGCCAATCTTTGGTTGGCCAATCCCTAGGGGGATCCTGCCAAAATCATCATCATTCCGCCGTGTATGGCAGCAACGCGGGACGGGACAGGACCCGAGCCAGAGTCTTGAGCTCGCAGGCGACGAACAATAACCTCTTTTTCTTCCTCTCCTCCTTGTTGGGTAGCAACAAACGCGTTGAACATTATGACCTCTTCGGCCAATCTTTGGTTGGCCAATCCTTGGGGGGATCCTGCCACAATCATGGTCAATGTGCTGTGTACAATGTGCCGTGTACGGCCGGGACAGGGCCCGAGCAAGAGAAGCTTCGCCCCTAAAATGGGTTTCGGAGACCCAAACGCAGCACGCTCGCCGGCGACGAGTTTTGGAATCTAGTGTTTTTCTAACGATTCACAGCCGGCTTGGATTTCTTGGCTGCAGGGATCTTTAGGCTTAGCGTAAGCCCAGTTATTTGATCACAGCTTTCACTTTCACTAGGACGATCGCTAACGCAAGAATTCCGCACACCATCACCCCTTCTCTTGAATGTGTAACTTTGTTTTCGCCATGAGTTTCATTCTGGGGATTGGCGACAAGGAGCAGCTGTCGCTGGGAACCTAGGTTCGTGCGAGCAGACGTCGCCACTCGCCGTTTCGTGCGCAGGAGGCCCCGATGCGGCTGCACGGTCAGCGTGCTCGGGCATCGTTTACGCGTACACAAAACGCTACAAGCTTTCCGCCTTGATCCATTTCTCGCGAACGACTCGTTAAATCTACATATTCGGCTGAGCTATTGTCGGAGACCGCAATTTTTATCGGGAAAAATTAGCAGCAGTCTTCTTTCCAGCCACGTTCACGCACAACCTCGCTGACTGCGGGAGGGAATCCAGAAACGCAACCTCCTCGTGGGGTTAGTTCTCGGGCGTCTGCTCTTCGGTCAAATAAGCGTGCGTGCTCAGCGCAAAAACGAAACTCCCAAGGACGGCTTAGGTTCTGCGCATGCGCGGTAGGGCGCCTCAAACTGCTTTGGAACCGAAAGCGTACTAAGGCTCCCTACTAGCAGTTGCCGCGTCTTTGGTATGCGGAAGTTGTACGGGGTGTGGCAATAGGAGAAAAATGAATAGGGCCTAAGGAGAACAACATTAGAGGGAGGAAGCAAAAATGAATGAGGATTGGAGGGGAGCGGTAGATTACGGGAGGGGAATTAGGAGGGAAAGAGGGTTAGAAATAGGGGGAGGCAGACAGAGGGAGGCCCATGCAAAGAGGAAGAGGGGAAAAGAGTGGAATCGGAATTGCGTCGTTCAGTTACGAGTTTCGACGTAATTGAACACGTCTTTCGAGGTGATTGGAAACACAGCAAGCGGGTGCGGGACCAAATATTTCTAGATTCCCGCTTCGTGACTCCGTAGCGTAAGGTGACCGCATGACTGGATTCTGAATATTGAATCATTTCGTAATTAAATGCCTTCGGGAAAGATCTAGCCGTTGAACACAAGCTCATAAATGGGGTTAACGGATAAATCGTTTGCTTCACATCGACTAAAAGCTTTACCCTATCTCTAAAGGCGTTTGTAGCCACCGATGGACGTCCTCGCCCTAAATGAGATCCGCGTGGCCTTCCTGCAAGACGCGGTTATTATTTCATTGCTCTTGTTACGGTTCATAAATGCAGTCGGATCGTTTTGCTTGTCGATGATTACACGCCTCAGCGGCTGGTTGGCTTTGCTGCGGACACGCCTCCTGAGCACGCGTTATGCTTGTAGGTTTCAGCGTTAACCGCGATACGGCAGCACGTCGCGAGCAGCCACGTCGAGCCGCTTTGTCAAATCACAGTTTTCAAGGTTCGCTTCGCCCATATAGGTACAGAGTGTCGGTTCGTAAATATATACACATTACGCGCACCGGATGGGCTCGAGGCATGCAGGCTGCGTCGATATAACGATAGCTGGCCATTTGGATCGCACGTTGGCCGCGCCTTCGCCGCAGCGCAGCGCACAGTGTTGTTATTCCATCTAATGGCGTCCACCAACCCGTCGGCGACGCGCCGAAGCCGTTGTCAAGGTTCCCCGCCAGATTAATGAGCAAAGCGTCGTGTATTGAGGCGTGGCTGCGGGGCCTTGACACGGCACACGTAACTCGGCGTAACTTACGGTGCGTAAGTCCTGATCGTCACGATAACTTTGCGGACTCGGCGATGGCAGTGTTTACGAAGCGTATACACACACACGCACGTACACGCACACGCGCGCGCGCGAGCGCGTTCACACAAAACACAACGCTGAACGGATGCCAGACGCTCATTTAATAAAGCGAGGTAGAAGATTCTGTGGACAGACTCCGTATGCAAGCGGGTCCAGTTTCCTCATCGTTAGGATTGACCGCATTCTCCACGCTATGTACCTCCCGGTGGAAAGCTCGCAGCGTGTCGTTTGTTTGTTGGGAAAAGGAAAATTTGTCTTGTGTTGTACGAGCGCATAGTTTATCGCGTCTCGCGCTGGTTGTTTCGTGGGCGTGCCCTTTGTGGCGAAACGTGCGAATGCCGCTACGTGTTAGTTCCCTCCAGAACATGCAGGCTTGCCGATTAAGTAAGGGCAGGTGGGCTTGGTAAACTTACGCGCGACGTTCCTAGTCGACATATCTCGGCGTCGCCTACGTCTACAAGCAATTCAAATTGAACGTTGCTACAGTGGAACCTCCTTATAACAAAGTAGTATCAGGGCAGTACATCAGTTCGTTATATCCGATATTCGTTGTAACAGTGCAGGTGAAACTCAGCCCTAGCTGAATTATAACCGGCAATCTGGCTCGGGCAGAGCCAGGTTCCTTTTATCCTAGATAATCCTAGATACAAAATTCTAGATACAAATCCTAGATACAAAAATTCATTATCCTTGGCTTCGAATCCACTATACACGCGGTAATCCTGACTTTTCTCCTTGTGTTTCTTCAAATAAAATTAACAGTAATATGAGAACGTGAAAAAAAAAACAACAGGAAAAAGTTTGTTTGTCAAAACAGGTTTGCGTTCTTATATGTTCGAAGAAGGATGTGGTCTTTGTCTGGTGAATTTCTACAGCCCTGAGCAGGATGATGTGTTCCACTGTGTTTACGCACGAAAGGGCCTTTTCTACTTGTGTGGTCCTGGACGCCAGGAGTTTTTACAAGTTTCTTCGCAATAATTGTGTTATCTTTTAATTTTTTTAATTTTGCTTTTTTGCTAGCGTTCCAGCCTCGCGCGAACCAAATATTTCTTCGTTATAGCCGATATCGCGCACGGTTTACACTTTCGGTTTCTTTGTAAAAAGAATGTGTGGCTGAAATGCAGCGTGACCAACCAAAGTTTGTATTTAGCTCCCTATAGCCGGTAATTCGCTAGATCACTCCTCGTTGTAACGAGGTTTAGCTGTTTACCGAAGATAAATACCCCTTGGGAAGCAGTGAGTTTAGAGCTCTTTTTTTGTAATAGTTGTTTTACCGGCTGTTTTAAGTTTTAAATTTTAATTAGTTTTTTAGCCAACTCAGGTGCTGAAGCGGGCAGAACAAAGTGGCATAAAACAGAATACAGACATGAAAAGTACAATTCTTGAGTAGAGCTGAAAAACAGAAGAAGCAGACAACCGCATTAACCGTGAAAGCGCATACTCAGGAGAAAAAACATTTCATCTAATCAACTTTCCTCCCCATCAACTCGTACCCTTTATCTATTCCCTGTGGCAAAATAAACGCTCTTAAAAATATTTGCGTCTTCCTATTGAAATGAACGTACATAAAACACAAGACACGTTTGTCGAACAAATGGTTTGTTAGCATGAAGAAAATAAAGTAGCGCAGGACAAAAAGCAACAGTTGGAGGCTACTTAAAATTGCGTACGAGGTCTTTTCAAGCGTGCCCATCATAAGGACACCTTGCATGGGTGCGTATTTTTCTTGGCGTCAAGTAGAGAGAGAGAGAGAGAGAAAACTTTATTATGAGCAGATATTTCATTTTCGGTGCGTATAGATAATGCATTAGGTGAGAGTTGGAGGTTTCTACAACACCCTTCCTAATCGACATAATAAAAGGCAGGGAGAGATACTAAAAAAGGTATTCCGGTATGAAGATATCGACATAAACGTGCTTGAATAGTAAATATACAGGGTGTCCCACCTATCATGCACATGAATTAAAAAAAAAAAGAGCAATGACATTACTTGAAGAAAACCCACTGCGTAATGTTTGCAGTACTGTGGAGAAGCAGCCAGTAATTGTTTCGTTAATGAGACCTAACTAACTAAATAATAATTATTAATTATCTAACTCGAGAAGTGTTGTCCTAATCACTGAATAGTCAATGAGGCACTTGTAGGTACCCATGAGGGGCATCTCACTGCGGTATTTCAGCGACGAACTAATTGCATACTCATTTATTCTGATTGATAAAGAAAACCCGCGAAATATGAAAAATACCATGTGACGGCGCTCCCACCCTCCTCATAAAGCAGCGCCCTCAAATAAGCTGATTGAAAGCAACTGCTTCGCCTGCCACCCGCCCGAAGAGACAGCGCATCACCTTGATAAATGGCATGCATGGAAGGAGCAACAACAGCAAGATTCGTGGGGCGCGTGTGGAGATAAGGCAGAGAGTTTCTTATAATATACGCTAGAGAGGAATCTGGCGCTGTCGTCTATGCGGCTCACATAAAGGCCGTCTGTGTAGTCATGGGTCGCCATTACATCATGCGCTCGCCTTAGTTTCATCATTGGCTTGGATTGAAACGCCTTTGTGGCCGTATATTCGAACACAGTGCCACAAAAAAACGCAAAAGATGGTGTGTTATCTAATAAATGGAAAATAAGACAGGCTGTTTTAAAGCTAACGAAAAAGGAAGTAAAGGGTATTTTCGCAGGAATGGTTGTGCCTACTATTCTCCAGGCCAAGCTGGCAGTTAACAACAACGTCAATATTTTCTGAGAAACTCATTAGAGATTCTTATTTTGTTAATTTTACTATTAATGCAGATAATAAGTTTGAAGAGTTTGTTTGAAGAGTTTGGAAAGCTTTTTGAGCGTGCCTACGAAAACGTCGTCTTCGTGGGGAACCGGTGCACCGACCGTCAGCTACAGTTTAACAAAACTTCTTGCTGAGCGAGTTGGTTCATACTTGAAGAAAAAGGAAAACGTGGCGTTAAACAGCGGTCGCGGAATAAATGGTCCCGGAACAAATGGCCCCAACTCCAAAGTAGGAAGAAATGGTCCCACCACTACTACGCCTTAGCGCATGCATGAGGGAAGGAGGGGGTCAATGTATTTATATTCATGCTTGTATCTGTGCACACTGTATTTTGCATCTGTTCATACACAGTATATTTGCTAATGCTGAATTTGCTTGAGCTCAATGCTGTATACAAACTTTTTTTGTCGCACGTGTACGATCTCCCGTGCTTGCTTTGTTCGTATTTTTTTGTTATTCCGAGTGCCAGGCAAACCAGTGGTGAACCTTTCAATCAAAACTCTGTGTGTGCTGGGCCGCCCTCGACCGCTGTTTAAAGTGAATACAATAACGGGCTACCGCAATTTTCTTCGTGAATGCAGTTTTCTTATGAAGTGGAGCAACATAACTGTTTAAATTAACATGGCTGACGTGCAGTACTCGCAAGAATACAAAATTTTGTTAATGCTTGAGAAAAGAGTGACTTCATCCAGTGCGTTGAGCCTATTTACAGTGACGGTATTATTTAGATGTAAAGTATCAAAAATGTGAGTGGGACGGTACTGTTGACCGCCAGTCAACATAGTGCATTGCGCTCGCCGTTTTGTGCTATTTCAAAAGGGAACTTTACTCGATGAGGGTTTATTGGGTTGGCTAAACTGAGTTACTGTGCTCACCACTTGAAATGCTTCGATGCAGTTCGAATCAAGCGAAGCAACACTAATCAAGATTTTGCACCTCGATAATTTTACAGCTTGCAGTTTAGAAACTGGTTTTTCTCCGAAAATAGGCAATACTTTGCTGGCGGGTGGCATCTCCTCAAGAGCCAAAGCCGAACGTTTAGAGCGGTCATCGCGCGGCTAACACCTTACGGTGTGGTCGCCTTCCCGCCCTGCCTTTGTCGCCGCGCGCGCGGGCACAGTGAGGGAGTCGTGGCTAATCCCTTCCAAGACTAAGGGACGCCGCCACCCGCCGAACTACCGAGAAGAGCTCCTTCAACCCGAGGCGAATTCCTAAGGCGAATGACCATCAACGAACAGCGCCGACGCCGGCTTCGCAAATCGTCAAAAACTAGAGACGGCCCCCTTTCGCTTCCCGTCAGCTCATCACCGAACGACCGCGTACCAACAGAGGTACTAGGGCTCAGCACCCCAGTCTTTTTCCACACAAAAGAGGAAGGAGCACAAAGCATGCACTCTGCGACCCCCAACTTCGCGTCTTTGCGGCTGCATGAAAGGAACTGAGCGTACAGTTAGAAGCGGAGGCGACGCCAATACATGAGATACCGGCGGCTTTCATTAATTAAATGAGAAGCACGAACTTAACAGTGCTGACCGTCGCGACAGCCTGGCTTGACCAGCGTCTCAGCTGATGCTTGCTATCACACCAGACGTCCGCATGTCTCGACACTGTGCCTGTCACCCCCCTCGCTTACTTGCGGCGTCTGGCGACACGTGTGGCTTCCTGGAACACGGCCGGACTCACAAACACTCAAAACGTGGAAAACCGAAAAAAGGAAAATATTACAAAAATCAAATACTGAAAGAGAGAGGGAAGTGATAGATAAGAATGTTCGTCTTGAACGTATAAAAAACGCGACGACTAAAATAAAAAGGCCGGATAAAATGCGCATAAAAAATTCAGAAAACGGGCCAATCGTTTAATGAATGCCCTGCACTTTCACAAAAATGCGTGGTTGGCAGAAATACCGCGTTTAATCGTTCTAATGGCCCAAATTGAGCTAACCGGTTTAACGAAATCTAAAAAATAGAAAACAAAAATAAAGACACCTAAGAAATTAGAAATTGCACTCCAGCAAAATAAAACAAATTTAAACAGAACCCACGTGGAGTTTTATAGAATGTTTTTGCCCGAACAGGGGCTTGGGACCATTTGTTCCGGGGCCATAAGTTCCGGGACCATTTGTTCCTACTTTCGAGTTGGGACCATTTGTTCCGGAACCACAAGTTCTGGGACCATAAGTTCCGGGGCCATTTGTTCCGGGACCATTTGTTCCGGGACCATTTGTTCCTACACCCGTTAAACAGTCGCGGCCAAAGACAAGATATGACAGATACAGTCTCCCGTATCTGTCGTATCTTGTCTTCGTCGAAGTACGTTTTGTTTCTTTTTTCCCGTCAGCTACAACTTCCGCGGCGGCATATTACCCGTTCAGTCATACGTCCTTCGACTGCGGCATGACCAACGTCAGGTACGATCACCCACTGCCTGCTTTTTCACGGAACCCGGGTGTCACAAAACAGGGACCATTTCGTCTTCTTCGTAGCTCGTAGATGTGTTAATGCATAGTGGAGAAAGCAGATCCCGAAAACCGCTGAAGAATCCAATTGTCATGCCAAGCCCAGGCCAAACAGGGGGTCTTCCCATAAACCCCCACGATGGCATCGATTACCAGGTGCAGTTTCCCTTCTTGTATACTTACTAACAAACTCTATGAGATAAGGCACACACTCGGTAGCGATTTTTTCCTTCTTTCTTTTGTTTATTTCATTCTGGCTAACTCAGAGGCAGCATGTTTGAGGGCATTGCTTGGCGATGCGCGCGGAGGCGCCGTCACGTGGTAATACTGTAGCCAACTGTTCATACTGTAGCCAACTGTTCAAGTATTGCAAATTTAATTCAGTGGAGGCAAGTATACACAAGAGAATTTCGAACATAACTACACACCCATCCAGTACTGGTTGCATTAATTAGCGATTGCACTGAGGTTATGCACAAGTTTTAACAAAAATGTGGTACATGCTGTCAATTCAATCATAATAGAAAAGCCACAATGGCGTTCACAAAGTTAGTAACGGTTTGAAATTGCCGCTTTCCTCCTTAGACCTTTAGCCACATCAATTATCGCTCTTATAGGGAAGCAGATACGTTGATAACATGGTCAGAGTACTGGCTTTTCAAGCAGAAAAAAATAATCCCCACAAGACGGGCTTCCAGCGCACTCTCGATTTATTAGTTTTTATGGTGACATGACACATTTCACATCCCCGGCGGATGGCAGTCAATATCACCCTAACCAATATGGCTCAGTCGGTTCCTTCATCGATCCCCTAGTTGGGCATGTGTCATAATATCCTATTGAAGCCAGACGAAACGTTCAATCGAGCAAGCGGTTAAACTATTGAACATTTCGTGTGGCGTGAACAAAACATAATGCACGCACCCTTCATTTACGCCATTTTGGGTTCACGGTGCGGCAAAGAATACGAACCGGGCTAAGTCATGGTCTCACCTCCTGGATTTCATAACGACCGAAAATTGAGTAAAAAGTTCGAGAATTTCATTTTATTACGAAGGTGTGGTGGTATAAAGTGGTTATGACATCCACTTCGAAACACGTGGGGTGTGGTCTCGATTATTACTACTAACTAGTATGTTTACTCTGAAATCTGTGCTAACAATCAACGCCAGAATGCATGTACAGAAACTCGGAGAATCGCGTCGGGAACGGTTTTAAAGACAGTAATCTCTCTTGGGCTACTTACATCCGAAAAATTTGGTTTTTCTGTTTGTCCCTGGGATCAGTCTTTCGGTAAAAAGTTCAAGCAATTCTTCAAAAAGAAGTATGTATACCGGCACGAGGGTTCCAAATGACTAAAACGGCTGGCATAAGTCCTACATGTCCCCATCGTTTAGCGCAAACACAACCTCAGGCACATTTGAGGCAAAAATTTAGGTACTTAGCGTGTAGTCCCCGCGTTGTGTGATTTATTAATACACGGTTGGTTGGTTCTTACGACAGCAAGTGATAAAACAACGCGTCTAAAAATGGCCGTGATCCTGCGAGACAAAAGCAAGTGCCAAAAAAAAGAAAAAAAAAAAACAACAACGCCCGCTCGTGTTTGTTGTCTGCGTCGCTCTGCGCGGAGTTATCTCAAGTCCTCTTTCCGACGAGAACTTCTGCCGGGTTTTGAAGGGTGAGTGAACTCCCACACCGGCCGGGTTACAGTCAGTGCATTATTGTCTATCTGACCCAGCATCCGCCGCGTCGGAATTCGTTAATCTCCCCGGGATCACCGCTCTGTGCGCATAATTCGCGTAAGCACGCACTGCTTTGCACTCGTTGAACCATTCTCGTTACGAATTGCCTTTTTTTTTCTTCTGAGCTCCCATCGTCTGCTCGCGTTTATCGTCTGCTGTCCCGTTCCACTTTGGCTTATTAGACACGCGATCGTTACGGCCTGAGCACTTTGCATCCGGGGCTTTCCGCAGGTTACTCCACGCGGTTATTAAAATGTTGCGCCCGTGTACGTGCAAATGATTGCACTGTCGGCGTTTTGAGGTTGAATGATCAGTTGTTAGGAATTAAGGACATTGCATCACGAAGTCCGAATTTCATAAAATGATGAGCTCGAGAGTTTTTACAGCGTTCTTGAAGTTGCCTGATATTCGCCACCATAATCATGCTTTATTCGCCGCTATCTACGTACCTGTATACCGTACGAATGAGGCCACCTAAGCTGCCACGCACTTTTTTGAGCGCAACAAAAACGTGACATGACCTCTGGATTAAAAAAATGGAGAGACGGCTACGACAATCACGGAACACGGTGAGAAAGCAGCGTAGGAATGCTTATGAAGGGCTACGCAATTACCCAGTTGCGGTTATATCTCAGGCGGTGGGCTGCGCCCCAACACATCCCACCCCCCTTCTTGAACGCCGGTCAAAGGTTGCCCGCGAAATTCGAAGTGTCGCGGGGAATTTACGCTGCGCGGGTGCGCGCGGCAATTATACGCGGGCATCATGGCCCCTGCGCACGTCGCTCGATAAGTTGTGCGTTGTCGTCGAAAGACGATAGTCACCTGCCTGCCCTGCATCGTAACCCCGTCCGCCACCTTTGACGCTTGTGTCATCCCTCTCCCACCAACCTATAGAATGCAATGGAAATTTGCTCAATTCGATTCAATTTTCCTTCATTCTCGCTGCTCGCGCGCCATACGTTGGAACGTTTCCCTTCCAGTGTTACAACAATGAAAACTGGCGCCGACCGAGAATGTTTATAAAATACGAAAAAGACGTTTCGGCTCCCGAACGGGTTATTGGGACTGCCCGAAGGAGTCCCTTGTGTTACAGTATTTGCTTCTATCCCACCTGATTTCGACAGCGTTTTTTACTGCGTTTTTTTGGATGCGAGCTTATATTACGTCTATACTAATTAGGAGAACGCTGCGACTGTCAGTTATGTGCTTATAAGTTTTAAATATGCCTAATGTTATTTTTGCCTAACAATGTTTTCTTTCACCAGTTTCAGTGGTTTGGAACGGTCTTTAAGTGGCTGAATCTATTATGAGACAGACAGACAGACAGACAGACAGACAGACAGACAGACAGACAGACAGACAGACAGACAGACAGACAGACAGACAGACAGACAGACAGACAGACAGACAGACAGACAGACAGACAGACAGACAGACAGACAGACAGACAGACAGACAGACAGACAGACAGACCAAAATTTTCGCGTTTCACTATAGCTGAAGAAAGAATATTGTCTTTAAACCGTCTGTCATTTTAGTGCACCCTGCAAGCGTTATCGCGCTCTTACGAACGATGAAAACCTAAAACAAGTTGCGTACGCAGTCTACACGTATTCGCATCGGAGAAATGTGGCTCTATAGTACGACTGGTTAAGACCACTAAATTGATAATCATACGATGTTGTCGCTAAAATAATGTAAACGTTGACGCGTGCAAGTTTGTAAAGGCGTTCTTTGCAAAGTTTTTTTTAGAGTCGTAAGATTGTCTCGGTGCTTCAGTTATATTCCAACCATCGGCGTAAGGATACGGTGCTTGCGCGTGCATTTCCATACATGGCGCTGCATTGGCATATATTAAAGACTCACACGTACTTTATTTCACCGGTAAATCTGTTGATGAAAGTGACTTCCAAATGATGCATCCGTTGATTAATCGGTTGCTTAAACAGCTCAGAGCTCCTCTTTATAAGATTTCTGATAGAGGACGCAAATGCACTTTGAATGTATAGTACAGCGGAGGTAGCTTCCTGGGTGGTCTGTGCATTATGTTGTAGTCGTTTTTTCGCGTTTTGTTCGGGCTTGCGTTTTAGCTTGCGGAAAACATATGGGCTTAGGATGATGTTCTATTGCAGAGAAAACAATTCCGGTCCGATTTCCGGTTCAGATACGGTTTCAGTGCGACAGCCAACTTGTAATACCAAGAGACACCCGACACACCAAATTTCAACAATGGAACAATTCACGGCATGCAAGCGCGCTGCCTACGGCTCGCAGGAAAAATATAGTGCACGTGATCCCGCATCTTAATCGCTTGAACGTCACCCAATCTCCGCGGCGCCCGACTATGGCGCAGCTCTCGACAGGAACATACTTCAACATTTCCATCCTTCATTGCAAGCCTCCCACTACTGCGCAACAACTGCCCCTACAATTTCCCAGCCTGCAATGTTCAAAGTACAACTTATGGGCGTTCCCCGACCACCAGAATCTTCCACTTCCTCCTACCCGGAGCAGTGGGAGTGTTGGCGAACCAGCTCTCAGTTCAATGCATATGAGCGCCAAATGTCCAGGGCTAGAGAGCGCATCGTTCTCCCGGGGCCTCCTTGAGTAGAAGAGGCCACCCGCCTTACTTCTCTTTTGCTTTATTTGTGGTCTCGCACAAAATTTCCCAATACAACAACGTCACTGTGTGCAAGGCTGCCGTACGGAGACCCGAAACATGTTATAATTTTCCCGTTTTCTTGCGTTTCCAAGTGTATTTATTGTTTTTTTTTTTCATCCTTGACAGGAGCGTCTCATGTCAGAAACTACCGAATGTGCAAAGCGGGAGGTAGAAGGCAGGAAAGAGCGAGCACTTTCCGCGAACGAAAAACAGTCATGTACGGAGTCGGGACGACCGTTGAAGCCTCTCAGACGCCGCAGATGTGGAGAAGTACGCCCAGAAACATGTGCTACAAATCTTCGGTGAGCAGCCCACAGTAATTTAACTTTACAAATAGTCGCATGCGCCGATGCTTTCTTAAGAGAGAGAGAAAATGACATTTATTTGTGTCCGGCGTGCAGGGGCGGGTCAGGCCACGCAGGGCTTCACCGCCCCCTATCGGGAGGCTAGACCTCGGGGAACTGTAGGCAAGTGCTCCAGCTTTGGCTACTTGGCGAGCCCGCTTCCTCCCACTAGGGGATGGAGGGACGCCCTTGCCGATGCTTTCTTAAATGCCTGTTCTTTCTCTTGACATGCCTTCAGGCTCTCGTGGAGTTTCACTGTTTGATTCTGGGGGGACATGATGGCCCAGCACTCGCCGCATATTGCTTCCTATCACCAACTAGTGGAGATACAATTTACACGCTGAACGAAGCGTGTATGCATCTAAAGATGCCTACGTTAGCACTGAAAGTTAGCGCTGAAAGTCGGGATATGGGTCCGGACAGAAGATAAAAATCCACTGGTATTATGCATGTCGGACCAACAACGCCAAAGAAACATCTCTGATGCATTCCGTATTGGCGTGGGAGGCAACGTTTCTGAAAGCGCCCCTTCCGCGGCATGTTCAAGACTGCTACTTGAAACCCAAATTAACGCGCATACGTGAGCCTTATATTTCTTTTGTTCCCTTTGGCGTGTGCACCAACGCCTAACGTTCGTCAAGTGTATTTCTATTCTTTGTGCCATCTTTCAGCGCTAAGGTAGTGTCTTTAGAATCAAGTAACCAACTAACCCAACATTCCGCCCTTACTGCGTCCGCATCTGCTCGGCGCTAGCGTAACTTGATCCGTTAGGTGGGAGAGGCGGCTCAGCCACAAGACATGCGCTCCCGGCGCGGCTGTCAGGTCAAATGTGACGTCCACTTACCGGCGCTCTCGGCACGCGCTGAGTTTCCAATTGAGTGCGAAATCGGCGCAAGGTCGCGTGATTACAGGGCAGGACCCAAGAGTGCGCAACCGTTATCGCAGAATGAACTTAATTGGTCCACGGCGTGAGTGCCCGAGGTGGTTGACCTTCCCCTGCGTGGCCGGTGTGTTTTAATGCGTAATCATTCTTTGCCGAGTTCTCCAAACAAACAGTGTAGCGTTTGTATTTGCACGAAAACACGCAATTTTCCAAGTTAAGGCAATTAGTCGGAACGATGAAGTAAATGTAAATCATTAAAATAAAACAAGAAAGAAAAATAGTACCATTGGACTCTGTAAAGTTGGGTGACCTGCCATAACGTGTCCCGTTGAGTTTCCAACATACACTAGAGAGAAACATTGGCGCCAGCGTCAATGCAAATCGATGGAGGCCGATCATGTCAGCACGGGAATCATGGGAACAGTATATAATTTTGCGTTTTGCGTCGTAATTGACTTGGATTGTAACGTTTCAGCGGATGTGGAGATAAGTTAAGTGCATATACAGACAACACATCCCGTTTCACCCATCATGCTTTTTAGCAGACGAGCCCATGTTTTCCATCAAGCGTGTTTTTAAGTTTCTCACTGAAGTCAAATTTTTACATCTCATTTCTTATCTTGCATCATGACAACCTGGCACTTTACACCAGTCATCTTCCTTTCCTTGTGTTTCACTTCGTTTATTTTTACTGAAATGCTTTACTTTTACTCTCATATCACCGAAATGAACTAACCATCCTTTGGCGCTCTGCCCTCAGTCGGCCAGCTGCGCCATAAAAACCCAAACATCGTCATCATCATCATATTTCAACGTTAAGTGCAGCAACATCGACGATAAATTTGTTCACTTACGTAAGGGGAAAATAAAGTTGAAGACAGAGAGAGAAATAGAGAACGCTCTTTATTGAAAAAGCAGAGACTTTTGCCGGCGTTTGCAATCGCCTACATGCTTCTCTGCTAGGTGTCGGGGATGAAGGGAAAACAGGCCCTCTAGAAAGAGGTGGGCAGAAAAAAAAAAAAAAAAAAACACTGGCGTGGCTTGACGTACTTGGCGGACTATTTTGTAGATTGTGTCAGAGAATTCACAATTTTGAACTGTGAACAATGTCCTCCAAATAAAAAAACAAACGTTTTAGACTCTGACGCTGCTTTGAGTGGCAAGTCCATGGTCCTAGGATAGTCTTCAAAGTTACCGGCCCTTGATCTAGGTGTTCAATATCTACAAAAAAAACAACAACAACGGAATTTTGCTGCCAAGTAGGCCGCACGTTTTAATAAAATATGTTCAATGATTTCCACAGAAGAACAGTTATGGCAGTACGGGTGGGTCATCAGTCCGAGGCGAAAAAGGTTGGTGTAAGCCGAGTTCAGTCGTACGCGATGATATAATGTCTCTAGCCTACGAGAGAGCTGTCTTGGAAGCCTTGATTTTAATTCAGGGTCAATCGCGTGCAAAAAGACTTCGTGATTCGGTTCGTTGCACCATAGCCGGCTTCTGCCAGTTACTGCAAAGCGATGCGACAAAGTTGAAGAATCCGCCATTGATTCCGGAAATCTGGTTGTTGCCCTTTTTATTACCTCTATAAAGCTTTCCACTCTGTTAACCGTAATATTTTGTTTAAAAAATAAATGCAATTACACTTTCTGGCCCGGCTGCAGCACTAATAAAACCTATTTATCCGACAGGAAGCAAACTCCATGCACGTGTGGTACTTATTCTGAACTCAAAATAGTGTAGGCGTACCGCAGGGATCTCTCCTTCGCCCTCTTTTCTTTTTAATCTTGTGATGATCTTCCACAATGGCTTAAGTTTTCAACCATTGTACGTTAGGCTGATGATACAACCTTATTTACGACTGCTGCGAAATTAGAATTGGTAATAATGAAGCGTAATGCTGATTGTAATATATTAGTTACGTAGTGTCGGGACAACGTTTTAATCATTAGTGCATCGAAATCCAGATTGATAATTTTATATTTCACCATAAAATAATCCCAGAAAACCCTTCCATTCGCTTAATTTAGACTCAACTTCCTTTCTCGAATTAGATCACATTTTTGGGTGTTGAGCTTAATATCTGATATTTTTAAAACACGTCTTTCTTAACTACAAGTGGTATACAGATATTAATAAAAGTTCGTCCGTATTGTGGCTTGAAGATACTAATTTTATTGTATTGTATTGCATTCATTCATGGTCACACTAGTTATCGCACTTCGTTTTGGGAGAATACATACGCAATGCACTTGTCCCCCTTACAATATATACAAAATCAAGCCAGGCAGATCCTTACTCATAGTCCCTTTTGTTGTTGTTCTGTAGCGCTGTTTCGTACACGCCTTTTATTTTGCATGTTTCTTGGGAAGTATTCTCTTAGCATCATTTGTATTTGAATTTGAATTGGAATTCTTTATTATTTCCAGCGGTGTAAACTACATTCAAGTTAGTATACAGACAAGGGTCCCATAGTCAACAGGCTGCAACGGTACCCGGAATCATTCCATGCAAACTAACCAGGGGAAGGCTTCCCACCGTAATTATTACTACTAAACCTCCTTCAATTCACAGGTGTCCACGTTTTGTCATGCATAACAATTTATTTTTTTTTCTCCCTCAAGCTGTAAATAGTTACGGTAAATAGGTTGTGAATTTTTTGGCTGCTTACAAGTGGAACAGCTTACCTCACTTGACATTAGGTACGTCAATGTTTTTTATTTATTTATTTATTTATTTATTTATTTATTTATTTATTTATTTATTTATTTATTTAGTGATACTGGAATCCCCATTTCAGGGATTTTAGCAGGGTGGTTACAGACATAACTTTTTACAGTGTTGGCACTCTAGAATGCATACAATAAAACAAACAAAAACAAATACAACAGCAAGAGATGAATAATCAGGTAAAATTTCCCGCAAATAATAATAAGGACGGCTAAATGACTTGGTTATTAGTTTGTTGATTCCATTCAGTTACGTTACGCGGGAAAAAGGGATATTTGAAGCAGTTATTTCGCGACCGAAAAAGGCTTATTGTCAGTTGATGCCTTTGGCGGGTGGCATGCCCAGATGAAACTGAAATGATATCGGAAACATCAAGCTCGTAATGTCCTTTACTTGGTAAAGAAATTTTAGTCGTGTTAAACGATTTCTTTCGGTAAGTGAAGGTTCATTGTCACGATGTAAGAGTTCAGTTATGGAGGTGCGTCTTTTTAGGAACGCTCACGCCCACATCTTCCGTCCATTCAAGTCCTTTTAAAGAGGATAGTCTCTCTTCGGCTACTAAAACGCAGAAATTTTGGTCTGTTTGTATGTCTGATTGTCTGTGACCCGATTCAGCCACCCGGCCAAAGTGAAATTGAATCTGCGCAATAGAATTATGAACAAAACGTTACGAAAATGTCAGGCAGAAAATCAATACATAAGTGATATTTGTAGTGTTCCTTTATTAAAAAAATCATGGATTCCTGGTTTTTGCGATATCAAATGAAATACTGCACCAACTGCAGAAAAATCGTCGCCTGCTGTTGGCCGAGCCTTGCAGAATTTTAAGAAATCATAAATTCCTGGCGGAATTTTAGGAAATCAAACGGCAACAGCAACGAAAGCTTCCACAAGATAGGTTCCACGTTCAGCTTGGAATGCACAGGAAACAGGGCAACGTGGTTATACAAACATTTTATAAGGGTGCCTCGAATCACGTGCGTCTCCGCCGTGCGGCAGCGCTGGCATCGAGACACCCGACTTGGAGCAGTGGAACGCGGTAAATTTAAATTGACTTGTGCAAAAAGTTCTGGCGGGTTATCTTGGGAGGAACGAGACGGGAGAGGAACAGTATGAGAGGTGAGCGGGAAAGAGAAGGGAGTCACGTACGTATATAGCAGGGGCGCCAGTCGATATATCGTCTTTCGTCGACACTTGCAACGAAAGGAGCAGATACGCGGCCATATTTTTTGTTTGCCCTTGGCCCCTTTTGGTTTGTTCTTTTACAGCGACAGGGCTATCTCAGCTGCGTAATATCTCCATTTGTCTGCTTCATCGTAATACTGCAACTTCTGCTGTTTAAACAATTTATTTGTTAGTGCTTGTAGTAAAGAAGGTACCTAGAGGTGCCTTCTATAATAAAGCGAATAGTATAAAGTGTATGAAGCGCAAGCGTTCCCCAGAAAACTCTGTTGCAGCCAGCGCCACCTATAAGTTTTTAAATCAAACTAAACAGTGTTTGACGGGTTTAATAAAACTTTATATCATGAAATAAAGAAATAAGACTATTTATGGGAGACAATAAATAAAGATTAATTTAAGAAACAAAACTGCTGAAACCAACTGGAAAGCAGCGGACGCCAGGGGCGCTGCTAACAACAGGAGTTCCTCAGCAGAAATTTTCATCGCAAAAAGGACCCCCTAATCGGCCCCGAACGACACACTTCTCTCTTGTGGTACACTGTACTGTGGCTGTAGGTTTGAGGGAACATTATCGTCTGCGATTCTGACGGGCGAAATCAGCTGTTACAAAATACGTTTCGATGTCAAAAAATCTCACGGACAAATTTTAATCGCTTTATTATGATTCCAAATAAATAAATTATCACAACAGTACGTAAATGTCGTATAAATACGACAAAATATTTGTACCGCCGTCAACCAAACCGACGCAGTTCGTCTGGAGCCCCGGGTACACGTACTCTATACGAGGGGCGATCGAGCCGAATGGCGGGTTAAGCTTACCGTCCCCGTAGGTACACACTGTCGTAAGCACACCACATTTGAGAACAGAGTGGGTGGTAGACATAAATATGTGTTCCCAACGGATGCAAACGCGAAATCTCTGTCGTGAACTTACAGCAAAAGCAGCGGAGACAGTGGGTAGCGGTCCGGAACCTCCTGCGGCTACTTTCGAAACGGGCCGCTAGAATAATTTCAGTGGCGCTCCTACAGTCAGCGCTTGATGCGTATACGGGGCTAGCATGCGTGTCGGTTAGCTATATGTTGACCGCGGTGCAAATCTGCATACAAATGAACTGCGTCGGTTAACAAACAAACAAACGAATGACCACCCCACAGATGGGCTGCGAACTTCAGAGACAGAAATTTAACATAACATCCGAGTGGTGGGGCGAAAGCAAGGCCGATAGCAAGTAAGCACCCGAAAATTCGCTAATCCTAGCATGTGACGAGAATTTACTCTCAACCGTTGGCCAATCTGCGGTGTTAAGTAAATAGCGCGTCGGTATCAGAATGTGCGCCCGGTATAATAACGTTATGAGTTTTTGTATACGGCGTCTGACGCCATTGCAGGATGAACGAAAGTACAGACTGCTGCCGTAAAAGATAACACCAATGCAGCTCTCGCCTTTTTAAATTCCCATCTTGAATGACGATATTCCAAACCTGAACCGACCCGCCGCGATGAATCATTAACACTGGCTAAGGCGTTTTGCTGCTGAACCCAAGGACGCGGGTTCGATTTCCGGCCGCGGCGGCCGCTTTGCTGATGGAGGCGAAAAGTGAAAACGCCCGCGTATTCGAGATTTCGGTGCGCGTTAAAGATCCCCAGGTGGTCAAAAATAATCCGGAGCCCTCCACTACGGCGCCCTTCATCCCCTGTGTAGCGTCGGTGGGTTAAACAAAAAGAAAAAAAAAAACCGGACCATCTCCCCTGGGGAGGGGCGAAGCATGCAGTGTATAAGGGTATGATGCGCTTTCGATGATGCGCTTTCGATGTATGATGCGGTTTCGAAGTTATGATGAAGCCTGTAGTGTGGTTTCAATGCTGAGCCCTCGGCGTCTTAGGACTTGGCGCGTTGGCGTTTGTGTCCACGGAGATAAAACCATTGGGGGGGGGGGGGGGGGGTACATGTATACAACTTTGCCGTAAACATCTGGTGTCTTTGAAGCACGAAGCGCTGTACCGCGAGGCGTTGGAAAACCAGTGCCCCAGTGTTTTTGTACCGTGACTACTTGAGACGCCGACAGCTCGAGCCCCTAAGGTGCTGCGATCGTCTCTAAAAAAAGGGACCTGAGCCTAGACAGTGTCAATATTTCGTTCTTCGGAGTTGCAGCTTACGTTTCGTGGCTGCACCGAAACAGTGACGGACCTTCACTACTCCCTTCATATATTTTTTCCCTTGCTTCGACGGACTTAGTGTCACGAACAGCCGGATTGTTGCTCCAGCCGAACGACGGAACTTGCGCCCAAGGCGTCGCAAAGGAGGAACAGGAAGAGGTGCGTGGAGGCGTGATTTATCTGGGTGCGGGTCAGGACGTCGTGAACCGCACGTTCCCACTCACGCCCGCTCCGTAAGTCGTGAATGCGCCGCCTCTGTGAGCAGCGCAGCGATCATCATCGGAACGCGGGCTAGCTATATTTGGGCCGGCTTAGCCCCGACTCCCCCGAGGCGCACACCTGCAGACGGGCGTGAATAAATTGGCAGTTTCGGCGAGCTCCCAGCAACTGTTGCCGCTGCGTCTTCTTCACGGTATTGACCGCTATGGTGAACGGCAGCCCGGGCACACCGAGACGGCTTGGAAAACTGCTACGGCGCCGCTATGACAGGAAAACCCGCGAAATAGTCTGTGGAGGACCCAGAAATAAGTGCTGCCCTTTTTGCTTGTTGTTCCGCGCATGCGTGAAATGTTCTACCAAAGGGGTTCCGTCCCCGCACCGAAGGAGCCTTGCGGATTCGATGGGCCTGTTGGGACGTTAATGGACGAAGTGCGTTGTTGGTGGCTGGATAAGCTTTACGGGAGAAGCCCCTTATTGGCTGGGGCTTTTGCCGTCTCCTGTCGTCGTCGTAATTGTCGTTCGTCTGATGTAGTCACGGTACTAAAACACCCGGGAACTCGTTTACGCCTCGCGTTAGAACGTATAACATGCTAAAAAAATTCCCCGCATTTCCCCGAGGGGAAGAATGTGAAAGTGCGAATGCACGAGTTGAATTTGCGCTGTTCGGTAATGTTCGCGAAAGAGAGATCACACACACACACACAACTACAAAGAAAGAAAGATGCATTTATTCACAGACACCTATTTGTGTTGTCGTTGTACTTGATTGCTAGAGCGGATCTCAGCTTTGAAATTTCGTGTCAGTACTCCTTTAAGCGGGTGCATTAGCCCTTCTCACGCCCGATTCCTGGCCAATCCCCCACGTGGGTATGTGCCATGTCAGCGGCCAGGCAGCGCGCGCCCATCTCACCCCGTTGCCAAGGAAGACGAGGAGATTCCTGGCCAATCTCCCACGTGGGTATGTGCCATGTCAGCGGCCAGGCAGCGCGCGCCCATCTCCTCCCGTTGCCAAGGAAGACGAGGAGCGCGCGCACCCGCAGCTGTTGCTATGCGGACGGCGGCGGACGCTTCAGGCTCGCTTAAGAAGTGCATTCGCACTTAAAAAAATTTCACGCATCTCCACGAAGTGAGCCATGACGAGCGGGCGAAGCACTGGGGATCGCTCGTACCGTAAATCACCCGTGAGAATGCTTACTGCTGCTGAAACAATTTCCAGTGCAGTCCAATACAGTTCTTTTTAATCCAATCCAATCCAATCCAATTAAATCCAATTCAATGCTCCCCGCGCATGCGCAGCACGGCTCACCAGGAGCACTCTCTCTCTCCCTCTCTCTCTCTCTCTCTAGCCTTTTGTGAACCTTTTATTTTGTTCTTGTTAACCTTTCGTTAACCTTTTGTTCACAGATGTTTCGATATACACGGTGCTGTGCCGTAAGCACGGACGCCGGACGCCGGACGGACAAGCGTCGGCCTTGAGGGGCTTCGCCCCTAAAACTCCGGGACACTCGCTTACGCCTCGCGCTAGAGAGCTTCGGGCTTCAAAGAGACTTTTATAGCAAAGGTGTATAGCTCTACCACCCAACGGTTTCATATCCGTTCCCAAAAACGCCAAGGCGCCAAGAATACACTCATACACTGCATTCTTCGCCCCTCCCCAGGTTTCACGTTAGTGGAGATGGCCCGGGGCTTTTGTTACTTGACTGTGCTGATTATATCCGCCGCGGGGGCTGGCCTCCGTCAGATAAAAATGATTTTCCTAAAGCGCGCTCGGTGTTTCTCCGCATTTAAACACATTTCGCCGTAAATCGTCACAGTGCACGTGCTTCAGGACACATCTCGGCATCATTAACATTTAGCGGGCAGGAATCGGCGTGGCCGTCTCGGTATGGTCACGCGAGCGGCATGCCTCCCGGGAAGCCCGGCTCGTGCATGACTGATCGTGTGGCACGTTTTTTCCTCGCGAGGCGATGGTCTCTTCGCGCGGCCGCCAAGGTTCCGCACCGGCGCCGGCGGCCACGCGCGCTCCTGTAATATACGAACCGCCGGCTGGACTGGAAACCTGAATATGCGGGCGCGCACATGACCCCTTCGGCGATGCCCCGTCCGATCCCGGAATGCACGCCTGCTGGCCGCCGCACGAAAGCGAGCGGTGGCTCGCGCATTCCGTTCCCTTAACGCGCACGCGGTCGGCCCCTGTCCAGGAGCCATAAACGCCGGCGGAAGCAAGGTCGCGGGTTTTTCGCTCTGCCATTGTGAACGCCTCTGGAACAACGCCGGCTCGGGTTTAGCGTGGGACGCTCTCTCCGGAAGTGATTCGTCACTGTCCGGTCGCCTTCCACCGGCCCTCGGCAACCGAGAAGTGGTAGGGGTGTAAACTATGTCCCTAAGTGTTGGCTACTGTTCCCCCCAGAGCGCATTCAGAAGGGGAAGAGTAAGGAGAAGGAGAAAGGCGGAAAGGTCAAAAGCCAAAGGGGAGGAGTCTCAATTGGATTGAATTTTGTTACGTTGGATTGGATTGGTGTAATTACGCAATAAATACGGTAGTAAGGAGTCGTTTGGACCTTGCTACATTGTGGCCACACACTGACGCACGCTCACAGGTGCTCATCCGGTAGACGTATTAGGGTATACAAGCTGGCAAGCAACTACTCCCGGGTCATTGCCGTGTGGATGAGGACGCTACAGGCCGCTTTCCCACGACATTGACCATCAAGCTGAGTACGAATCCACGAGGACGGACCGGAAGGGGCCCGCAACACTTACAAGACATTAAGGAAAGTGTCGGCAACCCATCATGCGATGGATGCACAAACTGCGTTTGGGAGCCCGAAGTGTACTTTGTTGGGATGCGATTAAAGGAGCCATGAGGACAAAATACAAGTTGGGTTTATTAGAAAGACTGCTTAGTCCTGATAACAATCATACCAATATCATCGCAATCTTCGAACAAATAACGGAGATATTAAAGAAAACGTGTGAAGCAGTCGCGACCTCCTAGCCAATTTCCCGCAACTTTGCTATGACGTCACGGAACCTTGTTTGTGCGATTGGCGGCCGCCTAACTGACCTGTCGTGACGACACATGACTGGACGTCTGTAATGGGTCCTCTAGTTCCATTTGACCACATCACTTGAATGCTTACGTGCAGTTAACGCACTGAAAAGTATATTTTATTGTTGGCCCGTATGACGTAATTGTTGCTCATAACACGTCACTGTGACGCAAAATTTGAAAGTTTTTTTATACTTGCTTTTTTTTCTGTTAAAAAACATATGTTGTGGCTCTAATGGAACTGAATGAGATACTGAATCCTAGTTATTTCAAATTAAGCGAAGTTGTATTTTCTCTTCATGGCTCTTTTAAGGTCTTGTCCATGCCAAAGGGGCTGCACTATATCACCATCATCATCGTCATTGTAATCATGTCTGCACCCTCTACAGGGCAAAGGCCTCTCCATAGATCTCTAATTATCCCGGTCCTGTGCTAACGGCGACCAATTTATCCCCGCAAACTTCTTGATCTGATTTGCCCATCTAACTTTCTGCCGCCCCTTGCCACGCTTGCCTCCTCTAGGGACCCACTCGGTTACCCTTAATGGCCTTCGCATTACATGCCCTGCCAACCTCCATTTCTTCTTATTAATTTCTATTAATATGTACGTAACACGCGTTTGTTCCGTGACCCACTCCGCTCTCTTCTTGTCCCTTAATGTTACACCTATCATCTTCCGTTCCATTGCGCGCTGATTCACCCTCAATTTGAGTTGAACCCTCTTCGTGAGCCTCCAAGTTTCTACCCCGTAGGTGAGTACCGGTAGGATGCAACCGTCATACACTTTCTGTCATACACTGCAGGTGTCGTACTCTGGTATGCGTAGTGTGTAGTATAATTGGCAAAAGTCTATTTCCGTGGGTACGTGCAGTGTTTGCGTCCCTCTGTTCACGTCGGTGCCTCAAGGTTCGTCAGCTACAGCATACTCATAAGTCCTGGGATGGAAGACTATGATCGGATGTATTTTGTTGTGTGGGAGACTGCTGGGTGACCTGCGTAAATGTTTTATAATGAGGTAAAGACTGAAAAATGCCTTACGCAACTGGATTACGGACAGTGTCCATGGCATCCCGGCACCATCGTTGGCTGATAGTGTCATGACCAGTGCAACTGCTTGTGCAAATACAGCATAGGTTCCTTGCCCTGCACGAAGCAGCTTTTTGTTTCTTGTCTAAGAACGCGTGGAGCTCAGAAAGCAGTATTGAGTCGGGAAAGTTTTCACCAATAAATACCTTGCAAAAGTTGGTAATACTTAGAGGCCTACCATTACCGGTAGCCCCATCGATCCGCCTGCATGCCCGTACTGCTTATATTCGACACCCGCCTGTCTTCGGCACCATATCTGGCCCTGTCCGGAATTTATCCTCTTATGGAACCCTCAATAATCCCCCTAACGTCCCTTCATCCCGCTTCGACCACCATTCTGTGGACCGCCATTCTGTGGACCACCTTCGACCGCCATCCTACGCAATCTCTCACTGCGAACGATACTATATTCACACAGGTCTCACAAAAGCAGTACACAGCCGTCAGTCTCATCCTGTCACTTCACCCCGAGCTGACAAAACCGATTCCGTCCTCGCGAGGAAAACACAGGCTCACCTACAAAATTCCAAGGGGCGCCAGTTTGACCTAACACCCTCTACAACCCCTTCTCTCAGCCGAACTAGAATCCTCCTACTTGAAAAAACGTTTTCTCTATTTTATTGTTATTCGACAACGCCCAACCAACGCGTCAAATAGCTCGTAATCTTGCACCTCCGAGAAAAGCTTACCAATTGTTGCTTTTGATCGTGCTTCCAAATTTATATCAAAGTGCTGGTTTAACTCTGCACTTTGAAATTAGTTCGCCCCAATAGTTCGCAGCGTCCCAATAGTCCCAACAGTCGTAGCGTCCCAATACTCGTAGCGTAGGAGAAATAAATAAAAAACGTGGGGTCTTCCAGGTAATTTTTAGGAAGACATAACTTTACAGAAATAACTTATTGACTTTTTCATATATTTTATTTTTAATTACAGGGCATTACAGTATGGGGATAAAACCACATTTTCACAGAAGAAATGCGCCAAAACAGAAGCGAAGAAAATAAAAAATAACAATAAATAGTAGAGAATCTTTTATCCCAGTAAGACTGCTTGCAAATATTTAACTCTTCGTAACCCCAAACGAGTAGCGCGCTCCTGTACATATGTACAGTCTTTGTCAAAATTTTGTGGGCAAGCCGGAAACACACAGGCTGCAAAAAAAAAAAAAAAAATCAATGTACAAGCTTACGTCGTGAGCGAGGCTGAAACTTTTTATGCAGGAAAGCTAGAGAAAACGCCTTTCTTTCTCTCTGCCTGAGAATATTTTTGTCACATTTCAAGGGAAAGCCGATTTCTTTGAATTATATTTGCGGTCGAGAAGGGTTATGATTGGGCCCCAAAGTTTTGACAAAGGTTTTACAAAATACATATGTACAAAAACATATGAGGGCTACTAAGCAATTGTTCTGCTGTGTAAAGGTTGGGCGCTACTGGTCGCTGGGTTTTGCGTTGCGGCAAGATACTGCAGCTTCTCGCAGACGCCGTTGCCCTGTTCAGTAGCTCCCTGTATACTCTTTCTTTACCGCTTCCCTGCACGTCGAGGATTTTCGGGGTGCGCCCTTCCTGGTTGCAGCCGAGGGCGCACTGCTTTTCACGTGACTCCGCGCTGCCCAGGGGCGGTATTCTCGTAACTGTCCCTTTTGAAAACGTCCCTTTTGCGTCCCTTTCATCGTGACGTACTTCCGGTTAAGAAGTGGACGTTGGCAGTATGAAGGAAGGTTGGCAGTAGGTTTGCCGCGCTTGCGTTACGTCACTTCCGGTTGTTGGCTTTTAGCCAAGCAGGGCTCGCCAAATTAAAGGGTCACTTTTGAAAGGGACGCAAAAGGGACAAAACTCGAGAATACCGCCCCAGGTGTTGCCTAGCCGCGTGCGCTCCGTTTGTTAGTGTTTTATTTGTGACGCACGAGCTGCGGAACTCGCCGGTACTAGCGGGAGGCTTGTGGTGCGCCCCATGTCTTGGGCTGTGTTTCTGAGGCCCTACCTATGTAACCCGTAGCAGCCAATGGGAATCGACTTGCCGTTTGTTTTGAATGATGGTGGGGTTTAATTCCCACAATAATTGACGTAATAGCCATCAATCAAATGCTTACGCAAGTAGACAAAGGCTACCTGCAAATTCGACTGCGTCGTCACCTCGGGTAACTTGTTCGTAAACACGCTCAACACTGTACAAGTCAATATTGTGTTACAAATAAGCCCCTCTGGAAGGTTCGACATTTGTATGAAGGTTGTGATCGCCTGGAAACTACGCTTCATGAGGAAGTTGTTTTTGTGCTACATCAGGTATGTTAGTTCGGAAAATTTCTTAAAACTTCCCCCGCATACTTATGTCTGGTCACGTGGTTTGAAGGGGAAAGCCTGGCAATACTTATTAGCAACTTCGTTACTGTTATACCGTGTTTGCGTCTCTTAATTCGCCTTAGTTTGTATTTTGGCATGGATTCCTTAGAATGGCCCATTTTCTCCGGCACTGTCCTTCCCTTGTTGTGCCTTACGGCTCGAAAGTTACATCAGAAGGCAGTCCGGGGCACGCCACGGCCTCCCTAGAATCGGGGCTCTGCGTCGCAGGCGTGCACCTGTACTACACTCACGTTCCATGACGTTCATTACTCACGAAGAAAGAAAAAAGAACAAGCGGAACAACCTTTGTTCTTTCGCTGGCAACGTGAACAGGGAAATCAGTGAACGAATGAAGGTTAATTAGGGAGTCAACTCATTGTTTCTTTAAATTGCACATGGGTGCACTCTCAGCGAAAACCTGGCTGCAAGAAAGGGGACTATTTGTATAATGGGGAATTAACTGCTAAATGCGAAGTACCCGTGGATATAGAGCATGTTTTTCTTTATTGCTGGGCTGCTGTCCTTTTGCGGGACGACCTACAGACGACCACACGCAAGTATAGTTTCCGCTGAATCTTCACGGCATCCGGTTTCTGCGCGTGGACAACGAGGAGGGTGTTCCCTTCGATTTGGTCATGCTGTTGGGCCTTCACGGCATTTGGCGTTCACGCATGGCTTAGCTCCACTGTGATGTGGATACGCGGCCGAGTAGACAGTATTTTATACAGTGTATATCACAATTTCTAGAGGTGCAAAAGTTGAGGAACTGCTTTCCCGAGTGGCTGTAAAGGGTGGAACCCCTGGCGGCACTTAAGGAATTTTAAACGACTTCGTGACAATATCAGCCTCCGTATCTGGTAGCCATCCCGGTGATATTCCTTGTACATTTTTTTGTGTTCAACGTGATTAGATGTCGAAGACCGCCAATAAAGGAAGAAAAGAGTTAGATCATGGTAGCGCATTGAGATGCTGCTGCAGAGACCGGGTTATTTTTGTGTTTTCGTTTATTTAATAGCCTGAAGGCTTAGTAGACATCAAGCGAGTCCGTTCTATATCCAGGAAACTATGTTGGCCTCCCGGATATAGTACAGCAAGGAACGGTAAGCAGGACCGTGGAGAAACCGATAGTAATGCGTGTCTTGCCGCAAATTGAGGCCTGCTGCCATCGGACACTTCCTCCGCAGGTCCTTAGTTCCAGGGCATGTCCATAATGGGTGGTGAAGGTCTGCCGGAACCGTTTTATTGGATCACGCATGTGCTTGTTTTGCCTTTTGAAGCGGCGGGCAATTTCTTGAGCAGACAACAATGTCGGATTGTAGCACGAAAGTGTTTTATGCCGGGGTCGACCAAGATCTGACTAAAGTCATATCCGTCCCGGAATTGACATCGCCAGGAAAACTTTGATTGACACGGCTGCGCTGGGATTTCAACCACGAACTCTTTCGCAGCACCGCGAAGTACGAAACGCGCTCCCGACTGCGCTATGAACAGACGCGTAAACAGGACGACAAACGCGCCTTATATCCTTCCCTTCAGATAGTGCTGCCGTCTAGGAGAAACGAAGCGAAGTAGTGCATCACGACGGTAATGAGCGTCGACAGTTGGCGCCTCGACGCCAGCGCCTACGTGTACGGGGGACGCGCAGCGTAACCTGCGAAAAAGCCTTAAAGCAACGACTACGGAATATGATCGACACCGACTTGCGAAGGTCGCGCTCGTGGCACGGTCCGTTGCTCCTTTCGTTGCAGCGGAACACCTTTCCTTTCGTGGTCGATTTTTTTTTTCTTGGTTGAGGACGTTGTTTGCGCAGGCGTAACGAGCAGTGTTTGCCCGTGTGTTCGGAAGAGCGGAGGAAAACGGGATTCGGTCCCTAAGGGCGAACGTGACGAGCTAAATGAGGAGCGGGACGAAGGCGGTTCTATTCCCACGATGAGAGGGAGTTTAAGCACCTGGAGTGATCTGTCGTCAAAGCAAGGGCTTAAGGGTAAATAAGGACGTCCACATTTCCTTCCGCACCGTTCAATTTTTCAGTTCGGAAACAGAAGCGTCATCTGCTGTTGAAAGAGGTAGGTGGTTCGCGTTATGAACGTAGGCATAGAAGCCCCGAAGGTGCTTACTCGGGTGAGTTAGTATACCATGCTGTTTTTTTAAACACGAGGACTACCCACGAGGACAAGAGAAAGGCGGTGACGCCAGAAAGTGCTATTGTAACAACCAAGTTTTTATTTCGAGGCACACAACCCCTTAGCACCCCCATGTCCCCTGCAATCAAGAGTAACCAAATAAGGCAACTTTAAAACACTCAGCCTGTCACATAATATCTCTTAAAGTTTTCGTATTTGGTTCCTCTTCATTACAGGGGAAATGCGAGTGCTGATGGGTATTGTGCCTCGAAATAAAAACTCGGTTGTTACTTAGCGCTTTGTGTCGTCGTCGTCGTCTTCCTCTTGTCCTCGTCGGTAGTTCGCGCTTTTCGGAAGCAGTATGGCATACCAACTCTGGACAACGGTAGGAGTGTGAAAAGGTTCAAAATGCTTCGCACTCAGGTAAATTTAGTCGGGACATACGTGGCTGTAAAGCGCTGTGCACGGGACGAGGCACGCGCGGCGTGCACGCGACATGAGGTCAAGGGTTCGTGCGCTTTTGTGCACGCCGTCGGAATGCCGGCACGCTTTGCGGCAACAAAGCGGCTCTTTCAAAAGGGGGGCTCATTTGAAAAGAGGCCGTGTGCGCTTACAATTTCGGCTACGCTTTGTTACCGGCGTGCGAACAGGTGTGGCGAGCGATCTGCGGAAGAACCGCTGCGGACCATTGTGTTGGCGAGTGTGTGACTTTTTGTGACGGGAACACGACATGGCTAAAACGCGAGATTTTATTTGATCACAGTGCTTGAAAGTACACGAAAAACCGTTCCAGCAACAAGGCGTGTATATAACCGAATTAAAAGTTGACATTCAAGGCTGAGATTGCGATAGCACGGCTCGCTCAGTGAGCCTGTCGGTATATCTTTCTGTCTTCCTGTCTGTATGTCCGTGTCCGTCCGTCCGTCCGTCCGTCCATCCACCCATACACACAAGGCATGCAAGACTACAAATGCGAATACTGCGGACCGATAGTGGATTTAGAGCACATGATCTGCATCTTGCTCCAAAATTAATAACGCCCAGCACTCAACACTCATCGTAAGCACATCCTAGTAGTGAAGCCAGCTCTTCTTCGATTCGAAGCTGACATGCAGGTACAAGTATTCCGGATGGCGGAACGTGCTCCTAGCGAACAAGGGCTCGCGGCCGATGGTTGAGGAAAAATGAGCGGGGACTCGCCATTCTTCGTCTCCCAGCCTCTTACGGGGTAACAACAAAAGTTCCCCCCTCTTTTTCTCTGTAAAAACATTGAATTCCACAGCTATGCTCCCATTCAAATGGGGGGGGGGGGGGGGGGGGGTCAGGTTTAATGGCGCGAATGGTGACTTTTGCAGAGTCCGGCAAAACAACCAGTGTTGGTGACGCCCAGTTTTAGCACGAAAGTGTTTTATTCCGGGGTCCACGAAGATCTCACTGACGTCATATCCGTCACGGAAATGACGTCGCCAGACAAACTTCGATTGACGGGGCTGCGCCGGGATTTGTACCACCAACTCTTTTGCCGCAAGGGGAGGTACGAAACGCGCTCCCTACTGCGCTTTGAAGAGACGCGAAAATAGACGACGAAAGCGCCTTATATCCTTCCCTTCAGATGGCGCTGCCGTATACAGGAAAGGCGAAGCGAAGTAACGCATAATGACTCTATTGAGCGCCTACAGCTGGCGCCTCGATACCAGCGCCTACGTGCACGGGGGACGCGCAGTGTAAGGTGTGGCGGATCCTGTAAGGCAGTGATTCTCAAATGGGGTCCGCGGACCCCTAGGGGTCCGCGATAGCATTTGAGGGGTCCGCGAAGCCTACCTCAAAGCTTTTACTCCCGCCATTCTTTTCTCGATGTTGCCAGCACTTTCTTGCAATGCAAAAAATCTAGCTTTGTCGCATTACATGTACGTTTAGTTTCTCCGCGTAGCACCTATTTTAACAACTGCTTTTTGGACGACAAGCCAGCTATGAGAAGGAAAAAAGCATACACAGAAGAGGCAATATATAGGTGTTTAGAAGAATTTTAGATTCAAGACCGGATTGTTTAACATGGTGCGCATCGTCACTAGCGTCAACCATAAAAGGCGGGCATTGAATAAGTGTGTAGGCTACGTAAGCTGCAAATAGAAATTGTTTGACGTTATGACACCAAACAACATATGCTCCATCGTGGGGTCCCCCGTCACTTTAGCAAGCCCAAAAGGGGTCCCCGGGGCAGTCATGGCTGAGAACCACTGCTGTAAGGCAACGACGCCGAGTTGCAAATGTTGCCGTCGTGACACGGTCCGCTGTTCCTTTCGTTGCAGCGGACCGTGTGTTCACCTAACGATTCGCTGACAACCCGTTTGGTTTCGTTCGCAGGGACGGTTTGCGAGCGCCTGTGGTTTCAGTCGGATTTACGCAATGCTCCGGCGCCTGCAATCCAGTGTCTAACGTTGATGCGTCTCACAGTGCCATACCGACGAAATACAAATAGCGATGTGCGAGTTCATATCGATGTACAACAAACATTCAACTGCTCCTGTGAAGGCAAATTTCACTTTCGTGTTTTACCGGTTCCTATGGAACAAGAATCAACCACATTTTTTTGTCTAATTATTTCATCATGTAATCGTTGTATTAGGCAGCAACGCGAGAGCCGGACAGCTAAAATCGTCGTGAGGTCGTTCAATATGCTAATCAAAGGCTACAAAATTACTATGTAGAGAGATAAGTGGTTTGGGTGACGAATACTTAACGTTCGCGTTAATTGCGTTAATTATGCAAGTGGGTTGCGCAACGCAGGTGCCTGTCTGCAGGCAAAAAATTGTGTGGGAGACATAAACCTTAATAATGTGAAGGCGAAGGCATATTCGGACCTTCTGTTTATCAGCTGTATAACTTGCTTGTGAACGTACTGCTGAACTTTCTGGGGAACTGGTCAAGTTTGAATGATGTGCTGTCACTGCCAATATATTACATAACAGACGTCCGGAAGTATAGTGCTCCTGGGTCATTTCCAGTCAGCCTCCACAAGAATATCGGAGCAGTGTACTCGAAGCAACGGCATTCACTGCACCTAATAAGCTATCAAGACCGCTCAACCCGTCCAGACGAACGATAGGGAGTTCAGAGTAACAATAAAGTAACTTTTTTGAGCTCTCTTCCATGCGGCTATTTCTTGGCAATTTCGCACTCTGCCTAGTTCTGTAGTGCTTACCCCACGTGGATATTTCAGGAAGGAAATAAGCCGCTGTACCAATTTGGCTGGAAAGGACCAGACAAGGCTCAGTGATATTTATTTCTGCGCAAAGTTAATTTAAGCCTGAATGTTAGGCAACCGTAAAGCTTAGCAGCAATAATTACTCACGTTTCATTTCGTTCTAAGTGGCGACAGTGCGTGCAAAATGAGTTGTTGAATTTACGGAATTTTCGAATAACGTAGGGTTCAGTGACGAGGTTCCATAACGTGCCTTAGTTTCAGTTGCGTATAGTACTAACACGATTATGGTTTGTAAAACTGCTGGTTACCATACTTCTAGGAGCTTCTATATGTCAAGTAATTTGGCCCACTCGGTCGTCCTCTCGCTTATCGGCTAAATGTATTAAGTCGTATCAGACTGCCGATTGGTGCTTGTTAATCCACAAGTTACCACCTACCGCCTGGAAGGGAGCTTTGCATATACAAGGACTCGAGGATCTGATTCACTGCTACCCTCTGAACCATACTAGTAGGATGTATGTAAGCTTGCCGTTTAGGCTAACCTACTTTCGTTACAGACAAAACAAAACAAAACAAACAAAATAACAGGGAAAGAAGTCTCGCTGCGCTGTCTCCAGATGCAACCCGGAAAGTTCTGTTGGTTGATTAGCATGTAAGCAACGCGAAAGTTTAAGAAGCGTACGAATTCTAGTTACGTTTGCCATCCGAATAACAGGGGTGCCCAACCGCTACTTCGCAACCGGCGCAACCCGGTCGAACACGACTTCTCGTGGGAGCGTTAATTGTCCCCACTGCGTCTCAGGGGCGGGAGATTATCTCTGATTCCCCGCACCACGTTCCGAAAGGTTGTGCTTCCGGACCGAAGCGACACCGAGGAAATCAGTATGCGACCCACAATCCTCAAGATCGCACTGAGATGTTGCCCGCTGCCCGCACCGGGGAACAAAGAGGCCGACAGAGAAGTTATCTTTGTTGCCGGTGCTTCGTGAGGTTTTATTTCGTTACAGCGACGGGGAATCAACATGTTTTGCTCGTGGGGACACTTGCATTTTACATGCGGATCTGCTTAGCTTCGCTCATTCGAGGTTACCACCACAAGTCAATTGTGTGGTGCTTTTACTTCAGAGGTGTGAGTGTTACGGAAAACATCATTGAGAAAGGTTTAGTTCAGTTGCGACGGCCCGCGCGTATGCAAATATCCATGACGTCACGTCTTGTAGAGATGTTCTTTGTGGCCACCGATTCTTTTTGCTTTTATAAAGTTGAGTATTTTTTTCCTTTTTGTGGAACGTTCCGCCATTTGGGCTACGGCACAGTTTAACATTGTTTAAACTGTGGAAACGTTTTAATGCAACAAAGGAAAGGGCGTAACACATTACCTTAAAATACGATCGAGTGACTGACGCTTGAAGAATTTCTTACTGAAGAATAAGTAACTGACTTTTATTTTGTCAGGAAGAAGAATGAACGAACTGAACGACCTTACAATCCGTGCGGCGGAAAATGAACTTCCACAGTGACAGCAATGAATAGATTTCTACAAGGGTACTTTCTATAGGCACAGCACGGGAACTTTTGGCTGTCGCGGGTATCTTGGCTGTGTGCCTGTCTGTCACCACTAATTTGGCGTGCTCCTGTCACCGCTTGTGTTACGGCGAATGCGCAGTTGAGCAAACATCTGATATAGAAAATTCCTCTGCCCGGTAAATTTGGGGATCAAACCCAGACCACTATTCCAAGGATGCGGGTATCGTGGCCACTCGGCTCCAACCCTTCTTTACTTGGAAGAAATGTACGCTTAACCAAAGCCAAAGTTGCCAAAAAATTACATTTTACAAACTTAATTATTATGCGCAAGCGTTCGTTAACTATGTTCAACATCTGCTGCCGTCGTCAAGGTGGGCCCCACAAAATGGTTGACAGCTCAAAGAATGACAAAAAAAAAAAAAAAAAAAACACAGACGAGAGAAAGTTTCGAGTGGCGCCGAATTGTCACGGAACCTCTTATAAACAGACTTGTTAAAATAAAATAGGGCGTATTTGGGCCTTAGGATTTAGCCCTGCACATTCGGAATGTAACGCAGGTTCGCATTAGTAGCACAAACACCGGTCTATGCCTCTGAATGACTAAAGGTAAACTAATGAATTTGAATTTTGAGACTTCGAGACGGGTGTTATTGATGCGTGTAATGATGCCTGCACGGGTAATTTGAGCAACCGATTACAACAGTAGCAATCAGGAGAGGAGAAATGCTCTTTTTGGCGTATGGGCCGAGTCACGGTAGAAAAAGACGCGAAGGAAAAAGGAAAGGGCAATGGTAATATTAAGAGGATACGTTCGGATCTCAGACTCCAAAGCATTCAGAATCGCTGCATCGTAAGGAGTCCTTTGGTGTACTGCCTATTTTTTTGCACTGCCCCAAAATGTTAACCCTGCAAAAGCTAACAATGAACAGTCCGAAAGAAACGCGCGTATAACGCAAGGGAATCCACTCATGGGGGCAGTGGTTTGTAAGGCTTGTACGCTAAGACTCCAAGCAAACTGCTCCCTAAGAAAAGTGATTTCGTTGACCGGGAAGAGTCAAATGCTGGTCAGTCATAAGGTTCTTTCGCAAACTCAAAGGGCCCAACTCTGTAACTACAACTACAAAAAAATAAGGGTGGCGATAGTACTGCAACTGCAATTTTTTACCGGAACAAATTAAATTGAGTGTGTCGTAATGTCTATACCTTATTTTACGGTCCACTGCAATGTGATCAATATAGACACTGCGTCAATGCACAGTATCAAACAATAATACGAAGTTTCGAGTCCATTACACAATTTCCAGTTAACAGACCATGATCACAATTGGCACATGGCAACATGCGGTTGGAAGTCAATGGGAGAGGCCTCCGCCCTGCAGTGGACCTGAGCTGGCTTTTGTTGTTGTTGATGATGATGACGAAAAATCGAAGCAGTACTTAGCGACGTTCAGCAGGACATTAATGCTTTTGTAATCAGTGCTCACAAAAATGGCCTAGTTCCCCTATGCTTTTAATTGCGAAGGTATTAAATTCCCTGTAATGCGGATATGATACGACGTGCTTCGGGATAACCGATAGATGGTCCTAAAAGTGGCCGACAGCGAAAAATAATCGGCGTAATGAAACGAAAATTTACTGAATGAGGGCTTCGGACTACAAGCCGTGTCACAGGCATTTAGAGTCCAACACGCATTTCCTGAATCATGGCCGAGCCTTGTCTCTAGCTCACAGAAAGTGGAAATGGTGAATGCGTTGTGGCTTTAGAATTCGAAACGTGTATTAGGGACATGCATTGACGCCTATAGAAGTAATTGGACCAAGGTCATTTCAGCGTGCTAGCGAAGCACGTGTGAGCTAATAGGGGATATGTAAATATTACAATGGCGATGGAAGAGAAAATGAGAGAAAAGAAACGGAGCAGAGGTAGAATAATGATGAAGATGGTGATGAGAGTACACATTCGCACAAGTGCACATGTTTCTGTATGTCTGTGCTACCTGTACTGTGATGCACTCTGAAGTGCCCAGCTCAGCGGTGGCTATGAGACGTGGTTGCCCACGGGAGTACACCCCAGGAGACGATTGAAGGGAACACAGCAAACGCCACACGGCGAGCAAAGGGGCAGGCGGTCTATGCAGCTCAAACCTCCATCAGGCGACGCGACCACAGCCATTGCGACGCGGGGAATACATGCTAGACATACATCTCTGTAGTGACGAATACGTCGTCGCAACAGTCGATCACGACAGACGTACCATTATACATAGACGATAGCGTAGGTTGGAATGAAATGTCATGTTTAAGCATTCTCACAAGTATGCGGTCTTAAGTGTCTCTGTTTTCTTTAGTTACATGACGGAACGTACTGAGTAATGCGAGGGGCTCTTTGTGGAGTCAATGGAGTCTCGGGTCTGCCAGGAATAGCGCTTGGAGTGTGCACGAAATTCGATGTGTGAAAGTCGTAAGCGACGTCTGCAACATGTTGAACAGCTCAAATAGGCGAGAAAAAGGTGAAGGAAATATATGCCCGTATTATTTAAGATGTGGGCGCGAAAGCGTGACTGTGGGGTGGTGCTGCGAATGCAAATGCTACAGCGTCTAAGTAAGAGTAGTTGTATTCGGTAAACGTTATTTTAGAAAATATGGGAGCGGATTAATTGGCCCCCTGCCTTGCTCTTTGGGCAAAGTTAACTGGCCCTGTAAAGCTGAACTGGCTAAAGCTGCCTGCTATGTCAAGACTAGGTTAGTAGAGTTTGCGTTGTTCGTCTGAGGTTATTTGGCTCGGCACTCCCAGGTTGCGTGCTCCTTGCACAAGATGAACTATATCTCGGCATCAAGATGGGAAGGTCCATCTTATGGTGAACCCTAATCCACCCAGACAGAAAGAGCGTCGATGCAATGACTGACCTCCTTCCAGAGCAACGCCTCAACATTAAAACCCTCCCATTCCCTAAGAACATAGACCACAAGCTCCACTACGAGAGAAACCAGGCGAGAATTAGGTAACAGAGGGAAAATTGCAACACCTTATTATCACAGTATATAGAGATGCAAGCCTAGGAGGCCGCTTAAAGTCAGAGCGCTTGCCGCGTGGCACCATCTATCGCTTAGCAGACAGAGGTTGCGGCGAGTGAACCGCGAAACATTTAAGTAATAATTAGCAAATTCATACCATTAGATGCTATTTACCGAGTGGCATTCGTAATTATACAGTTCAGTTTGTTTTTATGAATGATGTAAGGCTTCCACTGGTTTATGAGTTCCTAGCGTTGAATTTTGACACATTTATGCTTATATGGGGTAATGTTGACGCCGGCGTCAATTTCTGGGGGCGAAGCGTTCCTGCGGACACTTGATGAGCACGGCAGATAAACAGGCCTGAAGTTCACGGAGACTGTGGACGTCTCGTGCCATAGAAAAAAAAAATTAGCAGTGGCTTATCTCGGCTATGCCAGGATATAAGTAGCGTTCAAAGGTTCAGCTGGTTATTCTTAGCTTTCCTGGTTGTCTAGGATTAGCTGATAATCATGCTTACTGCTGCTAAAACGATTTACAATCCAATACAATCCAGTCCAGTCCAGTCCAGTACAGTCGAGTCGAGTCCAGTCCAGTCACTGCTCCCCGCGCATGCGCAGCATGGCTCTCCAGAAGCCACGCGAAACGGCTATCAAGCGGCTGCTGCGCAGCGTCAGACTTGGCTACTGTGCAACCGAGGCGCACAGCTGGGCGCGCTCCAGCGCCAGTGCTTCTGCCACGGCTATGACGTCACTCCTCTGGAATGCGCAGACCGACGAATGTGCAGACCCAATTCTCTGCACACCAGGGACCCTATTCTCGACTGCACAATTGCCGGCATTTCGCCCATGTTTTTTTGCGTAAGCACGACGTAAGCAATCAGTGACGTGCTGCACCTATAGCTATGACGACATGCAGTGTAGTTTGACGAGTCACTCATAAATATCGCTACCATGATATCAAATATTGTGCAAGAAAGATATAAAAACACTTGGCATGTACTATAAAAATTAAGACGGTAGCTGAGGCTGACAAGAAAAACACATTTCTGGAGGTCAAATTTGGCGCCAACACCACAAGGCGATCGAGTAACGTTGATCCAAAAGCGGATGTCCAGCTAAAGAACATCACACAATTTTTTTACCGTATCTATTTATTTCTTTCAATCGCTTTTATTAACATAGCTGGGCTCTCTGCTTGAATGCAAGCTTTGTTGCGTTATCACCTTCCCTGCCGCCACCGCCGCCACGCCATCGTCTGCTGCTATGTTACAAGTTTATGGCGTGATCACAGAAAAAGACGGCCGCAACCATCGCTTTTATGACACATAAGAGCAGCGAAACGCTACGCCTGATAACCGCGGAGCACACCGATGTCGCCGATTCACTCATTCGTCAAGCTCGGCTGCAATCAGCGCTGTAATGAACTAAATAGTCACTTTTCATGGTTATTTTTCTCTTGAGTTCGATCATGTGACCCAACAGCTTACTAGGACAAGTATGGACAAATGTCATGCATTGGGTTCTATTTGTCATGGAGAGGCTTGTACTGCCCTGTTAAGTTGCGGTTACACCAAACAAATAATTTTTATTTCATTGCCAAACATAAAAGCAAAATACTGCATGTTATTTGTATGTTCCATGATCGCTGACTTGGAAGCAGTTGAAACTATAATTTGTTTCAGTAGGAAACATGCTTTAAACAGCGCGCATGCGAAACTGCGCTTGCTGCAAATTGCCGGACATATCGCGGCGCCGTACGCCGGGGCAATATTGTGCCCTATTTTGCTTGTATTGTGCGACAAAAACAGCCGCCATTTTCAAGCTGTTACGTAGCATTACGTCACTTTACGCAGGCTGAAGTTGCCAATGCATGACGTAATCGTTCCCGCCAACTGTTTAAATTACGTCACACCTTCTCAGCCAATCACAGAGGGGGTGTGTATTAGAAGCAGTATTGTTGTTGAATAGCAAGGACAGGCTTACGTTGTCATGTCCGCTGCATTTAGTCTGGTTTTTCATTGCCGGCCAAGAATTATGCGCCTTTAGTAACGAGAAATAAGGGAAACTTTAGAACTGGTGTCCGCAGACGACATGAAACGTCAAAATGACGACAGCACACACAACCGCTTTGTCAACCGGAAGCAGGTCACCAAAATTGAAAGCCAATCAAAAAAGACTTCCGGAAAATTGCCTGAATTGCCGGCAATTTGTGCAGTCGAGAATGGGGCCCCAGTACTTCAATTGGATTGGATATTTCTAATCCAATCCAATCCAATGCTCCTCGCGCTTGCGCAGCACGGCCCTTCAAGGTCCACGCGAAACTGCTCAACCTCGGCCAGTGTAGCTTGCGCTACAATATCGCTCAATGAACCCAGTAACGCCCTCGTGTTAATATCTGCAACCGGCCATTCACAGGCAACCGTTTGGCTACGCTTGGTCCGTGTGAGCCCGGCTATGACGTAAGCGGCACGTGCGTTCAGTTTCCGAGGACAGGGTTCAAACGCTGAAACGGCAGTTCGCGGACTCTGCCATGAGTACTTTCGTTGTTTGTAAACGTGTAATAGCTCTCTCGTAAAGAAGATGGACTGTACAGGTGCCCCAAAAATAATACGGAGCACGGGAGCGGAGCACGGGAGTTCATTTTATGCGCTAGCTGGAGCCAGGCATTATTCTAGCACATGATTCGAAATCAAGCGGATCGCGAAGCACGGCAGGCACCCATAGTGAAACCGGTGGCATTCATGACGAAGCAGAAAGCGGACCCCGCTGAAGACGAAGCTTTCTTCGCTGGCTCTGCGTAAACAGGCCTTCGTGAAGCTCCGAAAGCGCCCCTGCCGAGCCGGGGTGGCAGGCAGCGCGGCTTCGCTTGAGACGACGGGAAGACAAGCGTCAGAACATCAAGAGGGGCCAGCCGGATGTGCTCACGCACTCTCGCTATCTGCGGCGCATCTACGCATAGATCGCGCTGGCATGCAGTTTTGCGCGCTCCGGCCACCGCTCCCGTGCTCCGTATTATTTTTGGGGCACCTGTACCAATTCGAAGTACTACTATTGCGTTTATCGGCCCAAGTGTATCCCTTTGTCTCCCGTGGATGCGGTTGCCGCGTTCACAGCAGCGATTCGCAGTGAACAAAATAATAATAAAAATCATTTATTGAACTACGTAACTTTGCTGTTTGTAAGTGGGTGGAAAAGGATGAATGTTCTGACAAAGAATAGCGGTAAAATGGATGAACAACAGAGGATAAGTGAACAAACAATAATGGCAGGAATGAGAAAAAAGTTCGCTTCCATGAAGGACGGATTCACTTGGTTTGATAACGAACTGATTCTTCGCAGGTTTGGCAGAAATCCTATTGAGAAATTTTTCCTGGGTTTCATTTTTTATTAGGACAAAGTATCACCAGTGTTAGTGATTTGCAAATGCCTTGCGTATATATTGCGACGTGGCGGTGAAGGCAGTGTTCGTAATAAAATGTATTAACAGGCAAATACAAGCCGGTAGCTAAGGCAGCTCCCGTGTCCAAGGAACAGCGTGCAGGACCGGAAGGCTCTCAGCGTCGTTGTCTCCTTTCTCCAAGGCTATGTACCAGCTTGGCTTCCAATCAGTGCAATGGCGCTTATCCCTGGAGGAGAGGTTGGCCATAACTAAACACGTGAATAATCTTCACTCCTTCTTTAAAGTCCTTTCCTTGGGCAAGGTGCAAGAGCCCGTGACAATATATATTTCGGTTTTCTTGAACCTGCCGAGCCTTAAAGATATGCGTGGCATCTAACAAAGGAATTTTCGCTGTTTTATGCTGCATCACTCCAACATGCTAAACACGGGCGTTGTTTTTTTTTTTTGTAGCGTAAGCTACACACGGGCCGAGGTTGAGCAGTTTCTCGTGGACCTTGAAGGGCCGTGCTGTGCAAGCGCGAAGAGCATTGGATCGGATTCGATTGGTTTTAGATTTGGATTGGATTGGATGAAATTGGATTGTTTAAAATTCCAATCTAATGGAGTACGGGTGTGCAGTCTGCACATTCGTCAGTCTGCACATTCCAGAGGAGTGACGTCATAGCCGCGCCAGACGCACTGGCGCCGGCGCGTGCCCAGCTGTGCGCCTCGGTTGCGCAGTAGCGAAGTCTGACGCTGCGCCGGAGCCGCTTGATAGCCGTTTCGCATGGTTCCTGGAGAGCCGTGATGCGCATGCGCGAGGAGCAGTGACTGGACTGGACTGGACTGGACTGGTCTTGATTCGATTGCATTGGTTTGGAAATCATTTTAGCAGCAGTAAGCATGATAAGCAGCTAGCCCTAGACAATCAAGAAACCTAAGAGTAACCAGCTGAACATTCGCTCACGCTACGTTTATCCTGGCATAGTCGAGCTAACCCACAGGTAATTTTTTTGCAGCACTCTCCTTTACCGTGAAGAACGGAATGAGAAGCGCCAGCATGTCCCCTCTCTCTCGCCATTTGGGGCGGGGACGTGCACACAGAAGCACCCAACATTAAAAGGGATTCCAAGTGCTTCCGTTCCAAACAAGAAATGTCCTCGTAAGATTCCGCAACGTTGAAGTTTGCTTTCGCTGTCCCGGGCTGCTAGAGTAGGACGCCAAGAATTAATAGATGGACACGCTATAATGAATGCTGGCACACTCCTATCTCTCGCATCCTCTCCGAAATCCAGTTGGGGAGGGGGGTCATTTGTGTCATTTTTAAAATGTCTTTTCAGCGACCCTTGAAGCTCGAGATGCGGCAGGCGGGAGATGTATTTCGAAACTACTTGTACTACAACATACAGGCAAACGGTGCGAGTAATTTTTGGAGAACGCATCCATCGTCAGCACTTCCGTGTTGCCTAACGTAAGTAAAGGGGGCCTCACGGTGATCATGGCCAAGACAGATCGCTGTTGGCTTTCTAAACAAAGTGGGTAAAATTCAACCGATAAACTAACTCACGCTGTGTAGGCCCAGTAGCAGTCCATGTATACGACAGCGGAATGCAGGATGATCTACGCCAGCGCGCGTTCTTGTTTTAGACTTCCTCGCTACTGGTGATGGGTGCATATTCCTTCCGTGTCGCAAGGCCGTGATGAATTGAGATGCCTCCTCCTTAAACAAGAGCCTTCCCTAAAACCGGCCCCTAAATTGCCCACTTACGGGGCCTTGTTGGTGCGTCCCGGAGTGTCGGCGGAGCATGTAATTACCTTCTGTTCACACAGACCTTAAACGTGACTGCGGAGTTCAATTGCCGCTAGTTCGAGTTGGCTGACAGCGCTCCTTTCGTGGCCTGGGAGGCAGTGCAGAGGAGCGATTTTTATTCACTGCTGCGAGCGGAATTAAGGTTCCGGATGCACGGAGAAAGGCCAGACGCTGCAAGTCTAATGAACGCCTAAGAATAGCAATCGGGACGCGTTGTACCGGTTTTAGTCGCGAGGTGCCGGTCGCCTTATAATATGCGGGGAAGTCAAAGTTCATCGTCTGCTGTGAAGCCGCCTACACGTGTCAGATTGATAACTTGCCTGAGACACTGAGAGAATTGAAGGACCACCAAAGTTGTGCCCTTTATTATGCCTCTTTCCCCTCCGTAATGAACACCTTAATTTGTTTGTTGGTTTAATTAAAACAACTTCCTGCCGACAATTTAGAAACATATCTGAACTCCACGAGTGGCATCCCAACACGCATAAAATGTCAGCTGACAAGAACAGCCACAAAAAAATGTATTTAAAATTTCAAGTAAACATCATTGTTTCTTGTTAAATGAGCGCAAGTTAGCCAATTTTTGATATCTTGAGTTATCACACTCATTTAAATGGTATAAGCTATGAAGTCGAGAGCATGAAGGAATCCCGTCTGGCCGGGAGGGTACATTAGGAACAAAAAAGAGGCGCTGACCAGTCCAAAGAAAACGTACTGACGTTTCGGCTTCCAGCACGGAAGCCTTGTTCACGATGAATGCATCACCAGAAGTGGGTCGTTTAAGTGAGCTTGAGTAATCGCGGCATAGCGCGTGCGTAGATGGTGTTTAGATTTCCGTCGTTACGATTGACTGTGTTAGATGGGGTCTGAATGATTAGTGATTCCAGATGTAGCCCTGATGCTGTCACTTCTAGATGCAGAGCATCTGATTCACTCGCCTTGTCCCTCCGGCGTCATCGTCGTCGTCGTCGTCGGCGTTGTCCACCCCTCCCCCATTCTCCTCGCCGCGCCAGCTGCGCTCTCCGCCGCTCACCCCCTCTCCTCTCCGATAGCGAACACTCTCTGGCGAGGGGCATTGGATTGGATTGGCTTGGATTGGATTTGGATTGGATTAGATTAAAGTGGATTGTGTTGGATTGCGTTGCGTCATAGCCGCGGCAGACGCGCTGGGGCCGGCGCATGTGCAGTACTCTCTCTTCCGCGGTTTCCTCTCCTTCGGGCGCGCTGCGCATATAACCGGTGTGCCGTTCTCCGGCGAAGCAACATCCACGCTTGGCTCAAACACGTAGAGTCCACGCCGCTTTACAAGTACGCCAACGTCGTCATCGACTGGGACCGGCTAAAGTCCGTACTACATGGAGCGATTTCGCTTGCGAATTCGCTAATGCAGCGCCGCTCGTGCGGCAAAACCACCTTTTTTCGTTGCTGCGGCAAAGTGCCAAACATTTGAAGCGGTCGAGCAAACGCCGCTCGTGCGGCGTGTGCGGCGTAGAGGGGCCGGACCTGCGGCCAATAGGAGCACAGCTCGGCACCACTTGCACGCTTGGAAACCAGATGGCGTTGCTTGTATGAGCGCGACAAAAGCGCGGGCACACCAAAACGTATGTCTTCTCTGCTGTGTGTGCGTATATTGATAAAGAATTGGCGATTCTTATATAAAACCGCAAATAAACTTCTATTTACCGCAAAACAGGCAGAAACAGCTTGCAAAGAAAGTAAAATAAAACCACCCTTGTTAAAATCACAACAACCTTTGCTAGTGGCGAACTTAATTCAGTCTGCAAACAAGGCGCATCTGAAATGCGAAAATCGCGGCGTTCGCAGGCGCCATGTAGATGACAATTCCAGGCATTGCGAACTTCGCAAGTGCGAATATTCGTTCCAGCGGATTCGCAGGCGAAATTCGCTCCATGTAGAACGGGCTTTACGCAGTCCCCTCAACGTTATGCGCGCTATAAAACGCGGTCCCTTCGCCGCTCCGCCTATGCATCGCATCTACACAGGGGTTCCCGCGAGGGGAGGTGGGAGTTTTTTTTCTCTTGCGACGATTCTTGCGTTGTCCCAATCAGTCTTGTGGTCGTTCACGACGGCGCGTTCGGCTAAAGCGTTGTTGCTGACGCTCTTATTCTATACGTCACGGGCGGGCTGCTGCAGACGACTCTTCTAATTCCCTGATATACACACCGCTGCAATCTGCGCAAGGTATCTCGTATACCACACCGGGGAAACGCTCCTTGGGCAAGTGGTCCTTGACTCTCACGAGCTCATGGCGCATCTTTTTGGCAGGAACGTGGGCCACCTGCACGTCATATTCCCGTAGGACACGTGCCAAACAATCACTTGTTCCTGGAAGGTAGGGTACAGGAGCTCGCTTCATCGGGGCAGGAGGCGCGTCCAATTAATTGTCCCCGTCGGGTCAGTTGGCGTTCCGTTGCGCTTATAAAGTGCCTCGGGTAACCGCAGCTAGCCAGGTCGTCCCGTACCTTTGCCGTGTCCACCGCCGCATCCTCGGGCTTCGAGCACAATCTTTTAGCACTGCTTAACCTCTGGCCCTGCCGAGACACGAGAACGTCCAGGAAGGGAAGTTTGCCATCGGCCTCCTCTTCTTACGTGAACTTAATGGCACGTTCCATACTGTTGAGGTGGGCCAGCAAGCTGTTCGCCGCGTCTTTCTCAGCTATCCTATAAGCTATCCTCGTTGTTTCGAAATTTGTGGCAAATACGTCGGAGTTCTATAGGAGGACCTGCGAGTTTTAAAATGAGGAGCTTAGTTTTGAGGCAGCGACCTATTTGAGCGCGAAATTCTCTTTTAGGCGTTGCCGCGTCGAACGGCAAACGCATAGACATGGAGCACAAAGTTAACCCATAAAGAATATTGGATAAATCTAGCGGCATCTGTCGCGGGAGAAAAAACTGCTTGGCCGCAGGCGCTTGGCATTTATTTCACTGCGCAGCCTAGAACCATCAGATGCCGCCACACTCCCCTACGCCTCCGCAGCAACTCCGCGTTGCTTTCACAAATGAGTCTTTTTTGGGTTACTTTAATGCAGAAATATGGTTCTGTCTGTCTGTCCGTCTGTTTATCTGTCCTTCGATACAGCAACCCAAGAATAGTTAAAGCAGTTGTTGAACGTGACGTTTATATAGCCAATGCCGTTCCCAGACTTCTAGATCTGGAGGCTGCGTTCTTGCTTGTGAACATAGTTGAGCAAAAACGAAACATTACGCATATCTGAGGCACATCATCAATACATAAATGATATTTGCAGTGTTCCTTTACAAAAAAGTACTGGGTGCTTTAATCTAAAGACGCTAATGCTTCCTGGGCGGCGATAACAAAAGAAATATTAACCGCTGCAGGAATGCGAACTACGGAACCATGGACGACAAAAAAGCCCTCCGCTGGCGTGCTTAAAATGAAGCATCCATGTATTTTTACATGAAGCAACACTGAAAATACCACTTACGTAGTGACGTTGGGCCTTAGATATGCGTAATGTTTTGTTTTTGCTCGACGAAAATCCACGATATTAACTGGTGTCCAGGCCACAAGAGGCTGGAGGGTAATAAGACGGCAAACCGGGTGGCGACAGGCATAACGCACCGCGCCCTACTCGACCATCCATACCACTCCCCACCTCCAGAACGATACGGAGCACAGCTTGCCAAACTCAGACAGAGCCGGCAGACTTTTCCGTCTCTTCACAAACAGCTCAACACCCATGATTCGGAGACACTACTGTGAATACAAGCCAATCCATTTATTCACAAGTCATACTTAGCACTGATGTTTCCGAACTACATACCAGAGACTAGTGCCAGCACTGCAAAGAAAACGTCACACTTTTCCACGCAACCCGGCAGTGCCGCAGCATATGGCTTGTGGGCCTACTTTCTACGGCGTGCCAAGAAACGAGGCACACTGCGGTTGTGTCCACGCAAACTCTTTACTTCCATCGTCTATCCCTCACTTGTACATAGTCTTAATAAATGTTTTTCACCACCACCACCACCCCCACCAACTTGTTGCCCGTCCGGGCTCTACCACACACACACACCAAAACTGCCCTGCAGTCCAGAACCCGAGTCCCGCGCGCGTCCCTCCGCACGGCATCACCCCACACCGCTCTCCGTGTCCACCTGCGCCATCCCTCGGGCACCGACGTCTCCAAGTCTTGCGGCCCGGTGGCCGCACAGCTGGCGAGGAGGGCGAGGGAAGGCAGCTCGTGGCAAGGGGCTCCGAGCAACACCCTGTAGTCCAGAAGGTATCGTGGACTGCCCAATAACAAACAAACACAGGGAAAAACTTCTTGATATTCATAGAAATTATCTCGTAAGAAGGAAACCGGAGCTAATAAAACATACAAAAACATTAAAAATTTTAGAAGAAATGCCAATACTAGTTAATGCTAATATTCAACAATACTAACCCCTCAAATATTTTGTCACAATTTCACTCACACGCAGAAACAAAGTCAGCGGCAAATAACGCGATAATAGCCTTTAGATCGTTTGCATTTACCATTGTTCTTCAGTAAGTCATTTTCTGTGTAATGATCTTGTTTAATTACCTTTTTATGTTTTTTTTTTAATTTTAAATCCATACATCCATTTTTAATTTTTTAATTTACCCGTTATACCTCGGTGGAACGGGAAGGGTTTCAGTTCTTGAGCCCGTTTTAATAAAGACGGTATCGTGCCAAGGCGCTTCCCATAGGCTCCAGCCTACTACCCTCCTCGAGACATGGGAGGCACTGCTGGCCAGCTCAACTTTCGAGGAGCAGGTAAATTTGTTTCGAAGAGCAAGGCGGAGTGGTGCTGAATCTGAAGCTGTGGACTTGGGGCCCCCACCAACAAGTTTCCTTGCAATATTACTAAGCACCCCCTTTATTTTTTCTGAAATAATGTTTTTTCTACTACGGTAGTGCGCTAAAAAGGACGGTGCCAGATCGCGCGGCTTTCTACCCGTCAGCGACCATTACAGTGGTCATGAAGTGCCCAGTGTAGATGCGAAGACATGCCCAGAAAACGCACGGAAAATATACAATTACTTATACGGCAGAGGCGCAGAAGGCTGTCGTGTTGCGAGGGCATTTGCAGCGAAGCAAGCAGATACGAAGCCAATTTTTTGATTGATTGATTCATTCATTCATTGATTGTAGGGTTTAACCCACCGATGCAACGCAGGCGATGAGGCGCGCCGTAGTGAAGGGCTCCGGGTTAACTTTGACCACCTGCCGGGAATCTTTAACCTGCGCCGAAATCTCGCACACACGGGCGTTTTTGCTTTTCGCCTCCATCAGAAAAGCCGCCGCCGCGGCCGGGAATCGCACTCGCGACCTCGTGCTCAGCAACGCAACGCCTTAGCCACTGAGCCACCGCGGAGGGTGAAGCCATTTTTTGTTGTTGTGACATTATCTGGTCGCTCTACCGCGCTAGCCGCAATGGGGCGTTTCTCCTCCTATTTTTGCTCTATGGTCCAGCCCCGACTCTTGTGGTACCCGAGTAAATGCATAGTACATCCGGACACAAAGTTACGCACAGTTAAACCCGCTGCAATTAATTCCTGAACACCATCAGTGAGTCAGTGACACCTACTTGGCGAAGTTTAAAGAGCAGTTTTCATTGTGACTCTTTGTATATATAAACTAGGAGAGAGAGAGAGAGAGAGAGAGAGAGAGAGAGAGAGAGAGAGAGAGAGAGAGAGAGAGAGAGAGAGAGAGAGAGAGAGAGAGAGAGAGAGAGAGAGAGAGAGAGAGAGAGAGAGACACTCTGTTTTGTGAACTGCTGAGGTCAGTCCTGCTGGCGGCAGAGCTTGCTACGCCAGACGGGGATATGTTGCAGTGATGTGGTATGAATATAGGGCATTGCGGGGTAAGCAGCGAGAACGAACACAAGGATACCGTAAATTAGATGCAAGAAAGGCCAGAAGTAAATTCCAATGCTTTGATAAAATCAGCCCAAATCTCCTCTGTCAGTTGGTGTTCAACTAAAGACACCGACAAACCGTGGACTGTTTTGATTACTTGTCTATCCATCGCAACATCCCGCCAAAAATTCTGCTGATTTGAATTAAGTAACGTATGTTCTTCCAGAATTTTAACAACATACTTTGCGATTATCTGCTCAGAGGGATAGTTGTACGGAAGTAGGTTTTACAAGATGGCGATGGAGAAAGATGAAGCAGCTGCAGCGAGGGCTGCTCACGAGTGACGACGAGCACCGATGATGATAATGTCATCGGTGCCGCGATGATCATTATAAAGATTTAACATATTCCCGGCCGCCACGAACGTTTGGTCAGTCCACGTCCCTTGGGTACATCAAGCTCGTTCCTGTCAGATCCAGTAAGGCAGTCGGACGATGAAACGAAATTGTCACTGTGGCCATCTTCTCAGCACACGCCGAGTCTGGTGATGCAGTGCGCGTAGCCAGGTGAAAATCCGTAGCCCGTCTTCGACAGTCTTGAACTTCGACGCGAGTTCTTCACGTTTCTTCGCTGCCATCTCAAAACAGTGTCTTGAAGGCTGCCCCTTCTTTCTGAAGCTCTGGACTCTAGTAATTAGATTGTCGTTGGCAGGTGCCTTGTTCTTCAAATGGTGTCTGTAGTGTATTGATTTCTTTAGAATGCATTGCCGACTACGGGCCGCGGCAATCTTCCTTCCATATCTTACAACGACGTCTTCCTCCCGCTCTTCAATTTTGTGTATCGCTTGTATGTAGGACGATAATATGTGTGTCCCATCTTACCCTTTCAACATTGCCAGTGGAACATTCATAACCTCATGTTCGAGGAATTCGCCATACCCAGCTTCTGCCAACGTCATTGCAGTTGATGAGACGGTTATCTTGCTCGCGGTCACATTCGCGCACTCTTCAAGTTCACACGAATGTAGGGCACTTTCCGCTTGATGTTCAGAGGCAGCCAACGAAGGGGTCAGATTCTGATGTTCTCTCTGAGGAAAGAAATCTGACAGAGGAGTACTTTCTGGCAAGAAGGCTGGTTCACCAAGGGTTTTAAAATCAGGTTTGCCGTAGCATAGTTCCGTAAGTGCAAGAAACTCATTGAAGTTTTTCGAAGAATACAGTTTATCGATGATCTCGCACTGTTCGATGGTTTCAGGTTTCGTGTCTTTCAATCGGTAGTATAATCGGATCATTATAAGCGCAATTTCGTCTTCATAGTCAATGTTGATAGCAAATGCCTGGTCTAAGTGTCCGATGTCAATCAACTGTTCGATTTCTTCATTCAAAAATCTCAATTCAACTTCAGTTTTTGTTAGCTGGTGCACAAAGCTCGTCAACACATCGCGAACCTCACTGATCTGTATGGGCAAGTCTCACGTTGCTTTAGCGTTTCGGGACAATTCTCGAGCGATTAACCGCACTTTTTCCCTTTGCATATTCAGTTCGTGAAGGCGGATTGTTTCTTCAGCGCCGTATTCCGTATGGGCTGTCTCGACCCCAGTCAACTTTACTCTGTAGACTGTGGTTGGGAGTGACCTTCACGAAAGCCTACTCCGTCCTCATCGGGATGGCCAGCAGCGCCCACTGTGACGCCTGCGGGGCGGAAGAGACTATAGAACATGTGCTGTGTTGCTGCCCCGAATACTCGTCGGAGAGGAGCGTGCTTGCCACCGCGCTGAGCCGATTGGACAATCGACCATTTACGGTGGAAACTATTTTAAGTCATCGGTCTTCACCATCGATCTCTCAGAAGGCGACGAAAGCCCTTTTACGTTTCCTGAGTGAAACGAACTTGCTTGAAAGACTATAGTGCCCGAAACGGGACTAGAGTGCGCGCTTTTCCACTCCTATCTCTTCCTCTTCTCCCCCCCTTTTTATTCCCAGAGCCCCATTCCCCCAGTGCAGGGTAGCAAACCGGGCTCTACACCTGGTTGACCTCCCGGAATTTCCTTTCTTTTTTTCTTCTTCTTCTTGCAGAGGAATACTTTGTTCGTGCGTCTTTAAAAAACTTATTTCAATCGTTTGCCATCTGCCGAAAGTACCACGAAGTTGTCTTCCATTGTTATCACTTGTATTTGGTTTCTGTGCTCCCCCGAAAAAAATTGGCCGCGTATCTGCTCCTTTCGTTGCAAATGCCGTCAAAAGACGGTAGTCTTTATCGGCTTTTGCGAAGTAAATGCCTCCCTTCGCTTTCCCGCTCACCTCTCATGTTGTTCTTCTTGCGTCGCGCTCCTCCCAAGGTAAAGACGGCAAAGGCTTGCTTAAATCATTTGAAATTTCCCGCGTTCCACTACCGGGTGTCTCGATGCGAACGCTGCCGTACGGCGAAGACGCGCGTTAATCGAGGCGCCCTACTTCAACGTTTATAGAACCGCGTTTCCGTACTCCACGTGCGTTGCAAGCAGAACGTGGAACCTATCTAGTGGAACCTTGCGTAATTGTTGTCGGTTGATTTCTTAAAATGGTGCCAGAAGCTATAGTGGCGCGGGCGACAGCAGGCGACGGCGGAGTGAATTCTTTTTCTGCTGTTGATGAAGTATTTAATTTCGCAAAAGACAAGCATGTTTGATTTTTTTATAAAGGAACACTGCCAATATCACTTCTGTATTGATTTGTTGTCTCATATTTGCGTAATGTCTTGTTCTTCTTTAAAAATGTTGACAAGTATGAACATTAAACCGGACATAGACGGGTAGATTTAGCTGTGACTATATAAGACTATTGCGCAGGCCTTGTTTTGCTTTGGCCGTGTGGCTGAATCGAGTCATCAATAAAGAAAAAAAAAAGCTGAATCGAGTCACAGACAGACAGACAGACAGACCAAAATTTCAGGGTTTAAGTAGCCCAAGAAAGACTATCGTCTTTAAAAACCCCGAAATGTCTGTGGTGGGCATGTAAGGAAGTCGTCAATGGTTTAAATGAGAAGCTTGCAATTTGCACCTGACAGTGCCGCGCCTGTGATAATTATCTGATTGTTTGGCTTTTGCGGTGCCTTTTAAAGACTATAGCCTTTCGCGGGCCACTTAAACCCAGAAATTTTGGTCTGTCTGTCTGTCCGTGACTCGATTCAGCCAGCCGGCCAAAGTGAAATTCCTATTGCACAATAGTCTTATATACTCACAACCAAACGTAAACGCCTAAGCCCGGTTAATGTGTTCATACTTCTCAACTTTGTTGAACAAGTACAAGACATTACGCAAATATAAGACAGGAAATTAGTACACAATGAATATTTACAGTGTTCCTTTATAAAAAAAATTCATGGATGCTTGGTTTTTCTATAGAAAATGATATTCTACATCTACTGCAGGAAACCGCCGCCTCCTGGCGGCATATGAAAAATCACGCGGCAACAGCAACGAAAGGTTCCACTAGCTAGGTTCCACATTCTGCTTGGAACGCACGTGGAGCACTGCGACGCGGTTCTATAAACCATAGAGTTAATAATACTACAAACCTTGTAGTCGGCCGCCTCCATTCACGCGCGTCTCCGCCGTACTGCAGCGCTGGCATCGAGGAACCCGGACTGTACCAGTGGAACGCGGTAAATTCAAATCGCCTTGGGCAAACCCTTGGTGTGTTTACCTTGGGATGAGCGTGACTGTACAGAAACGGCATGAGAGGTGAGCGGGAAAGCAAAGGGTGGCATTTCCGTGGCAAATGTCTACAAAGACTATCGTCTTTTGACGACATTTGCAACGAAAGGAGCAGATACGCGGCCAATTTTTTTCTTTGCGTTTCATGCGCACAATATTACTAGAACCGCACGAATTTTTGTTTTCTTTTTTATAAGTAACTGGTACAAATCTGTCCACGCAAGTTGTACCAATGCTTTTAAACCTCCGCCCCAATTATTCAACTACCTTTGACCTAGAGCGTTCCAGAAAGTTCAAAACAGAAGTATCATACCCTCATCCGTCACCTTTTACCGGTGCTGGTTGTTTACGCTCGAAGTCAGCAGAATTATTGAACGAAGAAGAACGTATTTTCACTGAAGTCCTCTTATGGCTGTAGCTATTGGGTCTGTAGCTTTACTGTAGCTCTACTGTAGCTGTAGCTTTAAAATCTGTAGCTTTACTGGGCACAAACGCCAAATACAATATTTATCGTGTTACAGGCTTTACCATTGTGTATTCTTACTATTTTTCATTGTGAAAAATGGCACTTATTAATGATGCTTTGGCATTCATAGCGGTTGCTTGACACGGCTTTTAATCATTTCATGCAAAATAAAGTCGCCGGCTAAGTTTCCCGAGTGGGACTGTTTACACGGGTTGCAGAGAAAACCAATGCTGGCATTGCAGTAATTAGTAAACTTTTTCGTTCGTTCGTTCGTTCGTTCGTTCGTTCGTTCATTCGTTCCTTCGTTCGTTTGTTTGTCTGTTTGTAGAGCAGTATTTTTCCTCCCAAAAGGAAGCAATGCCTTTTTATATCCCCCACGACGTGGCATCCGTAAGCTGATTGTAATTAAAAGGTAATGCCAATAAAGTGCCAGGGGTATGCCATTATAGTTTGCGCAGGAAACTTTCGTTCTTCACTGTCGCCTATTTTTGGGCGTAATAGTATTCATTTGTGAACAAGCTCGGCACAGCTTCCCTTCCTGAAGCCTACTTCAACCCTAAGTTCATTTGGCAGTGCACAGCTATGAGAATAGCTGCGATGGTACATATCAAATAGACGAAAAAATACGCCATGTTTGACCCGTACGGAATTTTCAAAAATATACAGCGCTTTTATTTTGTTTATGAGAAGGGATGCGTGAATGTAGTGCGCCGGACGCTGAGAGGAAGAGAAATGACACCGTGTTTCGTCTTGTTTGTTTTAAAGCAAAGCTTTTTACCTCTACCCCCAAGGGTTATTTCGCGACTGTTGGTGTCACCAGAAAACTCCAGCGAACAAATAAAAGAATTTACTGGCACCGCCGGGAATCGAACCTGGAACTAATAGACTAACAAAGCGAGAGCCCGTTGTCTTACCAATTTAGCTACGAGCCCACGCGAACACGGGGAAGACAGGTGGTGTACTCACCAAGCACATCTACGGGTTTACCCCCTTGCGTTCTCGCTGAATGCCACGTGAAAGTGTCACGCGACCACTCACGCCCATCTAGCGGCCCTGTGCGCACCTTCCTCCTATGCTAAGAGTTACAAAAATTAAAGCAAGCTCACACCAGTGCATAGCATCTCACTTCTAGTACGCCAATGTGCTAAAGCCTGTGGCCTCCAGTGTTCACGCAAAAAATCACAGCTCCTCGTCGTCCGCCCTCCCGCCACATCAAGGAATACATTCAAATACTCCTTGATGGCCAGGCCATCACTCCAAGCACCAGCGTCAATATCCTGGGCCTACATCTCGAGGCTAACACCAAGAGTGACGTCTCCTTGTAGCGCCTCAAAAACAGCCATAATCAAACCATACACATGATCAGGCGAGTTGCCACCAAGAAGCGAGGCTAAAATAATCCAGTACCTTTCGATTAATTGAAGCCTTTGTCCTCTCGAGAGTCACGTCAACCCCTGTCTTCTTCTCAACAAGGAAGACATAGAGATGCTTTATATAATGATTAGAAAGGCGGTCGAGCAGGCCATTGGTCTTCTCATGAGTGCGTCTACACTGAGGCTGCTTAGCACGGGGCTCCACAACACGATGGAAGAGCTGATAGAAGGCCATCTTTCTAACCAGAAGGTGCGACTCAGAACTGCGGTGGGTAACCGCAAGCTTCACCAGATTGGCTGGGCAGCCCAGAATGTAACTCCGGTTGACGTACTCCCAGACTCTTGGGAACTAAAACTAAAGATGCTCTCTTTGCTTAGAAATATGAACCCCTCGCATGGCGAGAGTCACCGAAAAGCACGGGCTTAAGCGCTAAACACCACCCTCGGTGGGGTTCATGCAGTTATCTCCACAGACGTCTCCAAACTTCGAGGGCAGCAATACGCCATCATCGTGGCTACCTCCAGAACCAACCTCCTTGCGTCTATCTCACTTAGTACCCAAGATATGACGGCAGCAGATGAGACAGCCATCACCCTGGCTCTCACTCAACCAGGGGTTCGGAGGGTAGTCACCGATTCCCAGCCAGCCTACTGGAATTAACAGTCGGGTTGGGTATCCTCACCTGCACTGCGCATGCTAAAAAACCACTCCCCAAATGGTTCCATTCAGCTCATTTGGACCCCCCTCACGCTTCAATGGAGGGCAACAAATACGCCCACCCAACAAGCGTGCGCTTTTACCTCCCGTGCTATGGAGCTGCACGAGGACAGTCACCCGCTTGTCACGTTCAGGGAGATAACCCAGCATTATCACCTTCTGAGACAGATGTACCTTCGCCTTACCCTGACCTTTCCAGAGAACAACAAACTACCCTACGACTCATACCATACGGGCTCCTTCCCACAGCCTACGCGTCTTCACTTCATGCATCCGAATGGCTACGACGCTGAATGTAAATTTTGCTCAGAAGTAGGAACACTCCACCCCGTAATCGGGGTGTGCGACGTTAGCCCTGAGCACCCTCCTCTCTTTTCGTCAACTACCCAAAAAGAGCAATGGGTCTCAACCTACCCAGCTTCAGCGGGTGGACAGAACACAGGCCGCTCGGACTGCATATGAGCCCCACAGAACAAGGAATCCCTCCCCGGGGCTGCACTCTGGGCCGTTCAGAAATCTGAACAGAAGTATTTCTTCCTCCTTCTCCTCCTTCTCTGCCGCAAATGTCGTCGCCTCCGTCCGCGGCGCAGAGACGGAGAAGTCAGATCGTGTAACACCGGGTTGGAGCTTTAATTTTATAGAAAAAGTTTCCACGCTTGTGCTACACCAATACAACTCAACCAAACACATTTCATGCATCATGGATTGATTTAACCTTACCTAGAATATCTCTTTGAAGTAATAAATGGTGTGGCTAAGTGCAATTCACTTTTCTCTGGTTTTACTATTCGTAGAACGATGTGAGTGAATTTAAGTGAGGTCGCATGGGAAATCGTTATGGGTGCCGTTTACAGCTTTGCTTTCCAACCACATTCACGGGGTGGATTGGCGCGATTCTTTTTAGTCTACCATTAAAAGCACTTCTTGCAAACGGCTGATAGAAACTCCGGACGTACATTTGCTTCAGGCTCGGTGAGCTGCTCCGTGTACGTCGATTAGGTCATCGTGAACGCAGAAAAAAGGACGTGACGAAAAAGAATCGCCCCAATCCACCCCGTGAATGTGGTTGGAAAGCAAAGCTGTAAACGGCACCCATAACGATTTCCCATGCGACCTCACTTAAATTCACTCACATCGTTCTACAAATAGTAAAACCAGAGAAAAGTGAATTGCACTTAGCCACACCATTTATTACTTCAAAGAGATATTCTAGGTAAGGTTAAATCAATCCATGATGCATGAAATGTGTTTGGTTGAGTTGTATTGGTGTAGCACAAGCGTGGAAACTTTTTCTATAAAATTAAAGCTCCAACCCGGTGTTACACGATCTGACTTCTCCGTCTCTGCGCCGCGGACGGAGGCGACGACATTTGCGGCAGAGAAGGAGGAGAAGGAAGAAGAAATACTTCTGTTCAGATTTCTGAACGGCCCAGAGTGCAGCCCCGGGGAGGGATTCCTTGTTCTGTGGGGCCCATATGCAGTCCGAGCGGCCTGTGTTCTGTCCACCCGCTGAAGCTGGGTAGGTTGAGACCCATTGCTCTTTTTGGGTAGTTGACGAAAAGAGAGGAGGGTGCTCAGGGCTAACGTCGCACACCCCGATTACGGGGTGGAGTGTTCCTACTTCTGAGCAAAATTTACATTCAGCGTCGTAGCCATTCGGATGCATGAAGTGAAGACGCGTAGGCTGTGGGAAGGAGCCCGTATGGTATGAGTCGTAGGGTAGTTTGTTGTTCTCTGGAAAGGTCAGGGTAAGGCGAAGGTACATCTGCCTCAGAAGGCGATAATGCTGGGTTATCTCCCTGAACGTGACAAGCGGGTGACTGTCCTCGTGCAGCTCCATAGCACGGGAGGTAAAAGCGCACGCTTGTTGGGTGGGCGTATTTGTTGCCCTCCATTGAAGCGTGAGGGGGGTCCAAATGAGCTGAATGGAACCGTTTGGGGAGTGGTTTTTTAGCATGCGCAGTGCAGGTGAGGACACCCAACCCGACTGTTAATTCCAGTAGGCTGGCTGGGAATCGGTGACTACCCTCCGAACCCCTGGTTGAGTGAGAGCCAGGGTGATGGCTGTCTCATCTGCTGCCGTCATATCTTGGGTACTAAGTGAGATAGACGCAAGGCGGTTGGTTCTGGAGGTAGCCACGATGATGGCGTATTGCTGCCCTCGAAGTTTGGAGACGTCTGTGGAGATAACTGCATGAACCCCACCGAGGGTGGTGTTTAGCGCTTGAGCCCGTGCTTTTCGGTGACTCTCGCCATGTGAGGGGTTCATATTTCTAAGCAAAGAGAGCATCTTTAGTTTTAGTTCCCAAGAGTCTAGGAGTACGTCAACCGGAGTTACATTCTGGGCTGCCCAGCCAATCTGGTGAAGCTTGCGGTTACCCACCGCAGTTCTGAGTCGGACCTTCTGGTTAGAAAGATGGCCTTCTATCAGCTCTTCCATCGTGTTGTGGAGCCCCGTGCTAAGCAGCCTCAGTGTGGACGCACTCATGAGAAGACCAATGGCCTGCTCGACCGCCTTTCTAATCATTATATAAAGCATCTCTATGTCTTCTTTGTTGAGAAGAAGACAGGGGTTGACATGACTCTCGAGAGGACAAAAGCTTCAATTAATCGAAAGGTACTGGATTATTTTAGCATCGCTTCTTGGTGGCAACTCGCCTGATCATGCGTATGGTTTGATTAAGGCTGTTTTTGAGGCGCTACAAGGAGACGTCACTCTTGGTGTTAGCCTCGAGATGTAGGCCCAGGATGTTGACGCTGGTGCTTGGAGTGATGGCCTGGCCATCAAGGAGTATTTGAATGTATTCCTTGATGTGGCGGGAGGGCGGACGACAAGGAGCTGTGATTTTTTGCGTGAACACTGGAGGCCACAGGCTTTAGCACATTGGCGTACTAGAAGTGAGATGCTATGCACTGGTGTGAGCTTGCTTTAATTTTTGTAACTCTTAGCATAGGAGGAAGGTGCGCACAGGGCCGCTAGATGGGCGTGAGTGGTCGCGTGACACTTTCACGTGGCATTCAGCGAGAACGCAAGGGGGTAAACCCGTAGATGTGCTTGGTGAGTACACCACCTGTCTTCCCCGTGTTCGCGTGGGCTCGTAGCTAAATTGGTAAGACAACGGGCTCTCGCTTTGTTAGTCTATTAGTTCCAGGTTCGATTCCCGGCGGTGCCAGTAAATTCTTTTATTTGTTCGCTGGAGTTTTCTGGTGACACCAACGGTCGCGAAAGAACCCTTGGGGGGTAGAGGTAAAAAGCTTTGCTTTAAAAAGATAAAGGTTTGATTTTATGAGGGATCCGGAAGTAGTAATTTTACAACGGCTCAACTTTCATTCCTGGCTCGTCTAAACCTGCAGCGATTCATTGTACGCCACCAGTAAATTGGTGATGACCACCTTCATGGCCAAGCGCTTGTGACGTTATTGGTGACGTTATCTTGTGACGCTGTCTTGTTCTTGCTCCGGGGGCTAGACTGATCTTTTTTGTTGCTTTATATCTAATGATGGCTTTGCACTGGTCATACAGAGCTATTGGCAGGTAAAAGTTCACTTGATGCCCCATTTAACAACCATCAAAATCATTCCATACGCTTTACCAGTGCCTCAAAAGTATTCAGGTGACAAAAAAACACAACAAACTATTTATGGAAAACCAAACAGATTTGCGAATATTACCCACAAAAAAGAAAGTCATTCTATTAACCTATCAAATTAGAAACTATAGTCTTACAAAAGTCTGTGGTTTCAGGAATAATGGTGTACACATCTCCAATTATGTGATCTCGCGTAACAAGATGGAAAATGTGGACTTTGTGTCGTACACAAAGCTGTGTTTTCTTCAAGCAAAGGACCGAAACACAATCAAGGACGTCAAGTTATTGGCTAGCTAAAGTTTTCTTCCTTTTGTTTTGGAATAGTCGGCAGTATTTTGGAGCCCTGATCAAAAAGGCCTCAACGCTAAAGTAGAAGGAATTCGAAGACTCGCCGAACGATTAATATGTTCCAGGTAAAAAAAAAAGACTTGGTTACCGAAATGAATGATCATGTTGATCGGAAATATTAGAAATTGCGCGGCAGAGGAACACCGTAACATTTCTATTTGAGATTGTCTTGCGTCATTTCAAGGTCGTACAGTAGAGAGCAAAAGTCCGGATTTTACGTACAGCACCAGTCTATGTTTTTGCGGACTACGCGTGCGTGGGCTGGGCCCAGAAAACGAACAGGTGCACGGTTAAGATGTGTAGGTGAAAGGGAAAGGTGTACAGTTAAGAAGGCGCGCACTCATGTGGGGTCGATGCGCTGCCCTTCGGCGGCTGCTCGCGTGCACTCCTGACTTTTTCCTGACGAGCCCTTGATAAACACTGTAAGAAATTAACTCACGGTGCTGTCATCAGACCTTACGTCACCGGCACAAACGTCTTTCGATAATTGCTTTTTCCAGTTGTCATCGGAGAGCGCCCCTAACCCCCTGCACATATTTCTGAATCGAGCGGTGTACGTGGGTGTGAACTTTTCTTGATCATTATGTTCCTTGAATCTTTGTCATAATTGCTGCTGCAGTTATCATTTCATTTATTGATTTCATGATTTTTGGTGATGTATTTCGAAGTTCGATGGTACTTGAGAACGTCCTCGGTGTCATTTTTTTCCTTTTGTGTTTGCTTTCTCTAATGACCCTGAAAAGAGGGTTAACGGTATGAAATAAACTGTTTGCCCATTTATGCAATGACGTATCAATGTCAATGCGACCATGACGTCACGACACATCCACCTAAAGTTTGTGGCTACTAAGTGGCAGTGAACGCTGATCTGGAAGTGGAGTGGTCGGCTTTGTCAACGGATATTTATTATTAAGAGCAGAAAATGACCTGGCGGAGTTACAGCAGGTGAAGAGAAGCGGTTTGCTTTTGTAAATGCCCTCTGTATGTAGTGACATGAAACTCCTCAATGAAGTTTTATTTAGTTGGGTAGCCCTAAACGGATACGAGAACAAAATACTAATAACGTTGAGGTAAATTATTCATACGAAAATATGATAGTATCGATGTTCAGTGAAAATCACCTTTTACTCAAATCGACATTACACTAGCACTGTGCGATATGGTTCAAAGACGAATGTGAAAACTATAAATTATACGTACTTGGAATGCCGAACGTATAACAAGTGAATTAAAATTTTAAAAAGCAAACCTAAGAGGACCGCATGTTATTATTTACTGTGAGTTAGCGTGGACACTTTTTCTTGGGTATGCCTGACGCAGAACACACAAAAGGATGCAGAACTGATTCGTTATATAATCAGAAATATCTTTAGTACTTTGCTCGTATTGCATGTATTCACTGGCGAGGCGCGTATGCAGGCAACTATGTGAGTGCGCTGTCACTGGTTACGTCGGGCTCCGCGGGATGGCGGTACTTGTCCGTGCTAAGCACATGACTCTGTTGCACGTTACAAACTATGCTTCACCGAGCGCAGAGTACTGCCTCGAGTCCACTGTGAGCGCGATTAATAACATCTATGTTGACTCCACCGTTGAAAATCGGGTTGAAACGGAGCAGACGACGCACGCCGGTGTTTTTTTTTTCTGCGTGCGGGCGCAGTGGCCCAAGCCGCGCCATGTCTATGGCCGTTTCCAGTGTTGCCAATCGGAGAAATTAACAGCTAGACTTTTGAACGAATACCACCTATACTTCAGTACAAACGCACGAATTGGTCCAGTGCCAGCATCGGATGACTTACGATGCCTTTTCTTCTCTGCTGCAGAGCCGAAGACGCATTGTCCGAGTTTCGAGTGCCCGACAGAGCTGGGATGCAGCGTGACCCGCGAGCGGTACACCGGGTGCCCCCACTGCCAGTGCGGACACATCAACAGTGCCACCGTCAGCGACGACCGAGAGCGCAGGAAACCATGTACAAAGCGTATTCATTATTCCACGCAACCTTCCTCTTAGTGAATTCTTGGTCTTTTACATCTATCGCTTTGCTGGTTTATTGCCTTCCGATTTTACCCAGTGATTGACATACCTATTTTTCCTGCCTTGTGAGGAAGTACAAACAGTGAATGCCGCTTTTTTAAAGGAGCCATGCCGACAACGTGCAAGTTCGGTTCATTTGAAAGACTGCCTCCGTAGAATAACAGTGACATAACCTTTAACGATGGAGCGAAGAGCACTACGGATGGCCGGAAGTTCTGTAGCCGTGGAAGTTGCAGGATTGGCTATCTTGAATGTGCTGAACAGTGATGTCGTGGTGTAATAACAGCGCCGGCAGAACCTGACGATGTTACCCAGCCATCGGCGTATATATGGGCTCGGTCACTGCATGTCTCGTGCAGGTAAGTCAACGTTAGCTACTGCAGGGCCGGTATTGGAAGATCACGTTTTTTCCTTGCTCCTGGAATATCTAGGCACGCACTCGGGGCTGCATCACACACCACAGTGGGAGGAGCGGTCGCATCGCCGGCGTATAGTTCGATGGCATGCTGGTGTTGTGGGCAGCTACTACCTTTGCGAACGACGCCCGGGAACGGGTCGCTGGTATACCCGCGAGGTGATGAACAGGCAGACGGGTGAGATGCCTGATATGTGTCCTAAGTATTTCAAGTTCCACAAAGGTTGCCGAAGGGAGATTGCGAGCCAAGGCAATTTTCGCTGCTGTGGACGTACACCGTGGTAGGCCAAGACAAATTCGCAGGGCCTGAGCTTGTATACACTGAAGTGACCGCGTAGTTGTGCGGCACGCTCCATAAAGGACAGGTGCACTGTACCGCAGACAGCCCAAGAACCTGTGCGCTGTACGGCTGTAACTTCGACTTCATTGGCAAAGTTAATACCGGAGATAGGCTGTCTCCTGTGATTCGAAGCCTGCACCTCAGTCACTCCAGTCAGCTCTGTGCCGGGGACCTCACGAACAGGTACTAATAGAAATAAGAGTGATCTACGACCGTGCTGCCAAGGCGGGTCATATCACCCTGCAGTGGCTTCCCAGCCTCTGCGGCATTGTCGGCAACGATAGTGCGGACGCTGCCGCCCGGTTGGCGCGTGAAACAACGACGACTGTACTCATTTCATTGTCTAGGACGGACGCAGCTAGGGCCCTACGCATACTTGGCCGGGAAAAAAACAATCTCTCGATGGTCGACAGAAGAGTTCACATGTGCACATATTGGTGACCTTGACCCGCACCTGCAACGTCCCCTTCCACTAAGCCTTTCACGGTCTGACGCAACTCCTCTTTGCCGTCTCTGCCTGGGGGTGGCATTCACAAATGCTTACTTATATGGCAGAAAATGAGGAGTGTGAAACGTGCGGCACGCCGGAGAGGATACGCCACGTTTTATGCGAGTGCCCATGCTACTCACCTGAAAGAAAGAAGCTGTCGTCAGCACTGAAGAACCTGGCGTCTCGGCGGCCATTTTCGGAGAAGATTCTGTGTCGCTGGCCTTCTCTGTCATCCGCTCAGAAGGTGACGCTTTCTACGGGCGACGAACTTAAACTCTAGACTATAGGCTGAAAGCCTCCAGTGGCAATCACTGAACTGTAACGTTTAGTGCTTCAGCGGTGGGCATACATGACTACTCCAATTTTTCTTCATTCTTTCCCTTCTCTTTTTTGCCTGTGCACCCTTTCCCACGTGCAGGATAGCAAACTAGGCTCTAGCCAGGTTAACTTTCCTGCCTGTCTTCTACATCCTTCCTTCCTTCCTTCCTTCCTTCCTTCCTTCCTTCCTTCCTTCCTTCCTTCCTTCCTTCCTTCCTTCCTTCCTTCCTTCCTTCCTTCCTTCCTTCCTTCCTTCCTTCACCTCTAACAACACAAACTTCACTCAAACAGGCTGTATAATAAGGAAAAAAGAGAATGAACATGCGGCCCACTAGCTCATTTCCCGCACTAGAACATATGACGTATTATGTGCAGCTGTGCCATTGGCTGTGACCGGCAGAATCCAGCCCAAATGAACAGTATAAGTTTGCAGAAAGAGCTAGTAGTGCTTAAATTTAATGCACAGACGTTTGTCGCAGTAAGAATGGTGGCGTTAACAATGGAAGTTACGAACACACACGTAAACATACAAGCAGCAGTCCGTACTGCGAGCACTATGCCGGTTATGGATGCCGCAGCCCTCCAGCTCGTCGAGCATAAATTGACCAAATGGCGTAACTGTGTATGTGAGAGTTCTTTTCCCTTATTTTAATCTCACTTTCACCCCCATCTGCTGTAGCATGTCGGGCGGCTAGCCTGGATGACCTCAGCTGCCCATTAAAGATGCTTCCCTCCCCCTCTCTCTCTCCTGGTATTTTACTCTATCGAGCGTATCAAATTTTCACGAAACGGGTGCTATTAGCCGTAACAAATGTTGTACAGGCAGAAATACTGTCAAAAACAAAGCGAGGGTGGACAGTGGTCCGGAGCGGTATGGTTGCGCCATCTAGGAAGGCTGACAGAAAACAAGACGTTCCACCATTCTCTGCAGCCCTAGTCGACGTACTTAACATTCGTTTCAAGTACCTGCCCTGGATACGTCATCGCAGACGTCACGAAACACACGAGTCAGCGGGAGAATAAAAAGGGTGGCTTAAATTGTTTAATTTCTCAGTGAACGAAGCATCGTTTGGTGCCGTATAAGCGCTGTGGTCACTATAAAACAGAAAACCTCTCGAATAAAAAAACTTGTATTTTTTCGGCATGGCTCCTTTAACATCCGCTATATATAGTGTTCCGGAGTAATAAAATGTAGCTCTGTAATCATAAGTCAGTATCTGTAGCTACGGGCGCTCTGTATTTTGGATAAACACAAAAATTAAACATTGCTCGATATATTAGACGCAGAGAGAGAGAAACTGAGAGACAGGCTCTTATTACAGAAGAACGCGCAGAGAGGTTTGCCGACATGCGTTCGAAGACATGATGCTCTGCGGGAAAAGGGCGAGATGTAAAAAGCAGTCGATGAGTGAGAAAAGGAGACATCCTAATGTAAACAGAACATTAGTGCTAACCTTTTTCCTTTCCCTGATTTTTCTTCAAATATGTAGTGTGCTGCGTGTTGTGTTACAACGTCCCCACTGTTTATTTTGTCACAGTGATCATAGAGCAGCTGCAGGAGTGTCCGCGTTTCCGGTGTCCTCTGGACAGCGGCTGCTACGTCCGGCAGAGGCCCGGGAAATGCCCCTACTGCAAATGCGGTGCGTAAGCCCCCCATCACCAGTCTCGGGAACGAAACACCCTCACGTCACACACCCTGTGCGACATTCGATTACCTGAAGAATATTTGCACTCGTTCACACTAATTTCATTTTAAGCTAGCCTTACTGAGATGATTGTGTACGAACATTTTGTTCCTTGCTCATCTCTCAGATAATGCTGTAATCATGCCTGCTTACGCCAGAAAAAACAAAACAAAAAACACGCCACATCGTTGCTCCGTCCGCACCCCAAGCTGCCAAAGCAACGCGAATCAGTCAGAAACGATGCCTTGCGTAGTTGTAAGATTTTACAATAGACTGAATAACGCGTAAGGCCGTAAGGTAAATTAATTACACGATGGATCGGTCGGCCGATGATCGAAGCGATGATCGCTGAAACGGCGACTCGCTGGCTCGTTGGCCGTCGGCACGTCGCCAACGATGGTCTACTCCAAGCAAACGCAAAATGTACAATATGTGCACTTTATTTACACTACGCATTTACAATTCTCAAGGCTTATGATTGTATAAAAGTGGTCGGGCAAGGCCCGCATGAACGGGGCTCGTCGCTCTCCTCCTTCCGCCTCCGTCCGTCCAAAAACATCAAACTCCTCGGTTTTACCCCTAAAACCCCGCCCAAACAGGGACGTCCCAATGTGAGAGTGAGGATGGCTCATTGATGAGCCCACACAAGGCACTGATTGGCCACCGTGACAAGCAAAGCTAGGTGGATTCAAATTAGTCACGTGACCCACCTCTCTCACACTCATACAGAAACCAGGTGGTGTTCAGCAAGACACAAACTCGTGACCCCTTGACTGACTTTCAGCTCCCCCCCGATTCGGGCTTTCTCATGGCAGTAATCGCGGTCGTTAAGATGTCAATGGTCCCCCGCCGCCGGTCTTCCAAACGAACAAAACGAAATCCTCTTCAAATGGTTGCATCGCTTTTAACTTCTTTGGAGTGACCGACGCGGTTGTATACGTCCTATCTGTGTCCGCTCAACAGGTGAACACAACAGCGCGGCGAACAAAAAAGAAGCTTCTTCGGCGGTTTCTCCTTACGCCCCTCGCGCCTAAGTCAGCTCGGCCGGTGTGAAAACGAACACAACTTAGGTAAATACGCTATACCCAACTAATGATATCTAGTTGCCGGACAGTTTTAATTAAGTAAGGGGCCCGAACATAACACTGTACGAGCGGCCGTATGCTACCAAAAAACACGCCACACACGCTTGCACAATCCGGCATTGCGTCGGGCCAGACGGAGACCAACTACGTAGACCTAGTGCCGACACCGGGCGCAGCCTACGTACTACACAGCAAGAAAGAAGAAGAACACTTGCAACTCGTCACCGGTACTGTCGCACAAGAATGTCGCTCTCATTATTTCCTCAGACAGGCTGAGTTACACAGACAGTTTTCACAGTCACACCAGCAATAAATGCGGCTTCGGCGTTATCAGCTCGACATCGGGGACGACGTGACGACGATGTGCATAAGAACAACCCACAACGATTTCCTCGTGTACAAATCACGACTCGGCAAGGCACACACATTACAAACGACGATAAGCAGATTTTTGATGCCGTACAGCCCATTCGTAACACAAATCGCATACCGAGCTTTTGGTTCTCGGCATGCTCGTTGGAGGTGGTATACGCTACGGCGGTCGGCAATCGAGCGCGGCCATATTCGAAGTAGTTCTTGTAGTTCTCCTCCCAAACGTACGTCGTAGACGTCACGCAAACGATGAGAGGTCATCGGTTGCGGATGAAGCCAAGATCCCGCTGATAGAGAAAATGGCCCATGCTGCTGCTATAAGCCTCATTCTAACCTTCTCTCCTGTACCTATCACTATGTATACACTACTCTCCTTACCCTCCCTCCCTACGCACACACCAGCAGGCGTTCTGGTGTCCACAGCTAGGTGCGACAATTTGTGCCTGCTGGTGCATTTTCCTTTTCCTTTTAAAGCAGTAAATACTAACAAAAATACCGCTGCACAGTTAGGCTGTCACCTACTATAGAACGTTTCACACGGCAAGCGATGACCGCGGCGACTATGCATCCCGGAACTAAAGGAGCGCGCTATCTCGCGGCGACCGCTGAATGATATGGTCCTCGACGAAATTCGCGGAGGTTACCAGGTCATCGCTTACTGTCGAACAAGCAGCAATACTCGTTTTTACCCTCGCCAGCGCGCGTCTTTCGTCGTGCGCAACGTTAACGAACTCCCGACTTGAAAGTGGCATCTACAGTAAGAGTGGTTCTTCCCCCCGCCGCCAGGGGCCGACTGTGTTAGATCTCTTGGCGAACAAAAACCAACGCGCCGTTTTAATTTGCTTGTTGTGTGTAACATTCTTGTCGTCTGCCTTCAGCCAATCAAAGCGGGCAGTGTGAAACACAGAAAACCGAGGTTTCCGCCCCTGCTGGAAATGGTTTTCGCCGCCGGTACGTGCTCAACTTTGCGCATAGGCTGTTGGGAGGAAACCTTGCGCGAAAGTTCGTCACTTGCGGCATTAATTTGTCTTTCAGAAACTGGCTGTCTTTTCTACAGCTCAAAGCCAAAACTAGAGAAGAGTTTCAGCCCCATGGCGACATGCGGGTACATTTAAAATAGGTAGATTTTAAACATCCATTGAAGCTCGTGCTCACGCTGTGTGCTGTTCGTTTAAATGTTAAACACTACAGAACCCCTTTCCAGGTATTACTAAAAAAATCAACTAGAGTAGTACTCATCCGCAGCTAGAATTACAGGCTCTGAGACTTAAAAAAACAGCTGACACTATTCTGGTTGAACCAAGACATGAAGTAGTGTTGTTAGAAGGCCATCACCACATATAACATTGTAACATATTGCAACCTGGCGACAGGTTTAGGCGGGCTGTGGGAAAAAATGTTTGGTGTACTTTGTAAAACCGACGCTCCTGCATCCTCTCTTGCAGCGGTGGTGGGCGGTCATTCGTGCCCTCCGATTCGGAGCTGTCCCGAGGAGTACGGCTGCCACGTCCGCCAGAGAGTAGGCAAGTGTCCCTTCTGCAAGTGCGGTAAGTGCATCGCCAGAACCTACTAGGTATTAAAGACGATATTCTTTCTTGGGCTTCTTGAACGCAGAAATTTTGGTTTGCCTCTTTGTGTCTGTTTGTCTGTCTGTCTCCCGATTCAGCCGCCCGGCGAAAGTAGAGCAGGCGTAGAAGACATTTATAGACCCACAACCATTACTAAGCATCTAGACCTGATGGTAGTGTTCACACTTGTAAACACTGGTGAACAAAAACAAAACATTGCGAAAATATGAGGCACAAAAATTAATACCGAATTTATGCTTACAGTGCTCGTTTATTAAAGATACGTTAACACTTAATTTTTACGATAGTAAACGAAATAGTGCATCCACTGTGGAAAAAAAGTAACGCCGTCATCCGCGCCATTATAACTCCAGGCGGCATTCCAAGTTGTTCAATAGTAATGAAAGATTTCAGTAGATGGCGCGTCGAGCGAACGTGGAGAAGGGCCTCATAGTGGAGCAGTGGAACGCGGTAAATTTGAATTTGTTGAGGTGGCATGGTCGCCAAACGGCTATCGTGTTGCGAAGACACTCGCAGCGAGTTGAGCAGATGCGCGGTTTTGTTTTGTAGCGTGAGCTACACTGGCAGATGTTGAGCAGTTTCGCGTGGCTCCAAGAAAGCCGTGCTGCGCATGCGCGAGGAGTAGTGACGTCACACGGCGCACAGAACGTTGCTCGCTGCCCGCGTCTCTCACATAACCCACGCGCCCAGCGTCTTCGCCGACCTCCGTTCCGCACGTGGCGGCCCGGTCCAGTTGCTGATAATGCGAGGGGTGGCCGGGTGTGGAACCGATGGCTTGTGCGTCGCGGCAACTCCGGCGTGTGCCTGTGGAACCAGATTAGCTCTGGGGCGATGGGTGGCGCTGCGCCGGAGCCGCTGGATAAATATACATGTGTCAAATAATGGGTGTGGGCCATTGAAACAGCAGTAAACTTGATGATCAACCTAATCCTAGACAACCAGGAAAACTAAGAATGACCAGCTGAACCTTAGCTCACGCTACTCATAACCTGGCATAGCCGAGCTAAGCCACTGCTATTTTTTCCCCTTTGGTCTTCATCCGTAGCTTGCAGCTAGCTAGCCATGCCAGACGTGAAGAAAGCGCAATATCATGCTGGCTTTGTGTGTCGCTTTGCGTAGTCTCTTCGACGCATCAATGGGGATGAAGCGCACGTAAATTTACAGAAAGCAGACCACAGTTGCCGCTGTCTTCTGATGTGAAAGCGCTAAGTGTTAGTGGGATGCGCAGTGCCAGTTTTTCCGCCCGTTTCACCACAAAAACCTTACGAGTATAAAGACACTATCTACAGTCGCGATCACGAAAATAGGAAGGAGAACACACGAATGGTGCGATTTCTTTCCATGAATGTCAAATAGACGCGTGGCCTAATTGTAGTGACAAAATTGAAAGAAGTAGCTTTGCATATACCGCGCCAGTATTTGACCATCACAAAAAGCATTTTTTTATTTGCGTACTCTGGTTCAGACTTTCGCGTTCGCATTTAATTTCTCCTTAATTGAATGCGTTCAGCGAACAAAAATTGCCCAATTTATAGGAGTTGTCGTACAGACTAGGGGTCTTTGAGCCCCCAAACAAATGCTGTAACATAGTCTATGAAGGAAAGTTTGACATCCACCTGAGTGCGGCCACCTTGGTAGAGTGACTGCTCAGGTTAAGCGGTGGTCCCGGGTTCGAATCCTGGACCAGGAGGAATTTTTCTTCAACTGCGAAGTTTTTGAGAAAGCTGTATAGCTTTCCTTTGTAGCCGTATGGCTGCACTCAGGTGGATGTCAAACTTTCCTTCATAGAAACTTATTCCACCTTGGGGATTTCCCCTAAATCTGGTCGATTAACATGGTCGTACACTTCGAAAAATTACCAAATTTTATTTCGAAAGGCAACTGATACGTTTGCTTAATCGCTGCTAAAAAATTGGGACGTTTAAGAACTCGGCTGCTCATATGAATGGTGGTAACAGCGAAGGTCTTGTAGGTCGGGCCTTATCGTAAGTCTGCTGAAAGTCCTGCGTGGCGCAGGGGTAAAGCAAGTTCCCAGACCCACGGGTGGCCTTGCAGAAACCGGTTTCTAAACCCACGGGTAGAGGGCGCGGTCGTATCGGAGGGCTTATAACCACTAAATAAGCTACGCGTAAGAGTAACGACACTGACGCACGGTGGCAGCCATTCTGGTGCCTAACGCCACAGTGGCCAGCTTTATGCGCCCTACTGCGGCCGACATTGACGGGCGGAATTGATCCGGGCGCCGGTTGGCTACCATGACAGCTGTGTTTACTTTTTGACGATTTCGAGACAGCGCGTTGGTGCAATAGGGTCATGCTCGGTTACGCTAGCGTAGTTTATTTAGTATATCTAGGTTCCCCTGGAGCCATTAAATCAGCTAGGCTTTGCTAGTGGCTGTAGTTTGTGCAAAGGCAGAGTCGTTCTTTCGCAGCGAGAAGCGAAGCAGGCGTTTTACACCATCCGGCCGGTTGAAACAGCCCGGTACAGAGCAGCACGGCAGCGCTACTCCGCGTAGGGCTTAAAAACTCACCCTCAGCGTGTCACACAGCCACACTGCGTTCCGAAAATCACGATTTGTCGAAGAGCGCGCGCACGGCAACACAGAGGCACCGAAATGTCAGCTTCCATGGGTCTTCCCGGGGTAAACAAATGTCACGTGACGCGGTTCGACTGATGGCCGCTTTCGGCGGCATGCACCAATGACAGAAAAGAGTGCCCATACTCTGAAACCTGGTCTAGAGGCTCTAGTAGGGCTGGGTTCCTCTCCCTTCCACTATGAGAGGGAGCCTCGCACTGCTGACGTTTAACTACCGATAACTTTGCGCGAGCCACAGAATTTGCGCGGAGACGGCGCTGCTGTTCCCAGGCGAGCGCCCGCTGCCATCCTCAGCTGACGTAAGAGAACCACAGATCTGCCGTTTCAGCAGATTTCACACTGGGTGGAACTGGATTTAATATTTTTCGTACAAGGATTGCCTCAGGTTAGCAGTAGAAGAGTGTGTCTGTAGCAGTGATTAACGGAACGATAAAACTGGACAGAAAGGACAGCGGGTTTGATTCCGAGCCGGGACTGCCCCTTTTGTGATGGAGGCGAAAAGCAAAAACACCCGTGCTTTCAAGATTGGATTTCGGCACCCATTGAAGATCCCCATGCAGGTTGTCAAAAATTAATCCGGAGCCCTCCACTACAGCGCGCCTCATCACCTGTTGTGCGTCGTCGAGTTAAACCTCGTAATCGGTCAATCAAAACTGGGTAAAAGGCACCGAAAAATAGTGAACAAGTTGAAATGTGGCCAAGACTACGGTAGATATGAAATTCTGGTTGTTTCTAAATAAAGTGGAACGTCTGTCCAAGTTTATAGAGGAGTTATCCCTAAGTGCACCGGAGAAAACAGCAGTAGTGTCTTTCAAGAAAGTCCAACCTGATATTTTTTCACGGCTCCTTGTCCGTACCCAGCGTAACTGTGCACGGAAATGTAGGGTTCGTCTACTATACTGATTATGAAATGTACGACGAAAGGTGCCCACCCACAAAATAAAATTGTAAGCACCTGATTTCCAGAAACAAATCAAAGAGGTTAGGGACGCATTTTATTAACGAGCAAATACAGTTAAACCTGGATGTAACGAACCTCTATATAACGAATTCCTGAATTTAACGAAGTTTTTCAATTCCCCATTACCACCTTCAATGAAGCGCATGTGTTTGCGACCTGTATGCAACGAGAGTTGCGGGTTAACCGGGATGTAACGAATTCGCCAGGCTGATGAGTCAAGGTTTATTGCCTCTTTTCTGAAAAATCGGCTGGGGAAATGCACGAATTTAGCGAATTTCGCCCGCACCGAAATCTCTCGTGCGTTTCCACGTGTGAGTGCGGTGTCGGTTAAGTGCTAGGCCTGCCTGTCGCCGCGTAGTCGCGTGCGTTCCCTGGAATCTGTGGTATGGGTTCGTGGATGATTTCGGCTGCCTAAATACGAAAAGATAATTGTCTTTCCAAGACAAGCTCGCAATTTTAAAGCCGTATCTGCCGGCGAGAAAGAAGAACGTCACTGCACGGTACAGTGTCCCGGCTAACAAACCTTCAACAATTTTGTCTGCAGAAAAGAGCATGCGGTTCGCGAAAAGGCGCTCTTTCAGCATAAGTGTCGTCCTTGAAATGCGCTAAGGGACCGAAAACTATCAAAAAGCAAACGTGATACTCAGTTACGTTTGGGAATTCGGGGACGTGTAGTAGCAGCAGCAGCAAGCGTAAATCACGCAGTTTTTCAGCGTGAAATATATCCTTGAACAAGGGTGAGTTCAGCATCATTGATGCCTAGCATACTGGTTTCGTTTCTGCTTCCATTCCAGAGAGCTTTAACTCAAAACCTGCATGTAACGAAAACCTGGATATAACGAAAAAATGCGATTTATTGTCATATTTGTTATATCCAGGATTAACTGTATTTAACTTTTGCACGTGCAACAAACACTGAAATAACTAAAGCACTAAAGCAATCACTAAAGCAAACCACTACAGCACTAAAGCACTAAAGCACTAAAACACTAAAGCAATCTTTGAACCTGCATTCACTTGAGTCACGCCTGATCATTTCACGCCTCTGCCTTCTTTATGCCTTTTATTATCACCCGAAATCCAGACACCCTCCCTTAAAACCGCCACACCGAACCTCGCCCCGTAACAGCCACAGGAACGCCATAGCACGACTACCCAGCCGTACTTCATCAAGGCTCAACTCATTCTTCCCTCAAGCAATAACCCTCTGGAACCATTTGCCCGATACAATAGCCTCGTGCGCAGACCGCAAATTATTCCGCGAAAAATTGCTCAACCATGTTTTATAATACTTGCGTCTCAAATGTGCCTTATGTGTTTCCTTTCTTCAATGCTGTATCTTTTGTACTTTTGAACTGCATTCTTGTACTGTAATTTTGTATTTGCTGCTTTTATTGCTGTACCTTTGTCACTTGTTCTATTTTCTTCTTTGTTGCCTTGTAATTTTTTTTAGCGCTGTGTCATACCTTTCTCCACGCCCCCCCCTTATGTAATGCCCTCAGGGTCCTTAAGGTGGAAATAAATGAAATGAAATGAATTGAATTGAGGCTTAAAGGGCAAACATCCAAGTGGCGTATGAGCCATGAAAGCATCGATTTCATGCTGCTGTTTCTTTTTGATTGTTTTGCAGGCTTTATGAAGCAAGTACCACGACCCACTGGCAATCGACGAACGTGATCAACAGGCTGACGCAGGTAGCGTCATGTAGAAAGGTTCTACAGATAACGAGAGAGTAGTAAAAGTTCCGCATCCACTAACTGGTAACGTGCAGCATAGGACAAGCTTAACAATGTCACCGGCTTTACCGCCCAGGAAAGCTCGAACCGGAACAAGATTGAAAGAATGATAAAGCAAGAACAGTCGCGTATGTTTGAACAACTTAGTGGGCTAAAGGTTGATCAAACTGAAGACTTGGTTTTCAAGAAAGTGATCCAATAAAAAATGTTTCTAAAGTTGGTTTTGTCGCTGGAGATTCATGCACGGTATAGAAGCGGAGACCATGCGGATGCCATTTTAAATGCTGGCAGCAGTTAAAGTAATGGCTACTCAATCACTGAAAACATTTGTGGTACTACCTCCCGAAATCATTTGGGGCACATAACTACATGATAAAGAAATCATTCGGCGAGCACAGTTACATGACAAAGCATCGCAGTCCTTTCAGGGAGTTTCCTTCACCGGGGACACGTGATCAAAAATAATGTTTTTTTATTATTCTGTAACTTCTTTAAAGGGACACTGAATACAAAACCGAAATTGGCTTAAATAGAAAGATTGACATCCCCATAAAACGAATATACCAGTTTCTGGGGCAGTACCTTTAAAAAATAATCGTGTAAATAATAAAAAAACTTAAGCTATCAGTCGCCCAGCCCTTCCTGGAAATGATCACGCACACGCGCTCGCCCGAGAAATGACCCACCGGGCGTCGCAAGAATTGGAAAGAGAGATCCAGGGTGACTCCCAGACATCAACTTCCTGCATCCCTGCCGACGAGCCTCTCGAGTATACACTCACACTCACCTACTACCGCACACAAAGAAAAACACGACCTCCGCCCCACCACTCTCTATCGCGGCGCCGACGCCACGTCATGGCGGCAGCTCCAGACACAGACGTTCCCAAACTTACACCACAAACACCTCTTCTTTCCCAACCAATATCCTAGCAACTGTCCGGCTTGCCAGAGCCCCACTCCCAACCTGTGCCACTCTGTATGGGAGTGTCCGCGTCCACCAGACGGGATCACCCCTATACGCAACCCCACCCTCTCCTCTCTCTTGGGAGGCTGCTCTCTCCAGCACTGCCCCGCAAGACCAGCAACGGCTGGTCGAGCGGGCCCGCCGGATAGCGTCGGTAATTGGAGTGCCAGGACGGAGGACCCCACTCATCGAGACTGCTCTTCGTCCAATGAATGAGTTCAATAAATGTTTTAACCATCACCATCCCGAATTCAAACGTTAGGCTTACGAAGTGCACAACCGAGAGTTAGTCAGAGCTCTTCGATGTAGGCAGTTGCGAAACTCCGCCTCAAAAAACGCACCTAGACCCCCCCTCAAAAAACGTCCGCCCGCACCTGGACACCCCCCTGCTATGGATCGTGCGTACCGTGGCGCCGCTGCGGCCGCCGCATGCACTATCCAAAAAACTATTCAAACTGACAATTTAACGTTAAATTTTGTTTTAAAATGCATAATTCTTTACTGTTGTGCTTTCGTAAGTTATTAATTGCTATCTTAACGGCGGTTTTTAGGTTGCAATTGTTTCTGCGTCCGCACATCTGCCTTGACCAATTAGCGCTTGTGCGGGCACTCCGGCACAACATAGGTCGGAACTGAAGTACTAAACTTGCAGTTATCGTTTGGCCTACAGCTCATTGTAGGCCAAAACTAATCTAGTAGCTGATCAAGCGGCTCTACATAATCAATTTCAGCTTGCATAAAGCCGTCGAAGCGACTTATTTATTTTTTTTGCTGCCAGGAGACCGAAGAGAGAGAGAGAGAGAGGACGCGCAGCAGACGACAGTGCGCAAGCGATGGTTGACCCCATGGTCGCAATTCTTTTCTCTACTTTTGCTTCGTATGTATATAAAACACTTGCATAGGTGAGCACATTGGGCTCCTTTGGCATAACAAATTGACGTAAGCACTCAAATAGCATTTCTCGCCCAGGTCGTCGAGCGGCGAAGCAAGTTGTATAGTTTATTTTGTTACCAAAAGATGGCGCCATTGTAAAACAAGATCCAAAGCACTGGACCAATCGTAGGGACACATTTTGGTGCATGGGGCCCATGGGGCGTTTAGATACTCCTAAATCAAGTAACTCTGAGTTCCTGTGGGTATTCTAGAAAAGTGTGCGTACCTCCAGAGTAGCACGTACTCGCAGTGTGGGATTGCCTAACCAAAGAATACATCACAAGAAAGCTTCGCGTTCAACCATCGGCGTGGTTAGAAGGTGGGGTGCATGGCTTTTTATTTCTAAGGAAGTTACGTGTGCGAGTCTCTTCGATCAATGAGGCATGTCGCCATAAATAACACAACATATTCGCCCACCAACACAGGTTCGCTGGTCTTCCATCTTCGCAGTAGTGGAAGGGCTCTGAATTTTTACTTACATCGGTGTTTTCGGACCTTGTCAGGGGTCGTCGTATGCAGCACCGGCCCAAGGAAGATGACACTGGTTCTAAGTGGCAATGTCATCCTCATGAGCGGCTGCCGAGCAACGTTGCTTGGGCAGCACTTCACGACGATTTCAGTAATATGGAGTGCAGTTATCGGAATGTGAATATACAAGTTGGAGCACTGTACGGATCGGGCCGCAAATGATTTTATTGGTAACAGGCTCAGCGGATCAGAACAGTGGGTTTACGCGCATCGGAACTTTGTTTTGTTAGGGCACATGGTGTAAGAACTAGGCCTTACTTGTGAACTACCGGGTGAACCTCGGCTGAAACGTTCAGCGCGTGCAGTTCTCTACTTTGAGTATATGGTGCTGACTACGCGCGTAATTAAAATAGCAAAATGTTATAAACTGCTCCCGGTCGAGCTCAATAAAATGTAGGCTCTTTGGAGGTTTACTGACGGCAGTGTACATATAGCTATGATTCTTGATGCGTCGCATTGTCCCGTGGGCGGTCTATCAAAATTTAAGGACCAAAACCACCAAGACAACGTAGCAGTAGACAGGGAGATCCGGTAGCTATTTAATGTTATTTTATACTGCACACCTTCCTGCGCTCTTGTATTTTCAGCATGCTCCGGAAGGATGGTGCTCTGGAAGCTGGGTATGCCGTCATCTTTCCCTCGAGAGATGGGGACGTGCTAAACACGGCGTCGAAAGCGGCTTCAATCGGCTACCTAATGCCACACCGGCGGTTTGTTGGCCTGTCTTACTCAGACCACCATGCTACCACATGATTTGTGCATAAGATTGTTCCTTCTCCGGCTATCTCTGGTCCAGTGTTCTTGATATCGCTTTTCTGACCCGGCCCCTCAGCCTTCCCTATCCACCTACGAGGCGTACCCTGGCGCAGGCTCCAAACCGGCATTTATTGAAACCGCACCATCCGCATCCACATGTGACTCTCCCCTACTACCACCTATGCCAGCACTGCAGCATCCCACCCCTCGGCACCTACCACATAGTCTTCTTTTGTCCGCACAAGCCTCGCCGATCCCCAATCCCCACCCTTGAGCAATGGAAGACCGTGTTGACCCCATCAGCACCAGAGAAATAGCAAGCCCTCGTGACTAGATCCCAAGAAGGAGCATGTGTGTAGTGCTGGATGGTTTTATATGTCATAGTTTCTATTTTGCATTGCAGGTGTCAGTGCACGCCTTTACTCCAGGTGGCAGCATAGGCCATGGCAGGGTTTGCCCCGCTCTTCATAGAGGGCGGAAGGGACTGCAATAAATGAGGCTGGTTCTTCTTCACTTAGCCATGAGCTGAGCGATCCGTCCTCACCGTCTCGGCCCTTCAAGGTGCCGTCTCCAGCACCACTACAGTTGGCTCGCGGCCCCTTGGAGCAAGAAGGCTTAACGCACACCCCTACTGTCAACCTAATATCGATATATGTTTATTACTGCTACTTCTGTAACAGTAGTTCGTACTGACGCCAGCACCTCAGAAATTTTGGGAAGTCGGGCTGCTATTTACAGTGTACTAGTACGTGTACTAGAACAGCATTGGGGCTAAAGATAGCCGTCAGTTAAAATTCAAAGTGCACGGAACATTCTCGTGAGGGGATATGGGATAGGTGTGATTGTGGAGTGGGGAATTTTTGAGAAATCGGTTGGCGACACTGCGGCGAACCTTCGCAATGCGAACAATGTAGAGGTCGTCCACTAGACCAAAATCACATTTGGCCAATGGATATCAGAGAAATTACAATAAATTAATACGGGGAAAATAAGGCAAAAAGGAAGGTACCGAACGTGCTCACAGTAAAAGAGAGAGAGAGAGAGAGAGAGAGAGATAGAGAGAGAGGACATGGTAATCGACATTGACGTTGGGAAACATGCGGATTGACAATACGATGAGGCGGGGAGAGGTAGTGAAGCCTGATACTTCATTAATTTTATTTCGCACATATTGCAAGACCAGTTTGAGCAGAAACACTAGGGCAAAACAAAGTATAACACATGGACGAATAAAGAGCGCATTAATATAGCAGAAAATTAGGTCAGCACATCGAATATACACGGGCAACTTAAAGACGGCACAAAAACAAATCAGTTTAGAAAATAAACAAACAACGTCAGTTGGTAACATATTATTGGACCGTAACGAAGAAAAAGAAAATTTCTTGTATATGGTTATCGCACAGGGCAAGAAAGAATATTCAAACGGCTGAGTTCGCCCACTATAAGAGGTTAACGACTTTTCATGTGGGTGTCCTGCGCTACTATAGGTTGCATATACTGCACGTTACACAATCACAACTGCCTGTTATATAGTATAAAGCAAACTGGTAGGTAAATGTTTGTTGCTTTTTGTGGCTTTGTATATCAAATGGTGTTATTAGGTTTGTGGGCACGACGCTCGCATTAGAAGAAACGAAACGTATACATTCTGCTCAATACTTACTAGTGCGTGAGTATGATTAAGCGTAGTATGATGATCCTAAACGGCGCTAAAGTCACGGTTTAATGATAGGAGTGTATGCGTGGAATTTAGTAACTGCAGGAACGTCCTTTGGTTTTCGCAGAATTAGACGAGGCTTGCAAAATGTGATGCACATACCTAACCTTCATGGGTATACTTCAAGAGAGGGTGTTTTTGGGTGTCGATACGGGATATTTGTATTCATTTACTTTGAGCAGATGTCGAGGTGCGAAGGTGCACAGGAAGTACTGGTATTTTTGTTTTTCGGTTGCCCTCAAGAATGCAGGTTCTCACCATTCAGCAACAAGCCCCATGGTTCCTGACAGGTGCCAGCGTGGATGAAAATCGCTATTGCCAAGTAATTTCACTAGGCGGTCTTATCCGAACTAGCGGTGCAGCTGTGTTAGCAACTTGGCTAAACTAAAATAAATTTACAGAAACTCTTGCGCACTACCTCTGAAGAGAAATAAAATTTACTTGTAGCGGGGTGTGTAACGTAGCCATTTGTAACAAACTGACTCCAGTTAGTTAAATTCTAAAAAAACCCCAATATATTGAGTATACTGGAAGGCCAATTGTTTCGAGCGGACGAACTACTTCACAGCGATTAGTAATGCGAAATGCTTGCCTAAAGTATAACAAGTGGCATCTACCTCACCTGTTCTATCAAGAACGATTGCGAAGCCATGAATAATTGCAATTTGTTGGGTTAGGGGTGGGTCTCAGAAAAATGCAGTCGTCTTATCTTCTAAAAAAATCGGCATTGCTGAGAGCAAAACAAATACACAAAATAAACTAGAAAAAAAAAGCGACCAGGGAATACGTCAAAGAGACAGGCATGCGAAGAAAAATACAAAGTCTTGGAGAACTGCGGCTGATTAGAGGTATGGAAACTGGTCCACAAATGATATGCTGGGGAAAAGGGCGCATAAATTTCTATTAGTTCATTTAGAAGAACTGCGAGTTGGGCTTGTTGGTATAGGTTCATAATGGGAAACAGTACAAAAAAAAAACTTGGACAAGAAAAACAACGGGACGAAGCGCTACTATACTCGGTGACAACTTAAGAACGGCACCGGAAGTGGCCGCTGTACCTTATCACCGTAGCCGGATGTTTCTCCGCGCGGCGCAAGTAGTGCGTTACAGGGAATATTTTGAACATGGCGTGAGCTATTCCCGTGATTTTTTTGACTTAAAGGGAAGCTGAAGCGCTTTCCAAAAAAATTGAGTTAGATTAACAGTTATACAGTTACTTGCGCGCTGATTCCGAATATCACATTGAAATTTATCGTACATGAGTCCAAGTGGCATTTATCTTGCAAAAAGCGCGGCCCCGTTTGAAAGACGCGCGCTTTTCGTCTTTTGACGCCCATGATTGGTTGCGCTCGTCATGACGTCAAAGGAGGACACCCTTCGGCCGCGCGGGTTGTCGGAAGCATTGCGAACGATCGCACAGTTGCCTTTGCGGCAATTTAGCTTGCAGTTTAATTTTCGCACATGACTGGAAGTTTGTTTTATAATTTCCCGTGCTGTTGGTTCAATTATCTTGGAGCTTAAATTTGCTTTACACGACAGAGAACCCCAAAGCAGTGACTGTGACGTCGACTAGTGGGTTCCATCAAAATATTTTTGAATTAGGCAACCTGCATAGGGGGATTTTATACCTTATGTTAATATTAGGTACTGCCGTAACTGTTTCTTATTATACACAAAACCATTTATGCCGGAGATTAATGGGCGTTTTATAAACAATCTACCAGCGAAAAGCACGTACGTGCACTGCGCGAAAAAATAGCGTTCATGCGCTGTAAACGTATATGCGAGACACATCTTGCCGGTACACGCATAAACCAACAAGCAGACTCTGCTTCCGCATTTCCTTTGTTCGTTGTCGCCCACCCCAGCCCCGTTACTCATCCCCGTACACAGACCCACACGCGCGCGCCATTTCGGCAGCGGCGCTACGGCCTCTGCGATTGCTAGCTGCACTTCGATGAGTGGCGTCTTACTGCTTCACATGCATTTATTCTGAAAACACTGCAGCATACTAGTGCCTGCTCAGCATTATTGGCTGTAGTAGGGCTTGATTTTCGCTTGTGCGTTGCGCATTGTGCTACAATATTACGGCCACCTCGTTATAATTAACAGACCAGTCGGACAAGGCAGTTACGTTGTAGTTACGTTACTTTAGGTAACAATCACCAAACGTTTGTGGTAATGAATCGTTGGCCTGTTCAAGCTTTTTTAGATTTAAGCATTTACCGCGCTAGTCGGACAGAGGCCGTATATTTACTCTTCGCTCCTAATTTTTTAGTATCATCATTATATATATCACCGACTATCACTGGAGCACACTTGAGGTTCAGTGACAACAAGTGCTTGCCAGGTTATAATATGCAGCCACACGGAATCTTGGGCAAAAAATTAGGCCCCCGCAGTCAACACAAATTATGGCACGGTGGTGGTTCGGAGTGGTGTTTTTTTTTTAATTCCAGACAAACATCACCTTATCGTGACATGTATACTTGCAAAATAAGTAATCTGGTTGTCTTGGTTCTTTTACTTTGTAGGAATACTGTTTACCTCTTAGCCGGGGGGAGAACTTCTATCAGGATTGGCCCCTTGTTTTAGTTTCGCCAAAAAATTGTTTTTTTGAACACTGTCCTGAGCCCATAGGGAAAGAAAATCGACGCGTATAACGAAACAAGTATTTCCTGAACAAATGTGACTTGGTTTCTGGAATGGAACGGAACATCCCCGGCCAAAGTACAGCAGTATTCCCCATCCTTCCTAAATCTAGGATCTAATGTGAACATTCACGTCCGTCGCATCAAAAAAAAAAAAAAAAACGCATTGGAGCGGTTTACAAAGTATTTAACGTAGTGTAGTATATTCTCTGTCATCAAGCACAGCCACCTCGGCTGTCGCTTCCGTATGTTATCAGGCATCCCGGCGTGGCATTATTCTGCTTAGGAATACGGCATGATAACGTATACGCCTCGTTTGGCGTTCGTGCATACTTTTTGAACACGAAAATTGTACAAATGAGTGCTATCAACCACAACAACAAGTATCATTCACAAGGAAACACGGCGAAAAGAGCCTGGCCGAGGCGGCCGGTCCGGCCGGAAGTCCAGGTATGACGTTTTAAAGCCGGTTTTCACCCGCGCTCTTCGGTCTTCCGGCATCGCGCGGCGAGATGGGGGCGGGGCATCGGGCCACTTTTGTTTGCTCATTGCGCCGCTTCTATTGCATGTATTGCGAAAATATTTCGTACACATGAACTATTCAATGTGTACTTGCTGCTAGTCAACTTTTCTTTTAATTCTAAAACCGCTTCACCTTCCCTTTAATATGCTTATAAACGACTCCAGTGACGACAAACAAACTGCGTGAGACAAGGCAGACGATATCACGCATTCATAGCAAATCCCTTTCAAAACGCGCGCGCACTGACGTCACGCGTCCGGCGCTTTGGCGGAGTGATACACTACATGAGGTGGTGCCGTTCTTGAGTTGTAACCAAGTATAGCAACTGAAACGTTTAATCGTCAAAAGACACAAATATGTACACACACTCTAAGCCACCGCCAACACAAAAGTACAGTACAATCTACGATCTTGTACAGTCACGGGGAACAACCACCAAAAACACTGCATACAACCAAACCGCACGTGTTCAGACTCCGAAAGATGCACGGTACACTTTATCTATCTATCTGTATCTATCCGTGTCTATCTGTATCTATCTGTATCTATCCGTGACTTTACAAGATTGTAGATTGTTCTGTACTTTTGTGTTGGCGGTGGCTTAGAGTGTGGGTATATATTTGTGTGTTTTGACGATTAAACGTTATAGTTGCTAGTAGTGCTTCGTCCCGTTGTCTTTCTTGTCCAAGGTTTGTTTTTGCGCTGTTTCCCATTATGTTCCATTAGTTCAGGATGCAATACATACAGGAGCAATATAAACAGCAATAAACAAGAAACTTCTTATTGCGCCAATATTTCTAATAGCGAGCTCATCTTGTGTGACCACGAGGCTATCTTTATAGAGTTATCACGCTAGGCGGTAAAGTATACGTACATTTCCATTCTCCGCTTTCTAGCTCTATTTTGTGCCTTTCTTAGGCACCTGGCAAATTGCTGATAAAACCAGCCTTTAACCATTTTCAAAACATTATTGGGAACTCGTTAAAGGAGCATTCCAAAATGTCTTATTACAGGCGTTGAATACAGTTTTTCAAATTCTTAATGAAATCATTTGTGTGCACATTTTAAGGGTACTGGGTACCTTCAACACAGAGACCAACCACTAGTCATGTCACATTCTCAGCGCGTTACTCAGGGCTTGTTGCCCAGCACGTAGACTTGCTTCCCGCGGCGGCAGTCGCAGTATGGGCATGCACCGGTCCTGAGCACCCGGCGACAGCGCAGGCCGCAGTAAATGGAGGGGCAGGCTCGTGGACAGTGGCACCGTCGGCATCCATCAGCCTCGACCACCATCTCGCAGTCAGTCTGCTGGCTGAAGCCCTGACACGTGGCCACTTCCTTGTCCTCGTCGTAGTCGTCATGGTCAGCGGGATCGCAGACTTCTGCGGGGAGTATGGGATACGGCGAGATAAGAATGCGGGGCAAAGTATATGTTGGTAGTTCTAGCGATTAATTAAGGTAACTAAAAACCCAGCATTACTGGAATAAGGGGAAGATACCTGTCTGCAAATACTTATGATATTAGAAAAGATAAGAGCCTAAACAACACTCCGCACCCAGGAATCATCGCATTTTAACTGCCCCTGCAATTCAACAATACCAGAACTACTTTATGCTACGCTTTTTCCTCAGAAAATAGCCCTAATAGAGAGCGCGTTATTTCCGTTATTACTAAGGTTCCGGATGTAACATCCTTTTTTCATCATCAGAAAGTGGAGAGAAGTGCAATCACCCCAGTGGTTGATTTGGTGAATCATCGGAAGCGTAATGCGAAGATCGTAGGATAGGGTCCAAGCCACTGCGCATTTTTTCTCCAATTTCAGGCATTTAAAAACACATAATTTTGCACAATAAAAACGACGAACTTTCCCTTTGCAGTTTTGATGATTATAGGTAATGGTAGCGACGCTCTGGCAACTGCCAACCAGCTTTCACGCTTAAGAAGTCCCGTAAGCCGTCTTCCCCACAATACTCCTGAATGACCAATCGATGTGGCCCAGTGTGTGAAATAGGTGAATGACAAAGCCGAACATCTTATTTTACTAAAACAACTGGTGCAGGTTGCACGAGTGGTGCAAGGCTGGGGAAACGGCAGAGCTGGCGGCCCCTCGCCCTCCGTCGGAGGCCCGACTGTTGCAGCCCACATAATTTTTCCGAACTTGCCGCTGAACGTTCTTCATCACCTGCAGACCCGGATCCGTTTGTCCGCAGGCTATCACATCTCTGCCAAAGCGGACCGCGTTAGCACGCGCTAGAGCCGGTGGCAACCAGCTTAGCGAACTCAGCGTCTGTAGCGCGAGCTGTTCTGCGCTCCCCACTTCAGGCGTGGACGAACGTGAACTGTGTTTTTATACTTTTTGTGAGCTCCTCACGTGGCACAAGCCCACGCGCAAACCTGGATGACGCCGGGCGCTACTCACGAGGGGCGCGCTCACGTGTTCCCCTTTTTTTGCATACATTATTGCGAATGCCATCGGACCAAGCTCAAGCTTAACCAGCTCTGCTGTTAAAAAATACATGTGTCCAGGGAAAACACGCAAGCCACGCAAACGTTTTGGATTGCGCGATCTCTTAGCGCACTTTTCACTCAGATTGAATCCTTGGCCACGTCATTCGCCGGACTTGCACACAAGGCCACTTCGATTGGTCATTCTAGAGCGTTGTGGTGAAGGCGCCCTACAGGGACTTCTTAAAGTATATTCAGCTTGCTTCTCACAGCATAATTTATGATGTGATCACGTTGTATATGCATGCGTGTCGCCACAACCAGAATTCTCTATTGGCAGCAATGCGCAAGCAGACGTCACGACGATATTCTCTACCGAGATAGTTGCAAGGGCGGCTCTATTGGTGTGATGCAGATCATAATATAACCGAAATGATATGTCACACATCGCTCCTAAACCAACCTACAAGTTACCAATCTACCCGTGCTTAAAAATAATAGGTAGAATTGAGCTAAGAATACGTTATCCAGCAATAAAAATTACGGGTTTTTTGAAACAAAAATTAATGTTGCTGGGGCTTGAACCCAGGCTGTTCACTACAAAACCTGAGGCTATAGCTGTAGGGTACTGAAGCCGAACAGCTTAGTTATTTTGCAGTTGTTGGAAAGCATGGAAGGAGTGTTACAAGCGATCCAGTACGTGACCCGAACGCGCCATCAAAATTCCCTTTCGATGCTTTGCGTCATGTGCCAGCAAACCTAAGTATGCGGTGGCTTGTCGGCACCATTGGGTCTTCGGCGGGCCGGCGGCGTCCACCATGACCCATATGGTAGTACTTGCTATGCGTGTCACTATGTTCAATATTAGGCCCAACTAAAGTTAATGTTCAACACAGACGTAGCCCCATACACACTCACGTGGATTCGCGTATGACCGTTGATTATGGCCTCCAGGAGCTCATAGTCCAGTAATCAACTACCAGTTTGATGTGACGCCAATAGAAAAAGAACATCGGCTTATGCGTGTTCACAGAGGGACAAAAGGGTCTCTGAGTATAGCAGGTTAATACTGAACCAGGGCTGGTGAGGAACGGAAAAAGATCTATGAAAAGAACGTAAATGGCAAGCGCTCACTGGTCTTAATACGCAGAATCTTTATACACGCAAACAAAACTTTCCACAAATATCAGTACTCACTAGAGTTAATGAACTAATGACGATTGAAGCTGCCGTGGAAAGCCCACCATATCTCTAGGAACGTGCACCGATTTAACGGTACGAAACTCGCACCCCCGTCGGGCAAGAAGTACGCCACGCGTCGATAGACTAATCCAACAACAAGGCGATGCTCGTGGCCATCAACCCAGAATAGCAGACGTCGTCGCACCATCCCAGTGATGACGAGCAGGGTGAAACCACAAGACGCTCCCCATGCCCAAATAATGACTACGACATCTTCGAAGAGTGCGAGGTGGACAGCTACATTATTAGCTGACTAAAAAGTTTGTGACTGCGACGATATAGCTCCCCCCCACCCAGTACAAAATGAACAGAGAGAATACCACTACCCTGACACAGATGCAAAACACACTCCTACCCCCACGGAACACAACTACATGCCATCTACCCAAAAGCACACACACTCAACACTGCCCCGGACCCAACACTCTCTACCAGATTGTGTGGGAGTGCCGACAATCGCCATCATTAGCCCCCCTACCAAACCCCACCCTGGAACAGTGGGAGGCTCACTCAACCCTCAAGACCAGCATCTACTGGTGGACAGGGCCCGTCGGGCAGAAAATGACCAAAGTTTCCTAGTTTAAGGAGGGCTCCCACATAGAAACGCTTACAGTTGTATAAACGTTTATTTCTCCTCCACCGCATGTACATAGCAGTTGTGATTTATAATTTTTTTTCGCTCACAGCGTCTTCGTCTCCTCTGAGATACCGAAAAGTTTCGTTTGAGTGATATAAATTAAAATTTCCAGGAGCCTGAGCCGGTGGTAACATAGGCTCAGTTCTGTCCAGGGGATGTGCATTCAGCACAAATATACCGCCTACAATGCCGGGAAGTTGCGTGTAACGTATTTGTTCCGCCGCTCCGGCATACAAGTCTTGTAGAGGTAGTATTTGTGAAATGCGATGCATGTATTAGAAAGAATACTTACTCGGTGGCGCTGCACGACCACAAATGATGAGCAGAGAAGTGACGACGAGCGCCGTTTCGAGCCATTTTGAAGCCATTTTCGGAGAAGTTTACAGTAGAGAGGAGTCTCTTTGAAAAAACAAAAACAAAACGAAAATGACAGTAAAACAGACACAAACAACCACTCCAAAGTGAGGCCGGCTGCGGCGGCAAGTGTTGACGTTTATCTAAGCGAAGCGGTTCCAGCGAATTCGCAACAGCAATATTTGTAGTAGTATGTTGGTGCTGATTTAAATACAGTAAAACACCGATACTGGAAACACGCTACGCGTTCGTGTATGGGTATCGGTCTGCAACAGATGTCCTCGACAAAGAGGTAATGTATGGATGTGGCTGCTTTCATTCTGGCCCGATGTTGATGTGCATCATGTGTGCGTGGGCATGGGTGTCTAGTAATAACAGCATACATTTCTGGCGTTCCTATTCACATTTCACTGAAATTAACAAGTGTCTACCTCATAGGCCCCATAGTAGGCCAAAAGGCGGGAATAATTCCGGCAATTATAAGTTGCTTTAAGCGATGACTTGTGGTCTAGGCGGCCGCCTTACGCTCCCGATCAAGAGGGGCCTCGAGGTGAATTTAGATTGCTTAGGTTTATTAACGTACGAAGATCCATAGGGTATTGTTGGTGTCACATTCAGAATCTCCTGCGGAAGGAATGTATCCCGCACCCTTGTGATCAGTATATACGCACAACGGAGAAAAAATCCAAGGCGTCACACAAAATATCTCACTTCTGGCGGTAGATTTCTTGCTTTGCTTTTAGAGCGGCAAATGAACACATAACCAGCGCAGGCTTTATACAACTGAAGGAGAACGGAGGTCTGATAAAAGCAGTAGTACGTTGTAGTGAAAATGTCGGTCCAACGAAACAGAACCCCCATGACCTGTCATGCTCTGCTCTGTGGCGACCGAATCATTTTTTAGGCGTGGACATTCTGACAAACCCGCTCACCTTTTCGAGGCGTGCATCAAAATTTAGTTTCGGCAAGAAACCGCAAATACTAGGGTTTCTGAAGGTCGACTACGCTGCAACACTAACAAAGCTAGAACTTGAACTCCCATTGAATATAGATTTAAAACTAGTAACTTTACAAGAAAGTTTGCTTCGGTGTATAATTTCTTGCTACGCCAAGCATATCACTTATTCGTAGACCTAAATCTAGTCACTATCGCTTTCTAGAACAGCTTACAGGGATGTGGGTCATGCTGGACAGGAGAAGGAATGTGCCTGCTTATTTCCCGTACCGTCAACAATGGGAGATGACATGTCAAAGCGAAATTTTTAACTCTAAAGCAGTTTACACTAAAGCCGAATCTAAAGGGGAAAGAACGAAACATGGCGGAGAGAACACAACTTCGTAGTTTCGTTACCTTTGACTCCTCCGGAAAAATCTTTTTGGGGCATGCGGGCTCCAAATTTATGAAAAATAACGTTAGTTTGGGCCAAACCTGCGCTCGAAAACGCACGCATCTTTTCCGAAACTACTAAGCGAACCGATACATGAGAAAGCAAAAGAGAGACGACAACAAACACGGGATACAATATTTGGTTCTTTCTCGCACTAACCTGGAACAAGCGTTCTTCTGTGCCTTGGCTGAAGGGTTCACCGATGCCCGTGAGAAGGTGCAGGACAAAGAATCGAAGAAGCCACGCTCCTTGCTTGTCCTAGTGCGAGACTGCCAGCTACACGCAAATGTATTCACCAGCAGCAATACTCACTCGTCATATCCCGTCAACCCCTTGTGCAGGCGAAGTTTATGAGCTTGAAACACGGTAAAGAAACCGAAAGGTGCACGGCTGCGGCCTTTTCGTGGATATATTCGTGTTTCAGCTGCGGCGTATGTTTCCACGTAGCGAGGATCAGAGGCCACGGACGGCAGTTTACACGATAGAAGCACCTCGGCAACGCATTGTGGAATAGCGGCTGCAACTGCGTCGACGCCGTTGCCAGGGGCTATTTGGCTATTCGAGAAGGCGTGATTGCACAGAACGTTCGTTGAATTTTGATCAGTCTCGTCCTCGCCCGATGAGAGCAAGAAATCGTGGAAGGCTTGTTTTCCGCTGGGGAAAGAGTTTCGCCACATCCGTCTCGCACTCTGCTCGTTTCATCTTTCAGCACTTCTCTTAAGATTAAGGCACGTTCGCACCTTGGTGGGGCTTTTATTCTTAAATGGCCCATGAAGACGAAGAACTACATCTGTTGATTTGAAAGTGTTTGGTAGCTCACTCTGCGGAGGTCCGGCCGCAAAAGACGGTTTACCCGTAAAATGCAAGATATATATATATATATATATATATATCAGAAATAGGAAGCAAAGGGGAGATATGGTAGGTCAGTGAAACAGATAAAAAATTTAGAAAGAAAGAAAATGGAGAAAAAAAAATATATATATATATCAGTAGAAGAAACTTCTCGAGGAGCCAGAAAAAATATCTGAGAAAATGGTTGACTCACGATCAAAAACAGTCAGTAGACCTCTGTTTTTGTTTTTAATCCTGAGTCAACCGCTTTCTCGGATTGTAGGAACGCAGGCGACGAGGCGCGCCGTAGTGGAGGGCTCCGGATAAATTTTGACCGCCTAGGGATCTTTAACTTTCGCCGAAATCTCGCACACACGGGCGTTTTTGCTTTTCTCCTCCATCCGAAAAGCGACCGCCGCCGCCGGGAATCGAACCCGTGACCTCTCAACCGTTTTCTCAAAAAAAAAAAAAAAAAAAATATATATATTTATATATATATATATATATATATATATATATATATATATATATATATATATATATATATATATATATATATATATATATATATATATATATATATATATATATATATATATATATATATATATATATTATATATATATATATATATATATGTATATATTATTATATATATTATTATATATAGAAATAAGAGTTGGCAGTCCATAAAACCTCCGAAAGCAAAGGGGATGATGTGGTAGGTCATTGAAACAGATAAAGAATTTGGAAAGAAAGAAAGTGAGGTCGTGGGTTCGGATCCCACCTTGCGGGCATTTTTTCTCCACTTTCTTTCTTTCCAAATTCTTTATCTGTTTCAATTACCGACCACATCCCCCCTTTGCCCTTTTGCTTGCCGAGGTTGTATGGACTGCCAACTCTTATTTCTGTCTTATTTCAGCGAGCCCCTCATTTCCAATTCCGATTCACTATATATATATATATATATATATATATATATATATATATATATATATATATATATATATATATATATATATATATCGCACTGAAGTGACGTAAAATGGCAGGAGTGTCGTAGTATGGGCCAGCAGTAAAACATAGTTATCAGTGTGTTAACTGCACACTGGCAGTCAATTGAAAGTCAATTGATACGATCAAACAGAATTAGAGGCCCCACTACAATCGCCCAGTAATCTTTCTTGGCGGTGGCTTAGGTAGGCGGCAGTCAATCGCAAAAGCACGATTCTTTGTCGTCCCAGAAAATCTCTGGGAAGTGGCTGAGGAGTCGCCACTACTTCACAAGATTTCTATGATATCTCGATTATGTTTTGAAGTTTGAGATAACGTTGGTACCGTTGTCATCGGGGGAAAGCATTCGTTTAAATAAGCAAACTCTTGTTTTGTCTTCATGGATGCTTTATTTGCAGCCAAGGTAATTTGCAGCCAATTTAATCGTAAGGTAATCTTTCAAGAATTAACACTAAGCAGATTGTTCCAGCCATATATGATTGAATATAATAAAAAAAAACTACAGTCAAACCCGACTATATCGAACCCGTTTACATCGAATTATCCCATATATCGAACAATTATTGTGCACTATAATGTTACCGGGAGAATATATAGCAAAAAGTACGGCTACATCGAACAAAAAAGGCAGCCGCAACCTATATATCGAACTTCGGCAGCGCAAGATTGCCCCCGAAGTTGGCTTTCCCGCGCGGCAGCTGGGCGAGCTGCCTACGCCTCCTCCCCCAGTTTGAAAAGTCACTTAGCCCAAGCGCTCGCGCTCTCGCTCGCTCTGACAGCCACCCCCTGGAAATAGTGGTTGGACCACACTCTCCCGCTGTCTCGCCAGTCTCGCGCGGCGGGCTCTCTCTCCCCTCGCTTCTACGCATGCTTCCCTTTTCGTGTTTTCGCGGTTGACGACGCATTGGTACGCCTTGTTCATCTGTGTTCAACTGTGAGGACTCGACGAGTTCCGCCCCGCCCCCATGTTCCGATGCTCTTCACGCACTGAGCGTTCTTCGCCGCCACTGCGCGGCAATAGAAGGCTGTGGGCTCAGCTGTTTCGAGTCACTTGACAATGTTGAAAAGTGTGTGCTCAACAATGCTTCGAAAATGATGAAGCAAAAGAAGATCGGAGACTATTTCTCGCGCTAGTGTGCCCGCGGAGCATGTATCTTGCAAGTGAACAACAGTTAGTGATGAGGTACGTTCTGTGCATTGTCAAATTCTTTAAACATTATATATGGAATTATACGATATATCGAACTAATGACCGTTTTTTGCGAGTTCGATATATCCGGGTTTGACTGTATCAGCAATACAAACTAGCTGAAAATCTAAGAACTGACGACCTCTGGGTACAGTATATAGAGCACAGGCCTTCTCTGTCCCTGTGTGTCCTGCTCAGTGTGAAACTTTGCAGCACATGTATGGCTTCCAGGAACACTATCGTTTCGCGACTAATCAGTGCAAAGTCACTATTGCGAAAGTATTACTTGCTCCGTGAGGCCATAAACCCGGCGTTGTCAGCAGCGGATAGCCCCGAAATTTCCCCGGGCTTAGACGAAACAAAAATGAACCATGGCAGCGATGGGCCCTGACTTCGACACTGGTCTACGCCAACATCGCGCAGAATACGGCTTCAGAAGGGCACTTAAGTCTGACCAGGTGCTTTGAATGGAAAACAATATGGCCTCCTCTGGCGATACGTTACGGCGACATCGTGTCGGTCGTGATGTTTCTATAAAGTTACCATAATTCAGGTTCGTAGCTTCTCAGTACGGAGCTCCCAATTACGTATCTATCGTAATTAGATGATATGAAACGAGCAGCCCGATTCTGAATAGACTCAATCATGTCAGTTAGATAGTTTTCATGCGGAGACCATATAGAAGAAGCAAATTCTAGCTGTGGGAGGACGAATGTTAGAAAAGCAAGTTTACGAACACTAGACATGGAATTGCGTAAGTTGCGTCGTAGATAACCAAGTGATGGAGAAGCTTTTGCGCATATGCTAGAGATGTGGTCCGACCAAGAAAAATGGGGAATGAGAATGATGCCAAGATATGATGTCAAGATCAGATGCCAAGATCAGATACATGTTATCTGATGGGCATAGAGCAGTCATTTTCGGCTGAGGTACTTTGCGACCGCCTAATCTAATTACTGGGTGTTTTGGGTGACTACGTACGGCAAGCAATTAGGATTTCCAAAAAGACATAAAAATATGTTGCAGGTCCCTTTAAAAATGCCCCATAGTGTTACGGTATTTTTTTACCGGTTACTACGTTCCTGGATAACACGATTTCAAGGTAAAAACGTTCAAAAATTTCAAAAATTTCATCCCTTGTCCATCCCTTGTGTCTCGTGGTACGTGACCGCCGCATGCTTTCGGAGATGTCGCAAAGTGGGCCGCGTTGCACGCGCAAGAACCGGCTGCAACCGGCAGCGCAAACTCGGCACCGGGAGCGCGAGCTTGTCTGTGTTCGCCAACGGAGGCGCGAGCGCACGTGCACTGCGAGGGGGAGATCACGCAAGAGATCACGCCACGAACGCAGGCAGTCGTTCTCGGAGATCGAACGAGACGCAAGGACCTTTGCTCGTTTCCTCTCGTCTTGTTCGGGCACAAGTTCGCCCTAAATAAAAGTTCTTTCTTTACCGTTGTGTCCCATCCTACGTGACAAATTGTGGCGGAGGTGCGGGGTAGTCCTCGATGGCGCGGGGTCTTTCACCAGGTCTGGGCCTGGGAGCATTGACTCCGAAAATAAAAGTTGATTTGTACAATGTGCGCACACAGTCTTACGTCTTTCTTAATGATGTAATGGGCGAACTTTCACGGGAGAGTTACGGTTACCGATGATCTCCCCCTCTCGAGCTTCGCCCCACTTATCATCATTCATTCCGTGGATATGGCGTGATTTTTTTTTGAGATGCGAAGCTTCTCATGGTCGGGGCTATGTCCCTCCCTTGTTGTTGTTGCGCCGTCCACACCCCACTGCGCACGCTCGGCTTGCTGAACGCCCGGTGGTGTCTTACCCTTTAATGGCTCCTGGAGCAACAGTGTTGCCGCTGTCTTCTTGGGCCGGCACGAGACGACCGCGCTTCACGCGCCTGCGACGTTTCATCGTCGTCGGCAGCGGCGTGCGTCGGCGAGGCTCGGCGGGCCGTGATTACAAGCATCCCACAACCATTCGGGGAACGTGCATCGACCTCATCTTCAGCAACTTCAGGGTTCATCCACTACAATAGCCCTTGACTTTACATTTCAAAGACCATAAGCCGCTCATAATCAAAGCGGAACGCCAACCACAGCTCGACGTCACCTATGTTGAACATGATGATGATAATGCCTAAATAAAGACAAACTCATACCACGTACAACGTCTCTCTCTCTCTCTTTAAATGCCTCCCCACTCTAACACCCCCCCCCCCGCCCTCCAATAAAATTACACCACCTTCCTGTAGGGGAACCCTGAGTAGCATGCTAAACAGCCATGGGGTCAACGCAATTTCCCATTTCGTAGTTCCGGTAAGTGAAAAGGGCTGTAGTTACCATGGAAATCAAACGGTAAATATAACGGTAGCTACGTACCTCAACCTAGCGGAAACGACGAACTGAAAACTAATGGGCACTCGAATCGACCCCATGGCTGCTTCGCATACTACTCATGGTTCCCCTACGGGAAGATGGTGTAATTTTTTTTTACTGCGGCGGATCATACGTTTTCTCAGATAGTACGTTTCTTCCTCGAGTTGCTTCTAAGCGTATCAACGAGGTTCTACTGTATTCTGATAGTGATTCTTATGCAGTTTGTTTTTAAGATAAAAAGATCACAGTTCTGTGCAGCTTCTTGTTGGCAATATGTTACGTGAAGTCTTGAAGAAAATGAATGCCATTCGGAGTACGCCTACGAGCCGCTATCTTTTACTTCCAAATGAACCAACACCAGAAGAATATTCTATAGCATAAAATTCCTAGCCATAATAAGACCTTGCTGCATGCGGGGCGAAGAATTGACGGTGCGAGTTTACTGGAAAAACGTACCGGAGTTTTCGGGGCATGCCCTTAACCTTTGCCCTTAAGGAATATGCGGAATGACTGCGGCTTTATGCTAGCTGAATAACTAATACGATGGCACTGTTGAATTTTAATGAAGGACAAAAAATTGGCAGCGCATGTGCTTGCACAACAGCAAATGTCGTGGAAAGACGATAGCCTGCCGACCCTCCTGTGTAACTCCTTTTCCGCGCCCACCCTGCATACTCTTCCCTTCCCTTCCCTTTCCTTCCCTTCCCTTTCCTCTCGAGATGAATTGAGTGGCGGTTTCTTCAATGCGATTCAATTTTTCCGCTTTCGCACTGCACAAGCGCCACCTTGAGTGACCGCTCGCACTTTGCGCTTTTCTTTCGTGTCTTGTTTCGCCCGGAACATCACGATCGGTAGCGCTGTTCATTTAGTTCTTGCGTTTATACCGCCCCAGCTTGAGATTATACGGGTCATTTTTTAAATGTCGTTTATTTCACTAGCTATCCTAAAAACCAACCTAATTCAAAAAACCAACCTATTCAAAAAAGGTGATTATCGCTCTATTGAAAACTACAGACCCATCTCCATCCTCTCGTTTCCAGATAAAGTGTTAGAAAAACTAATCGAACTAAGACTCTCCCGGTATTTAACAAAATTTGAAATACTTACTAGCTGTCAGTTCGGATTTCGCAGTGGCCTGTCCACTGACAACGCGATAGCTTGTTTCACCGACAAAATTAAGTCATTTATTGATTGTGGTAAATATGCTGGCTCCGTTTTCATTGATTTATCTAAAGCCTTTGACACGATTAACCATAGCATTCTTTTAAAGAAACTAGAGCTTTATGGCATTGTCGGACCTGCCCTAACTCTTTTAAAAAGTTTTTTTTCAAACAGGCGTCAGGTGGTCTGCGTTAACGGCCAGACGTCACACCCGGCTAATATTAACAAATGCGTACCCCAAGGGTCAATCTTGGGGCCTCTTCTATTTTTGACGTACATTAATGACTTGCCTCAGTGCTTAACAACTTCTCAATGTATCTTATATGCCGACGACACAACTATCTTCTCCAGTGATAACGATGTTAGTAATTTAGTGTCTAAATTGCAAGCTGACTTGTTTTCACTACAGCGCAGGTGTTTATGAAATAAACTATCCATTAACGTTAGTAAAACTTGCTTTATGCTTTATTGCTCCCCTAACAAGACACTTCCTACTTTTTCAAGTCTCTATCTAAATTCTAAAAAAGTTGCCTTTTGCAGCCGTACTAACTTTCTAGGCGTTGTCATTGATTCGAACTTTAAATTTGATGAGCATGTAGTTTCAATTGTTAAAAAGACGTCTTTCGGTATAAGGGCATTGATTCGGGCGCGTCCATATTTTAACACTCAAATCCTTCTGGGCTTATACTTTGCTTTCGTTCACTGTCATTTAACCTACTGTATAACATCCTGGGGTAGCTCTTACGCCACCCATTTGTCACCCCTCGTTACATTACAGAAACAAGCTATTCGCGTCATCAACTCTGCACCCCGTCGATCTTCTTCCTTTCCACTATTTCAACAACTTAGGGTTTTGCCTCTAACTCAAATTTATCGGTACAGCCTCGGTATCTTATTTTTCAAAATTCTTAATGGCAAACTCCTATTAGAGGCTTTCCCGGTTCGCATGATTACTAATACGAATAACACGCGTTTTTCGAGTCAAAACAATTTCTTGCTTCCTAAGATTCGAACTAATTATGGTAAGCATACAGTACTGTTTTCAGCGATATCTTTTTGGAATTCTTTACCCAGCTATATTAAAACAAATTCTTTCTATAAGTTCAAAACTGTACTTAGGAACTACCTGCTTGACATATAAATTTCTTGTGGTATATTAATGTTCCATTTTTTATTGTATCTCGTTGTTTATATTTTGCTTGAAATCTACGACTTGTTATAACTGTATCTAAAGTTCTATTTATTTTTATATTTTGTCTCTGAAAACATAGTTATGTATTGGTGAATAGTTCTGTATAGTTTTATAGTTTGGCTTTGTATATGTACTTCTTTATGGTTCAATAGTTCTGTATACCTTTTTATTTTATTTTTTTAACGTCGCTCGTATTATTTTGTGTATCGTCATCGGAGGTCCCGCGTACGGCTTCGGTCTTGGGACCTCCGTCTGTATTACAACCCATATGTAAATATGTATACATCCCTGAATAAAATTGAATTGAATTGAAAAATGTGCATTCCTTACTAACAAAACGTGGGTGTATACTGACGTTTATATACTTACATTTTGCCTGAAAAGTGCCTTATGCTTCCTTTGCGCCAAATAGTTAAGACGTCTACTACATAAGCCAGGAGGTTTAGTAGATTAGAATGTTTCCGCGCATTTATACTTCTTGTGACGAATTATTTCACCTTATGGGTCGGTGGATGAATCGAGGGTCATACAGACAAGCAAAGAGACCAAAAATTTCACGCTTAAGTGCCTGAGAAAGACTATCGTCTTTAAAAATATAAAATAAGCGTTCAAAAACACACACACAAAAAACTGAAGGGTGATTCCAGGAAGTGCAGCCATATTTTTCGTGAGTGTTTTTCTGCCATTCCTGCTGTCATTGGTTATACAATCATCCTCGTATCGTTTAAGGAATTGTTTATGCTATTGTTTACATAATTATTTCGCTTCTTATAGACGGTGTCAATACAGAGTTACATTAATCTGCCGCGACTGCTGCGCCTCTGAATGAGCTCTGCCGCTGACGTCATTCTTGGAGCTGTGCCAAATTTTGTAGCGTGAGCTACACTGGCCGAGGTTGAGCAGTTTCGCGTGGCTCCTGGACAGCCGCGCTGCCATGCGCGAGGAGCAGTGAAGTCACACAGCGCACAGCTGGGGCGGCCGAGCCGCCACCGCCGCCGCCGTCGCCTCCGCGCGCTCCTCGTCGGTCTGGGCATTTCAGAGGAGTGACGTCATAGGCGGGGCAGACGCACTGGAGCCGGCGCGTGCCCAGCTGTGCGCCTCTGTTGCGCAGTGGCCAAGTCTGACGCTGCGCCGGAGCCGCTTGATAGCGCCTCATTTCGTGCGCATGCGCAGAGGTATCAGTGGAGGTATACATATAGCGGGGCGTTTGCCAGTGTGGTATAGCCATGGAGAAGGAGAGCGAAATTGCTGCTCAGCGGCGCTGAAGAGCGGAGAAGCTTAACTCATCGGATCCCGAAGTAGTTTCCTGGAAATTAGCGGTTGAGCGTAGGAACCTAGCTCACGCTACGTATATCCCGGTATAGCCTAACAAAGCCACTGCTTAGCTCGGCTAATCAGTGGATTTTTACCGTTCAGCTTCATAACGCGTGACACGAACGTTCGAGGTGAGGTCACACGCGCCTAATTGAAAATTGTAAGCCCTTACGTGAGGTGACTGCCAGTGGTAACGAATTTTATTGAAGATCCACGTGTTAAATGAAGCTTGCTGAAAAAAAAAAAATGGCCGCGTATCTGCCCACTTCGTGCAAATGTTCTTGAAATGCTCTTGAAATGTCTTTGAAATGTCTTCTGCGCCACCCGTGGCACGTGAATGCCTCTCTTCTCTCCACCCCCTCTCATGATTTTTCCCTCCCGTCTTGCTCCTCCCACGATAAATACGGTGGAGGTTTGGTCAAGCCAATTAAACTTTCCCGCGTTCCCCCTCTTACGCGCCATCTATTGAAAACTTTCAGAACCGTTGGACTTAGGATGCTGCCACTGGTTCCATGATCGGGCGCGAACTGTTTTCGTATTTTAAGTCAACCTATTGTTTTCAACGCCCATTTCTCAATTTTCTATCGCAAATATAAAACCCGCATCCATATTCAAATACAAAAACACTGCCTGTACAAGGTATGTGCTCATACCTTGCCTCAAATATGGCTAATAATTTGTGGCTCAATAATGTTGAACAGTATGAAGTATGGTACAAGGTACAGTGGTTTGAAAATGTTTTGTCTGTATCAGCTTTCGTTACAGAATTACATTATCTTTTGGCGGTGCGGTTGAATAGAGGGACAGATAGACAGACAGGCCTAAATTTTTGAGTTTCAAAAGCCATAGGAAAGAGTGAACGAATAAACATTTATTAATGAGCGTTAGGGCTGACAACAGGACACTCTTCCCGTGGAGGGCATCCCTATTCGGGATACCAGGCTGCGACTTGTCGTCCAGGCCCTCTTTACCAAGTTCCGCTAGTGTTCAAGGTCCGGATCGGCAAGACGAGCCATACACTGCTCAAAAGATGGAAACGGGATAGGTTGTAGGTTTGGAGTTTGTTAGCATACCCATACCTGGTGGTACAGGGTGCCGGGCGTAAGGCAGAAATTACAGAGAGAGACAGAGAGAGAGAGAGAGAGAGAGAGAGAGAGAGAGAAAGCGAGAGAGAGAGAGAGATACTGAGTGGGGTAGATGGAATGAAGCAGGGCGCTGTGGGGATAGGAATATTTGTCTGCAATCGCCGAAGTGAGGTGGACCGTGGATGAGGTGGTGGGAATTTTCTTCTGCCAAGCTTAAAGCGTGACAGGACGCCTGAATATCGGAGAAGTGGGACCATTTTGATGTCAACGGACGAGCCGCACGAGGACTACAATTTTTACAAGTGGAAGTTGGAGCACAGCGATGCAGTTGGGCTGGAAGTACTCGGCACGCACATTGCCTAAATGGACATCGCCAATGTGCGCCGAGCGATTGTCTAAGTCAAAAGGGTGTCTCTTTGTGCCTTCCTCATTTATTAGCTCATGCCCAGGAACTCACCATTTTAGGCTTACTTCAGGGCTAAGGAGTCAGGAGTTGCGGTGCAGAAATACTATGGGAAAGTCTTAACAGCACCGTTATGGGAAAAATTTCGTTGTTGGTGTTTGTTGTTGCCCACTTAAGGAAATGGCCGCCGGTGTACAGAAAACTCTTTAAAATAAATAAAACAAAACACATGTGATCTGATGTATTTCAACCTGGATTCCTACACTATAGCGGCCGGCTGCGGTAGCACCTTGCTATCTCCGCACGTCGCCAGCTGCGGAAAAGTTTCACATTTAGTTCACTGAAGGAAGTCTAGCGCCTTTAAAGTTCTTACTTACAAAGATGGGTGCCATGCTAGCAGCATTTGGTAACGAGTCGCATTTGATTGCTCACCTTCGGTGTACACCTTCATTGATAGGACGTAAAGACACTTGAATGGTTGCGAAAAGGAACATCTTTATTGAAACTTCCTGGGACGGCCGCAGATATGGAGTGGTTTAACGGATCGCAGACGCTCTGTTCCTCTTCGGCGAGCCGCTGAGGGGTAATTTTTGTCCATTCAAGGCTCTATCCCGAGAACATGGAACTCGCACTCCTACAAGAAATAAGAAAAATGGTAAACACGCAACGATTTAAGCGCTGATTTCATGTCCATAGTGAGGAACTCTGCTTTACAGTTTGCAATATTACCGTCGATTCTGATTTAGCTCGAAAGAGGTAAACTGAGCATCAAAAGGCGGATATTTCGTTCCGGGAAAGGTAAGAAGCCAGACACTCGCAGTACGTTGAAGAAAGTTATTATTCTTGACTCCGCCCTAACCCGATGTGAAAGATACCAAACCCCTTTCATTTACGAAAAGGTTGGGTAAAAATGAGTCTAAAGAACATTTTAGAGTAGAAAAAAAAAACATTTTGCAGAAAGTTGCCCACCGTCGAGTTTCGGAACTAGAACGTTCGCGCCAAACCTCAAGATTTTACCTCTAGGCAATTGACGTTTTTTTTGTTATCCACATGGTATTTATTTCATGCTCAATAAACGTTTTGCTCTCTCTCTCTCTCTCTCTCTCTCTCGCTCTCTTAATCTAGGACATGATATTTACAACACATATTGAAAAGTGTGTACAAAAACAAATGAGTTGATTACAAGATAAAAACTAAACACAATGAACAATTACATACACTTGGTTGAAAATGGTGGCAACAGTGAACACTTAATAAGGAGGGGATACCAGTCAGAGCGGGAATCATTCTGGTCATAGACGTCTTCAAGATTTTTTTTTTACATACATACATACATTTTATTTCATCTTCATGACAAACAGATACAAGTGCCAGCCCGCGTAAGCAACCTCTGCTTTTATGCGGGGCAGGGCAGTCGGTTTGAGAAAAAAGAAGATAATAAAGGCACAATACATTCTGCTATCAAATCGAAATAACGTCCAAAACTTGTACTGTTATAATAAACAATATATATATACATATATATATATATATATATATATATATATATATATATATATATCTACACATACACACATATATATATTCAGATCATTTAGGAGAAGTGTGGTCTGGAAGACACTTAAGGCTCAGCGTGCCTATCCAGCATTCGCGTTTTCCATAAACTATGCAGAGCGATTAGAAAAAAAAAGCAGCGATATCGGTTTTTTCTTCACCGTTTGCGGTTAATAGCACGCCTCTTTTAGCAGTCGCTCGAAACTATAAAAGGAACGTTCGAAACAAACCAGTATGTGGCGCTGGTTGCGTACAGAAAGGGGGGGGGGGGTGCGTGCGTTGAACCCACAAGGGGACGGGATTTCGCTCGAAAGTCGCTACCAGAATCATTTTAATCAGAAGTCCAAGCATTTCCAGTGGTGCTTACTGAGGTCACCGAGCGGAGGCTGGGGCGCTAGCTGCATTTGAGTTTTCAGAGATTATTGTTTCAATCATTTACACAATGTAATTTCTAAGCGGTGGCAGGCTATACTGTTCTATAACACACTGGAGCTTGCAGGTTTCATCCACGACTGCGCAGGATGTAACTAACGGGGAGATATGAAATGTAAAATAATTGCACTCAACCCTTTTCTGAGAAAACTGTCGAGTGCACAGGTAAGCCCCCTAATTCAGCAAGCTAGCCATACAACCAGCTAAGCATCTACTCTAAGCAAAGCGTGCGAAGCGTTTGTTCGTTTTTCGCCGATTCTGCGGGTAGGTGTGCGCCGTGCGTTGGCGCAGAGCAGTTTCTTTTTTCACTCCCCATGAATTTGGGGGTCTCGGTTCTACCCAAGCACATAAACTCCCGAACTAGTGCAAGCATGAATGAAGTGGCCAAATTTCAAGGGCAATTTCGACCATCCGAGTTGGAGGTAAAATAAAGGGGTAAGAGACCCACAATCAGTGAGGAGGACGGGCCCGGGGAGAATCCCATTATGCCCCCCCCGGGAAGTAGCGGCAAGGGTTGGGTTGAAGGGAAAGGGAAAAGGGGGAAGGAAATGGGCTATGGGCGTTGCGAAGGGAATGGGGACAGCGAGCTTTTGTTCTGATTCATAGATGTCTCACTCTTCTTTTAGGCGTGATCGATCTCTCACCCGGGAAGGGCATCAGGTTGTGCAAATTCAGAAATTCTGCGGCACCTTTAACGGGGTTACAAAGGAGGAGGTTGGGAATGAAGCGGCCCACGCCGCCGCCCGAGCTGTGCACTTTCGGGCATTCTCCACCGATGCTCAAGTGATCCCATCACACCGCACGAACGACCACGACCTCCTCCAAATTCCTATAGATAACACGTACAACGCCCTTCTGTCCCACTACGCCCTTACCCACCGGGTCTACCCCCTTCTACACCACTCCCTAACCAACCAGCAAGCCATCACCTATCGTCGCCTTCAGACCGGTACCTTTTGCAATCACGCCATCCACCACCAGATCGCACCCCCGTCAATGCCAACACTGCGACACCCCACTCACCGCATTCCACCTCGTATACTCCTGTCCCCACTCCCCTACCCCCCCCCCCCTACCCACCCCGGAGCAGTGGGAGACTGAGCTGACCACCCCGGACGCGGCCCGCCAAGCGCCTTGGTCTCTCGGGCCATTGAGTCGGCCCGGTCAAGAAGCATCCTGAACTAGGGACGCTTCACCACCACCCTTTTTCCATTTTGCTCTAATAAACGTTTACAACTACTACCTTCACGGGGTGGCCGCTCACCTACAGGTGCTGCTTGCTCGGCTCCGACCGTTAGAAAACGAGATAACCTAACAGGAGGTGGCAGCAATAGCTCCTCCTTAACACTCCGATCCAAAGCCGTGTATCTGGCGGGATTTGGATCCGAGGGAGTTCTCCAATAATCCAGGTACTTGGCTGTCCTACTCTTCGAGGTCTCCGGGGTGAGGCACACGGGTCGACGAGCACACGGCAACAAACACACACCGAGAAATAACAGCGTTTATAGAAACAATCGATAGCTCTCGTTGTTTTTGCCATAATATACTCAATGGTTAAAACAAAGGGTTAAGTGCGCTATTACTGAAGTCGTTCGTCCATATAGTGCGATCACTCTATGATCACGACCAAAACAAAGCGAATATGTCTTGCCAGCTACTGTGCCCAGCACTACCAGTAAGTGTTTCCCGCAGCCACATTCGTTCGTAGCTCGGGTAATTCGAATCTCCCGCATTTTAACAATAATGCGATCCGTCATACATTAGGTGCCTTTGTATTGAAGGAATTCAGGAAAAACAGGGTGTAACAACGAAATACCGTGCAAATCTATTGAATAAAAAAGTAGTCGAATTCTGGCTAGTTATGTGCTTCCATTCAAGGTATTGACAAAGAAAGTAGACAAACTTACAAGCGTCTTCTTGTATATCCTGATGTCATTGCTGTCCACTCCTGAAGAACCCTGCAAAACGAAAAGAAAAAGCGTTTTCCGAAATGTCGGCAGCACATGGCCTACGTAGTGCACGTATTCAAAGTGAAACTTTAAACTCCCGAAACGCCTCTATGTTTTCCCCTCGACTTGGTCAGTAACCGCAACTTCGTCCTTATCATCCTGACCAGACGAACTTTCCTCGAACTCTTGACTACATAAAGCGAGACAGCGAGAGGCTTGCAAAAGCAAGTGGTTTATATAGTTATAACCATCCGAAACTCGCGAACCGCTGGCGCTTGTCATACATCTCCCCGCCGTTTAGCGCAATGAAAACTACAAGTACATTTGAGGCAAAATATTCGTGTATAACCGGCAGCCTACGCGTCCATTTAGTTAGGAACGCCCGTTGGGTTGGTTAATACGATAGGAAGCGAAAAAAATGACTGCCAAAAATGACGCGTTCCTACTGCGCAGTAAGGCTCCGGCACGTCCCGGATGAAAGCAAGCACAAAAAGAACGAAACTCCCCTTCGCACTGTTTCAGGCAGGGGGCGCGCGTGCCCTGCGAAGGCGGGAGATTTGAATTGCTTTGGACAAACCTCCGTTCAATTCATCAGGAGGGGAGTGAGACTAGGAGGACAAAAGCGTGATGGGTGGTAACCGTGAGCGGATGACGGTGCCACAGCCCATTATGGAGAATCACTGCTCTGCGCTTCCGACAGCTTTCAGTTTGAGTGGAACGGCTTTAATTTGTTATACTCAGTGTAATCTTTGCTTCACGCAACTACTTGCCAAATACAGTGTTTTCCGTGAGTGAGTCGCGACTGTTCTCTCTACGTACCGTTACGCGTGTCTGTCCTGCTCGCTGGCCGCCACTTGATTTACACGATTGTCGCCCCGCGACGGGTTTTGGTACCATCCGCCATGGATGGTAACTACGCAGGTTTTATTCAAGGTTGAGGCATTCGCCTCAAAACCTACGCATTTAAAGGAGCCATGAAGAGAAAATACAACTTCGTTTAATTTGAAAGAACTAGGATTCAGTATCTCGCTCAGCTCCATTAGAGCCACAAAAGATGGTTTTTTAACGAAAAAAAAGCAAGAAATATTTAAAAACTTTCAAATTTTGCACCACGGTGACGTGTTATGAGCAAGAATGACGTCACACGGGCCAACAATAAAATATAACTTTCAGTGCGTTAACTGCACGTTCGCATTCAATTGAGGCGGTCAAATGGTACTAGAAGCCCCATTACAGACGTCCAGTCATGTGTCGTCGCGGCAGGCCAGTTAGGCGGCCGCCAATCGCACAAACAAGGTTCCGTGACGTCATAGAAAAGTTGCGGGAAATTGGCTAGGGGGCCGCGACTGCGTCAAACGTTTTCTTTAATATCTCCGTTATTTTTTCGAAGATTGCGATGGTATTGGTATCATTGTTATCGGGACCAAACAGTCTTTTTAATAAACCCAAATTGTATTTTGTCTTCATGGCTCCTTTAAGGAACAAGCCACTAGGAGGGTGTTGAAAAAAAACTAAAATCCAAATAAGTAAGGTAGCCCGTTATTAATGTGCTTCAAACACATGTAGTCCCTGTTCCCGAAGAGCAATTTTATCTACGCAGATCAGTATTATGATGTCTACTGTAACGTTTAGGCAGAAATTGCAAGCTACTGCAGGGCATAATGACGGCAATGACACTTCAAGGGGGGACCATGGTCTACAAGAATCAAGTTAGGAAAACAACATCGATGGCCTTATCATTCGTACCCAACGTCAATCCATGTTAGTTTGGTTGCTTGCGTGCGTTAACATAGAAAGCAGGCGCCATAGAGACATGCATAAAATACTCACCAACAGGTCGTCTGCACTTAACATGTCAGCCCAGCACCTGTAAAACTGAAACAAAAGAACGTTGATACTTTGCCACCGACTAGTAGCATTCACATTTTTAAGTAGTTTCGGTTCTATGCTACGCCAGTATAGGCGAAATGCAACGTTTCACGCACCATGCTGTTGAAATGCTTGTCCCTGCACCGTTGTGACCATACTTCGGCCGCTGACGATCCCGGAGACAGTTTTAGCCCGCAGTATTCCTCGTATCTGCCGCTGAGCTCCGACAGCTGCGACAAAAAGAAATAATAGCTGCAGCTTCTGCGGGCATATTTGCAAATAATCCGCGAAAAGAAATCAGCCGTTATTAATACCTGTATCCGCCTCAGAACACTATTGATTCTTGCTCCACGCGAGAAATGCTCGTGCTAGGTATACACAGCGTACGCATCGCTATTTTTTACTTTTTCATTTTGTTTACAAATACTGCTGTATCGGTTTCTGAGACATAGCAGGAGTGAGAACAGGTGATCAGCACAAAGAACAAATGCAAACAATTCAACGAAACACATGACCCAGGACGCGGGTTTGATTACCGGCCGCGGCGGCCGCTTTTCTGATGGAGGCGGAAAGCGAAAACACCCTTCGTGTGTTCGATATTTCGGGGCACGTTAAAGATGCCTATCTGGTCAAAATTAAATCCGGAGCCCTCCACTACTGCGCGCCTCATCGCCTGCGTAGCGTCGGCGCGTTAAACCCCTAAATCAATCAATCAATCAATCAATCAATCAATCAATCAATCAATCAATCAATCAATCAATCAATCAATCAATCAATCAATCAATCAATCAATCAATCAATCAATCAATCAATCAATCAATCAATCAATCAATCAATCAATCAATCAATCAAATAAAATAAACACATGATTGCGCAACTATTTTTCGATTGCTCAGCAGCTAGTGTGCGGAGAGACCCATTAAGTTCATTCCATAAATGCTCCGTACGTGGAAAAAAAAGGAAAACTTAAAACAATCTAGAGTCGACCTGAATGGCATGATATCCTGGGGGTCAGATCGGCGCGCAGAATAAGGCGCGCAGAAGCTGCAAGAAAATAAACTGGCCCCAGAACACCGCAGGCGGGGTGAAGTATCTCTTGCAGGAGGATGGCAGGATCATAAGTGCGGCGGTGTTCGACAGACTGGAACAATAAAGCGTGCGGATGAAAATGTGGGCGACAAGTGCAGGTCGTAGCGAAGAAAAACGACCATGAATGCTTTTCTTGAACAGATTATAACTTAACTATGTCGTGTGTGGGGAGGTAACCAAACAACCGATCCATATTCAAGTATGGGCTTTACCAAGTTTTTGAACGCTGTCGGTTTGCATTCTTTCGTGGAGTTGTTTAACGTGTGTCTTAGATACTGAAGTTTTCAAATAGCCGCATCGAAAAATATTTCGACGTGCTTGTGCCATTTGAAATTTGCAGTTGCGGTTACGCCGAGGCACTTACACTTCGTCACCCGTGTTAGACTCACACCGTCATTGGTATAAGTAAAAGGGGCTTTCTATTGTTTGAAAAAGTCATGGCTGCACTCTTTTTGAAGTTAATGGACATTTTCCATGTTTCCCTCCAGTTAATAAAAAAACGCTATTTAGCGAAAACGGATATTGAACATTTTAATTTTAGGTTGTTTTGTAGATGACGCAGTCTCCTGCGTACATTTTAGGTTTGACTTTTTACTCGCGTGCCTCTCAAGTGTTCTTATATTCCATTTAATAAATAATGAGCATCCCAATTAAGTGTTGGTTCAGGAGCGCAACTCAAACGAGGACGAACGAAGAGGAGGACACGGCGCTGAATCTCAACTAACTTGGTTTGAAAGATAAAGCACATATATACTGAGGGCACGACTTATGTGAATGGATAAACTGAAAGATTTGGTAATAGAAATATAGAAGGATCACAACTCTGTGGGAGTCAGCTGGCCGCCCACCTTCCTAATACTCCCTTGATCTCGCCTATTTCAGTACGACCTGAAAATAATGCGTAGGAACAGGGTATGTGACAATGGTGGGTTATACCACTGCGAGGGAGATTGGTAGCGAGAGCCAGGTCCCTCTACTCAGAACGGGCAGTAACTGACGAGTCGTCACTGCAGTAAAATGATACGGCGGTTTTTCTCTTGGGAGTGGCCTCACACGTAGGTCGTCGAATGGACAGAGACATTTCCTTGGCCCCGCATGTAAGTGGGTCGCTTATCGAGAAGGTATGCGCGTGTGTGTTTGCTGGTCAGCATACGTGGGTGTGTGGACATACGGGTGCTAGGCCGACGTGGTCTGTTTCGTAATTCCTAGTGAACGATCAACCTTTACACTGAATAAATCATAATATCATATCTCTGTACATACATACATACATACATACATACATACATACATACATACATACGTACATACATACATACATACATACATACACCCCCTTGAAATGTCTTGCATATGTGAAATTATGGGAATATGAAATATTTACTTTGGTGGCGCACCGCCGTGATCGAAACAGGGATATGACTCCGCAACACGTGATAATAATGCATGTAATAGATGTATTACATGTAATATACGTATTATGTAGCAATAATACATGTAATACATGTACTGTGTTACGTTAACTATTTCTGACACCGGTTTTATCTCTGTACGACCGCCAAATCATGGTCCGTATGAATTCCGTATATATGGAGCACACAGAAAACATACGCAAAACATGCGGTGCCGTATGGCGCCCATTATTTTAGACGGAAAGGATAAAATTGTGTCAAACGTTTCTGTTTCGAAAAAATGTTTGATTCTTTTGTTTTCGGAAACATTAGCTGCATGTGTTTCGCCTGGGTGCATAATGCTCCGACTGAATTCGGCATTGCCATAATTTCGTATACACAAAATGTTTCAGTAGGGCGTACATACATGCATACAAACCTACATACGTACATAAATATACCGGACACGGGAAGAAGTATACACGGAACGAGTGCTAGCCCGACTTTCTGTCCCTAATTTGTTGCTTTCTAGTGCATCGGGCCGTGTTCTTCCTTCACGTCTTGGTGCTGCATATCCATCAGTTAATATTAAGTGCGAAGCACTTCTTAGTCGGACCTACTCCTTCCACCGCTGTCCGTCGCCCGCAGGTGTTATCGCGCCCTCCTCTCCTTAGCCAACGGCGCGGTAGCGGAGGGAAGGCGTCCATAGCAACGGCGCAGTGACGTCACTACACCATGTGATGGCGCGCGCTCTCGCCGTGACGTCACGCGCTCGCGCCTCCCTCCCCTTCCGCGCGCCGTGACGTCACGCGCTCGCGCCTCCTCTCAACTCGCTCGGCTGCCGCTGCGCGCGTTCGCTGTCCTCTCCCCTTCGCTCGTCGCGCTCGCCCGCGCCTCCTCTCTCTCAGCCACCTGGCTCGGCGCGGCACACTCCGTAACAACAATACGTAAAATTAGCAACTCAGTGTAAACAACGACTGTCCAAAAATGGTATTTATTTTAGAAAAGGTACGGCAAGAACACGATCACACAGGAGCTTGCGGGTGTAAAATACGTGTCCGGTAATGTATGGGTGACAGCGCACGGGTCGTGTTCAGTGTAAATGTTTTTGTTTGTTTCTTCTTTCTGTAAGGACACAGCGCAATTTTACAAGGGTGTGGAATTTGCACGCGCATGCACAGGTCTTGTCGCTTCTTACCCGTTTCGCGTACTAAACTTTTATCCTTTAAATAATCACCACGCCACCTTCAAAAAGCACCCTTCGACGTTCCCGAAACGGCAGACGACTGCACTCAACAATAAGAAAAGTGCAATGTGTGGAAGCAATGTTTATAACACGTTTTACACTCAAGCGGTGACCAGGGCGTAGATGTTTCGTGGAAATAAACCAGCGCATTAACCCGCAACGGCCGCTGATTATTGTGTTTCTAGAGGAAACGCGCAAGCAGAGGTAACTATGTCATTGCTTACTGCCAAACTAGCACACATATTGGTTGTTTTGTCATGTGCAGCACGCGTCTTGCGCCGCACGCAACGGGAAAAAGCAGACGACGCGAGAGCGCCATCCACACTAGGAGCGGTTCGTCCCGCCGCCGCCAGGGGCCGACTGTGTTCGCGCTCGGGACGAATATATGCAGCAATAAACGGCCAGACCTCCGTGGGTCGGCGCGCACGTGCTCTCTCGCTACAGTCTCCTCGCTTGGCTCGGCTCTGCAGTTAGTCGCGCGCGCGTCTTCGTCGAGAGCGGTCGTCTAGTTCTGCAGTCTCGATGGCTGCCGATCCCGAAATGAAGGCTCGCGATGCCGAACGCAAGCGGGCGAAGCGAGCTGCGGCGTGCAAAATGCCACCAAACTTCAACAAACTCCCCCTCATAGCATCACCCCGTGCTTCGCACTTCCTCATACTCCCCTTCGGGGAAATGCGGGGGAATTTTTTTGCGTTCGTCCCGTGTACTTATTTCTTGCGTCTCATCTTTCGGCGTTAATCCGATGTTCTCAGCACCAGGTGACCGAGTAGCTCAGACTTCCGGCCCCAGATATTGAGCTGACTAGGGCGACTGACCAACGCCCTCAGTCAGAGTAGCGAAGATACGAAATAGGCGCGAAAGGGAAAGCACGGTGCATGGCAATGACGGGGCACGGTATGAAATTTGAGGCTAATGTACAGAACGTCCTGTACCATAAAAAGTGCTCAGGCACCGTCGCAATGTTCCCTCTCAGATAACCACCGCCTTCTATCGGGATGTTCGCTTAGGTTCTTTAACAAAGTGAGGCCTCATCTTCGAGTACAGTATGGGCTAAAATACATTTTGCGTAAAGTTCCTGGACGACGGCCTCCCCCAAAACATCGCCCACGCCCCTTTAGGGGTGAAATATTCAATTTACTAAAAGACCCCGGAGATTGCCCACCCACTAAAATCGCGTTAGCATCAACGCCTTCGACCAGGAGGTCTTCGGTGTTGCACTTTCTTCGATATTGATGTGGGCTGCGCACGTCAATAACCTTTGTTGCAAACTATCCACAGCCACCGGTGCCCTTTCGCGTTGCCGATCATTGCTTCCAGTGCACGCGAAACTTGTCCTTTATTATGCCTGGTTTGCTTCCCATATTAACTACCACAGTTTGGTTTGGATGGCTACAAAAGAGAAAAAATATTGATGAAATTTTCACCTTGCAACAGAAAATCATTCACCACATTGCTCGCGTTGATTATTTGTCATGCATGCATAACTTGTTTTACTTATGTAATATTAGATGCGACGCTCAGAGCATCTCTTGTCGGTGGCCCTGTCCTTCCTGCGTGCGTCCGTTGTTGTCCGCAGCCTTTCCACTCCCCCCCTCTCCTCTCCGATAGCGAACACTCTCTCGCGAAGGGCATTGGATTGGATTCGATTGGATTGGACTGGCTTGGCTTGGCTCGACTTGACTTGGATTGGATTGGATTTGGACTCTCCGGTGGCCTTTCGGTCGACGGTTGCTCTCCGCTTGCGCTTGAACCTCCCTCAGCGTCGCATCACACCAACGTTCTCGCGAGGGGAGGTGGGCGTAATTTTGTTAAAGTCCAAAGCTTTTACAACTTCCGATTACTGCGCATGTTTTGTTTTTCATCCACTACGCATAAATGTTTTCTCTTCTCTGGCCTCAGTTGCCCCTTCGACAGCCAATACCAAATGTGTCACCATACGAAGCACAGATGAATAGGCCCAACTTCGTTTTAGAACAAATTCCAAGTTTCCAATGTTCCACCACAATCTGCCGTTCATTCTAAACGACAACAATTTCTCGACATTCAAACAAATGCGGCAATATTTCGTAAACCTATAGTTGTTGTTTCCGACGTTTTTACGTTGTACAAAATGTTCTTTTTGTTAATCATACTTTTTATGTGTTGTATTTTTTTTCTTTTTATTAGCAGCTAGTAGCTTTTATATTATTAAGATTTGTTTACTCAGTTTTTATGAAAACTTGCTTTGCAAGCTACTACTATCAGGGTGTGTTGGCTAGTTGTGTTTTTCTCTGATATTCCATCCGCTATCATTTTGTCTTTCAGTACGGCACTGCCGTTGCTGTCGTTTAATGGGTTCCCGGGCCCCGTCAAGCTGTGTACTACAGCTTTTACTCCCAGAAGCCTTCTCAGGAACTATTGAATAAATAAATTGAATTGAAAGCCGGGGAGCTCCCTGCGCGAAAAAGTCCCGCGGCCGCAAACACCGCTCGTGCCTCGATTTTGAACAAGAGAGACACAACCCATCCCCTCTTTACTGGCAAGAGAAGGAGGAAGGGGTAGTAAATGGGAAGAATAGAAGACCGTGGTCATAGCCTCCTCACATTGCTTAAATTAAGCGGGGCGGCATCTCGACAAGCGTTGACGGTTCTGAAGACGGCGAATTGAATCAGCGCCTGGCCTCTGCGAGCACGGACTCAGCGAGTGGACCCCAAGCTCGGGAAGTCATGGTGGACGCTGCAACTCTCGTTCGACTCCGACAGCAGCGCATTGTTCGATGCCTTAAGCGACGCTGAGGGAAAAAAATAAACACGAAGCATATGTTCATGTGTCCATACGGTCACTTATTTGTGCTTTCCGTGCTTGACCCGAAAGCTCGCCCATCTCTAATTTGTTACTTGATGTCTCCGCAGTTTTGGTTGGTGGTGCGGCCACTTTTTTGCAGTTTCTCGCAACTGACCCGAAACATCGCCCATCCGGCTTTTTTCACCTGATATCTCTGTAGTTTGGATGGGCGTTCTTTCTAAACTTTATTACTGTTTTAACGACAGGTGACATATTTAATGACAGGTTTAATGACAGGTTACCTATGACCTATAACCATACCTATATTTGTATACGTCTCGTCCTTGTCCTTCTCTATTTGCGACCAATGTGCTTCTAACAACCATTTTATATTTACGGTGGAGGCATCGCGGAATTGCTCTGAAGATGTTCAACTGCGTGTCATTGCGATTTCAGTTTGAAAAGAGGGATAACAATGGAGGCGGACAGAAATATCACGCAGGTAATCACAACAATGCTTGCCGTCTCTTCCGCGGCGAGTTTTGTTCGCGTGCTTCGATAAACTAGATCAAATCTTAATTTTTACCCCTCGGAAGCGCGCAAAGAAAACTTCTGAACCCGAGACGCAGAAGAATAAGCTAGACGATTCTGACAACAGCCTGAAGATCGAATTAAGAGCGGAAATGAATGCGGCCGTACGAGAAGCTATAAGAGCGATGTAAGACATAATACAACGCACCGTAGGAGACCTGACTGACAGGATAAGCTGAATAGAATCAACGATGATTAGCAGAATGAGCCACATTGAGTGAGATATAGCGGAAAAACGCTCAAAATACAGCAAGCCCTACGACAGCTACAGCTCCACCGATAGACTTAGAAGCACTGATCCCAATGACTGCAACGATGCAGACTACAAATAGGCATTTCTGGTACTGTGTCTGGCAGTGGAACTGCAAAGTTTTCCGAAAAAAAAGAAGCACCACGCAGCTATACTTAAGTACGCAACAGACGCCCCCCGAAATCTTGACCTTACAGAAAACAGTAGGAAAAGCCACACTTGCAAGCTACAGGTCCTTCATAGACCTTAACGCCACATAGCGAGACTCAACCTCAAAATTCAAGAGTACGCAAACAACCTCATGCTGCAAAATTGGCATGCTCTATGTGGGCGCACCGAACCCCAGATGGGCACGGCTAAAGCTTGGAATATACTTCGGCACCTTATCGATCCCGCCAAAAGTAAATCCGAACAGTGCAGGAATATGGGAAAACTTCTCCACACACACAGTCAGGGTGATGTACACAAGACAATCCAAGAGATGGAAGCTCGATACACACCTGAACACCCCTGCGGGAACCACAAAGACGATAAAGGCGCTCCCAATGAAAAAAATGACCAACCGTTTACCATAGGAGAGCCCAAGGTGGCCCTACAGGGACTAAAACCGAAGTCGTCGCCAGGCCCAGATGACATCACTAATAAGATGCTTCGCAACCTCGCAGACGAAGAGTGCGAGCTCTTACTCTCGACTACTTCAACAAGTGCTGGCACGACGCGACACTGCCCAAGCAATGGAAGAAGGCGGTAGTACGGCTCATACCTAAGCCCGGGAAGGCACTTCGTGTGGAGAACCTTAGACCGATCTCTCTGACATTCTGCCTCGGAAAGCTCCTCGAACACATGGTTCTCAATAGGATCAACAACCACATGGAGGACAACCAGCTCTATCCACACTCTATGGTAGGCTTCAGGGCCGGTTTGCCAACCCAGGACGTCATGCTGGGCGTCCATATGGTGTCAGCGGCAGCGTGAAACAGACAGTGACAAATGAAGAAGACTAGACGACCGTTGCCTCATGTGGACATAATCTAACCAGCCGCGCTCGTCTTGTCTGCTTCCGTTGACCCCGTCTATCTCGCACTGTTGCTGAGGTGCCAAGCTCAGGCCCTAGTTTTGAAGACTTGCCTTGTTGAACACGCCGTTATTTTCCAGCTCACGGCCGTGACAGTTTCGCAGTTCTTCCAAAAGGTGCGCTGTGGGACAAAGGGAGCACATATATTATTACAAGGACGCATGTTGCTTGAATCGGCAAAATTGAAAGCACCCCTGCCAAAAAAGACAGCGTCACTTCGCGTATTTCAGTTAGATAACGGTGGGAATTGTACATTGGGTCAATGGTGCATAACAAAAGTTTACAACTCACGATCTTCCCGGAGAAAAATTAGTCGCGTATGTGCGTGGTTCGCTGCAGTCGTCGCCAAAAGATGATTGTTTTTTTTCCATCGCTGCAACGTAGCGCCCTCTCCTGTGTCACCATGCAGTGTTCCAACGCTTCATTTCCCCTCTTCTGTTCTCCTGTCGCTACTCCCGTGATGATTGGAACTGAAGTTCACTCAATTAGATACAGTTTTCCCGCATTCGTAGCGCCCGCGTGCGAGATGTGTGGCCTCTTGTTTGGGTTGTTCCTGAGAGAGCTCGGGCCAGCATCTTTTCTTTTAATGTTTGGTTGGAACTCGCCTATCTTCGACACCGTTTTCGATCGTTTTTTTAAACGGCGGAAGGCTTAGATCTTTATGTTGGAAGCACGCGTGTTGTGAGGTAGAAAGAAATGGGTGGTACACAAAAGTTGAAGTTGTGATGGTGGTGATAATAATGACAACAAAAACTTATTTTTGTCCTAAACTAAGAAAAGGGGGGAAGGGACTAGGATATCCCAGAAACGTCGCCGTTCCTCAGACGGCCGCCTGTAGAGCTTGGGCACAGGCGGCGTCTCGGAGCGAGTGTGAGGCGGGAAGCGCGGGGTGGTGGAGTAGGTCGGAAAGAGGGCGTGTGTCGAAATCTTTCATTGCCAGATTTTGAATTATCCCATTATCTTGCCAGATAATGCCTATCCGATTATCTTTTTCATCGCCAGATTTTGAATTGTCCGAAATTTTTCATTGCCAGATTTTGAATTATCTGGGCTGGCGAAAAGACAGCCCACATAATTAGCGAGGCAACATTTTCGAGTTATCCTGCTTCGAGCTAACCGGTTATTACTGAGTATAAAAGCATTGAAATATAGCTTCCAAATGTGAAGATTCCAAATACTGATTCATGCACTCCTCGCAGACGTGGATGGGGCGGAAAATATACTGTTCAGCCTGCCGCGCTGGTTTAGTGGTGGATTAAGGATTTTCGGCACCGAGTGTGGCGTCCGGAGATCTGTTTCCGGCTGAAATGGCATCCCCCCTTACGCCGATGCACAAAACATCGCCCGTGTGTTAACATTGATGGGCAATTTTGGGGGTCTCGTTGTTCGAACAGTTCCGCAGCGCTGAACTACTGCAGCCTCACCGCCAATGTGTACCTTCGTGCAAATTAAACCCGAATCTAAGAAGGGGGGATTTTTCGAACTGGAACGCCAAAGGTGAGAAAACGAAAACTGAAGCGTAATTTCGCAACCCTGTAATGTGTGGTTACTCTTTTGAAACAGCGATTTGATTTCTGCTAAAGAGGTTCCTGTGACTAATTATCAGAACAAAATGATTTCACCCCGAAACCCGCTGATATAGCTCATCATGTTTTGGATGAAAATCGCTCTTTCTCGCTGTCCCAGAAATAGCTGTTCGCCTCTCAAAATGTGGGAACACTTTTCTGGTATTATTTTAAGATAGAAGAGCGGGAACATAAAATTTAAGAACGGTGGGAAGGTAAACTGGTAACTTAGTAAACGTTTCGAAAGAGGATAAATCCAGTTTATTGACTATTTAGGTTTCCCATTTGAAGATATGATTGCTTATTGACCACCTGGATTTATAAAATGGTAGTTAGCAATTTAAAAACCACAGCTTCACTGTTGTTAATAAAAATCAGTGCCACTTTCCCACATTCCTCGCCCTCTCTTACATCCGCAGAAGTGCGGATTTTCTCCTGAATGATTTTCTTCATCTGTCCACCTAAGCAGTATACGGATACTTGAGCCCCCAACTAAACCACAATGAATCAATACGTATTTCCAAACGAAATATGTTTAACGTTCCTTTTCAACTTCGCAAATCAGCGGACGTGTGAAAACAGGTTTTTCCTTTCAAGCTTATCATAAAACGCACAACTTATTTTCAAGTGTGGACCTTAAGGAATGAAAAAAGGTGTCAATGCGTTTAATCAGACGCATAAAAATCTGTCACGACCGTCGTTCAGAATTAACATAATCTAGGGTATTTGCGTACAGCAAGCTTAACAAGTCACCTAAATTTCTCTAAATACTAGATTTTTCATCACAATTGCCAATTAAAAAGGTTGAACTTGTCTTCCTTAAAGACTTCAAAGTGGTCTCTGATTTCTAGAAAAATTGGGTACTTCGATGACTCCTGAACTAATGGGAATGCGCTGAACAAAAATTTTGAAATACGTATTGCGCCTACCTGCGGTATTTCCCTGATATCTAACGGGCAGAAATTTAAATATTGCGGCATTTATCGAAATCGTGTTGCTGAATGTACGACATTCTAACGAAAAAAATGCATTTTTAACTCTCGATATTGATTTCGAATAGTTAGGATCAGGCAAGCGGGAGTTACTTTATTCCACTGTTCCCATTAATAAATGCAATGTATATTGAAACTCTTGAGTTCTTGGAGGAAACCTTTCGGTTTCCACATAAAGTGAGAAACGCTTTTGGAGAAGATACCTCTTCAAAGTTGAAATAGGTAGACCTGAACAGAACGACTTATAACGTCTTTCTAAAGTAGGAGCGTCTGCAAGGCTATTCGGAATGGAACCTAGCTTATGGTTGTCTGCAAGGCAACAAAGCAACCAGAATAACCACAATCTAGACTTATCTCGAACCCAGACATTTTGATTGCGGAGTTTACTGTAAAAACATACCTTGGTTCGGGCACAACTTTATCTGGCCGGACGCGATCATTGCGAAGAAGCTGAGGAAGATGTGGGCCCACAGCAAAGACATCGTGGCTCTTCAGTCCAGCCTGCGAGATTGAACAGTGTGCGCTTGTGCGACGCTCGACGTTGTTTCAACGTGTTCTTCGCTTGCTCTGCTGGATCCGAGTGGCACGCATCTTTGGCGACACACCGTTCACGGCGCTGAGTGTTAGCATCTGCGCCGTGAAAGCTTATCGGAACGGGGGGCGTATCGGCATGGAATTTGATGCCTCGGGAACTACATTTACACTCGGCGACGAAAGGAGATACGTTTGTCGTCCATTCATGTCTGTTACTCTCTCTTTCGAGGTCACGTTGTTACCCGACCTAAAGACAAAAAAGGGGCAATCGCAATTGCTGTGTGTCTTTTAAATGCAGAGCATTTCTTTAACTCACGATGTCACCCGGCGTTGTCGGCGTGCCTCGGCGTCCGCAACAGCCGTTCCAGGTACGCCCTCTCCCCCACTCCTCCTCTCCCGCATCACGCTACCCTCCTCGCTCTCAACAACAGGTCCGCACCCCTCCCCCTACACTATATAAAAAAAAAATACTTACCGGCGCCTGGTTTCGACCCCACGACCCCGCGGGCGGAACGCAAGGTATGTACATGGCGCTCTACCCACTGCGCCACAAAGCCGACACAGAATGGAAGGCTACGAACGCGCCTTATATCCTTGACTCATTCAAACTACGTCAAGAAGCTGCTGATACAACGCATTCACTACCTGTGGGTGGAACGCGAGGTACATGGTGCTCTTTCCACTGCGCCACAAAACCGACACAGAATGGGAAGCTACGAACGCGCCTTATATCCTTGACTCATTCAAACTACGTCAAGAAGCTGCTGATACAACGCATTCACTACCTGTGGGCGGAACGCGAGGTACATGGTGCTCTTCCCACTGCGCCACAAAACCGACACAGAATGAAAGGCTACGAACGCGCCTTATATCCTTGACTCATTCAAACTACGTCAAGAAGCTGCTGATACAACGCATTCGCTACCACCAACTCCCCAAACACTAAACGTTAACGCAATACACCCACCCCCTATGCGACGCATTGACTGGAGTCCCCCTCGCGGGGAGATGGGCCCTTTTTCACACAGCGAGAGCTATAAGTTTCTTGTGCAGAGAAAAGATATAAATGCGGCTGTCCAGATTGTTTGGCTTTGTCGCCAGAGAGCAGCTTGGGTCTATAAATCCGCAGCGCCTGTAGGCTTCCTACTTGGGGCGTGCTCGCTGAAGGAGTCACGTGTGGCGGAGCATACCACTTCGTCGTCGCTGCGTTCCACTTCGCCTTGCAACTTATGCGTTAGATTGAACCACAATTGACTGCTATTTCCTTTCCTAATCCTGCCATGTAAAGCATAAACAGTATCGGGCTCAAAGGGCAGCCCTGTCTCAGTCCGCGGCAGCTCAGCCGTGAAGATGGTGTAGCCGTATTAAAACACATTAGAGGTTTTGTACTACGAAACACCCGCGCGATTCGGCGCTTGCGTGAAATGTGCGCGTTAAATGGCTGCCACAACGCCAGCGGACCGATGGCGGCGCTAGCATGAGGAATACGTAGGTTTCGTGCTGCCTATTGGGGAGAAAACTTTAGAGTGGCGCCCCTAGCGGCACCAACGAGAAACTGAATAGAGGGGAAACAAAGCAGACGACACAGGCTTTTTCACATGGCCGAAGACATGCCTTATATTTCTGGAGAACGATATTTAGCCATTTAACCAATTCTAGGGAGCACTTTTGAGTATATATTGATCTGAAAGAACTACTCCAACTGTACACATTTCCCGAGAAGATTTTGCTCGCTGTTTTACAGCGTTTTGTCGGAACTAAGACCCCGCTTATCTAATTCAGCCGTCCCTCTACTAGAGCTCCCGCACTCAGTCATTCTTACCATGACTATGAGAATTCGTACAACTGCTGCACGAGAAAAGTTACTTAAAGAAGAAACAGAGGAGCGAAATCTCCAACGTTGTTTAGTTCTCGGCGTTCGAATGAAATTCCAATTTGGTAAGAAACTGAATTCGAGTCGGTGTACGGGTCCCCCGACAGGTGAAAAATTTTGTCTCCCCCACTGAACATAGTCTCACACAGTAGACGCTCAAGGCGGCAGAGTTCTAACACCTTCACAGGCTTTCGCACACTGTACACGTGCAAATACGCGCGACACTGACCTGGTTATATACGCATGAAAAGCTCCGCTAAGTTCGCTAATCGCGCATGGATGTAAGAGCCACCGAACTGCCCTAACGGCTGCCCGCGCTTTCTTCGCGTGCTGTCGTTCAGGAGCGGGGGACAAAAAGCGCCCGTCTATACGTCGTTTGTGTTTCTCGTCTTTCGTCCTGTCAGTTCGCGCTGTTGTAGTTTCTAGACAAAAAAGAGCACTGACCTCCCGCTTTTTCGTGTGTTTGTATTGATTCTGACCACCCAAGAAGCGCAGAATGCCGGGGAAAGAATAGAGAGGGGTGCTGGAGGCGGCGGCCAGATTCCCACTCCGTATCGTTCCCTGCCTCAACGTCAACTTGTCTTTCTTTGTAGGCATTTATTTGCAGACAGCCACGGGTCGCGTGATTGTTTAGGCCAATGGTGTCGCGGCGGCAGCTTCTGTTTCAAACGTGCTGGTTTTCTCGACGTGCTAAGGCTGCGCGGGAAATGTGCGCTTATTGCTCGTTAAGTTAGTGAGTCGGTGTGCAGTGTGTCCCATATAGCAATGAAACTCTTTGGTGTGTACATCTCGTGGTTTGCCTTCAATTACCTGGGCTTGTTCCATCTCTGTCTGCGTGTCAGCTCGCCCGTCTTATATGCGCTGACGGCTCTCCGTGCGACGACGTCTAATGACCATTGGATACCGACTCACACAAAAGAGTGTGTGGTATGTGTAGCGCTGCCTATTTTGTGCCGATTACGCGTCGCCCGCGCTAGAAGCGTGTTTTTCGTTGATACCTGTAAGTGCCGTGGTCCTTGTTGCGCAACAGGTGCAAAATTAAAAATAAATCGTTCTGTGTTATTGTCCTATGCTCGTTTTTTTTGTTCGTTCGCGGAGCCGTATCCAGGCATTTATTAATCAGCACTTTTATCTTGGAAACATCAGCTTGTTTTAACGGTGGCCTGCGGCGTGAGCGCTGCAGGTGACCGGCGCTGATATTACTTGTACGCGTTTTTAATAAAATGAACGCATTCTTAGACCACTCTAGCGGGCGTTGTTTTGAAGGGCAGGTTGCCAGCAAAAAAAAAAATATATATATATTTTCAGAGCAGCTTTTAGCATGTTCAAGTTTCATTTCGGCGTAGCGTGGACTGTGGGGTATCAATCCTCTTCGCAAGCGGGGCCTTATAAATTGCCGCAGTGACTCGCGACTCAATTCCTAGGTATGGAACTTACTACGTACACACAGCGTTCATCAAAAGTGACCTAGAGCCAAACTTATTTTGTGCCCGGTAAGGCGGAACGTTCAATGGGAATTCTCGAAAAACTTGCAACTTTGGGCGGCTTGTCGTGTTCCCCACGGGTAAATTGTCCAACGGAACCGCTGTTGTTTTAAAAAAGTCAGTCATTTCACCGCCGCGAATGATTGTAAAGCCTTATGGGTCGGCTTTTCGTGTCTGTGGCGATATCTGCACTGTTATTATTTCCGTCTGAGATGTGCCTGAAGCACTCTGCGCTGAAGTCTACTACAGACCAAGTCCAACGTTCCTTCAAAATTTCAGCTTTGATATCCAGAGCTCGCGTTGGGTTTTCGGCTGCGGAAAGCAATGCAGGCTAATGCCTGATTTGTATTTCGTAGATTTCCACTGCCCCAGTGCGCATAATTTCCCCGCACATTAAAGGAATCTTGTTTGACCGACTAGTGCCCTATAGAAACCCATGTATTTTTGTCGTTTGTTTCTCCTCTACTGAAATTTGACCGTGGCGCCCCTTAACTTACGCGGCGCCACCTATAGGACAATCTCCTGGCCAATAGGCCTCCTGCGCTGGAGTTTTGGTGACATGCAGAGCCTGTAGTCACCGATGCCTCTGGATAGTACAAAAGCCGACAACTCTCGCCGCCGTCGGTGCGTTTTCAATTGCTCGAAAGAGTGAAACTTGGTTGTACTTAGTTTGATCGCTTTGTGGCGCGTTTAAATGACTGCATGCTGTATGAAATAGCCGTTGAAGTAGTTGTAGAGGCTAAAAAAATAATATCCACTCAAACAAACCAATTTATCGGCTTTCTTTTCAGCGAGCTGTCGCGGTCGTCGCGGCGTGGGACAGTATCGCCAGGTCGGGTGTTCTAACTTCCTGACGACCATTACTGTTCTTTCTTCTTGCGTGCGGTCGACAAAGGAAAGTTCACGAGTAGCAAAGCACGGAACTCTGGTCATCCTATAGCCTGAGGTAACTGCAAAAGGTTGCTTCAGCGGGAGCATGCAAGCGAACCCAAGAATTGCGCAGCCGGCTCAGCTGACACTGGTGGCCTGGAATCGCCATGAAAACGAGTGGAAATTTTGTTTTGTATTTTCGCGAACTAAATTATCCTAGCGCAACGTTTTACGCCGCATGATTTACGAACGGCGGGATACACGTATACTAGCGAGTAGGTGAGGCATTGCGTCAAATAAACAAATTAAGCGCTATTAAAGGACGCAAACAATCACAAAATCGCACGCCCGCTGCCTGCAGAAATGTGTACTTCTATATTTGCATAACATAACATAACACAGCCGCATACACGGAGCGCGGCCCCGAAAATTTACATGCAATCATCACTGACTCTGTTGGTTATCTTCGTCGTCTTCGTGGCTAACTATCTTAACGCCGACGCGCCAGTTTTGCCCTCAAGTGGACAGCGAGACAAGAACAGAAAATTGGTCGCTTCCAGTTGAATTGTCCCCCATCTTCACACTTCGCCAGATTATTGCCAAATATTTTTGGCGATTCGCCGAATTTTTTCGCTTTGCATTCGAAGCCACCCTCCGTCCCCCCCACCCCTCCAACCGGACTTGCCGTCCAGCCCTCCGCCGTGTCGGCTGCATGCAACAACTCGGCCCTACACTTCAAAACGTTGCTGACCCTCATTCTAGCCTTGGATAAAACCAGCGTTAAAGAATGTCAAATTTCCAACTAGCCCAGCTTGGAACCCTCCTGATTGATTGATTGTGGGGTTTAACGCGCCGACGCAACGCAGGCGATGAGGCGCGCCGTAGTGGAGGGCTCCGGATTAATTTTGACCACCTGGGGATCTTTATCGTGCGCCGAAATCTCGTACACACGGGCGTTTTTGCTTTTCGCCTCCATCAGAAAAGCGGCCGCCGCGGCCGGGAACCGAACCCGCGACCTTGTGCTCAGCAGCGCAACGCCTTAGCCACTGAGCCACCGCGGCGGGTTTGGAACCCTCCTGCTGTAAACGTATTTAGCGCTGCAAAGCTTTTTCCCCTAATGCCAAGTTGATCGCCAGAGAGATAGGACTCGTTTGGGATGGGCTGATGATCATGTCACCAAACAATCGGGAGCATCGAGCTCATTTTGCATCAGTCAACACGGAATCCCATGGTATAGTGAACTACAACAAGTATTCTACTTCACTATACCCATGAGAACCGCGCAGCTTTGTACTACCCGGAAGTACTGCCCGGAAGCCGCTTGCGCAGCGCCCCCTGGGCAGCGCAGGAGGCCTATACACCCATCCCACGCTCCGCTATCTTGAAAGGTGTTCGCCAGTCTCACCGCAGTGCCAGCGTTGATTCAAGGTGGAATTTCTATCGATTTAACACCCAATGCTATAGCATGAAGCACGACGGGAAGCTCCGTCGCTGGCAAGGCGAGAATTTTAACACGAAAGTGTTTTGTGCCCGGCTACGTCAAGACCTCACTGACTTCCTATCCGTCACAGAAGTGAGGTCGCTAGAAAAAAATTGGGCCCATCTCCCCGCGAGGGGGACTCGAGTAAATGCGTCGCATAGGGGATGGGTGTATTGCGTTAACGTTTAGTGTTTGGGGAGTTGGTGGTAGCGCATGCGTTGTATCAGCAGCTTCTTGACGTAGTTTGAATGAATCAAGGATATAAGGCGCGTTCGTAGCCTCCCATTCTGTGTCGGCTTTGTGGCGCAGTGGGTAGAGCACCATGTACATTGCATTCCGCCCGCAGGGTCGAGGGATCGCAACCAGGCGCCGGATAGTATTTTTTTATATAGTGTAGGGGGAGGGGTGCGGACTACGACTACGGACGTCAACGCGGGTGACATCGTGAGTTACTGAAATGCTCTGCATTTAAAAGTGCCATTGACGCGGCGGCGCCCGGATTCGAGCCCCCAAACTCTCGCCTATCGCCGCAACGGGCGGTAGGAGATTTTCAGCAGCCCGCGCTAGGAACAGAGACGCAAGCAGCTCTACGAACGCTCCTTATGTCCTTCCCTATGGTTCATTAAGCTGGTTCTGCCGTGTAGGAGAGGTGAAGAGAAGAAGCGCATTATGACGCTAACCGACAGTTGGCGCCTTGATGCCAGCACCTTCGTGTACCGGGGACGCGCGTGAATACTTATTATACTTATTTATTATGCCTAAAATACCCCAGGGCGGGGTGTTACATGACGGGTGGGCATTTTATACAGGGTTTCTTCGATGTGCGTTTTCAAAAGTATGGGGCTGGAGTGGCGCATGACGTGGGGCGGAAGGTCATTCCAATCCTTCGCTGTCTGAACAAAGAATGACCGAATGTGAGCAGTTGTACGGGCAGGCACAGGGTAAACTGGGTTGTGGTGGGTAGTGCGGGAAGGCATGCGATGCACGGGCATGATAACAGATGCGTCAGACAGGGAGTGGAAAACTTTATGAAAGAGAACTAGTCTAGCGACTTTGCGTCGTAGCTCAAGGTTGGGAAGATTGGCTTTGATCTTTAAGTTAGTAACGCTTACCCGCCGCGGTGGCTCAGTGGTTAAGGCGTTGCTGAGCACGAGGTCGCGGGTTCAATTCCCGGCCGCGGCGGCCGCTTTTCTGATGGAGGAGAAAAGCAAAAACACCCGTGTGTGCAAGATTTCGGTGCACGTTAAAGATCCCCAGGTGGTCAAAATTAATCTGGAGCCCTCCACTATACGGCGCGTCAAACCCTACAATCAATCAAATTAGTAACGCTTGAGTGGCGCGAATAATCTGAATATATAAACCTAGATGCTCTATTCTGGACAGATTCTAATGTTTTGGATTTATTAGATGGGTGTCGATCTTATACGGCGCAAGAGTATTGAAGTTTCGGACCGACTAGTGTTTGATAAGATAAAACTTTAACAGAAGGAGGAGCGAGTCGTAGATTTATTTATTTATTAGTATTACCATCAGGGCCAGATGGCGTTACAGAGAAGAGTGGGAAATACACAATAATACAGAAAAAAGCAGCGCAAGAACAAACATTATACAATGGAAATAACAGCTTGTTATGAAAACAGGTCGGTTATGGCTGAACGAAAAGCAATGTCATTGCCGATTTCAGCTACGGACCGAGGAAGGCGAATCCAACTTCCACAAATGCTGGGGACAAATGAATCTTGAAACTGGTTTGTGCGACACGACGGGTCGTTAATTTTGTGCTGATGGTCGATCCGGGACGACATGTAAGATGGACTGGAGAGTAGCCATTCTCTGAGGATGGGATTACAATGATAAATCTTGTGAAAGAAACACAAACGCAAACCTTTCCTGTGATGTTCAAGAAGAGGCAAAGGTATATGCTTGCCTTCATAGATGTGACACTGGATGTGCGGTGATAATTTGAAAGTATGAAAGGCGAGGGTCGATTATGAACGCTTGATAACTCTGAACGGAGTGACGCCGTGTTCGGATCCCAAACGCTGGCCCCATACTCCAATTTGGGACGCACTAATGTTTTATAGGGAAGCAATTTCAATGAAGAAGTAGCCTGATTAAAGTTTCTCCGGAGATATCCTAACGTGAGATTAGCGTTGTTAACAATACAACTAATGTGAGTTTTCCAGGATAGGGTAGATGATATGTGCACGCCTAGGTATTTATAGGACGGGACATCTTCAAGAGGAAAATTGTTAATACATTAACAGAATACTGGGGTCCTCGAGGAATGCGCGTGCTTTTACATTTATTAATATTGAAATTCAGTTTTCTTGAGCTCGCAGCACTGAAAAACAAGGTTAACGTCAGACTGTGGAGCTATAGCTTCAGAATCACTAGAAATGTCCCTATATTATCACACAATCGTCGGCGGAAAGGCTGATACATGAAGAAATATTATTTGGTAAATCATTTATGAATATTAAAAACAGCAATGGTCCCAAAACGGAACCTTGTGGAACCCCTGAATTTACTGTAGAAAAAGCCGAGTTAGTGCCATTAACATTTACAAATTGATGACGGTTAGTCGGGAAACAGTGCAACAATGCAAGTACGTTAGGATCTAGGTTCAGATTCGAAATTTTGAAAAGCAATAATTCGTGAGGGACTGTATCAAACGCTTTAGTAAAATCGAGGAATATGCAGTCTGTGATAGACCCGCGATCAAGAACAGTATGAAGATCATGCGTAAAGCTGTTAGCTGTGTTTCACACGAAAACGATTTTCAGAACCCATGTTCAAACTTAGTAAAAATGAATTACTTTCCAAGAACTTTATAATAAGAGAATAAATGACGTGTTCCCTTGTCTTACAGAACAGGATGGTTAGTGACACCGGTCGATAATTGTTCGGAGAATGCCTGTCCCCAGACTTGTGCAACGGGACCACCTTACCGATCTTCCATTAATCAGGGATACAAGATGTTTCAAGTGACTGCGCAAAAAGTTTGGTCAAGACAATCGAGTGGTACACTTTAGCATTAGCTAAAAACTTTGTGTTTATATTTCAACTCCGCATGATGAGGAAATTTTAGGTTTTCGAAATAAACAATCAACGCAATAATTATCAAAAACAATCGGTTTCATGGGACATGCAAGAAGAGTTTAATAATCAGGGCAACAGTTGAAATTATTACAAGTAGAGAATGCAGAAGAAAACGCACCATTAAAAACATTGCCACTCTCCTTCGCAGGGACTGCTGAATCATCTGGATATTTAAGCGCTACAGCACTTTGGTGCTTTTATTGGTGCCAGAATTATTTGGGATTGTTTATTAGCATATTCGGTAGTGTTTTATTAAAGAACATGTGTTTCGCGTCTTTGAGCGCCACTTTTTCTTTTGCACCATTTCTTTTCACCATTTCTTCTGGATTATCCAAGAACTTCGTTTGCTTCGTTAGAAATGTTTGTTATGTGGAACGACCAAGTAAGACCTGGCGTATTGTATACACCTAAATATTTGTAGGAATTCACGGGGCATATTTCGGAACCAGAAAAAAAAGTACGAAGGAGCCGGGTAGGATTTCTTGTAATGAAAAGAAACGACGGATGTTTTCCTATATAATGTTCACAGACATGAGCCAATTTTTGCATCAGGTTTCAATAGTTATTAGATCCTTTTGAAGGATCTTGGAGTCATTAGTGCAGTTAATAGGGCGATAAATCACGCAATCGTCAGTGAATAGACGGATTTGGGACGATATATTAGTAGGTATGTCGTTAGCATGAATTACAAATAAAAGGGGACCGAGCACCGTACCCTGAGGTACACCTGAATGGATGGGACGCCTGGTAGATGATATCGGGTTGTAGTAAACGAATTGTTCCCGGTTTGACAAATTTTTTTATCCATTCTAGAACTGCTGGGTTAATGTTTAAGCGCGGAAGTTAAAAAAAATGCGCTTATTGGGTACTTTATCGAAAGCTTTTTCAAAATCTAGGAAAAGGCGTCTACGGGAATATTGTGACCGATACTCGAGCTTGAGGCACCCTCCGCTGTCGCGTTCTTCCCATGACCGTTATGTGTTTCGATTGATTGTAGGCTTTAACACGCCGACGCAACGCAGGCGATGAGGCGCGCCCATAGTGGAGGACTCCGGATAAATTTTGACCACCCGGGGATCTTTAAAGGGACCCTGCTACACTTACCATCGACTACTCGGAATGTATTTTGGGGCAAAGTCTAATGTCCCAGCAATCTCCTCCCTTAAGAATTGTGAAAATCCGTTCACTATCACCGAAACTACGCGCGATGAAAAATCGCGCATAAATGTTCACTCTCAACTCAACCGCGGACAACGCGACGAAAGCTCCCAAGCAGCATTGGCCGATAGCCAATCATTGGACGCCCCTTGGCTTCCCTTTGGCTTCCGATAGCTTGGCCAGACGCCGGCCTGTACGCAAAAGCCATTCGTGGACAACGAGCGCTATACGACCGGCCTTGAGGACACGCATTGGCCGGTGCGCAAAAAATCACACTGGACAGCCGATAGCTTGGCCAGACGCCGGCCTGTACGCAAAAGCCATTCGTGGACAACGAGCGCTATACGACCGGCCTTGAGGACACGCATTGGCCGGTGAGCAAAAAATCACACTGGACTAGAGTGTACTAAAACTTCTAGTACACTCTAACTGGACAGCGCGCTCATTCAGACGTAATTTTTTATCATAAAATTTTATGAAGAGTAGAAGCCTATATGTGACGTAGGTATTTATGAGTGCCTTTACGCACGTCTTGGCATTTTCTTGTTAGTTGAATGACCACTCCAGTTCACTCAAAATATTACTGAAGTTTGCATGTTTTTGAATTTGTTTTCACGCGCAGTGCACAACAAAAAAGTAGTTCCAAATCATTTTCAAGCTTGTGTCAAGTATCACATTTAAATAAAAAGTATTGGCAGGTGTAAATGCCGACATCCTTACCTGTTGTTGCATACCGCTGCATGAAGTCTCACTGTAGAGCACTCGTGTGCGTTATTTTGCGTGTGTACATGCGCACCCGGCGCGCAAGCAGCACCACTCGAGGGCAGCACTGCGGTCGTTGCCCGCGGCGGTCCCCCAACGGATAACGACGGTTAGAGCGCAGTGAACAGGCCACAACGCAGCAAAAAGTAGTTACCTAAAGAGCCACAGTACGGTGCCAAGAAACAAAGCGTACTTAAACTAAAGTGCAGCTTATTCAAAACAGCGTGAGAGAGAGTGTTAAACGTTCAGTAGGAATGGGTCATTTGTGTGTCCTAACGCAACGGTGACCGTCGAACTACTTCAGCGTTGTGCCTTTGCGCGTTCTTAGAACCAGCGGCGGGGCCGGTGGACGGACGCGTTGCACCAACGGCTCCGTCTCTTTTGTGGCATTGAAACTGCGGTAGTACTCCTGTACGTGTCTGTGAGGTGCGCTTTGGTGTCGGTGGCTCTGTGAAGTATACCTGACTGGTGGAATAACATCGTTTGCCTGCTGTGGCCGCCGCTGAAAACGTAAGTCACCATTTTATTTTTCCTTGCGCGGTGCGGGAGATCTCGCGCTCGTTCCCGTTAAAACTTCAGCTGTCGTTTATAACAACTGGCGCCCGTGAGTGTTGTTGGTTCTTGCGAAGAAATAAGCGGTCACATACATGTACTTCCATTTGTGTGACGGCAGTTCTATAGTTGATGACAGGGTAAGAATGCAGCTCCGCCCACAAGCGTTGTTTGGCCGCTAGCTGACTCTCTGCGGTTAGAAAAAATAGTTCGTTACATTGCAGCTGTTTATACCCATGATTACTAATATGAGCAGCTGACAGTATAACCATCTGATTATGAGGTCGTTTATATATGTTTCATTCCGAAGAATTAATGATTTTCACAGGAAAAAGAAAAAGTCGTCCTCATTGAAAACTGGCTCAGGAGAAAAAAAAATACTCACTAAAACAAAGATTATTCTTGATAGAAACTATTCCCGGTGTATTTTATACTTAAATCAAAGCTATCTGTGATTGTTTTACTGTAAGACAACAGAAATAAACATATAAACAACGCGCACACGATTTTTTGGGTCTGAATAGTTCGAATTTCGACCGCTGCACGTCGCTTAGCTGTCGTCTGCTTCAACATTTATAGATAAATATATCTATAAACGTTGGTCTGCTTGGAGAAACATAATCAACATAATGGTCGTCGTTATATTTTGTCGGGCTCGTCGCAGTTCGACTATTTCTTCACTTTGCGTGTGCAATCATTGTCAAGAAATGTAGTCGGTACAATATCTTCCACAGCCATCATCACCGCTAAATCAAGCGTCGTAAACGCAGGGTGGAAGAAAGGGGCGGTTCGTCGCCGCAATGGCTGGATGCAGTGCACGGACTGTGTAAGCCCAGGGTGAAAAGGAAACCAGCGGCGAAAATTCATCGGTGTCTTTCAACGGGCCACGCATTGTTCTATGCGACTGTTTCGAACGTAGTGACGCACTGCAAACACCTATCGCGGCGACGCACGCAACCATGGAGGTCGCGATGCCGCATAAGGTGTCCTGCCTTGCGAAATCAGCTGTAGGTGCGAAGAAACAAGCGCTATTTTATTCCGCTTAAACGAGACGACAACACCGTATGGCGCGAGCAGAGAACTGCGGGATGTGAAACGTTACAAGACTAATCATTTCTACTTCACGAGACACGCGAGTGGCAAGACGCTCTACGTCAGTTGGTTAGATTGACAGTATACAGTGTCATGCTTTCACTCCAGGCGACCATTTCCGAGGTGTTTCCCGGCGATGTAATAAAAGAGCTGCCGGCGTTTCTTTAGTGTCATATCCCCACCGCGCAGTTTACAGTGGAATGATAACGCAGAGAACCCCAACTGACGGTGAAAATTGATAGAAAAACACCCTTAAGCACTAGCAGCCGCCTGAAAAAATTACTGTTGCGAGCTTTTATGGGAAAAAACGAATAGTGACCTACAAATGCATCCGTCCGAAGTTCGTTTCCAAGTTGTGCTACATTCAACTTTCATTGGCTTTACACTGATGTGCAGCAGCCTACCGTGAAGATATTTTTATTGTTGATGAGGCTTTTGAAATAGCATACATAAAGAAAATATTCGGTTCAACATGTAGCTGCTTTGCAGCCATGTCATGTCAAGCTTTTGTGGAAGCATTTTAATTTCTGATAATCTTCCCGAAGCCAATAATCTTCCCCTATGTACACCAAACAGTGACGTCGAACACTGACTGCCCCATACGAAACTTGAACGAACAGCTATACAAGTGCACTCAATTCTTACTGCACCTATTTAGACAACCACACTCAACAGGCCCAATAATATGAGTATGAACGTGAGATCTAAGTGAATTATTTAAAAATGTGCAGACATCTCCATGCAAGCATTTCCATTTTATCCACTTCTGCAACCAATCAGAGCACCAAACTGGAACAGGGAGAAGAAATATTTAATTCTCACTGCCCCTTGTCAAGGTGTCATGGGCTACTGCACAAGCATTTTCTATTCTTACCGCACTTTCCAGCCAGCAGCAGCAAAGTGGCACCCTGAAAGCCTGACACTGGATCCACTTTAATTTGCTGCACCAGTGTTTTCAATGCCTAATGCAGCTTTAAAGCCAAAAGCAACAGTGTGTACGTGAAAAGCAGTGACTTCACAGCGTGAAGGTGTGGCATGAATTCATTCTAACGTACTACATAAGCATCTTCAACTCTCACCACAACTTCATGGCCAGAAACTACAATGTGTGTGCGAGAGAAGCAGCGATTTCATAGCCTGAAAGTGTGGCATGAATTTATTCTAACGTACTATGTTAGTGTCTTCAACCCTCACCACAACTTCATGGCTAGAAGCTACAATGTGTGCATAAAAAGCAGCGACATCACAGCTTGAAGGCCTGGCATAAACAAATTCCAACTTATTTTATTAGAGCTTTCACTTCTTACCATAGCTTTCTAGTCAGAAGGAACAGTTCAACCTTGCAAAGGAGTTACATAGCATCTTGAAGAAGTGACGTAAAATCGTTGCGACCTGCTGAGTAAGTTTTTCCAATTTTTACTGCGTCTGAACCAGGCGGAAGCAACAGTGCGCACAGAAAGCAGCGACATGACACTCTGGAGGCCTGAAGTTGAACCATTTTGATATGCCGCATCACTGCTTTCTATTATTCTTGCAGCTGTATAACCAGAATCAACAGTGCATGCTTGAAAAGTATGAACATAGCATTCTAAAGGGGTGACATACCTCATTTCTACCTGATACACAAGTGTTAGCAATTATTACTGCAGCTCTTCAACCTGAACCACCTTCAGTCACTGTTTGAAGGCTCTCCACAGTTGCTGGAACAATAAAAACATCTAAAAGTGGGAAGCGGTGTTGAATCTAAATTAAAGTATACTCCATGATAAGACGCTCAAACATGTCCTCCACTCTGTATAATACAGTCTATCATGACAGAGACACTGGAAATCTGAATGTCTGCCAATACACTGAAACCCCTTTGTTGAAACTTAAACTGCACAAGCACCAAAATGCAATCGTTCAACTACAGCCATCACTATAAAACACAGCTGCAATAGACAAATTTTTATAACTCATAAAACCCATCACACAAACTGCATGAAAATAAAGGGAAGATAAACTTTTGGTTCATTCCTACAAACGCATTCAGCTATTTCAAAACAACTTTAACAGCTCACGACACTTATGAGAAATTCCACACTGCACACGAAATAGGCAGCCTCAGTACACGCATAGTCAGTTTCTCTGATGCCACTTAGTGTAGCGATGGGAACATATGCACCATAAGCTTAGCAGGCATAATAAAAAGCTGCGCGCGTGTGTATTTTTGACAATGTATAAAAAACTACGTGGTCATGTTGCGGGGCCACACATTTCCGGCTTCCTTCAACGGTGTGGTTCAAAATACACCAATCATGCAGTTTCGATGTTTATTTAGCCCTCTTATACGTTTCAAAAATGCTACTGATGATTACGACCAACCAATGACAGCCAAGAAACGAAACGCAACCACATTTGATTACCTCAACAATACTCGCACTCGTTCATACTTTTGTATGTTCGATAATGTGCCCATTGGCACAAACAGAACGCCATAGGCACCCGCCTCTCGCAGGAAGGCAGGTTTATACCGATTTTCTTAAAGCTACCCAACCCAGTCTCGGATAATTGTGCACGAACGTCTACTTCTTCGCAAGTCTCTGCAATAATGGTTCAATCATACCTGTTTACGCCAGGGAAAAAAAAAAAAAACGCCACACCGCTGCTCCGTTCGTACCCCGGCAGGCTAAAGCAATGCGCGAATCGGCAAGGAAAGATACGTTACATTGTAAGATTTGGCAATCGTCTTAATAACGTGTTCGGCTGTACGAGCGGCCGTATCCGGCCAAAAAACACGCCGCACACGTTTGCACGATCCACGTCGGCCCGGACGGACACCACGTAGGCTTGCGCTCAACATATGGCGCAGCCTACGCACAGCAACAAACGAAAACGCTTGCAACTTGTCACCGCTACTGCCGTAGACGAAAGCAAATCGCATTATTTCTTCACAAAGGTTGCGTTACACCGACACAATATCCACAATCCCACCAGCAACAGATGCAGCTTCGACGCTTTGCCGTTCTCAGATCGAGTTCGTTGACGACGTTCCGAGTACGTAAAACAGCCCACCAGTGCCACCACGATTTCCTCACGTACGTACAAACCACGACGCGGCAAGACACACACGGGACAGGTAACGATAAGCGGCTTCTTGATGCACTACAGCACATTCGTAACACAAATCGCCTACAGAGCTGTTGGTTCTCGGCAACCTCGTTGTCGCTCGACAGCGCAGCAGCGGTGGGGAAGCGAGCGCGGCCATATTGGAAGTAGTTCTCCTTTCAAACGTACGTCGCAGGCGTTACCCAAATGGCGAGACGCCATTGGTTGCGGATGAACACAAAATCCCTTTGATCTTGAAAAGCCGCTGCAGAGTTAAGCTGTCACCAACTATAGCTATCCTTCTTCCGGCTTTGTGTTTTCCGAACAAGCGGCCGTGCTCCCACTGCAGGTTCACGACGTTCAGCATTCGTTGAAGCAAGACTCGTGTGCAGTATAAAAGTTGCGGATGTTCTAAGTTGACTTACTTAAACTCTAGCTATAAATCAAGCTTCCGTTTCATTATTTTCTTGAGCAAAGTAAAGATATTGTCGAGCGACAAAGTAATTACACTGCCGCTAGGCCTCTCCGTCGGTTCCGTTCGCATCTGGCGCGTCTGACGAGACAGATGTGAGCGACGGCGACAGCAACACTGTAACCAGTTTAATACTTTATTTGTGGTTTTGTTTTGTTACCCCTCAAAATATAACGCATTCAAAGGTCACGAGGTTTGTATTCAACCTCCAAGTTGGCATGGATGCCTTGCAAAAAAAAAAAAAAACCCTGAACGTTCGTCGTTCCGAACTCATTGTGTAGTGCATTGCCTTGTAGTCTCTGGGTCCCGCGTTGTTAGCGAACAAAACTTACGCTAATAAACCGTTGACGGCACGACATTTCAGTCGTGATTAAATGTTTATGGGGCACAGTAGCCACAACAAAATTTCGCGGAACCGCTGCCGTGTTGCTTTGTGTATTGGACTTTTTTAATTACCTTGCGTGACTGCAACAAGAGTGAAGCCCATTTTCGGTGAAATTCCGGACTTTTCTCAAGAACGAGCCAAGTAACTGCTACCGTAGAACGCAGTATTGAGAAATGAATAGTGCAGTACGTTTTATGTTTCATAGCGAGTGTTAACAAGCTAGAACTTTAGGCACGGACATGTGGTAAGGCTGGTACAAAGTGCTGTATTTAGTAAGCAGCGTGCATTTAGCATTGTAGTTAACTTTTTTTTTTTTACTTATTACAGGCGCTACGACGTAAAGGTGTTTCCCGTGGACAAGTGGCGGATGCAGCCGAGACAAGCTTTCCAAGCTGGCCTATTCTACAATAGTGCTGTTGAACAACGTATCGTGATCTTGGCAGGTCGGAGAATTACCGGGGATAATGCTTCTGTTTTCATTTACCTGAATGCTTCTGTTTTGTAGGCATCTCAAGCAGTTAAACGAAGCATAATCGGTTCGCCTTTCATGAGCAGCGTTTTTTAAATTTTTTTTCTCTACTATTGTGTGTGCTTGCTTCCGTGTTTGTGTTCGTATTCTTGTTACTGTTAAGCCAGGTTTCTTGCAAATTTGATATGCATAATAAAAAAACTACAGAGAGAGACTCGGCGTGTTGTGTTGCTCAATTGTTTTTGACAAGTCACGTAATTGCTTGGCAAAGTTGATGCAGTTCGTTTATTGTGTCTCGCGGTCCCATTTCTGTTTTATACATGTCATTGTACAAAAAAAGTATTTAACGAGTGCGCTATAAATAAATAACGCGCACTCGTTAAATAATTTCCTGTACAATGGCATGTATAAAGCAGAAATCGGGCCGCGAGGCAACTCATAAATTAGGGATTGGTCATAATGACTGGCCACAAAGCCAAAAATGTGCATGAAAATAGCCTGGGGTCCACCTATAGGCAATATCATGGCAACATACTTTGCCAAGCGTTGTCCAATATTGGCCTTCCAGAGCTTGGCCAATTGTTGGCTTGTCACCTTTCCCAAGCGCCAGCCAATGATGGCAGCCGAGGTATTGCCAAGCTCGGACACATTGGCCACTGATGATTTGCCATGCTTGGTATTGGCAATTTCTGCTGCTTGGGCTGCGCCCTCTCTCCCGGAGAGTGGTGCGGCGCGCGGCGTTCTGATCGGCTGCCTTCGATACGTCACAGGTCTAAGAGTTTTTTCCTTTTCCCCGCAACGTAGACGGGTCTATTTCCGGTCTGGTGCCAAAAAAAAGCAGGCATGGTGGCCTGCTCGCAAGCAAACGCTCAGGCTGGTAGGGCGTTTTTGGAGCAATAAACGTTTGTTGTCGAGTGGGTTCGTTGAGAGTGCAATATTTAGTTCGTCACTCCAACTCCGCGCGCACTCAAAACAAAAGAAACACCAAAAGCATGCGGACAGGCTCAGACATAGAAGAGGTTCATACACAGCGCCGACGACGGCTGATCGTCACAGGAAATGCCAGAATTTAACCGCGAAGTTGACCAGCGACAGCCAATAGGACAGCCAGGACTGCCATGGCCTGATTGACGCCGTAGAGGCCATGCCAGGGGTGCATAATCAGGAGAATTGAAGAGAGAGCGACTGGTTTTTCCGAGTCTTTCACGGCGATTTGCGCGCTTACCGCTTCACGTGCACGTGTAATATTTGGCTCGGGTGTTCCTGGAAGTATAATATAAACGTCGCGCAGGTTTACTTGCACTGCACGAAGAGTCTTGCAGGGTCCCTTTAACGTGCGCCCAAAATATCGTACACACGGGCGTTTTTGCTTTTCGCCTACATCAGAAAAGCGACCGCCGCTGCCGGAAAGCGAACACGTGACCTCGTGCTCAGCAGCGCAACGCCTTAGCCACTGAGCCACCGCGGAGGGTACCGTTATGTGTTTCGAGCTGCTGTTTCTGTGCATGTCATTTTTGGTTTTGTTGTCCCCGAATAAACCGGTTATTTCTTTTTGTTTTTTGCGTGTCGGCGTCACTTCGTTAGGCGGAGTCAGGCAAGCGAACCCCTCGCACACGAAGGAAATTCCTTTAACACTCAACTGCTCCTGTGAAGGCAGCTTTCACTTTCGCGTTTGACCGATTCCTATGAGAGATGTATCAACCCCAATTTTTCCATGAATTTCGTTAGTTGGAATTCGGTTTAATTCGAGCTCGTTGAACGTCCTCGTGAAGTTCGAAACAACGAGCTTTCACTGTGTATACTGAGTGCACGACGTGTGTGAATGGATAAAAAGAAATTTTTTGCATAATAGCCCCCCCCCCCCTTCCCAGGAGTTTCCCACGGTAATATTATAGCTGAAAATACGAAATGCAGTATAAATGTTTTTCTGAAAGAACGCAACACATGTTAAAAATACGGAAGAAAGATACTTTATTAACAAGAGAAGGGCAACTCTTCCTAAGTGGGTGGCGGGTGTGGTTGGGTTAAACAAGAAAGAAAATGTTAAAAAAATTCATTATACCTATGGTTAGGTCGTCGCTAACTGAAAGGAAGTTCTAAGTGGTTTGCCCTGTCCCCGAAGGACATATGTGAATAAGAAAAAAGGATTGAAAGAAGGAGAAAAGAAATTCACCTGAAATATCAGGATCGGAAGTTTCTCCAGTTTGCAAGTTAATCAAGGTTAGTGATGTTAAAGAGGCTCTGCAGCACTTCCGGTAAACGCTTTCGCTCTTTACTTCGCGTCTGAAAGCACTGCGAAAGCTGTAGTAATCGCTAGCACTGAGCGGCACTGCGTGATTTGCTCGTCGCAGCAGATACGCCTTCCGTATCTGCATTGCTTTTGTGGCAGCTTTAGGCGCGGAACAATTTAGGTGCTCGCCTTGTCGTCGTACCTCGCTCGGTGGACCCAAGTAGAGCAACAGGGCGTCCCGTGGTAACGCTGCCATTCGCGACGTACCCCAGAGGCTTCGAAAGCCAAGCGGTTTGTATAGTCATAAGCGTTCGAAACTCGTGAACCGCTTGCGCTTGTCATATATCTCCCCGTTGTTTAGCGCGAAGAAAACTATAGGTACATTTGAGGCAAAATATACCTAATTAACCGGCAGCGCCCACGATCATTTAGTCAGGGACGCTCGTTGAATTGGTTTTTACGATAGTAAGCGAAAAAAGCGGCCGCGCAAGAAAAAAAAAAATGGCGCGTTCGAATAGATGCAGAAATTCTCCAGCCACGCGAGAAAAAAATGTGCGTTCGAATTGACGGAAAACCGCTCCAACATACGAAATTGAAGCAAGCACGAAAAGAACTGGCGCTGGCGCAGTTTCAGGCAGGCAGCACGCGCGCACTGCGAAGGCCGGAAATTTGAATTGCATAAGGTGGTAGCAGCGAGCGGATAACGGCGTTACAGCCCATCATGGCGAATCACTGCTCTGCCCTTCCGACAACTTGCACATTGAGTGGAATGGCTTAAATATTTTAAAATTGACTATCTAATGCTTTAATTGCCGCAACTGACGAAAGCCGGCAGATAGATGCTACACCGCTGTAATAACATAAGTATACAGCGATCGAAGAACGCCATAACCAAGAAAAAGATAAAAATATGAGCAGGTTTCTAATTTATCTGATGGGCCTAATGGACCTAATTTTTGCTACAAGACATAATTTTTGGCTGAGGTACTTTGCCACCCCCCTAATATTTCCGGGGATTCTCGGTGGTGCTGGTGTGCAAAAAAGGCTGTAGCTGGCAAGCGCGTGCCCTATTATGTCAACTACAGTGGTATCCAGGTTTGGTGCTACCTCTACCAGAGAAGGGTACCCTATTGCCGCAAATGCAACGAGACTGGTCACAGGGAGGATGTGTGCTCGAAACCCTCTACAACGCCGAGGTGCGGGAAATGTGGGCTCGCCTTAACAACGGCACAGAATGAGTGCCACCCTTAGTGCATCTTGTGCGGGGGCTCACACCCGACAGAGGAGAAGTCTTGCACTAAACGCTACCTGCCACCTGTGAATTGTCAAAAGCCTCAGCGCCAACAGCAACAGTCCTCTCGACAGACCCACTCTCCCTCCTCTGTACTCCGTGGTGGCAGTTCACACTTTCGCCATTCTCGCTCATCAACAAGGCGCAGTGCCAGCCAGGGAAGGAGCATCTCTAAGCGCCGTTCCGGGTCAAGGCTGAAGACGTGGTACAACGAATCTCGGTACAACAAACAGCACATTAACGAACTTTTCAGATTAACGAGCATTTAAGAAATCCCATGCCGACTGCTTATAGTTTTAATGTAAAATAATTTCACTACTACGTACTTCCGAATAGCGCACTTTTCAAAATAACGATCGTTTTATTTAGTTCCGTGCCATGTTAACAACGCCTCAGTACTATGAAGTCACATTTTCAAAGACGGGTATTCTTAGATTTCTGTTAAACAATCATGGCAACCGGAGCCGTATGCTAGCAGACGACACGGAAAAGCGCAGCGCAGAAGAGGGCGTCTTGCAACGTGCTCCGTTGAATGCGTGAGCCGATGCGAGAGAGAGAAAAAATAAGGTGAAGATAAGGAAAAAATGAAGCATGGGTGGCCTCCTCCGTCCAGAAAGCCGCGGCCGCGCTATCCGCGCCTCAATTCGAGTTTTTCTACGTTCCGCCGCTGCTCGGGTTGCTCGCTGGATCTTCGCGGACATCAGCGGAGCGGACCACAGAGGACAATTTTCAGAGCATGAGCATTCCGGATAAAGAAGGCAGCGCGGACGGCGTAAACGACGGTGCCTCTGAGGGTGCCGCGGCAGCACTGGAAGACTGCGACCAGCCCGTGACGACTGCGGATGTGCTGGACAGCGTAAAACCGCACATTTCCTAGGAAAACCGCGCGGTCAGGGAGTCAGTCCACACGATTACGGAAGAGATGTAGTCCTTCGGGCTAGGAAGCTGGTACTGCACGCACCAGAAGAAAATTGCCAACTGCTTTAAATAAACGCACATTGTTTTGTGATCACTTGTGCATTTTTTGGGAAAAATGACTTCAAGGATGCACAGCTCTACAGGTAGGTCGTTTTAGGTATTGACATGTTGTTTGTTGTCTTAAATTTTGCAAATTTCGCTACAACGACCTTCCAGAATAACGAGCAATTTTCCGCGGTTCCCTGAAGTTTGTTATATCGAGATTTCACTGTAGTTCGCACTTTCGCCGTTCTCGCTCATCAACGAGGCGCAATGCCAGTCAGGGAAGGAGCATCTCTAAGCGCCGTTCCGGGTCAAGGCTCAAGCTTCATCGAGCAAACGGACGCCTTCCCGAGAAAGAAATCCATGTGAAGGCCGGTCAACGAGTGGCGGGCGAGAAAGCAAGCCGGCTTCGTACACCTTACCACAGCTGAGCTGGGCACAGGTTACCTCTCCCAAAGCTCTCCATGCAGCAGTCACTCCAGAATTGGTTAGGGAGCGCGCTTATAGTGCAAGAGTTGCCGTAAAGAACGCCACCCTCAAGAAGGAGCTAGCTAATATGCGAGCCGAACTTTTGGAGCTTCGAAGCAAAATTCGTAAAACATACAAAGCACTCAACAATACAGTCGCCCAATCGTCACCCCTCGTCAAACGTAAACGGGAAGAAAAAAACGAACCAGAAACATCCCCAGGCCCACCACATCAATAGGGAACCGTAACACTCAGGGACCAGCCGGGTCTCCTAACCGTCCAAGAGGTAATGGATATGGAAACCAGTACTATCCAAGCCGTACAAGCGGCTACTCAACAGGCAGCCGTAACTACCGGCGACCCGCAGGGTCTCCTTCCAGCGGCTTATGCTACCGTCCAAGATGTAATGGATACGGAAACCAGGACTATCCAAGCCCTACAGGCAACTATAGAGCAGGCTATACAGGGATCGATGCAGCAGCACTTGCCAGATATGCAAGGAGACGTCGCAACACAGCAGCAGAACTTTGCTGATTACATTCAAGAAAGGTTTGCAAGGATAGAGGAATGCTTGTTTGCTCTTGAGGCCAGGCACGTCCGGCGGCTGCAGAAAGTAACCACAGCAGAGCCTACCGACTTTCCCATGCACCAAGAGCTACCTCCACATTATGACGAGGATGACTGTTCCCCTACAGACGCGTAACCCTCGCCAAGGCTCTACAGGAAAGACCACCGTATGGCAGTGGAACTGCGGAAGCTTTAAAAAGAAATACGGCTCTCTTCTTCAAAGCATATCTTCGTCAACATCCCCTCCAGGCATTGTTGCGCTTCAAGAAACGAACACACGCGCTCGCTTACCAGGATACGCCACGTACAGCCCTGAAGTAGGGGACAGCCTTCACACCCTTGTGAGTAAAAGACTAGTGGCTATACAGCACCACTTGCAGCAATCCGAACCGGTCGCTATCCTGCTAGAGCTAATACCGCGACAAGTTAAAAGAAAGAAGAATGAATCCATTGTTTCTCCCGAACGTTTACTGCCGTCCGAGGTGCCCGCCCGGCATCCTCAAACATGTCAACGAGCAACCCACTGCTTATAATGAGCGACTTTAACGCGGCCTACCACTCATGGGGCTATAAATACGCAAAAAACACCAGAGGTAACCTGCTCTACGGACTTATTGAAGACATGTACCTCGCACTTATAATCGATTCCACGAAGAGTACAAGAATCGGCACGAGCTCAACAAGAGACACCAATCCCGATCTCACTTTCATAAAAAAAAACATCCCCCATGCTACATGAACCAATTTGGAAGAATACCATGGCAGCGATTATGCTCTACTGGCCACCACTCCATATGTGCTGGAATACAAGGTCAGTACTGGTTTAGCACGTCCAACGGACTGGACGAAGCTAACAGAAACACGAGCAGAAAGACACCAAAGCGAGGAAGACAAATCCTCCACCACATAAGAATAGATCGCACAGTTATCCCGGGATGAGAAGGCCCATACTTAAACATTACAGACTTCCACCACCACTCTTTGCATCGACGCCTTTCTCCTTCCCATATGGGAAGCCCGACTAAGCCTGTTCAACGGGTGGAAAAAGTAGCGCATGAATCAGAAACTCAAGAAGCGTATGGCACTACTCACTGCCTAGGTGGTAGAATACGCGAACAAGCTAGCGAGAGAAAAATGGCTGACCCTTTTCGATGGTCTTCGATGCCCACTAAGCATCTCCAAAACTTGGAGACTGCTCCGGTATTTGATCAGTCCGATAGGCAGTAGGATGGAATCCAACCACACCATGACCAGAGTCATTCACCAATTCCCAGGCAGTGAAACGGATCTCTTTTGGCTCTCAAAGCCCGGTACATCGCTGCGGAACTGTAGGAGCCATTGCCGCCATACAGCGGGAGCAAAACGAGCTTCTCGACCAGGATCTCCATCTCCACGAACTTACGGTGGCTATTCAAAGAATGAGTCGCCACACGGCTCCAGGAATTGACCAAATAACTAACAAAGCACTGATCAATCTCGACGACCGTTCGCTGCTAGAACGCACCGCCCACCTCAACAAAATTAGGAAGTCTGGCGCCCTACCCGAGGATTGGAAAACAGCTGTGGTCAACCTCCTACCAAAACCAGGCAAACCACCAGCATTTGAAAACTTGAGACCTATCTCTCTTACTTCGTGTATTGGGAAAACTCCTAGAACATGTGTATCTCAACAGACTGCAACCGTATCTGAAAGACTCGGGTAAAATCCCGCCAACGATGGTGGGATGTAGTCCGCAACTGTCTTACTTCGTACTTCAGGATATCTGAAGGATATCTTACTTCAGCTTAAAGGATATCTTACTTGAGCTTAAAGAGGAAGTGATGGCCCCTGCGACTCGTGCCTCCCCCACTGCCATCATCGCATTGGACCTCAAAGGGGTGTTTGATAACGTCAACCACACAGCAATTTCGCACAGGTTGAACCCACTGGGATGTCGAGCCAGGGTTTCCAACTACATCGGAGATTTTCTCTCTGGAAGGAAAGCTGTGTTAAAAGTCGCTGAAAAAGCTACGGACCCCTCCTTTTTGGGTGGGCGAGGAACACCACGAGGGGGCTGTATTGTCTCCTATCCTTTTCAACATTGCCCTTCTAGACCTGCCGCCACACCTCGACAACACATCGGGGATCACCCATGGCCTATACGGTGACGACATAACCATCTGGTCATCTACAGGGTCGATCGGAGAGTAAGAGAACCTGCTACAAGAGGCAGCGGATGTGGTGGCTGCCTATGGCATGTCATGTGGTCTCAGCTGCGCCCCCTAGAAGACTGAGCTACTCTTGCTTTCACCGCGCAAAGTACACCCGCCAGGTTCGCCAACTATCACCCTACGCCTAGAGGGCCATATCATTGCGCCATCTGCAGGCGTGAATATCCTGGCGATGATATTCCAGGCAGACCGCTCCAACACCCTTCTGATCAACAAGCTTAAAACCACAACAGACCGGGTTACTCATATGATACGGCGAGTCACGACCAAAACGGATGGGGGAAGCGGACACGCTTCACCTTGGCCAGGCCTTCGTCGTCTCTAGAATTGCGTACGCTATACCTTACGCCCAGCTTAAAGCAACAGAGCTTGGGAATTTAAACTTCCTGATCAGGAAGGCGTACAAGCAAGCCATGGATTCTCCCTGCAAGCACCTCAACCGAACGACTACTCCGACTTGGCATTCACAACTCGGCGAAGGAGTTAATAGGTGCGCACCTGTCTAGCCAAAGATTTAGGTTAGGAGCAACCAAAACGGGGAGGTTCATCCTTTCACGCCTGGCGCTGTCGGCCCCACTCAGCCACCCACCTCTCCTTACTGGAAACATACCGCACTCCATTAGAAAACACTTCATAGTGCCCATCTTACCACGCAATATGCACCCGGTGCATCATGAGGATCGCTGAGAAGCCCGATCCCGGAGAATATTTAGGTTGTACGGAGATGCACCATTTTCCGCCTACACAGACGTAGCCTGTTACCCCGGAAGAGCAGCCATGGCAGCCACCGTCGTTTTAAACAATCAGCACAGGTGCAGCATCTCAATCCACGGACACAACCCTCTCCAAGCCGAAGAAGCGGCGATGGCAGTTGAGCTTAGCCAAAGGGACGCCAAAGTTATAATCTCAGACTCCCCAGCACCCCAGCAGGCGTGCTGCAACTTTGCCAACGATCGCTTGCACGTCACAACACTTCGACCAATCAATCAGAGACCACCAACGAGACCAGTCAGGATTGTATGGGGACCAGCTCACAGCGGAATCCCCGAAACGAGAGCGCCAACCTTGTGGCTCGAGATTTCACCCGCCGAGCCAGCGCTGGTGAAACCGAAGCCGAGCCGGAGTGCATACAACCTTAAGTCACCTACCAGGAAATCACGCAGCACTATAGGGTGTCCCGTAAAACCAACTCTTTACCACAAAAATCGCTACCGAGAGATCAGAAAGGATTATTGCGTGCCCTCCAGGTCGATACCTTCCCACATCCTACCAGACTTCACCTCTTTGACCGGACACACTTTTCTCCACTTTGCCGCTTCTGTGGAGGTCCTGGGACTCAGACACATAGTGGGCGGCTGCGATATGTCTACCCACGACACCCCTAACATCCATCTTTCCACGGAGGTTTTGGAGAGAGCCTTGGCCAGCTCAGTCCTCGAAGATGAGCTGCGCCTGATCTAAAGGGCTGTCGACGGGGCCTGAGCTCAATGCATCCTGGAATGAGGACGCCTCTCTGTAGCATTTTCTAGATTTATTTGAAGTTTATTCTCTTTCTCCGCATGCATTGCGTTTGGTCATGCTTATAGTCTCCTTCTTCTCGATTTGGTAATCGCACGTACGCAGTGAGGGGGTTTAGCCATAGCTTGAGGCTTGTCTAATTATTTCAAAAGTGTTCATTAGAATTGGAAATAATGACGGATAACAGAAGAAAAACACATGCGCTCCTGAGGGGCGGGGCGAGATAAGTCATTGTATGAGTGCGCTAGCATAAAACAAAAGGTTACCATGTTCGGCTAGATGGTGGTGAAATACAAGGGAAGGAACAGCGCACATTTTGACGAAGGAAGGGCGCGCTTCGAGTGTGTGTGCCTGACCGTCCTTCGTCAAAATGTGCGCTGTTCCCTTCTTTGTACTAGTATAAAAGTCTTCCGGTGGCCATTATGCGAAAGATGAAGTATATTTCTTTGCTTGCATTGCCAAAGCTGCTCGGAAGGGATGAAAGAATTGAAGTGTTTAGCTCAAGTCTAAGGCGTTCCAAGGGGACAGTAGGGTAACATAGTCTTTGCTCCATGAACCATGAAACGGCGACATTCAAACAAATAGTGTTCTAATGATTCAGGATGATTACAAAACAAGCATGCGTCTCTTAACTCCTATCCTGACATGCTCAAATATATGTAGGGTTTATTTTGGAAGACGGCACTTTATGGCTGTTGGGAAACTTCACGTTGGCGGGAAGGACAAAACGACGAATTCTATGTGAATTTCAGGTGAGCATCCTTTGGTTCATCGAGCACACCGTTGAACCACTCCCCCCTGAGTGAGAAATATCTAGCAGTGATATTGATTCAGCTTTTGTCTGTTTTGCTTTTAATAGACGTGGTCCTGAAGAAATAGGCTGAGACGCTGGCTTACTTATGAGATCTACTGACGTCTGGCCATTGAAAAGATAAGCCGATAATTCGCTCAAGAGCATTACTACAAAAAAGGTAATTCGATGCTCAGGTGGCCAAAAAGACCGCTGATGTTGGTTAATGTACTTCACCGCGTTTAAAATACCATTCTAAGGAGAGAAACTTTCTTTTGCGCGCTGAGCCAACAACGGTGACCTCTTAGCAGGGATGCGGAAAAGTTAGGGAACCCGGTGCTCTTTAAAGTCCGGAAGCACTGGGACCACGAAGGGGAGCAAAGGCTGTATTTACGTATTTTTTGCATAAATACAATTTACATATGTCGGAGTCTCTTGGTCGGGCAGTCGCGGTAAAATAATTCTTTAGTGAGATATCGGCAATACATTTTCATTAAAAAAAATTTAAAAATATGCTCCATATTCGAAAACATTGTTAAAAAGATAATATTCAACAAAAAGATAATACCACCGGTTAGCTTTAACTGTCTGAAAACGTCTCACACACAGCACGTAAACCGCGTTGCACAATAAAAGCCGTAAGTTGATTAGTTACGGTTCAAGTGGCAGGTATTTTGTGGGACTTCATTCATCCGAAATTTCGAAAATGTCACCTTTTCTCGGGAAACGAGTTGTCGATAAAAAGGAGAGCGTTGAATATTTGCCGGCGACGGATCAAAGCATGCCTGAAAAACCGTCTATTGCAAAAATATGTTGGGTGGGCAGAAAGCGCACCTCATGAAACGGAGGCGGCACATACCCACGAAGAGGAGGAGTGTTGATGTGTCCCGCTCCTGCTTTTTTGATGATTCTGGAGTAGAATATGCGGTAATATGATGCGGATTTAGTGCTCATCGAACGCAGAAACTGTTCCGGTCCACGCAGAGATAAACCTTTTGTCGGTGAGTGTACTTTTCGGCCATTTACGACTATTTTTCGCGTAGGCCACGCCGGAGCGTAGCTAAGCCTAACGCCGACGGCCGCTCCTGGGCCTAAGCGGCAGCGCTACGAGACCATGCCCGAGGTGGAAATGGTAGAGGGGGTGGATATTTCCCCCGAAGAGGTCAACTGTCCAGGATGGCGTACGTCACTATCGAAGAAGAGGAAATCCCGCCCCGAGTACCCATCCTCGGAGGACACTTCACCTTCAAATACAAGCAGCTCGGTAAGCCGCCGCACGCCCGACCCACGTAGCACTGCAAGGCGATTGGCTGCAGCCTCGCGGCTCCCACACTTACCAAGGGGCCAAGTGTGTTATTATTCGTCCCAGGGACGAAACTGATGTGAAGAAAATGAGCCTGCACGCGGTCATGAGAGCCCTGACGACGGCGGCGGGAATCACTGAGGAAGCCTGCAAGAAAGACCTGCTGTGTCCTAACCCGATGCAAAATATTTACGTAGTAACGACGCCGGCTGTAAAAACGCGGAGGCATACGCCAAGCTAAACCAAATAATCCTTGGCACCAGGAAACATGCAATTGCTGCTTACGTAGCTGCGCCTGAAAACACGTGCAAAGGGGTCGTCCCCAACATCGACGCGCACCTCACGGACATTCAACTTAAAAGGGAACTGACACAAAAATTTTCCATCTTGTTTTTTTTGTTGCGATACGTAGCTAGTGACCTACTTATAACCTGTAGAAACCTCATTACCTTCAGCGTGCGACGGTTGTTTAATTAGAGGCAGTTTCAATGCGGCCAGTCGCAGTTTCGGTTTCATCGAGTGCCGCGAAACGATGGATTTTGTGGATTTTGTGTGAACAAAGCTGACCACGTGACCGTCGGAGGGATATCACCGAGCAGAGCCGCAGTAGCACTGTCGAATCTGCATCGACGGCAGTTTCTGCGAATGCCCTCACGTACTGATCCAGTGAGGCGCTTAATTAAAAAGCGACCGTGGATGTGAAGCAGGCGCTGCGAGTGCAAATGCTACCGCGGCTAAAGAACGACGCGCGACGCTCGAGACGGTGGGTGGCAAGACGAGCGCTGGGAGTAGCCGGCCGGTCTGCCTACAGGTCAGCCTACAGATGTGTTCGGATTAGCACTGCGGCGGATATTCGAGTGCTGCTCTCGTAAGCCGTGCAGATGACAATTTTTAATGCAACCCGGCATCGCATCATTAACTCCTTTCTCATGTAAGCTACCATGGTCGGGACGTGGGGACAATTTCGTGCAGCGGTAACAAGCTATCACTGGAGCTACCTACGACGGCCTGGGCCACTTCAACGCCGTGGCCGCCGCCTGCACAGTGACCGTGCGGCTAGCTCAGTCGGCTTTTCGTGCCTCCGGCGCGTTTTCGCATCCAATGGTAATAAACAGTAATAGAAACAGAGTGCCTGGAATCGCTGTAGAACTTTGGTCGCGGCCAGCTGCCCGATTAGCTGACGAAATCACGGCGCCTCCGCCGCCAACGATCGGGTCGTTCGTTCTTGAGACCAGAAGCTCCGCCCTCCGGCCCTCCGATTGGAGCGGCGAGCCGGGCGAGCCGGCGAAAAACGCCGGCAGTGCGGAAGCGGCAAACACAAACTCGTGACGTGTTTGGATGTTGTTTATTTACACAATACCCTCGGGATGTCGATTGCGCGTGGTCCTCTGCTGGTGGCTCGGTTGCGTTTCGGACACTTTAAAATTGATTTGAAATATGTTCTAGGCTGTATTCGCCGCTTATATTTTGCAGATCATGTATATGTGTTCCCACCAATCTATCTCGGAAGTTATCTCGCCTTCAAAATTTTGTGTCAGTGCCCCTTTAAGGAGCTTTTCGTCACCGAAAGAAATCCGTCGGTCCTCGTGGCCAAGCGTATCAAGACCTCTACGACTGTCGTGCTCCTCTCTGAGGGCATGCAGGTGCCGAGGTATGTCATCTTTGGCATGTGCCTCGTCAAGTGCTCGCTTTACAAGCGTCAAGTCGACGTGTGCTACTCGTGCGGCAAGCCGCGTCACCGAGCCGACGTCTGCATCAACTCCAAGCGGGATAATTGCAGGGGCTGCGGAGCCGAAAACCCGGGTGAAGAACACAACTGTAGACCGAAGTGCGGCCTGTGCGGCGGCGGCCACATCACCGGCGACAAGAGCTGCAAGCAAAAATTCTAAGTGCCTTTCCTTGTGCGTCAGCGCCGACGTCAGAGGAGCCGGGTGCGCAAACACCAGCGGTTGCAATCGCGAGACAGCTCCGGTGGCGCCGATGACTTCAACCACCAAGCGGGCGCCGGTGGCCTCTGCAGCGCCCTCAAGGGAGGGGCGCGCTCGCCCAGTAACAGAGGCGGCAGTTCGAATGTCGACACCAGTTCGAGCAGGTCGCAATCCAGGATGCGATCCCGTTCCGGTGCCAGGCGGAGCCGTTCGAGCCATCGGTCGCAGTCCCGGAGCCTACGCGGTTCGAGCAGGTCGCAGTTCAGGAGGCGATCGAGATCCGGACGTGACCGTTCGAGCCAGCAGGTGCGCCTGCAGTCTCCCTCCTAGGCTGATAGAGTCCAGGGCGGGCGGAAAACGCCGCCAACGTCGTCGACCAACGCCCAGGTAACGCCTAGGGCACTGCCAGAGCATATCAATAACAGGATAGACGAAGTATTGAGGGAAAACAAAGAAATTAAGGAGCAGCTCGATCAGCTCACACATGCTATCACCAATATGGCCGAGGAAAACATGAGACTTAGAGCCGAGAACGCCTCCCTTAAAACAGAGAGAGATCAGCTACAGTCGCAGAGGGGAACGACCCCATCGCGCAGCACCAAGCGTAGAATGTCTCCGTGCTCTCGGGGGGAGGAGGCGGAGGACAAACTTGAGGCCGTCATGCAAGCCTTGAGAAGGCAATCCGAAGACCTCAATGCAATATTCCAACGTATGGCCACGATGGAGAGTACCATGGCGGCACATATACCAAGTAATGCTGCACAATCTCACGGAGCTGTTGCTCCGTGAGATTGTGGGGATTACCTCACTCGGCGGTATGCCCAAACCCAAACGGACCCTGCAATGGCCAGTAAAACAAAGGACTTTCACATCTGGCAGTGGAACTGCGCGAGTTTCATGCAAAGAAGAGCCACATTACAGCAATATTTAGAATCGCAATCCGAGAAACCCCAGGTAAGCCTCCTACAAGAAACGCTCTGCGAAACCCTTAAAATTCCAGGATATCGAGTCGTCGCGGCTAGAGAGCAAGGAAAGAGAGGACTTGCCACGCTCGTATCTACGCAAGTTTCATTCCAAGAGCACGTGCTCAAAATCAATTCGACCAAGCTCGAACACATCATGATCGAAATTGTCCCCAATGTCAAGTGGAGCGCACGGCTTTTCATTCTCAACGTTTACGACTCCCCGTCTGATTATAAACAATCTTTCAACACGTTAATCTTCAAGGCTGCAACACTAGCGAGGGACGTACCCATTGTTATGGCAGGAGATTTCAACGCGGCGCACGAGGCCTGGGGTTACCAGAAAACAACGGTGCAGAAGAAGGGTTCTAGGCTCCTAGAGGCGGTCACGGACTGCTCGTTTAACTTGATTACGGACCCCCAATTCCCTACGCGGATTGGGACGTCCGTGACAAGAGATACAACACCGGACCTAACCTTCATAAAGAACATTCAGGAAGCGACCTGGCGCAATACCCTAGAGAACTTAGGCAGTGACCATTACATCTTGGCCACTACCCTTCAGATGGGAGCGCAAAAGCCCAGGCAACATAAAATCGTTGATAGGGACGCGTTTCGCACGATCCGTAAGGAAGACCAAATCGAATACGAGACACTGCAGGATCTTCTCGATAGGCTTAGAACGGATGTCGCGGCCGCCACCAAAACCGTCGAAGCCCCACCAAATATCTCGCAGATGGACGCCAGACTCGCGAATCTGCTTGAGGCAAGAAATTCAATTCAAGCAAGATGGCGCAAGCAACGACTCAATAGACGACTAAGGAAGAATACTGCGGAACTCAACCGCCAGATAGAGGAACACGCACTCACACTCAATACTCAGAAATGGGACGAGATCTGCGCCTTCACAGATGGTCGCATGCGTATGGGTGGAAAGTGGAATCTACTCAAGAAGCTCATCGACGACTAACAGTGGAAAGACAATCAACAACTCGCACTCGACAAACTCATGCAGAACCTGCGAGCGTCGGGCATGACGAACGAAAATATTTTCGATGAATTAGCTAGCATCTACCTCTCTGTGGGTCAGAGCTCAGACCAAGACTACCCCGAATACCAAGGAGAAGAGAACGAGATTCTTGACGCCCCAATCACGGAGCAGGACGTCTGAGCGGCTCTGCAGGAGCTCAACAGCCGTTCTGCCCTGGGGCCTGATGGTGTCACGAACCGCATGCTGCGTAACCTCGACGCCAAATCGGTCACGACCCTCACGGAAGAAGCGAACAAGGTCTCGACAACTGGCCAAGTTCCCAAAAGCTGGAAAGAAGCAACGGTCGTCATGATTCCCAAACTGGGTAAGCCCCTAGCGCCCGAGAACATGAGACCGATCTCGCTGACCTCTTGTGTCGGCAAAGTCGTTGAACACGTGGTCAACGCAAGGATCTCACGTCCCATCGAGCAAGAAGAGATCTTCCCGCACAACATGGTCGGCTTTAGACCCGGACTGTCCACGTAAGACGTCATGTTGCTTCTCAAGAACCAAGTCCTGGAAGTGTATTCGAGAGATGTCAGGGGCATCCTAGCCCTGGACCTCACAAAAGCCTTCGACACGACTCGTAACCAATACGTGTTGAAGATGATATCGAAACTAAACCTCGGCAGAAACTTTCACTCATACATAAGATCCTTCCTCAGGGACCGCACGGCCTTCTTCAAACTCGGCCAGGTGCGGTCGAAGGAGTACGGACTCGGTCCGAGTGGCACACCGCAGGGAGCAGTACTGTCTCCGCTGCTCTTCAATCTCATTATGCGGGACCTGTCCCTCGAGCTGGGACGTATCCCCGGAATCAATCACGCTCTGTATGCGGACGCCATCACGGTCTGGAGCCGTTGTGGTTCGGAAGCTGAGACGGAAGAAGCCCTGCAAACGGTGCTAGACATCACAGAAGAGTACCTTCAGGACACGGGACTAAAACTGTCGCCGGGCAAGTCGGAACTCCTGTTATACAGGTCCAACCGTAAGGGCGGAGCGAGGCAACCGCACCCCAATCAAGCGGCCATCGAGCTGCGCACGGGAGACGGCTCCGTCATACCGAAGGTTGATGTCATCAGGATTCTCGGTATGCTCATTGAAAGTCGATGGAACAACACCAAGACCATCGAGAACCTGACCGGTAAAACGGAAGCGACGATCCGACTCATGGTGCGCGTCTCCAACCGCAGGGGTGGCCTCTCCGAGCGCAACCTCCTGCGACTGTACAACGCCTTCCTAATGAGCCACATTAACTACGTGGCGGGTGCCCTCGACTGGTCCCGCACGGAAGAGAGTAAAGTCGATACGCTCATGAGAAAGAGCATAAAGAGGGTGCTCAGTATCCCCTTATCCGCAAGCACGGAAAAGTTGGAGCAACTGGGCATCCACAATTCACTGGTCGAAATCGCAGAAGCGCAAAGAACCGCGCAAGAACACAGGCTGCTTTCCACCAAGGCCGGCAGGAAGATTCTTGGAGACATCGGCTACATGAACGAAGATTTTGTGGATCACACTGCACAGGTCCCCGGAAAGGTGAGGGAAACGTTCCAGTTAGACCCGTTACCGAGGAATGTACATCACCAATATAACGAGGGGAGAAGGCGAGCCAGGGCCCGAACCATCTTACAGCTCGCAAATACAGGATCGGCCAAAGCTCTGTTCGTTTGGCATGGCAGCGGTGGATGTCAAAGGAAACCTCGTCACCTCGGCGTCCTTTTATGCACCAAAGGCCACTACGGCCGAACAAATCGCCTTATCCATCGCCATGACGGAAACCCGGTTTAAGCAAATCTACACGGACTCCCGCTCGGCGGCAAGAGCCTTCCTCAAAAGAACTATTGCCAAAGAGGCAGCCAGGATTCTACATAGAAGAAAACAAGAGACGTTCCATAACATCACATGGTTCGCGGCCCACATGGGCCACGGTGTCCACGACACCCTCCCCAACGCCAACGAGTTCGCTCACGATCGCGCGCGAGAAACCGTCAGCCGCGGCGATCGAACAGGCCGAGCTCCCGAGGCCCCCCCAGAGTTCCGAGACGCGTTACTCACGTTCAACGAGGTAGTCACACACTACCAAGTTACGCGAAGAACACTCCCGCTGGCCCACCCTGCTCTCACACACCCACAGTCAGCAGCATTTAGAATGCTTCAGACCGGTTCCTTCACAACCAGGAGCCGGTTTAGCTTATTTCACCCGGACATTGACCCTCACTGTCCTCTCTGCGACGCAGCTTACTGTAACTTAGACCATATGATATGGCAGTGCCCGGCGTTACAAGAGGACGCCGAACTCATCACAGAGGAAGAATGTATCATGGCGCTCCACAGCAAAGACTACTACACACAACTCCAGGCTGTCCAGAAGGCCTGCGTTAGGGTGGAGGTCCTAAACCTCCCGCCACCCGCGCAGGTGCGGCCCGCGTCTACTCTGGACGGTCGTCTGAGCCGCTAGGTTAGACCTTCCGGACCTAATAAAGTTCAATGTCTGTCTGTCTGACCGCATGAAACGGGGAAACGGGACAGGATGGCTGAAAAAGTATTTGAAAGACTAGACATTTTTCGATGCGTCTCTTTTGATACTCTTATACTGGCTCATGTCTTGCCACGCATAGAGGTTTGGGTTTCTTCATTTTTGCAGGCAGGACAATGCCTTTAAACATGCGACCGAAAACTTCATTACAGGAGTTGTGTATCAAGAAAAATAAATACATGGTGCGGTGTTTAAGAGACAGCGCGTATGGTCCACTCTCCTAGCTGTTAACGATTTTTTAAACTTTGCGATGAGAACTAGCGCCGGGTATACGCCTCGAGCTTTGCGACCGCTGCGCCGCCTGCCGCCGCTTCTCCGCGGCGTTGACGGGATTTGCGCTGCGTGACTGATAGGGGCTCGTGTAGTGTTTTGGTTCTATTTCGCTTCTTTTCGCCTTTCCGCGCCCTAAAAAAAACTTGTTATGGTGACGACTATAGGCAAAGAGTACGTTTAGGTCACTTAAAAAGCAGCTGCGTCTTCGTAGAGTACGCGATCGCCTGCAAGAGCTACCCGGGGACGCGGTTCTGCGCGCTTCGTCGCCGCTCTCCCGGGCGTCGGCGACGGCAGCAACATGTCACCCCTGTCACCTCCAAAACATCAGGCACAAATGAATTCTACTGACGCCTAGTTTAGACCTGATACTGGCACTATGAGAGGTTGGCTTCATTTCGCATATATACGCCGCAGAAAAATATGTTTCGGGGATGTAATTACCCAATCCCGGACAATAACTTATGCCTTTTATAAGAATATAAACCATGCGAAAATGTAAAGTATATTCCAAGCCTGTGCGTCGTTAAATATGTGCCCACACACGCCATATAGCAAGAACCAAGGAAATGAAACCACAGGAAAATAAATGCTGTGCCAATGCGGAATTTAGAAACATAGTAGCTCTAACGGAAATGAAAAAAAACAAAAAACAGTGCAGCTTCTGCCATGCTAAAGACGTTCGTCTAAACTTAAGCCAGGTAGGTTTCACTAAACGAACTATACGCGAAATGCACTGCTATTTCGCGAGAATTCGGTGGGGGGGGGGGGGGGGGAGGGGGACGCCGTGTACAAATGCGGAGCGGAATCAAGCAATGAACGTTTTAGTAATCCCACACATAAATCTCGGGTTCACTTTCCTTTTGTTTTTCTACTTCAATGAAGAGCTGATCGTACGGCGGCCGCATTTTTGGAAGTATACAGGGTAGGCTGTTCAACAAGCGATGAAATGTGTCGTTGGAAGAGTGTGGTATGTGATAAAGCCCTCTGATTTCAGTTTCTGGTTTATTCTGCAGGCTCCCTGTGCCATATGACGATATTTCGAAGAAGCATTTAGTCACGGACGCGGATTATATTGTAAGCCCGTCTCCGCGCTGCTCGCAGAGGATATATGTAGCAAATGAAGGTCTGCGGGCGCGCACCTCACGACAAGACGACTCTGTCGTGTGCTGATCCCCGAGTATAATTATGCATTGTCCATCGTACGTTTGTTGAATATTCCCGAAATTAACACAGACTGGCTTGTAAATGGTGGTTATCAATATCTGAGGTATAATATTGGCAAACGTAACTGGTGTGCTGTCAGGTATGAGTGCTCCGCTGATTACGTAAGCGCACGAAACTGATTTAAATCGTAGTGTATAGCCGTAGCATGAACATCTGAGGAACAGGTGGTTACGGAGGCACGGCTAGTAAATTCAGGTCAGTGTAACTACAATCGGCTCCATCATACGCCGGTTCTGCGGCGCTGGCCTGTGACACACACCTGGCGCTTATACAGACCGAAAATACCACACTAAGATCGCGTATGAAACATTAACACTCTCGTAAACATACCCCATTTGCGAACAGAGTGACTGCTCCACACAAACATGAATTTCAAACGCCCACAAACGGTAAATCTCAGTCGTGAACGTGCCGCAAAAGCAGCGGCGGCACTGGGGAGCGGGGAGCGGACTCCCGCGCCTGCTTTCGAAACGGGCCGCTAGGGGGATTTCAGTGGCGCCCCTACAGGCCGCGCTCGAGGCGTATATTTCCTCTGTTATTTCATCGCCCATTTGACCCATATGGATTTATCCCTGAAGCTAACGGCCAGGCTCCTGGAGCCGCCCCCGTGTGTGCTGAAATTAGCCCGCCCTAAAGACGTTGCGGTAGTTTTGCTCTGCGAACATACTGCGCTTCCATTCGAATGAATTTTCGTAGTGTAGGAAAATTTTCACATACGTTACTAATACATAAGCTTCCTTTTTTTAACTACCGAAGCGTAATCCATCCGTAAAGCAAGCAGTGTGATGCTTGTATCTGTACAAAAAATGCGTATTTCACGCAGCTAGAACATTTAATAATTGTGATATTCTAGATGTATTGCTCTTCTAAAATAACAAAAAAACGAAAAAAAGTGAAATGGAAAAGCGGTGTTTCAAGGCTTACGCGTTACTAGGCATTTTTAATAATTTCTGTACAATTTCGTTTTTTGCTTTTGTGTCAGGGCAAAAAAGTATCTTGCCGAAGCTTGTAAAATATTTAAAAAAATTTTTTGTCGACCCAGACATCCCATCTGCTCACCTTAATTTTTTTCGAGGCTACAGAGAACGCGGTTAACGCGGTTAAATATCAGGCAGCAACTGGGATCACTTTCCATTAAACTGTATATATATATATATATATATATATATATATATATATATATATATATATATATATATATATATATATATATATATATATATATATATATATAGGGGCGGCGCTAGTTGACCGGGCTCTGAGCAGTCGTAAATACAACACCCCGCGGTATAGTCGAGAGGGGAGTCGCCGCGGAACTAGCTCAATGGTAGAGCACCGCACGCGTTATGCGGAGGTTGTGGGTTCGATTCCCGCTTCCGGAAAAAACGGCGCATTTTTTCTCGACTTGAATTTTCAATTATTTATTCCTGCATAAAAAAAAGGGCAATCATATCTCATTCGGCACTATAAAACACTGTTAAAACGCCAAACAGCACTGGCAATAAGGACTGCAACTTTGGTATGTGTCCTTACGGAATCCCTCGTCCCGTACGTCTCTGTTCTACAAAATGCATTACGAGGGTTCTGGCTTCAGCAGTCTGCAATGCCTGTGGCTATCCCCGACTTCCGACCACGTCTTACGTGCGGCCGCTGGGAAAAGACGTTCTACGTCTTCCCGCGTTGGTCGAGGGGCGGCGCTAGTTGACGGGGCTCTGAGCAGTCGTAAATACAAAACCCCGCGGTATAGTTGAGAGGGGAGCCGCCGCGGAACTAGCTCAATGGTAGAGCACCGCAAGCGTTATGCGGAGGTTGGGGGTTCGATTCCCGCTTCCGGAAAAAACGGCGAATTTTTTCTCGACTTGAATTTTCAATTATTTATTCCTGCATAAAAAAACAAAAAAAAGGGCAATCATATTTCATTCGGCACTATAAAACACTGTTAAAACGCCAAACAGCACTGGCAATAAGGACTGCAACTTTGATATGTGTCCTTACGGAATCCCTCGTCCCGTACGTCTCTGTTCGAGAATATATATATATATATATATATATATATATATATATATATATATTCTCAAAATAAAAAAGAAGGGCCGTCACAGCTATGATAGTAGAACGACTTCATAACTGAATAACGTGTAATCAGTGATAAGCGCCGTGCAAAAATATGAATTGTGGTGTTTTCTTTAGTGCAAGGGGAAGAAACTACAAACGTTTGGTTATGTCTTTAACATTGATAAGTGTTGGCACTCATAAATAACGAGCGCCGTCACAAAAACATTATTTTTGTATGTCCGGAATTTTAATATATTCTCTGCAGTCGCAGCTTGCAGACAAAACGTATATCTGTACCGGGCATGAGGTCGATTGATTAATTGTAGGGTTTAACACGCCGAAGTGACGCAGGCGATGAGGCGCGCCGTAGTGGAGTGCTCCGGATTAATTTTGACCACTTGGGGATCTTTACCTTGCACCGAAATCTCGTACAGCCGGGGTTTTGTGCTTTTCGCCTCCATCAGGAAAATGAACGCCGCGGCCGGGAATCGAACTTGGGCGTGAGGTCACAAAGAGCATGCCATGCGATGTGAGACACAATGACACAGCAATGCGAGAGAGAAGGCCCCTATTAAGGCGTAATGCTGCTTCTGCTAACGGAATTTACCTTCCATCTTGACTAAATGAAGCTCGGTCACCGCTAATCGTGTTTGTCTTTTAACAGGCGCAACATTAGTGCTGGTAAATGCCTTATGTAGAGCGTGGAACGCCGATGATAAGCCAAGACTTCGAAATAAGCGGCCCGAATGCCGCCGTCCCGCGGGCCGAGCTCGCATCAACCACTAATCCAGTCCCGGAACGGTGGCGCCGCGGTGGCAGTATTTCGCCCTAGGCGCAGTGTTGTACACGTTCCTCTAAAATAGGAACGTAAGCTCGTTCGTCGTTCTTGCCAATTTTGAAACGAGTTCCTGTTACAAGGTACTTTATTGCGAAAGGAACACGTTCCAGTTCCACTTCAAACATAGGAACGTGTCGTTACATTAACCTTACATTCCATTTTTGAAAAAAATTAAAATACGATTTCGGTTAATCCTGAGGCGAAATAAAGTGACAAAAATAAAAGTCACATCGAACTACGTATATTATACGAATATAAACACCGCCTGCAACAGATTGTCTGGGGATGAAAAGCATCCAAAGAAACGCTCTTAGGCAAATTTTTTCAGGGAGCACCGGACAAACTCGCGGCTTGTCTAACTGCGCCCCTGATATACAAATTCACATACAAAACAGAAGAAATGATTCAATGATCTCAGATAAACATATCAAACGCACGAGGTGCCTCTGGTTTACTCACGTTCGGCCAACTGACCGGACTCAAGCTTCCCTATATCCATTTTCTAGCGCTCGCCCTGACTGTCCAAGAACACCAAACACTGCGGTTTCATTGCGCAAAAACCACGCCTCGAGGACCTAGTAACTAACACACACTAATCCGCTCATTGACCAGGTAAACGAAACCCAAAGATTTGTACTCGAACAATTGCGTGATCCGCACTCTTAGTCTGACTCTCAGGTACTCATCAAAGCACAAGTATAACACAGGTTGAAACCAGGGTGTCAGAACGAAACAAAAACCGGAAACGAAAGACTAAAAAAAAATCGGTACCTTCGGCCGGAACGAAAACGAAAACGTAACGATATTTATTATTTTGTTCAGGAGCGAAACCGAAAAAAATTATTTCGATTATCGGTTTTGGTGGGAATTTCAGGTATTTCACGATTCATTTCAATTTCCATTCAGCGAAATGGGAAATTGCCGTTGATTTGCGGGCATGAAATCGCCTTTCTTCTCTCTGGCACCCACTCTCCTTCGGAAGGCTTGCTGCCTGCTTCTATACTCTCTCCGTTTGTGCTCACTGCCGAGCTCCACGCGTGATTGCCGCGGGCATCTGGCTTCGACGGAGACGTCGCGGCCTTGTTTATTTATTTATTTATTTATTTATTTATTTTATAACAAAATACCCACATTAGACCTACGGAAGTGTTTTGGGGGGTGTGATGCATAAGCCCTCTCCGACTGTCGTGGATCCCGCGTAATACTATCACCGCGCATATTGCGGCGGATACTTCCTATCACCTCGCCTCGGTTCCACGACCGCTGCCCTTGCTGATAACGGACCCACATGAACAACTTGTCCAACTAAAGGAACATCTGCGTCGCGCCACACACGCTCTCATGCCACCGTGTGGAACAGACCTTCCCATTGAGCTCGCTCGCTGGGAGGAGGTCCTGCTGCGTAGACTTCGAGTTGGGGTGGCCCTATCTCCTGCGGTAACCCGGGCGTGGCCACCACGACACCATGCCCCGTTTACCAACACCTGCCCCTTCTGTACGGTTCCTGCCGAAGACGCCTACACCAACCACCTGCTATGGACGTGCCCTTCCCTGAGTGCAGCGAGATCCAGACACCTTCGCGGCATAGGCCTGCATCCGGGGAGACCCCCTGATCTCCAACGATGGCTGTGGGGGCCCCACCACCGCTGTCTTCAAGATTTCCTCCGGGAAACGGGTGCCAACTTGTACCTCTAAGACCTTATGCCAAAGGGCATACTATCGCAAAAAAAAAAAAAAAACACGAATATTCCAAAATACGACATAAGTTCAAGGAGCAAAGAATATAATCTTTGGCATGAACAAAATCATGCCCCAGCAGCGCAAATAGCAGAATACAGCCACACACTCAATAAAAACAACAGCTACAAATCATGTTGCACTTGAAGGCAAGTGCTGCCAGAGCGCCGCGGAAAACATTTCTTAAGGATAAAGCAAGTGTCGGGCAGAGTATTCCTATCTATTATAGTTTTTGGAAAAATACGCTTACAATGTGGATGTGCGCCATAATTATTCACCAATTTTTGTCCTGTGATCCCTTCGTCCGGATATATATGGGGGTAGGGGGGTTGCTGAACGGATGGTGTTAATCTATTGCGGTTCTGAGATAGTTTATAATCGCCGTTTTATCGAACGCCGTCTTATCGAATGCCGTTTTATCGAAGCACCTACATCCGTTTTATCGAAAGTGTGGTTTTGCGGCTTTCTTTTTAATTTTCGGGGTTTATATCGTTTAACTGGCCATTGCTTTAACCAAACCTGCAGTGAGCTTCATTCTGCATTGTCTCTGCCATTGATTACCTACCAAAACCCGCCTACATATGTTGACACGTCTTTCTTGTGTTTTCGATCACCTTTGTTTTATTCGAAAATGTTTTTGCGCCTTCATTGATTGCCCTCAAGCGTATATGTCCCTCTTGTGTATATTACAGAATTTGCCACTATAGCAGGATCCCTAACCCAGTGCGCAATATTTCATAGATTTGCATCGGTTACTTAGGTTGGCGCTGCGAAATATATCCCTTGCGCCATGGTTCATCAATACGTGATCCAAACTCTTGCCCCACCCCAACTTTTCTAGTCACGTGGTTTGCACGCGACTCCTAACGAGACCTTGTGGTCACTTTGCTTGCACATGGAAAAAAATCTTGCCAAGAACTTCGGAAATATTAAGGCTATATGAGAACAGGAGGGGGGGTAGGGTTCCGACAGTGAAAGTGAGGACCCAAAAGAGGTCGTGGAGTCTAGGACAACTCGTCACTACTGAAACTGTCACAGCCAATTTATCATAGGTGAACTCGTCAAGTAGGACAAGTCGAAATAGGCCATCTCGCAGTTGGTGAACTCGTAACCTACAACAACTGGACTCCCGTCAAAATATACGTCTTTTGTTAATCATGCTCAAATAAAAAACACAGGATTTCGCATAATTTTCTGCTTATGCGCCCCTCATTCGATTCCACAACCTTAACACGGCCGACGAGCCAGCGCATTTTGTTGGTTTTTTGTGTGCATTGTTAAGCTAATCGGAAGAGGCCATATTCAATTTTGTTTGTTTGATCAAAATGTTTTTCAATTTCACATTTTTATTTCCAAGTATTCGTGTGACGGCGCTGTATTGAGTAGGCCTTCACGATTTTTTTATTTTTGGTGTTTAATATTTTGATCTTGCCGTTTTTTATGCCCTATGATAAAAGGTAAAAGAGTATGGGCGCAAAACCCCAGACATGATGTGGTGCAATGGGGGGAGGGGGGAGGGATGAAAACGAACCAACTTGTAGTATGGTGACTAATTTCGTAACCAACGTTTTCTCGTTTGTTCTAAGGAAGGCATCGAGAACAGTAGGACAAGGCTTGCTAACCTTCTGGCAACTAAACTCAGTGCCCATCAAGAATTAAGAATTCAGAAATCGGGAGAGACTTTTGCTAGCGTTCCAATTAGATTTGTGACATTGGACCTACAAGCACCAAGAAGTGCCTTACTTATCTAGAACATACGTGGCGAAATAGTTTTGTTGTGTGCCGGCATAAAAGTGGTGCATACAAAAAAGTACGAAGCATGTGGAGGCATTCTATTGATTGATTGTAGGGTTTAATGGGCCGGCGCAACACTGGCGATGAGGCGCGCCTTAGTGGATGGCTCCGGATTAATTTTGACCCCATGGGGATGTTTAACGTGCGCCGGAGACAAGATTTGCAAATTACATATCGAGGAAGAAACTAAAAAAGCATACTGGAAATTTTGTTACACAGGAAGGCCGGGAAAAAAACTTTCGATAAAACGGCTTCGATAAAACGTCCTTCGATAAACCAGTGTTCGATAAAAGGGCGTTCGATAAAACAGCTTCGATAAAACGGCGTTCGATAAAACGGTGTTCGATAAACAGTCCAGACCCCTCTATTGCTACATGCTCTCATACAATTTGTTTTAAGATTTTAAACAGGAGTTTTACAGTGTTTTATGAGACAGGCCGTTTTAGACCTTTAACAATAAAATCACAACTATACGAGATGTCAAAAAATTTTTTAGCATCACTTCATCTTCTTTAACATAATCTCAGAATTCTCAATGTTTTTTAACAATTAAACAAATATCAAGTTTTCTCACCTAAACACGAACCGTTATGAACCGTTACGAACCATTTTTTTTTCAAAAAGTTCCGGAGCTGAAACGGAACGAAACTTTTTATGGAATGAAACTGAAACCCAAACTAAAACGATTTCGTTCCGGCACTCTGGTTGAAACCGACCAACTGAAGCAACTCAGAACGGTGGCCGTCGACCTTTGGGCGGCGTCTCTCAGGTATTGTCCATACAGTTAGCGACAAAATTATGCCCAAAAATGACGAAATACCTGTTCTTCGTTAGCACGACCCCTGGAATGCAAAAGGGCCTGGCACTCCCGTCGACCCATTCCCGCCAGTTCGGCGATATACCGCGACGTGACGAACTAGGCGCGTACTCTGCACCTTCGAGCAGTACAACATCCTGAAATACGGCGTCGCGCCCATAACCAGCGATACTTCCAATGATCTCACCGGGAGCGCAACTCCCCCGACAATGCTACCGCGCCTTGCGCGCATTAATGCGGTAATTACTCCTGACAATATAGAGATACGATGGTTTCTCAAGGGACCTGCAGCGCCGCTCGGACTTAGACAACCTTTCTCTGGAAGGGAACAAATCTATCGCATACTGGCGTGAACAGACAAACTATGAAAGGTGAAAAGCATTCTCGTGGCGGCGCTATTCACCCGTCGGACGCATTCGAGTAAGCTAAACCGGCATGAAAGCAAGCACAAGCTGCGGACCGCCGCGTGGTTATTCATCTGCCCTTGACCTTCGAAGCAGCACGTTCCGCTGTACACTCTTAGTCAATTCCTGGTTATACGACCCGCATGCAGGCGGGCCGCCGCGTCAATTTAAAGCCGCTTATAAAGCGGTGGTTCAGGCGGCCTCGAGCGCAAGCGGCCCGCCAAACACTCGGCCCACCGAACACGCGCCCCGGCGTTTAAGCGGCCCTCGCGAGGGCCGCCTAACTAGAGGGCCACGTAAGCCCCGGGCCGTGTGTTCGGTGGGCCGCTGGCCGCAATTTTTGTACGCGGCCCGTTATGCTAATCTAGTCCCGCTTACGAAGCTGCCCCCAAATCATACGGCCCCTAAAATAAGCGGCCTTGTTGCTTTCCACCAAAAAAAAAGAAAAAAAAATCCACACGGCCAGAATTGATTTCATCCATTTTTTTTGCGCTCACATTGACAGGCGAACGCCGGCACCCCGTGACGAATGCTCTGACACATGCTACATCATGCGAGACATTTAAGCACATAGACGTAACCCTACGGACAATCGAACCTGGGTCCATTATATACAACACATCAAGAGGTGGATATCATAACCACTGCGCCACGACCCACGGGCTGCTGGGCAGTGCAAACATGGGCTTATCAGTATTCTGCATGCTGTTGCGCGTCAAGCAGGAGTCTTAAATAACACATTCGGCGGCGAGTGGCTTTCTTTAGACCACCGTTTTTGAATCGCTCTACCAAGGAGGCATAATACTACGGTTTGAGGGAATTTAAGTACACTGTTACGAGCGGAAACCTTTTGTCATGCTGTGTGCTCGTTCCAACAGTATGATGCGCTGTGCGGGGATTAATTCCATCGATGCAAACGGAATCGATAACAGGTATTCTGCCTGGATACCAAAAGTATTCTTGGCCATTGGCGGAAAGTGCCCCCTATGACAATGCTTGCAAATAACTAGCACAAAAGGCGCACTGTTGTACTGCAAATCAGAGCTGTATCGTCACGAGTGGCAAGTATACCAAGCATGAAATGGTGTACTCGATCTTTTCTGCTCGTCGTAGCTCTTCTGATGGTGCGGTTACATGCCTTGACCTTTGTTTTTGTAATAGGGGGGCGGTAGTAAATTACGCATCTGGTAATGTAACGAACCAATATTAAATCACTCACTCTACCTAACCTTGTGTCGCGATGCCTGCAGAATTGCTGCGTTGACGCCCAGGTAAAGAGCCGTCGGAAGGCCAGATACTGCGTTTTGTTTTATGGATCGCGAGCACACAAATATCTTAGCGTTTTTTGCGCAGACCGGACAAGCGCTCGGCTGTGTAACTTGTAACGCCCTGCATTTCCAGAAAAATGCAGGTTTCGCAGATGTTCCACCTTTAATCGTTATAACATCGTAAATGAAGACCATTAGTGAAACGATATTTTGAAAACTAAAAATTAAAAAAAAAGAACATAAAAAATGTCAGAAAATGGCGGACCGTAACATCCTGCATTTCCACAATAATGCAGATTTAGCGGAAATTCCACTTTTAATCGTTATCATAGCGTAGATGGAGATAATTAGTCGAAATGAATTTTGAAAAACTAAATAACAAGGGAAGTATAAAAACTACGGAAAATGCTGAGCTTTGTAACGCCCTTTATTTACAAAAAATGCAGATTTGGCGCAAGTAACACCTGTGATTATTATAATAGGGTAAATGGCGATAATTGGACGGACAGGACTTAGAAAAACCAAGAAAATTGGCTTTAAAAGATTCACACTCAAGAGAAGCGGCATAAGAATGCTGCGCATTAGTAGACATTTCTCTGAATTTATGCGGTATTTTTTAAGTGGCCTCGTTTCATTCGCGCTTCCATTATGAGCGAGTTATTATTGTACGCGGAAGCGCAAGGTCGCGGTTCAGCATTTTCAACATTTTCAAGGCAGTTCACCAAAGCCATAGCACCTGGGCATGAACGCACCCTTGTGCATGGAAAGTTAAGATCATATAAAACAATGCCACAAACAAATGGGTTGCAATAGCTGCAATTACCCTAAAACATTTTTAATTTCTGCCCTTCTGGAACATCTTCATGACCTCTGTTTTCATGCAATGAGGTTTTACCTTTATAATCTCAGTGTTTTGCCCCCTGATTTATCAGGCCTCAATGCACATACCACGAAATAAAAAAACTCCCTATATTCATAATGCTATGTTACAAGCAAGGCTGTAAAGAAAGTATGAGTATACGTTAAACCTATCCTGATCTTGAAGTGATAGTCTACTCATACAAGCTTGGGACACGAACAGAGAACTGAGTTGGGTATGTAAATGTTAAGTATTTTGTCATTCTCGAATTCATGGCCATGCACAAGTGTGAGATGAAAATTACATAAATTGCACCATGTCCAAGGAACGATGTTTTCTTTTTATTTGATATCCAAAATACAAATGTGAACACAAAAGACGTATACTGAACAAATAAAAATTTTATCAGATTGCCCTTATGGAACACACAAATGAAATTTAGTTGAGGAAGAGCAAATAACGACCTCTCAAGATAACATTATTGTTTTCATTTATGGAATTTTCAGCAGCTTGCTGCTTACAAAACAGGGTGGAAACTCGTCTTTTTTGCAGGCTACTGCTACTATAACGTCCAACGTTTGGCCTAAAGCTGGCGGGTATCTCATGTCCTTAATGTAATACATTACCAAACAAAGAAAAAGTACATTCTTCGGGCTTCAATTATGGTCCAGCTACACCACTTCCGATGATGCAGATGGCCTTTGTAGAATCGCCCCTAGCAATCTTTAGCCCGGGAGCTGCTGCTTCGGGAATTTTGTCGCACTGGAATGGAAACAGGGTTGTAAACATTTCAAAAACTTTGAGTCACGGGTAGCAATGTGTTGTGTTGGCCCTGCGTGAAGAAAAGAAATGGCAGATGAATAAGTGACCAGGTACAAAAGGGGTGCATTATTTATCGGCGGTAACAGTATAGCCTGAAGGGGCGCAGCAGAAGTATCACCAGCGCGTTAGCAGATATGTGAAAATATAATAAATCAGGCAAGTGCATCGCTGTAGTTTAAACAATTATTTCTTTCTTAGTGCTTGTAGGTTCAAACGCTCTCCAAGGAGACGTTTTCTTCATATACATAGGAAGGACGAGCGCTTTTTCAGTGCAAAGGCATGCGAGAAAACGTTGCCATAATTTTATTTGACGGAGACGCGTCAATTGCACGTCGAAAAGAAACTCTGTTCACTGTTACATACGTAGGGTAATGTGCCCTAGTTTCTTTTTATGAAACAATTTCCACCAATAGTATGGTGCAAAACATTTTATTAAAGTTGGAACAAGATTGCTAGTAATATCTTTTGCTAAAGCATAGGTAAACTGCGCGCACCAAACAACAGCCAGCGCATCTTTAACATTAAAAAATTAGAAGCCATCGCTTCGAGCGACCTCCACGCCGGCGACGCGCCGCGTTTGCGCTGCCAATGCTATCGTGTTTCAGCAAACCGCGAGTTGACACTCCAGACAGGGAGAGAGAGAGAGAGAACAAACTTTATTTTCCGCAGGACATAAGTCCAGGTCCTAATTTCAAAGTTCAAGTCACCGGATCCACGTAGTACTCCAGACAGACGACAGCTGTGGCGAACGCACCAAGATGGTGGCTGGTGTTACTCATGAATGTTGCATCATGTGAAAACTTTACCACTTAGACGCACCGTAATGAAGTTTACAAATCGCCACAGAACCAAGGCTACTCAACGCGCCAGAAAAGTCACTAGCCGAAACGACGACGCGAAAACCTAGTTACAAAAAAAGTTACATAACTTTTCGCTACGCCTACCGAAAATGACAAGCAGTGGCCATGGAATATTGAAAAATACAAAATTGAAACTGTGTTTCATGTGCCTTGACATGGACAATGAAACGCGTGGAAAAATGCAATTTCTTTATGACACCACGGTACTCATTACGGCAACGGAAGTACCTCACATGTGCAAGCGTTTTCATTTTTGGATGCAGAGCATCTGATTCACTCGCCTTGTCCCTCCGGCGTCGTCGGCGTTGTCCGCCCCTCCCCCATCCTCCTCGCCGCGCCAGCTGCGCTCTCTGCCGCTCACCCCCTCTCCTCTCCGATAGCGAACACTCTCTCGCGAGGGGTATTGCATTGGATTCGATTGGATTGGCTTGGATTGGATTGGATTAAGGTGAATTGTGTTGGATTGTGTTGCGTCATAGCCGCGGCAGACGCGCTGGGGCCGGCGCATGTGCAGTACACTCTCTTCCGCTGTTTCCTCTCCTTCGGGCGCGCTGCGCATATAACCGGTGTGCCGTTCTCCGGCGAAGCAACATCCACGCTTGGCTCAAACACCTGGAGTCCACGCCGCTTTACAAGTACGCCAACGTCGTCATCAACTGGGACCGGCTTGCGCAGTCCCCTCAACGTTATGCGCGCTATAAAACGCGGTCTCTTCGCCGCTACGCCTATGGGTCGCATCTACACAGGGGTTCCCGCGAGGTGAGGTGGGAGTTTTCACCTGGATCCCAAAACGGCCGCCGCACAGGGAAACCGAATCCTCTCTATAAAGCACGTCAAGTTTACCGTACGGCCCCGGGTATCGGAGAACAATTTTGGCGCGGGTTTCGTACGACTACGAAAAAGGCATAATTTCATGGCCCTTACTAGTTGTCTGCAAACACTAATTCTTACAGTCTGCGCCCCCCCCCCCTCGAAAAAAAAAACAAACAAGAAATCCAGGGACTTACCTATCCTTTCGTGTTCAACGGGGCTATGCCCGCAATGCACACTCCAGCCGGCTTTACATGGCGCCGCTGCTTAGCTTGCGTGACTGGTGGCCCTAATAAACCCATCCGATTTACACCACCCCAGAAGCACACATTTGATGTCAGCGAAAGCGAATGTGGTCAAGAAAGTGTGAACGCTTGGAACTAAGTATGAACTACATAGAGCAAGAGTCAAAGCGCGGGCCCCCAACTTGCTCCGGCATGAAATTCCTCGCACGTGCGCGATAGAGACAAATCACCGTACCACAACTCACCGCGCGCAAACTTTTTTCCACTCCTACAGCGCATGTGCGCGCGAGATATTTTTGTGAATGTTTTTCGGCTTTCGACGCGTCGTCGGGCGCGCGTCGTCGGCCACCGCAAAAGGAGCGCGCGGGCGATTGTGTGAGGAGGAATACGCGCATGCGCCGCAAGCCACACATATCACTCGGAGCTTCACGATCGCCCCTCTTTTTTATTTTATTCCTGTCGTCAGGCGGTCTGCTAGTTTATAGCCGTGACACGGGCCGTTGGCGCAGCATATAAGCGTGATGCAACCACCTGAGGTTTTTTCACGGAAAAGAAGTCTGTCAGGGCCTCTTATATCACGGTATTGAGACTGCCCACCGCATATAAATAAGACGCCATCCGGGACGCGACTAAGAGTGTAGGGCGGACAAATTTAGAAAAACAAATATAGGAATAGAAACGCATTGGTGACTCTTGGATTTTTGTACTCGAACCTTGGTATCAAAAACAGCCAAATTCTAGCGATGTAACGTTTTTCAGAAGGAACCCGTTCCTGCCGTTCCTTCATAAACCTAACGAGTTACCGTTACAGTTACACCGTACCTTAATGGAACGGGGGCGTTCCGCCGTTTCTCCAAAAAGAAACAAGTTCCAGGAACGCCATCCTTTGGAACTCGTTCCGTACAACACTGAGGCGCACTCACGCCGCTTTGGGGGCACGCGGCAGGCCTCACGTAAGTATGCCTTTCAGCCTGCGTCCGTGCAACCACCTTCACAGAGTGTATCGGAGCCAATTATTTTTAACCTACATTAACTGTTAAAAGGCGCCGCCAAGTGAATGAATTACTTGCTTATTCTGTGAGTTTTTTCAGGCGCCTTCGCCGAATAGGGCTACGGTGACTGTTTTGTAAACATTTGGGATGTCAGCTGAAACTACAAAAAACTGTTCCAATGCATGCTGTGAAGTTGGTTGGAAAGCAAAGCTGTAAACGACACTCACAACAACAATTGGCGATGCGACGTCTCTTGAATTCACCCACGTGACTCTACAAAGAGTGAAACCACAGATTCTTCCAGGCGTTACCTGGGATTAGCGATAAAGAACACCCTCTCACTTCCCAGCCTCTGAACCAAAACCAGCGTCTGTCGCCCAGTCTCCACGTGTGAGCGTAGTTGAGTCGCTAAGACGACGGATTCTCCGCCTGCTTCTTTTCGGGCACAAGTTCAACCTCGGAATCGCGGGAGCGGCGTGTCTAACGCAGCAGCGTCAGCCACGGCCGGGATAAAGCGGCGGACGCTGCCGCTCTAGCACGGGCATGCGTCGGCGGATAGAAAACGGAGAGCAGCGTCTTTCGAATGGGTGAGGAGGAGGGCGGCACGCGTTCTACTGCGTCATCTCTCTCACTGGCGCTTCCAGAAAGCGGCCTCAACCTCACGAGCCCGAGGTGGTCTCCCCAGGGACACACTCGTGGTTTTGTGCTGTGTTCCAAAATATCCTACACATAAACGGGCGATGCCTCCAACTGCCACCAGGGCCTGGAACTTTACCTACGAACTCGTTCTCCGTATTCCGAGTATTTTTAGATGTTCACTAATACACAACTGTTCAGTAGAGACTGTGTGTCCAATTCAGGACATTTCATGCAGGTGAATGTGCAACATATGTTACATCCCGCCTTGTGGGCTCGCGAATGCGTCGCCGCGGCCTGCGTGAAGAACCGGTAGGAAGAATGAAAACTCCACTGTTTAACGATTTCTTCCCCAGAGGGAAAGACGAAGTTTTACAGATTTAGAATCCAAATGAAAACTCTCTTTAAACACTACGACCACCAAAAGTACGCCTTTAGCAAAGGAATTTTTATTTTTCTCTTGTAACAAAAGGAAGTACAAAACACTCGTGGTTACGCTTTTCCACGTTTACATACTCGGTCCGTCCATTACATTGCAGGACGACATCTATCCTTGCTATTAACAAAGCACATACGAAATGAGTGAAAAACTAACATTGCATGAACACGAATGCAAATGACGTACACTTCTTGGTACATAAATTGTGCACTGAGAGGACAGCCTGTGTCCTGGGAGGGGGGGAACTACTCCCCCACCCCAAGCACCAGCTCCCTTTACACAAGACGTTTCATTTACTCGGGTCTTCCTTACTACATACGCAACTTCAAAACATTCAAATGCAAAAACAAATACAAAAGACACCGGCCATTGGTTTGTTGACTGTACCGCATACACTTATTTGGCCCACCTTCCCATTTGGGGCCACAAAACTTATTGGATACTCTGAACATGACCTCTGTTTACATAATGCAATTGGAACTGCCTTTGGCAGTAACAACACAATCACGCGGTTTACATCCGCACCACATGGCTTACACCTGTAAAAACGCAAGTAAGCGGCTTACATTTGCGAGCCCGCTCACTTTGTAGTAGAGTGAGGCGCCAAGTGCACAGGTGCGGGAGGAGAGTCTCCCCCGCCCGAGGCGCTTGCGCCTTTTAAAAGCCTCCCCTTATGTTCCCGTAAACTTGACCCGTACGTTATTGGGGTGCAACTCAAGTGCACTCACCTTTATGATCCTCCCGTTATTTCCCTGAAATGTAGCCCATGTATTGGAGTGCGGCTCAGGCACACCCGCTTTTATAAGCCTCCTTTTATGTTCCCGTGAAGCGTAACCCGTGTATTGGAGTGCAGCTCAAGTGCATTCGCCCGTTTTGAACCTCAATGAAAGGACAAGACCATTTCCTCAAGAATTCTTCTTCCCCTAGGAAGAAGAGCTCTGCTTCCAGGTTTTCGGTTAGTTTTGTGTGCATGTGGATCAGTAAGTTCCACTGGTTACGTCGGGGACGTGATTGCTTGAAAGCAGTATACCTGTTTATCCACAGTACATAAAGACCAATCGTTATGATAAGCACAGCTAGAGGGTTTCTTGGGCACCGTCTCCCCTCCAGGAAGTCCCGAATGCGGAGTTGTCTATATGCCCCACTCACTATGAGCCAAAATGTTTTGGCGACTGTACATTGGACCATTGTGTGTTAATTTGTCTCCCTCTGATTACAGTGCACACACTTGTCTGTTGTTGTTGTATGTACCCCATCTCCTTAAGACCGTTCTCGTCTGCAAGACTGACCACCCATACTTCACGAGGGTGCTGCTTTGGGCCTGTTGGTATGACATGACGGAATCTTGAAGCGCTAGGACACAGGGACAAGCGAGTGGGACAACACAAGGCGCCTTGTGTTGTCCCACTCGCTTGTCCCTGTGTCCTAGCGCTTCAAGATTCCGTCACCCATACTTCCATGTTACGTCTTGGGCTTCACCCGGTACATTTGCATTGATCAGCGTGCGCCAAGGAAAGTTCTTTTGTTTCTCTTCTAGGTTTTCAGGACTCGTCTCATCTAATCTCTGAGCCAGTTCTATGTTCCTCATATCTTCTACTTCTGTTTGTGAGTTATGTGTGGTTAGTTTCTTATATGCTGCTATTACTTTGGCGTAAAAGGGGGGTGGCTGAGTTGCCTTGGGCCCATCCGGAGTATGCTGGGGAAATAACCTAGCTTGCGCTCCCAAGAAGTATACACAGAGCTGCCTTGCTGGATGCCCCGTCTGCAGATCAAGGACCCTAAGAACACTTTTCAAAGCATAGGTCACGGCATAATTGGTTACGGAGGAGATGTTCCACCCCCCGAATTGTCTAGGCAGGCCCAGTTTCCCGGTTTTGACCAGGGCTGTTTTATCCGACCAGAACAGGCGCAATACTTCAGATGTAATTTTAACCGCTATGTATCGAGGAAGGGCAGCTGTCCCGGCTATATACCATACTTTCCCTGTTAGAACATTTAATGCCAGATACCTTCGAGCCGCGTATGGAAAGTCGTAAGCTAAGGCTTCGTTTACATCCTCCCTGAGTTGTTTAAGTGTCTGGTGCCATGTCTTAAGTGATACCCCGCTTGACGTGTAAGTAACTCCGAGGATTTCTACATGTGTGACTACTGGGATGCCATATATGTGTTGTTTTTCTAATGGACTTAGGCTTAAGGCTTTACTTTTAGTGCAATTTAGTCTTGCACCAGCTAACTCGGAATACTCCTCAAAACAATTAGGTGCATGCACTAAACTATCTTCGTCCCTTAGATACAAAGTAACATTATCGGCATACGCCGTTACTTTAACTGTCTGACTCCCTGGAAGCTGTAAGCCTAGGATATGCGAGTTATTTTCAACATTTTTTAAGAACGGTTCTATTGCTAGAACAAAAAGTAATGGGGAAAGTGGGCGCCCTTGTCGTACCCCTCTTGTTACGCTCAGACTAGTTGCTACCTGCTTGTTTACTACTAGATCACTCTGCATGTTTTCATCAAGGATTACTAATATATTAATAAACTGTTGTGGATATCCGAAGGCTGTTAAAGTTGCGAAGATGTAGTTGTGTTCTACTCTGTCAAACGCCTGTGCTTGATCTAAAGAGATGAGCCAGCCTCTAGCCTGTCTTGTTTTGGTGTACTCTATTATGTCTCTGTTTAACATGTTTAAGGTTTGACAGTTCCTGTCTGTAACTGAGCAGGCTTGCCACGATGTTATCACTTCCGGCAAAGTAAGTTGTAGTCGTCTTGTTAGCACTGATGCGAGTAATTTGTAATCCGTCCCCAGTAACGTGATGGGGCGCCAGCTTGTAGGTTCGTTCCAAGCCCCGGCATTTTTTGGTATTAGGATAATCCTACCTCGTTTAAAACTGCGGGGTACTGTGTGCGTTGTGAGAACGTCATTTAGTACTGCACATAGGAAGGGTCCAAGAAGGTCCCAAAATGTGCTGTAAAACTCGACTGGCAATCCATCCACTCCTGGGCGCCTTGCCTTTGTGGAGTTGCTTCATTGACTTTGTTAATTCTTTTAATGTAATCGGAGCGACTAAGCGTACAAAGTCCTCATCTGGTAATTGTGGAAGACTTGCTAAGTAGGGGCTAGAGGTAATGCTACCGATGTCTCTGGTTGTCTCACTAGAGGTCATTTCCTGAAAGTAGGAAATGAACCTGTCGATGTCCCCTGGTGTGAGATTTGCTTGGTTTGACCTGTTTGCTTCTGCTTTCAGCCTGTTTCGTTCGTACCTCAAGACTTCAGGGTTGGCACTGGGAGATTGTCTGGCTCTATGAACATCGGCAGTGGTGGAGTAAAGCCTGCTTAATCTGGAGTGTCTCAGTTTTAAATCTTTAAGGTAGGTTTGCATTAGCAGTGTTGCAGGGTTGCCTCGTTCTATTATTCTTATTCGTTTTAAGATATTTGTTAACTCATCTGACTGCCTGTGTCTGAGCTTTTTTCCCTCGTCAATGCAGAGGGTCTTCCATTCCACTTTTAAGGAGTGCCAGTCGTTAACTTGCCTCCCTTCGATTGACGCTGCTATTCTGTTTCTTAGGCTGGCTTTGCATGTCCTGTCATATAGTATGCGAGTGTCCAGCTGCCAGGCTTGATTATTGCTTGGGTTTCCTTTGCTAGCTATTTTAATTCCCACAGGGCTGTGGTCCGAGTTTTGCGGAAGCGATGCTGCAGCTTCCACTATTTCGCAATCTGTGACAATGTCTGCCAGAACCGAGCTAACGTAGATTCTGTCTAGTCTACTTTTCGTCCTTCCTTGTTGCCATGTGTACTGCACCGTTGTTCCGTGAAGGAGTACGTGTGCGTCAATTAAATTAAAATGAAGTATTAACTTGTTTAAATCTCGTCCTTGGTAATCTACTCTATGTGAGGGCCCTATCCTGTCATCCTGGTTTAATACAGAATTAAAATCTCCAAGGCATATGACATGCCGGTTTTCGAGAAACAGATATTCTATATTTTTGAAAAGGTTTTTCCCAGTGGAAGGGTATGGGGGAGCATAAATATTAATTAGGCGGTATCGGTCACCACTCCAGCTGAAGTCCAAAACTGCTATTCTACCTTCTGCATCAAAGGTGAAGTGGCTATGTGCCAGCAAGGATGTATTAAGGAGTATTATGCCAACTCCACAAGAGTTCTGCGTTGGGAAAGAAAAGATGCCCTTAAGGCCATGCTGAGTCTCAAATTTTTGGACATCCTGAATAGATTTGATATTTGTTTCCTGTATGCACAGTATGTCACATCTGTTTTGTTTCGCGAGGTCTATTATTTGCTGCTGTTTGGAGGGCGATCTAAAACCCCGAACGTTCCAAGTCCAAATGTTCAACATTTTATAGATGGATTGTCAAGGTTCGCGCATTCACACACCGACGGCGACACCAAGGCATTCGTAAAAAAAAAAACCAACAACAACAACAACACCTTTGACATTGGATTAAAAGGCCAGTTACACACTTGCACCTGCTGCTATTTTTTGCTAGTACTGAATTGACAAGAACGGTTGTACACCTGCTGTGGTTCCAGTGTCGGAACCACTTTACAGGAGGAGGTGGGGGCATTGCCCTACCGTGGCAGGCGCATCGCACACAACACAGGACCTTTTTCCCGTCATTGAATATTTGCGGGCACGCTTCTCTATCGACACCCTTTCAGGCGCAACAATTCTCTGGGGTAAGCCCCGTTCGTCGGGCGCTTCCGCTGTTCCAGCAGGACGCTCAACAGTGCGAGACAAGAAAAGATGCCTGAGAAATGCAGGGTCCCCTACAGGTGCTTTGTCTGACTGCGTTGTCTTTAGGGCGGGCCGTGCACCGCACTCAGCCTGCAAGCTCCAGCTCTCTCTAAAACCGTAAACCAAGTGAAAGGAGTACGCTTTCCCTGCCCTGCATTTCGTTACAGCTGTTAGCCACCTGATACTGTGTTGTTGGGGTCGGCGTGCCCGCCGCTTGTCACTCACAACTCCCAGTCGTGGCCCCGATTGGGGGCACGTCTGTTTGCTCATCAAGGGGTTCACATGATCTGCGTGTGCCAATGGGGCACCGGAACACACGAAAACAAAGTTGTCCTTTCCACCGCCCTTGCCTATACGCTCGGGGCCGTGCCTGCGCGATTGCTTATTTTCTATTTTTCCCATTTCTACTAGTGACAGACTATAATATGGGGGCGCACACCTCCTCTCCCTCCGGCCGCATAAAAAAAAACAAAAAAAACAACTACCGCCAGGAACGAAGACGCGAGGAAAAACAAACTCCGTACGCGTGTAAAAAAAAAACCCATCCGTTATGAAGGAAGACGCGAGGAAAAACGAACGAAAACACTTCGAAAAAGAAGAGAAAAAAAACATGTAAAGAACCTTATTACAATGTTTTAGAAACACATGTCATCATCGTCATAATCCTCAAAATTTTCGCTACTCGTCCATTCCTCGGAGTTAAACAGTTGCTCACCCTGTTTTCCCGTGCTCTTGAGCTTCTTTTTCACCTTGTTTGTCGAAGCGTCGCTGTCGGTTTGCCGGCTTGCTCTTTTTAGCTCGTCACGTGCTCTATTACACTCACTCACTCTCTCCCCCCCCCCCCCCCCTGTCCGTCCGTTTCGTCCGTGCTGGTTGCACTGTCCCCACTGTTTGTGGAGGTTATCCGCTCGTCTATGACGAGCCTGTCGTCGTCGGTTGAAGTTCCCGAAGCAGCCCCGTCGTCCTGTGCTGCGGTCGGCAGCGCGGCGTGCGCCGCCACCTTCCGCACGGCCGTCGGGTCGCTTCCGTCGTCTCCTTGCTGCGGGCCCGGCCCGCCGGGACGGAAGTCGGAGTGGGTGTCTGTCTCGTTTTCTCCATCGTCGCGATGCAAGATCAGCTTTTCTCACCCTTTGGGTGCCCGTCTGCTTCTTTGGCTTTGTTCGATACTGTCACCGCCTCCGCGGCCGTCTTCGTCGTCATCATGGAGGCCGTCTTCTCCTCCGCCGCCATCATGTCTTCCCTCCTCCCCGGGCCGCGCCCGGCTGCTGTCGTCATGGTGGCCATCTTCTCCGTCGCCATCTTGTCTCCTTTCCGCCCCGAGCACTGCCCGGTTGCTGCTGTCATGGCGGCCGTCTTCTCCTCTGCCGCCATCTTGTCTCCCTCCCGCTCCGGCTGGCGCCTCGCTGCCGTCTTCGCTTCCTGCTCCCTTTGCTTCCACCGTTACGACCATTTGATGTTGCGTCTCCTCCTCGTTGCTGTCACTGTGAGCTATCTGTGTATTTTGAGACTGCGTGTCTTCGCTCCTGGTGTCGTCGGTGGTTTCAGGGGTTGCTTCGTCCTCGTGCACCTCCATCGCCTGACTTCGCTCCTGGTCGCCATTCTTTCGCCGTTCCCGCAGCGGGGGAAAAGCCGCCGAAAATCCTCCGGCCGTCACCATCGAGTACGACTTGCGCGCAGTGCAGTCGGCCGTAGCGTGCGTCCCGCCGCACCGCGAACAACCTCGCACACAACCTTGCGTCGCGTGCCCGAACACTACACACCTGTCACACCGCGGGGTGGCACACTGGGCCTTGAAGTGCCCTTCCAGGCCGCACTGCCGGCACACTTTCCGCACCCCTCGATAGTCAAAAGTGGCCCTTTGGCCGCTGACTCTCAAGAAGTTCGGCACTGGGTTGTCCATGCGCATTTCCATCTTGACGTACCGCAACCCCGTCCTTAGGTGCGGCTTGTCACGAAAGCAGTTCGAATCAATGTTCACGACTTTACCGTAAGGTTCCAAGGCTTTCGCCAGTTCGGCGTCCGTAACAAAGGTGGGCAAAAAAAAGACGGCGATGCTAACGTATTGTTTGTTCGCTGGCACGAGGGTGACTAGGTTGCTTCCAATGCGTAGAAAGTTTGCGTCCAAAAGTTTCCTTACCGCTGCCTGGGTGTTGACTCCGATTTGAAAATCCAATCCGCCCATGTGCTGCACGCTGTACAGGTCGGACGTTGGGACAATGGCCTCCGCCGCATCGATAATGGCGTCGACCGCCGTGCCCGAAGGCACCCTGACATTGAAGTAGTGGTGGCGTGGCGGCGGCATCCCGCCTGAAGGATGAGCAGCTCGGTGACGAGGGGCCTCCCGGCCCCCTCGCGCGGACGACGAAAACGCTTCTCCCCCTTGGATGCGACACTGCCTCTGCGGCATTTTGCCTTCTAAAAGAATGAATCTGACAGATAGTTGAGCTGCAGTTGTTCTTTTTGTATTATCAAGAAAAAAAAATTATGGAGTTGCAATACAAGTTTAGAAATTAAAAAAATATAGTGTTTGCAGAACAACTGTTTTGTAAAGCTTAACGTTGATCTTTGAAAACTCCAAAAATTAGGAGATCTCTATGTTCCATTTTTGCGTTAAGAAAAGCTAAAGCAAAAACTTTGCTGAATGCCGTAAAATTTATAAATTGGAAACGTGCTCTAATTTTTCCCCCAAAAATATTGTTATTTTTTAAACAGAATGCCAAAAGGGACGCTTTTTTTGAAGCTATGCTGCCTAGCCTGTAGAGGTACCGAAGCGTGCTTTAAACAGCGTTGTACATCCACGCGAATGCTCTAACTACAATACAACTTTTTTGCAATAAATGTATTAGAGCAGCGATATTTGGCCTAGTATTGGACACCAGTAAAAAGAGAAAAGAAGCCACTTTACGAATATTATTTCGTGGTAGTAAAGTTGCACTGATGACTTCTCTCTGACTGGCATCAGGTTGCGCCCATTACTGCAAAGTCCTATGAACTCATTTTCCCCAATACGGCCTGCTTGCTGCTGGAAGTAAAGAAACCCCACCCGTGCAATTTTATAGCTAGTTAAGATTGTTTACAAGTGGGGCTGCAAATGCAATACACCTGTATTAGGCTCTCGGTATTGTCGTAGGACAGTAATAAATGTTATCCGTTTTGCACCAATATCTTGGTTATCAACAGGACGCTCGACTGACGTGCAATCTTAGCTTCACACTTGCCGTGGTGCGGGCTGGCAGATATTTTCTTAAAATGAGCGCCGGTGGAGTTGATGCTGCGTGTTATTTGCGGTTTTAATTGCGCCGATTTCTGAGGCACACCTCATCGGAGGACGTGTACTGAATCTGCCGGGGAGCTAAATGCTGAGCGTTCATTGTAAGAGAGACAGCATCGTCATTTGCGGACTGAACCACACTGACTCTTTGAGGCTTTCTGGATATGAAATATTGGACTCATAATCTAGTGCTGCGTCCAGTAAAGTACTGTTTTTCATCCGACGGGAGCTGACATATGTTCTTCATTCTGTGGAACCTCATGATAGCAACCAGCACATTTGCCTCACAGTGAAGATGAAAGGCGTCTCGTACACACTCATAGGGGTTTATCTTATTCAGGACGCCTCAATTGCAGCACATTAGACAAACTCATCAGAGACGCCCGTGGAACTTGGATCCTCGTAGGGGAGTATAATGCCCATCATATGCTTTGGGGAAGCCACAGAAAAGATCCAAGATGTCGAAACTTGGTTTCACTGACATCCCGTCATGGGCTTTGCTGTGTCAACTATGGCAGCCCTACATTTATCGCGGAACGACGTATAGTAGCTGTCTGGATTTGGATTTTGTCTCGAGAAGTCTCATTGACAGCACTCTATGGTTCACTGATAATGAAACCCGTGGAAGTGACCACCTTCCATCATACTTGAGGATCGAGGGCTTTGATGGCTTGCTTCTTGGGAAAATCATCCGACGAATGGACTGGAAGAGGATTAAATCTCGAATGCAAGATACTCTCCTCGACTTTAGAAAGTGCCGTAACCAGCACTGCGCAAGATTCCATGCGTTCTTTCCGAGTGCAGACCAAGGTTGCAGAATTTGACGAAGTGCTAGGGCATTTCATAGCTATTCGTCATCGTGCAGAGCGAAGATGCAGGCGCACAAAGTCTATTCATGGCTTTCGTGAAGCCAGCTGTACACAGAAAAAAATTCAACGTGGTATGGTTCAGGTGGAAGCACAGCGCGTGAAATCGTTCTGCAAGAAGCTTGATCGGAAACCGTTATATCACATCTGGAACACTGCAATAGGCCTTCGAACAACGACATAGCATCATCGGCCTTTCAGTGCTTTGGCGCTTCACCAGAAACGCCGAGAGGTGGACGTAGCGGCGGACTTTTGCTTAAGAATCGCCAATGGTCCAGCTTCGACTAGCCAAGCGGACATACCCATCGTCCCCGTATCACGCGACTCCTGCATGGACGTTTCATTTTTAATAGAACGGCTCGATGCGGCGCTACATCTCTGCCGAAGGGGATCTTCACGAGGACCAGACGGAGTGACGTACGCCGCCCTGCGTCACCTCTATTTAGAAGCCAGTCATGAAACCAGTCATGGCAAGATGGTTTGTTCCCTGAGGACTGGAAGGGTAACCAACTGGTCCCAGTTCTTAAACCAGGCAAGTCTCCCCTTGACCCGGCATCATGTCGTCCTACAGCCCTTGCTAGTTGCATTGAAATATTAGTGGAAAGGATCGTTTTGGGTCCTCTGAAGTGGTACCTCCAGCACAATAAAATTTATCCACATGATATGGCTCGATTCCGATCCGGGTGTTCTCCCATCGACAACGTAATTGACCTAGTGACAGCGGTTCAGCGCAACAAATCACTCAAACGTTTGCCACCCGCTTTTTTCCTGATATAAAAGGAGCGTACGATAACGTAATACATGATGCCATTCTGGATGCCTTACATGAGGGAGTCGGTGGACGGATAGTTAGATTCATACAATGCTTTCTAACCAGAATATATTTTTTTGTCGATACTTCGGATGGCCCAAAATCACCGCACTTTGTTTCTCGTGGCGTCCCGCAAGGAAGTGTAGTTAGCCCTACATTATTTAACCTCATCTTTATAGGACGTATTTACGCATTACCGACCAACGTCAACATCTCATTCTATGCTGATGACATTTCATTTGGGCATCGGGAGTTTCATGTTCTCTGATTCGAGTCCTACTTCAGAAAGTCGCAACACTCCCATGCTTATTCCTGATTCAAAACGGCCTGGAAAAATCTCCCGAGAAATGTGCACTGGTTGCTTTTACCCGCAAAAAAAGTCGCAGTATAACATTTCTTTAAATTCACACACTATTCCCTACGCCAAAAGTAACCGGTTTGTGGGAGTTGTCGCGGCTCGGGATCTATCATGGATTCCTCAAATTTCATTCCTGAAGAAAAGACTCATTGCAGTTTCCCAGGTATTCACATTTATGGCCGAAAAAACGCGGGGTGTTTGGGTGCACTCGATGTTACTCCTATACAATGCCCGTTTCTTGGTATTTTACTTTACAGCAACACGTGTAAAACTAACCTACAGGCAATTCAGGCTGTACATGCCCATGGTCTTCGGACATGGCTCGGACTCCCGCGTTACAACTATGGCTACAATTTGCATCTCAAGGAATCACCCGATTACAACCCGCATGATAGTGGAGACACTGAGGGCTCACATTAGGTACTTCACTGGGTTGCCTCACCACCACAGTTATCTTCGTGAGTGTTCTTTTCCCCGGGGCTTCTCCTCCAAGCCGCAGTAGCGCTGAGGATCTCACCCCGGGTGTCTTCAACCGACAAACTCAGCCTCCGATCAAAACTGTACATTTATTTACAGCCCGGCGGGCGACTAAAAAACAGTACTCGCGCGGAGCCCGAAGACGACGGGCTGAGCTCTCCTGCGCCCGGACCGCGTCTCTCTCGTCTCCATCCTCCCTTCTTCCTGCCGCTGAGGGCGAGGGAAGAAGGAAAAGCGAGTCCTTCGTGGGGGTTCAACCCCATGTGGTGGCCATTAGCGCATCCGGTGTGAGCAGGCGCGACCTTTCTCGGAATGCACGGCGTTTCAAGGCGGCGCGCGACACGTGCGTTTCATTTGTGCGCTGCTCGTCCCACGGCCCGCGCCAGTTGGTGCGTCGAAGCGCCCGACACCTCCACCGCCACTGTGAAACATAACTTCAGGAATGTTTCACACACGAAACACACACACACACACCACACACACTTTTCGCGCGTGCTCCATCGTTCCTTCAAATGGCGACACAACAATCAGCACGACCAGTGCCCCCTGACCCTGGCTGCAGATCACCATGACAAGTAGCCACAATCCTCACATAGCTCATTCAGAGCGAGCGGCCTTTAGAAGGCGGTACGCACGGGCCGTCGTCGTCCGAATACACCCTTGCAATGCGGCGCACCCCGTCACACAACAGTATCAGGGGCCCCTCTCCTCCTCGCTTTCTCGCTCGAGTAAGGACCGCTGCCGGCTCGTCAGCATGCGCTGCAGCCACGCTGCACTCAGGCGAAGCTGACTGACGCAACAGTATCGGGATCCCCTCTCCTCCTCGCTTTCTCGCTCGTGAAGGGACCGCTGCCAGCTCGTCAGCATGCGTTGCAGCCAAGCTGCACTCAGGTGAAGCTGCTTCACGCTTTCGCCTCTTTCTGGGCGAACTCTCGGGATCGGCCGCTTCTGCGCTCGGAGCGCCGTGCTGCCCAATGCACCGTTGGTCAGCGTAAGCAGCAGAGGGCTGCTTAGCGGTCACATTAACGCGGTCATACAATGCCGGAGAGGGTATCTCTTCAGTCACCGCAGTTCTACCTGCAACTGCCTGGGGCTGCATTACATGAGCGGCCGTACCCTGATTTGCACTTCCCTCTCTCAATTCGCTGGCGCTTCCAATGGCAATCACATTTTCGGGACTCGACATTCGGAGACCTCCAGCAACACAAGATACAGTGTGCGCGACACCAACTGCATCCGATTCCCCGCGCGATTCCCGTGCTGCTGCATCCTGTAAAGCAACAGGCCGCTCGCCCACGCTCCCCGAATGTTCTCCGTCTCCGAACACGGCGACAACGGGCTCAGGCTTAACTGAAGCCAGCCTCAGCCCCTTCAGTACTGCTGCTTTAAGAACCGCGTAGTTCTTCCGCTGCTCCCCCGAGAGTCCAGCTAGGCACCCTCTAGCCCTCACACTCAAGTAGGGAAGAATTACCCCTGCTCGCCATTTTGGCGGAACACAGTAGGAGTCTAGCCTGGCCTCGGCATCAGCGAACCAATCAAGCCCAAGCGCTTCCTGGGAGGGCATATCTACGTGCACCCCTTGCAGCATGCTCATGCAATCTAATCTCCCATCCATCTCGCTGCACCCTTGTGCTCGCTGCCCGATCGGTGAGGCGGTGGCGTTGTTAGCGCTCGTCAAACGCTCACTCCTTAGACGTTCCGCTGCTAACTCCGCCTCAGCGATCTTCAATTTCGCCTGCAGGAGGGCCATCTCGTCAGCGAAAGACATGGCTAAGCTAATCCTGATGCTTGCTGCCTCGTCAGCCCTCACACTCAGGTCCATCTTACCATACCTAGCTAACGGGCCCCCATTATCTCAGGCCTGCTCATGAAGCACCCCCTACATGTCATGGTGAGCCACGCACCCAGGAACAAGAGAGGCACTGACCTGCATAGCTCGGTGCCTGTAGAGATGCCGCACGGGTGCAGATGGGGTATCCATTCAGGCGCGGCTCCTTCCGGCGAGGTGTCCCAACACCACCTAGACTTAAGGCCTTTGCACGGGCGCCGGGACGTCACGGCAGTGGCCCGCGCGCCGTTCGGCTGCCTGGGCGCTTTTTTGGAGTTGAGACTTATAATGAAAGAGGTAGTGTTTTTTTTTCTGGAATAACGGCGCAACCACCCTCGGGAGTTAATGTTAGGGCGGAATATTTTTCGCCAAAACGGTAATAAATGACGCTTTTATTTTTTTTACATATGCATAAAAAAACCGCTGCAGCTTTTTTTTGAGCCACTTGAGGGAATAGAAATGCTATGCGTTTTCAGCGGCCAATTTGCTGCGCAAATGTTTTTAATTTATATTGCTAAACATGCATCAACATGATTTGTTTCGGACCATGCAGTAGCTATATTGGAACAACATAGGTGCACCTGTAAAGATACTTTTATTCAAAATGAAATGACACACATGCAGTTCACTTCTTTTTGAATGTCTTGGCCTTTCGCGCTGCGTCTTTCTTTTGCGCCTCACCCTAAATGGCATCATTCTTTAACTTACAGTAGTTATTTAACAGCGTGTTTGTAGCCGCGTTCACTACTAGCTTAACAACAGTTTCTGGCTTGTGTTCATTCTCACAGGTTTCGATGTCAATGTCCTCTTTCAGCAGGGATACTCCGTAGAGCTCACAATCAGACGCTGGTTAGAGCACGACAAAAACTGTTGTGCATTTTCCGCAGCTGAAAGTTTTTCAACAACCAACTTTGTGATTAGGACAATATGTACAGTACATGGCCTTGGAAATTTCAAGCCACCCCTAGTCAGGTTGGAAATCATCTTGAAGTCTTCGACTTCTATGTCTCTGTCTTCAAAAACCAGCGTGCTGCAACACGATGCACATGCAAGCTTTTTCATGGCAGCATGTGCACAGTAGCCAGCAACGTAGGCTATAGCGTCGATATCAGACTTGCATCCGGTGACGTCTTCCTCTCTAATAAGTATAACCACAGAGCGTTCGTACTGCTGCGGAGATTCTTCGGGATCGCTATCAACGGAAGACTCCCACTGCGGAATCGTCAGAAGCTTTTGAAGTCGAAGCTTCTTTTCCGACTCAAAAATCTGCCGCACCGAAACATGATATTGGGCGCCAGCAAGCTGGCGGTAGCGGCCAAAGCGGTCTTCGAGTGCGTCTGTTTGAAATTTTCCTAGGAGAACGTACTTGAACTTGAGTTCTTCCAGACAGTATCGTGAGAGCTCGACAAGGGAATAGCAAGTAAGCCTCAATGCAGTGTGCGTCTCCCTTGTCATGGTGCCGCTGCTGAGGTCAATGCTCTTCCAAGCGTCGAGCCATTCGACGATGCCATTAAGGAAAGTCAGCTGATGGCCATCTATCGACTGTACTGGCTCTTGCATGGCATCTTTCAGTCTATGTCCTTTGAAGGGACTCTTGACGTTCACAACCTTCCACCAAGTTACGATAATGTTTATGAAATCAGCAGTGGACTAGGCGTGAACCAATTTGAGTGCCGCACCGCGCGTCTCTAGGGCATTTGACACAAAGGGATTAATTACGTCCAAAGCAAGCTTCACGTTCTGCCGTTCCATGAATGTTGGGTTTACAGCTTTGGCGTTCAACTTGTAACCAACTTTCAAAAGCGAAAACTTTTCAGATGAATACAGCTCCCGTACTGCATCAAAGGAAGCACCCTTCATTCGGGGTGGACCATCAGGCCTTGCCCCTGACAAGGACACTTGTGGATAAAAAAACGCAAGTCCCTGGGTTCTTCTGATTGATCCAGTTATTCCTGATGCACTTGAGAATGTATACTGGATCTACAACATAGAACAAGGGACGGCTTTTGTCAGCAGGATGTGGGTATACGATGCTGAGCTGAGGGCTTTCAGCGAACAGGGACATCCTTTTGCGATTGATTGCATTGTTGTCTGTAATGACAGCCACTACCATCAGCCCTATTTCTTCCATCTTTAAGATGATGCCTTTTGTGAACTCATGCAAGGTTTCTGCAGACAGCCTGCTGACAGGCAGTATATGAACAACATCTTTGTTCGATGAGAGGAGAGACTGGATCATGAAAACGTGACAAGTAGTGGCTGGCTCTGATGAATGAGCAGAAGATCCAGCTATGGAGCCACCTTTGAAGTCAAAATAAGGCTTCACGTGTATTTCGTCTACCATCATGGTAACAGTCTTCTCATGGGGCTCTAGCCATTTTGCCCTTTCACGAATGTAAGAGAGGAACTGTGCCTCGTTTTGTTCTTTTGAGGGGTCCCCTTCGTACTTTGAGCAAAGGCGGCGCAAAGTTGATTGGTGAGGCAGAATTAGCCCTGACTTGGATCTTGCGAAGTGGTATGCATGTGGAGATATAGAATGCAGAAGGCTCGCGAAAACGAGAAGCTCTGCACTGTACCGACGACGTTTTCCCACCACAAGCTTAATTTGCTCAACCAAGAACTTGATCAATGCACCCTCCTCTGTGGTGTCTGTGTTCTGTGCGAGTTCATTCAGCAAGGATAGAACAAACTTCAGAACTGTTACTGTCGTCTCATCCGTTACTTCTCGTACCTTGGTTGAGTGTTTTTCGAGCTTTTCAAGCAGCAGAGACAATGAATTAATGTCTCGTACTTTGTGTGGTACTGCACTGCAGCAGGGTAGTGATTGGAGCTTTAACATTCCAGCGTGCACAGAGAGCGTAAGGTCGGGGAGAACCGTAACAGAAGCTTCCACATGGGGTGAAGGCGCAGCTTCAATATGAAGAAACATTATACACTGTTCATTCACTTTGACAGTCCAAAACGCTACATTTCAGATGCCAGGAAGCTTCGATTTTAAATCTTCACAAGATGACACAGTATTCCTGCTTTCCTCTAACCCGCTTGTCTCCAAGGAATTTTCTATGGCCTTTTGAAGTGCGTCATTGTCAATCCTAGCTCGCTTGGATGCAGGCGACTCGCGATGGGAAGGCGTAGTAGTCAAATATGTCGGGCAGTTTGGAAAAACTGTCGGCACCGCGCCTTCCTTTAAGTAAACTCTGGCGCTCTTGACCTCAATAGTTTTTTCTGTAGCTTCGTCACAGTGACTGAGCGTGGTGACGAGGTCACTTGGTTGAAAGTGGAGCTCGCAGACCTGGGCAACAAGGAAAACAAGAATGAGCAGGTCACCACTTGAAAATTATTAATTTCGCGGGTAGCAGCGAGTTTACTTTTGATTTCGTACTGATATTTACTTGTGCACATCATACACTTGTCCCAGAATAAATATACAAACCACCGACTCGGTGGCAGCATTCATGTGGGTGTTAATTTATCATGACACAGTAAAAACGCTCGTTAAGTTTCATGGTTTCGGGGAGGATGCTTAGCAGCTCACCGTCGAATGTACGCTCGGTGTGAAGTCCTTCCGTGGTATAGCTCGGAGCCAACACTGCTTGCGACTTTCATCCCTTGGGAAAGAAAACACTCTCACTTTTGGGCCACCTTCATAGTTCCCGCGGCAACCTGGCGCGCAACACTTTCCCATTATGAAAAAAAAAAACGGGGAGTCGAGCACGCATTCACACAAATAACTCAACGCCCCCACACACGGAGCACAGGTCACTATCGTTGACGAGGTTTTCCCAGCAAGCCAAGAAAGCTCTGCCAGGAACAAAGCATGGCCACATGTTGCACAAAGCGGTGTACCAGCCGCAGTCTTGAGCTTCACTTCACACACATATGCCGCTGGGATCTCACGTAAGTTCCATCATGTACGGTGCAGAAATAACCATCCCTGCCGAGCGGCTGATTCCAGTACGTACACTTGACGAGCGTTACACCACGTTGCACAGCAAGCAGCCGCGTCGAGAACAAAGCGTCACCACGTTTCTAAAAGCGCTGCCACTCCACACACACACGCTGCTGAGATGATCTGACGCAAGTGCTGTCACTAGCGGTGCGCGAATCACTGTTGTTGACTTTGAGATAACTTGTAATCACAGCAAAACAGAGTTGCAAATTCAAACAAGGAAGACGTCTCACCGCCGCTAACCGTCCAGCCACTGACAGACCGTGCAGGCGGCGGGGAGGTGGTGTTGGTGGAGGTCGCCAGATGGTGCAGCGATACCGGACAACTAGTGTGACGTAGAGCGCCGACGGGCGAACCCGTGAACCGGCCTGAAGTAGAGGTGGCGTTGGGCAGGGCTCCCAAGCTCGGACGTTCCCTGTCTTCCCTATAGGCGGCGTAAAAATCTACGCCCCACGTGACCAACCTACAGCGTAGTTTTCGACCATCAAGTCCACCAGACGGCGCAACCGAAAGGTTACTATTGGTATAGAATACAAAACATTCATTCCGTGACTCAGAAAGCCAACAAAGTTCGCTTACAATGTTTTGTTAAAAATATTAGGAAGTTCCGCATCAAACATCCGTTGAGCACAAATGTACGCAAGTTTTTACGAACAGCCGACTGGTGCATCACCTCACTTCTGAATTCGCAACCACAAAGCCGACAATTCAAATTGAAACCGCTGCAACGGCCCGCCGTTTCTATGTGCGCGGAGCACTGGTTTCGTGACTGTTATTGCTGTTATGTCAGGCCTCTCAAGCTTGGACGTTCCCTGGTTTCCCTATAGGCGGCGTAAAAATCGACGCCCCACGTGACCAACCGACAGGGCACTTTTCGACCATCAAGTCCACCAGACTACGCAAGCGAAAGGTTACTTTTGGTATAGAATACAAAACATTCATTCCGTGACTCAAAGAGCCAACACAGTTCGCTTACAATGTGTCGTTTAAAAATATTATTAACAAGTTCCGCATCAAACATCTCTTCAGCAAAAATGTACGCAACTTTTTACGAACAGCCCACTGGTGCACCACCTCGTTTCTGAATTCGCAACCACAAAGCCGCCAATTCAAATTGAAACCGCTGCAACGGCCCACCGTTGCTATGTGCGCGGAACACTGTTTTCGTGACTGTTATTGCTGTTATGTGCTTTTTCGTCCATCAGTTGTTGAGAGGACTGGCAAAACACGGGAATTGAGTGCTTGTGGAGTGACAAATGTGGGAAATTCCGCATCGGAAGACCGCTGTCGAGGCCAGAATATTTCATTCTTCTAACAGAAGGTGAGTGTTATGCACTCCGCTAGAAAGACGGTGCAAATGAAACCGTTGTCGCCGTCAATACCTCATTCGTGCCCTTCGTTCGAAATCTTAGCGCAAGTGAACGAGTTGTTATGGCAAAAAAAATGTTGTCACAAAAGCGACGTACAATTGCAGCGATCGAAATGAAATGATGTCCTGGCCTCTGTAAATTTGCGGATGTCAATAAACGATTTGTTCTCACTTGCTGCTCACTGTGGTCTGTGCCAGTCGAGGCCATCTGGTCACCTGGCGTAACATCACTTCACTAGCGCGGCACAAGTAAACACGCGGCCAGCGTGCCAGCCAGGAACCAGCAGGTGCAGCCACGGCCGGACTCGACGCTCCTTTCGCGCGCGCGAGGAGGAGAGTCGAGTCCGGCCGTGAAGCAGCGAGCCGGCGGCCGCCGTGCGAGGGCAGCCATGTTATTAAGGAGCTCAAGCGGCCTGTGCAAAAAGCATCCGCCATGTTTACAAAGCCGTGTTTACAGCGCCATCAAGCGGGCATACTCGATAGTTCACGACGCCGCCACTACGCTTTTTCTGGCACTACAGGCAAAGCTAGACCTTTGCTTCTCTAAAATCCTCCCTGATCTGTGGTTATGTGCTTTTGCGTCCATCAGTTGTTGAGAGGACTGGCAAAACACGGGAATTGAGTGCTTGTGGAGTGACAACTGTGGGAAATTCTGCATCGGAAGACAGCTGTCGAGGCCAGAATATTTGATTCTTCCAACAGAAGGTGAGTGTTATGCACTGCGCTAGAAAGACGGTGCAAACAAAACCGTTGTCGTCGTCAATACCTCATTTGTGCATGACTTCCGCTGGAATATTGTCTTATTACTCTCAAGTGTCCTGGCCCCTCTCGAACATTTCTGACTATCTAGAACCCGAAAAGTTGTGGGCGCATTTGCCTCAACAAGTGCGGCATTATTTCGGATGGAACTTTTGAGGCTACCAAAAGACAGTAGTTCCCCCGAGCTTTACCTAACTGTTGCCTTTCTGCTTTGACGCGTTAGTGAGCATATAGTCAAAAGCGCTTTGCTACAACTAAAGTTTGCCTTCATAGAGACGTGGTAATGCGAGTTATATAATATTAGCATGCCTTGTGACAGATGATGCTTGCGTCATGGTTTATACGCGTGAACTCAAAAATACTGCGTTAGTTTTTTTAAATGCGAATGCATTTCTTAGTCGGGGGTTGTCGTGCTCCGTCGGCGTGCGCCTAGCAACAGCTGTGGTGTACCTTGCGCGAGAGAACACGAGATGCCACGAGCAAGCTCGCTTTCTTCTTCTTCTTCTCTACTTCCTCCTTGTTCAAAGCGCGTGCAAGTTCCTCTTTCTCCTCCTCTGCTTTTAAATGCGAATGCATTTCTTAGTCGGGGGTTGTCGTGCTCCGTCGGCGTGCGCCCGCAGGTGTTATCTCTCCGCGCTCCTCCTCGCCCCTAGCAACAGCTGTGGCGCGCCTAGCAACCGGAGCAGGTGGTAGCTCGGGTGGGAGTAGCGTAGGGCAAGGGGTGAGGAGGAGCGCGCTCGGGCGTGTGAGGGCGCTCGCATCGCGGAGCTCGGGTGGAGTAGCGGAGAGTGGGCGTGTGAGGGCGCTCGCATCGCGGAGCTCGGGTGGAGTAGCGGAGAGTGGGCGTGTGAGGGCGCTCGCATCGCGGAGCTCGGCGGGCTCTCTCTCCTCTCCGCGTACCCTCTCTCCGCTCGCTGCGCTCGGAATCTATATAATGCAGTGGAGCGCGCACCTGGCGCCTTGATAGCGATTCTTCATTAAGTACGCCATTAATAATAATTACTCGCACCGCACTCATCGGTGCACCCAATGCATTCGCATTTCCGCACGATCCCCTTCGGGGAGGTGCGGGGATTTTTTTCAGAGGTCGGTGTTCATTTAGACATTCTGGCTGAACCTTCAACATTGTCGGCGCACGCAACAACTGCACCAAGGACTGGCAGGCCATTTCAACTCTTCGTGCTTGCCTGATATGACAGCCATGCGCCTGACTGGTGTGTTTATGTATATTTAACTCCCACTTATATTTGTTTCTCTGAATTTGTGTAACATGATTCTCTTAACTATTCGTTCTTCCAATTTAATTTACATTTTTCATTCATTCCTTGATTTTTTTTTTTGCAGATACAACCAAAGAACAAGGAAGCACACACCGGAAGGCGACCAGATCAAGTTCTCAGCACGAGCAAATGTATTATGTTGCCTGTAGATAAATGTTACAAAGTGCCAGGTATTTTCACCAAATGTTAAAAAGAAGGTCAGCATATATCAATGCGTTCATACATGTGATGTGCATATTTTTGAGTATGAATGGAATAGTTGTTCAATTCAAGAACACGATATTCGGTGTCTAAAAATATTTAACTTCGGGCGAGTATTCTGTATACTGCAAATATTGACACGCATCAAAATGTGCAATGTGATATTGTTATCTAGCTAGCCACTAAGCTCACTCTAGCCCCGAAATTCAACGTTTATTAATAAATCACGATGTGTACACATTGGCAAATGTAAGGAAGCAAATGCGGGTTCTAGTTTACCTTCTTCCATTCCCTTTCACTGCTGCTCAAGAGTACTTAACTTTCTCTGTACATTTACAACACTTCGCACAAAAAGATTGCTGTAAGACCAACTGTACAGCTCCTGTTAGCCTAAAGCAAGTTCGTGCAAGAAGCTGAGAGGAAGTAAGCTTTATTGGAGCAGCTCATTTCTGATAGACACTATGATTCTATGCTCTGGTGATCGAGTAGGTGTCTCAATTGTTAATAGCGCTGTGTGGACCTTGCAGGTGGCCTTTAAACCTTTGTACACAAAGAAATGTGAGGGGTCAGAGTTTGTCTTGGAGGTCTGGAGATGTAGTAGCCCGGGTCATCTAGAAACAGGGATAAGCTTGTGGCAAAAGTGAAGAATGAGGAGGTGTGGGGCTTTGTACCTCAAGGGCAGATTGCTTTAGCGAGTTGGATGGGTTGCCTGCGAATACCTCGCAAGGGCTTTTTGTATCACATATAACGAGGGAGGCCACTGCTACACTCAGTTAGTAAGCGTGTGAAAATCCCAGTTCCCTCCAGGGCGCAATTTTACATGTAGCCACTGACTGCAAATTGTTGCACAAGTGGGTGAAAACTATTCAATCAATGCAGCATGATGTCACTCCCAAAAATAGTGCACGCAGGCAGGTCTTGTTCTAAATTGTAAGGAATGGAAGATAGTAGATACTATTGTTAAACCTACAAGGAGACTTGCTGATGACATTGAGGTTTAAGAACTTTAAGTCATGTACCGAACTGTGCAGTGCAGTCCATGCATTGCAGCGTCAAATCGTATTTGTAAGTCTTGCTTACTGATGTGCATGGTTTTTTCACATTTATGAATCACTGAAGCATAAAAAGTGCTTTTAAAATTTTACTGTCAATACAGTATCAGGCCATCCACATTACTACTGGCAAAATTCAACATTTCAGTTCATTTATTTACACCTGAAAGGGCACTACATAAGGGGAGGGGGGGGGCTCTTGGCCGAAGTATAGTCAGCGTTGCAACGCATATTAAAAAATAAGACGATGAGAACAAAAAGAATACAAGATTAACAAGGTGAAATTCAACTTGCAGCAAACGGTGTTAATTAGGGTAATGGAACCAACAATGTGGCTCTTCGACGTGCAAGTGCGAGTCAACACAGGGTGCGTAATACGTTATTGTGCAGCTGGGTTCTGAAATTATATTTATCCTCTCTTGCTTATGGAAATTAAATTTCATGTCGCATTTTTACTGTGTAAATATGAAGATAAAATTATTTAGACCGAACATGTTTAATTACATTCTATATGTCATCAGCAAGTGAAATATCTCATTCATGAGTATGAATTACCGCACATGATTCGTAACCACCCTAGAGCGTAGTAAACAGCTGTTACCACCGTTATGTACATCCTACTGTTGAACGGTAAAGCTACTGTTTATGCCAGCATCAAGTATAATAATGGGGCATGCAAAAAGCATTACTCTAATTAAACTAGTTAGCAATTAACTACTTAGCAATTTTCCCGCAACAGAGCATATGGGAGTACTTTTAAAATTTTCAGTGTTGGTAAAAGAGTCAGATAAATATTTTTAACGCCGTAGGTGTTTTTTCCTTTTTCTTTAAACTTGTGATGCTGCTTAGCGCGTGCTTGGGGCCTGTCGCACCCCCCAAAAGAGATAGAGAAAAAAACGCCGTGCCTCAAACACTCGCTCACGGATTTTAGTTCCATTGCTACGTTCAAATGTAGATATGTTCGCAGTAAGCGATGGAGTTCGCAATAACTATCTCTTTAATCCGAGAGAATTTCCAAGCGTCTGTGTCCTTCGTAACTTGTTGCGACGTCCAAAAAGAAAAAAAGATACGGGCAGCAGAATATTGGAAGCAATGTGTGCCCTTCCTTCGAAATCTTAGCGCAAGTAAACAAGTTGTTATGGCAAAAAAATGTTGTCACGAAAGCGACGTACAATTGCAGCGATCGAAATGAAATGACGTCCTGGCCTCTGTAAACTTGCGGATGTCAATAAACGACTTGTTCTCACTTGCTGCTCACTGTGGTCTGTGCCAGTCGAGGCCATCTGGTCACCTGGCGTAACATCACTTCACTAGCGCGGCGCAAGTAAACACGCGGCCAGCGTGCCAGCCAGGAATGCCAGGAACCAGCAGGAGCAGCGAGCCGGCGGCCGCCGTGCGAGGGCAGCCATGTTATTAAGGAGCTCAAGCGGCCTGTGCAAAAAGCATCCGCCATGTTTACAAAGCCGTGTTTACAGCGCCATCAAGCGGGCGTGTTCGGTAGTTCACGACGCCGCCACTACGCTTTTTCTGGCACTACAGGCAAAGCTAGACCTTTGCTTCTCTAAAATCCTCCCTGTTCTGTGTGTTGGGTGTCCACCAAACAAAGCCCCGAGTGCGCCAGTTATCTTCGCGATGTTCTTTTTCCCGGGGCTTCTCCTCCAAGCCGCAGTAGCGCTGAGGATCTGGCTCCCGGTATCCTCAACCGACAAACTCAGCTTCCGATACAAAAACTGTACATTTATTTACAGTCCGGCGGGCGGCTAAACAACAGTGCTCAGGCGGAGCTCGAAGACGACGGGCCGAGCTCTCCTGCGCCCAGACCGCGTCTCTCCTGTCTCATCTTCCCCTTACAAAAAATGCTTTTTTACATTCTGTAGACGTTCTGTTGACATCCTACCAACTTTATTGCTATCCTACATACTCTTACATTCAATTGACAGTCGTCTGTAAAAAGTCTACTGAATGTATGTTGACACCCGTCTGTTGACTGTTGTATGTAGAAAGTCTACTTAATTCCCGTTGACATTTGTCTGTTGACGGTTGTATATAGAAAGTCTACCTCATTTTTGTTGACATTTGTCTGTTGACGAGCTTCTGTAGGATGACCACTAAAAGTGTTTTGACACGCTTTGTCTCAAGTTGAATTTAACGCAAACATCTTTTTCCTTCGTCCTGGAGTCCGATTTCAATTAATTCATATTGGTTTTTGCTAAATACCAGGACAGGTTCACAATATTTGGGGACAAACTATTTACTTGACTTTAACCAAATTACGTTACTTTGTTTGAATCAGGTTTTAAACACACACACACACACACACACACACACACACACACACAAACACACGCGCGCCCGAGCGCCTGCACGCACGCACGTACGCACACAGACACACATACTCTCTCTCTCTCTCTCTCTCTCTCTCACACACACACACACACACACACACACACACACACACACACACACACACACACACACACACACGTATCTTTCTCTCTCCCTCTCTCTCTGCATGTATCTTCACACTTGTGCAGCCCGAGAAAAAAAAAAGTAGCAAAAGGGAGCAACTTTCACTGTTCGTACCTCGAGCCGCGCAGTTTCTCCCTCGGAACAACCAGTTCGTCCCTCAGCCGCACGGGTTGGTACTTCACGACCCGCTCGCTTTCACTCTTCACGGTGATCAACATGACTATTCAGCGGTTCCGAACAAGCGCCAGCCAGCGGCATCAACCACGCGCAACCGCTCGTCACTGTGTTTTGATTTGCGCAAGCTAAGTGCCATGCATGGTTGAAAGGAACGAATTATGCCAGTAAATATTTCGCGACAGACTACTGGACGTGTCTCCAACAACGGCGATAATCTAAAATCGCCTGCTATGCCCACCTAATACGGCCGGCGCAGATGTTTTGGTCGCTCTCGGCCAACCGCCAGCGGCGCCCCTCCCTCTTTGCGTACCTCCGGGAGAAACGCGTCAATCACCGGAGGCAGCCGAAACGCGGCGCGCAACCCATTCCAGATTTCTGTTTTGTTTAGTTACAGCTTGCAACAATAAAGTAAACATGAAGATATGTGCAATTGCTTACGTTCCAGTGTTTCGCGGTATTATATTTTGGAAATAATAACGCGTAGTTTTGTAAACATGCAATGAGAGGCGCGCCTCACCGCGGCATCGGCATCTCGCGGCTGGCGGGTATATATACATGAAGTGCACTGCTATCATTTGTGCGGTGTCGGTGTCCTGCTTACAAGCGCTTGTGGTTTTTCGAATGTAGTACGTTTGTGAGCTGGGGTTGTGTTGTTTGTTGTGTTGTGTTTCAGAAAGTGCGCGTGTGGATGTGTGGCTCCGCAAAATGTGAACCCTCGCAGACGAGGTTCCCGAGGCCTAATCTGTTTCTGCTTTTTTTTTTCATTTTTGCACCCACTAAACGATCTTTTAAAGGGCAATAATGACGACGTTCTATTAAGCTGTATTGACACCACGGTCTACGAATGGCCGGCTTTTCTCACTGCATCACGTTTCGAATATCCTGTCAGAAACGCTTCGGTTAGCAACAGCGATTGAGTATAAAGTCTACAAAAAACTTTCTGTAGAAAGTCTACAGAAACGTTTCAGTTCAAACACGGTGGCCAATGGTTGACAAAAAGTTGGTAGGCTGTTGCTAGGAGGTCTATAGACAGTAAGTAGACAGTCTACTCAATGTTGGTAGCTTTTGTCGACTTTTGTCAACAAACATTGAACTCAATGTTGGTAAAAATTTTTATGAGGGCTTCATCCTGCCGCTGAGGGCAGGGGAAGAAGGAAAAGCCAGTCGTCTTGGTCGGTGGCCATCCCATGTGGTGGCGGTTAGGACATCCGGTGCGAGCAGGCGCGGCCTTTGTCGGAATGCGAGGCGTTCGAAAGCGCCGCGCAACACGTGCTTTCCATTTCCGCGCTGCTCGCCCCAGGGCCTGCGCCAGTTCGTGCGTCGAAGCGCCCGACAACCACCTTGCATCCCTGCCTTCAACACGACCACAGGCATCTTTTTGCATCGTGGTTGCCGCTCACACTGAAAGCTTGCCATCGAGATATGCATCTCCGTCAGGGTCATCGTCCTCACTTTGGGGCCTGTTACAGCCTTTACAGCTACAACTGCATCTAACCATCCCGGGAATAAAAAGAAAGCGGACCCACGACCTAGTGGTCTTGAACAGCTCTCTGTAGTCTTTGTACATTGACCTGCAGAGACCGGGTCCATGTCTACACAGATGGATCTGTAACCACGTCCAGTTCTGCGGGTTCTATTATATTACAGAAAACGCTAATCGAAATTCATTTTGAGCTTCCAAACTAGACGACGTCAACCACTTCTGAATTGACAGCTATTCAGAAGTCCCTTCTTATATTTATGCACCGGGAGTGGCTAGAAAAATGGGTTGTGCTCTGCGACTCGAGGCCTGCTTTTCAGTGCATCCAGTCTACCCTCCGCCACGGCCCATACGAATTACTTGGGGGTGAAATTCAGCGCTTATATGACGCAGTACTCAGGCATTGGCATGGTATTGTTTTCCAGGGGCTCCCAAGCCGGTGCGGCATTACTGGAAACGAACATGGGGATAGAGCGGCTCATGGCGTCCACAAAAGTGCCAGATTGACCTGCATCCCTCTATCACGCCGTGACGCATCAAGGTCGCGGCGGTCCATTCCCCGCAAAATCACTTTCGCTAACTTTAAAGGGGCACTGACACAAAATATTGAAGGCGAGCTAACTTCGGAGATAGATTGGTGGGAACACATATACATCATCTGCAAAATATTAGCGGCGAATACAGCCTAAAACATATTTAAAATCAATTTTGAAGTGTGCGAAACGCAACCGAGCAGCCAGCAGAGGACCACGCGCAATTGTAAATAAACAACATCCAAACACGTCACGAGTTTCTGTTTGCCGCTTCCGCACTACCGGCGTTTTTTGCCGGCTCGCCTGGCTCGCCGCTCCAATCGGAGGGCCGGAGGGCGGAGCTTCTGCTCTCGAGAACGAACGACCCGATCGTTGGCGGCGGAGGCGCCGTGATTTCGTCAGCTAATCGGGCAGCTGGCCGCGACCAAAGTTCTACAGCGATTCCAGGCACTCTGTTTCTATTACTGTTTATTACCATTGGATGCGAAAACGCGCCGGAGGCACGAAAAGCTCACTGATCTAGCCGCACGGTCGCTGTGCAGGCGGCGGCCACGGCCGCGAAGTGGCCCAGGCCGGCGCAAGTACCTCGAGTGATAGCTTGTTACCGCTGCACGAAATTGTCCCCAAGTCCCGACCATGGTGGCTTACATGAGAAAGGAGTTAATGATGCGATGGCGGGTTGCATTAAAAATTGTCATCTGCACCGATTACGAGAGCGGCACTCGAATATCCGCCGAAGTGCTGAGCCGAACACATCTGTAGGCGGACCTGTAGGCAGACCGGCCGGCTGCTCCGAGCGCGCGCCTTGCCACCCACCGTCTCGAGCGTCGCGCGTCGTTCTTTAGCCGCGGTAGCATTTGCACTCGCAGCGCCTGCGTCACATCCACGGTCGCTTTTTAATTAAGCGCCTCACGAGATCAGTACGTGGGGGCATTCGCAGAAACTGCCGTCGATGCGGATTCGACAGTGCTACGGCGGCTCTGCTCTGTGATATCCCTCCGACGGTCACGTGGTCAGCTTTGTTCACACAAAATCCACAAAATCCATCGTTTCGCGGCACTCGCTGAAACCGAAACTGCGACTGGCCGCATTGAAAATGCCTCTAATTAAACAACCGTCGCACGCTGAAGCAAATGAGGTTTCTACAGGTTATAAGTAGGTCACTAGGTACTTATCGCAACAAAAAAAAACAAGATGCAAAATTTTTGTGTCAGTGCCCCTTTAACACACCAGAGTTTTCGAGAGCTCGTCTTTACTGGCTCGACCCCGATTTAGAGCACCACCTACCTACTAGCGTGCCACGCTCGGACGTCACCTTACTTTGTCGCCTGTGGCTAGGTGTTGTCTTCACCGGTGCTTACGCCTACACTATTGGCATGGCCAACAGCTCTGCTTGTGATGTGTGCGGATTTGAAGAGACGATCGAACACCTTTTGTGCCATTGTGACCGATTCACAACGCCGAGGCAACAGCTCTCCAGTTTTTTTCGCCGATTAGACGACCACCCCTTTACAGTACCGACAATTTTGTGGCATAGGCGACATCTGTCATAGGCTGAAAAGGGTTCAAAAGGCGTTCTTCGCTTTTTGAAGGACACGGGTCTATGTAAACGACTGTAGGGACACCACCGCAGTGCAGCGTTCTTTCTTCGGCATTTTTATCACTGTACCGCGTTAGTTAAATTTCTAGGAGTTTTAGACCGCAACTTGACCTGGTCACCCGAAGTCAAACGGATACGGAGCCGCATTTCTTCGGCCGTTCAGGTATTTAAATGTCTTGCGGGTCCTCGATGGGGCAGTGGCTGCCATTCAATGGTTATGCTGCACAAGAGCTACGTGGATGGAGTGCTGCGTTACAGCCTCCCTATCCTGCATAAAATATCTGAGACAAGCAAGAAAAGCCTTGAGGCAGCCAGAAACAACAACCTACGCACCTGTCTTGGACTTCCGAAGGGATCTTCGAGCGTTGGAACCGTGGCAGAGGCACGTTGTTTGCCTTTCGAAGTTATTAGACAACAAAAGACCCTCCGAGTGCACTTGAGACATCGTCTACACGCAAGAAATCATTTCCTAAGTCGTGTCCCCTCCAGATGCAACAGCTCCGGATTCGCCCAGACCATACAGAGCATACCACTGTCTGTTCAGCCCTCACCAATAATTCCGCCGCATTTCCCTCCGTGGAACCTTGCTCCCCTACAAATTGAATGTGGTATCCCAGGAATTGGCCCCAAGAAGACTATGCCTCAGTCAGAAATCCTCCACATCCTTTTAGACTACGTGTATGGAACGCATTCAGCAAGAACATTCATATTCACCGATGGTTCATCAACCATGCAAAGCTCTTCTTGAGGTCTATACATACCACAAACTGGTGAAATGCTTTCATTTCGTCTTGAGCGACAAACATCTTCGACAGCGGCTGTGCTCTACGCTCTGGAGGAGGCAATCGTTTACATCCTGCGCCATGAGCCGTACCAATGGAGTATCTTCACGGACTGCAAGGCAGCTCTGCAAATTCTATGTAGGAGAAGTAGATTTTCCCCCCACCAAATCGCAGCCTGTGATATATCCTACCTTCACCATCTTGCCTGCTCTGCTGGACACAACATTAAAATGTAGTGGATACCTGGACACAGCGGCATCAAAGGTATCCAAAAAGCCTACGAAGCGGCCCGTAAGGGCAAACTTTACCGAAAATACCGCAAGGTGTATTTCACGAAAACAGAAGCCTCTGCCATGGCTCACCACTTTGCGGTGACTGAAAGAAGCCGTCTATGGAGCAACTTACAAAATACTCGATGCTTTTTGCACACCACTGACCCAGAATTAAAGTCAAGACTCCCGACACAGCTTCCTCGTAACCTGGAAACGTTGTACCATCGTCAACGCCTGAACTGTGCCTACACAAATAGCTACCTATTTCGCCTTGGAGCGACGCCAAATCCGCACTGCGATAATTGTGGTTGCGTCGAAACAATTGAACACATTTTATTAGAATGTGCGGCCTACATGGAACCGAGATCCCACTTCCTCGAAAGCATGGAACGTCTACAACAGGGATCAATTACTCTCAGAAATATTTTAGGACCATGGATTCATCCGTCAAAGCAGCGCCAAGCTCTACGGAGTTTATTTTCTTATTTGGATGAAATTGGGCTAATTTCAAAATTGTAAATTATGCGGCCCAAGCTCAAAACAAAAGTCCGCTACCACGCCAAGTACACGACAGTTGTTTTTTTTCCTTTTCTTTCCTGCCCAGCTCTTCCTTGGGCCTTTTCTTCCCCCATCCTAAACCCACAGCAGACAAGCATGTAGGCGTCTGTAAATGCCGGCAAACCTCTCTGTTTTTCCAATAAAGAGCCTTCTCTCTCTCTCTCTCTCCTGTGTTGTGTGCGTTATCTGTGCTCCCTTTGTGGTTTTTCTGATTTTCTTCTTCTTCCTTTCTCTTTTAATATGTACCACGGTTCTTTCTTTCCCTTTATTTCCCTCATCCCCCTACCACCTGAGCAGGGTAGCCAACCGGGCAGTAGCCTGGGTAAGCTCCCTGCCTTTCCTGTACTGTTGCTTCCTTCCAACAACCGAAACGCGTCCCTTGGTGCGAATCTGTCCTCTCGAAGTAATCGTCAGGATTACTTTAAAATATGGCTGCGTTCAGTGTTAGCTCGCGGTTACTCTCCACATTCGCCGTTCACCATTTTTACTGCAACGTATATGCTTATAGTGCATTGGCGCTTTTTTAGTATTTCCATTATTATGGTCAGAATACTCCTGCAGGCCTCCACTGTTGCCACGGTATCCTTGCTTCGCCAGCGCCTTAATTCCTCGCCCTACGATAACTTATTTTTTTTGTACTCGTTTTCACAATTTCTAGCCGTTTGCGTAAGGTAATGAAGGATACTGGTTTTCATCTTGTGCATTATCAATGCTGTCATATGTCCTGTATGTGTCGGTACGCGTCGCCATACACACCTCCCTAAGTTTAGCGCTGAGGTGCATCACTGTGTCCACTACGACGTACCTGAAGCGAAGGATTGCTCAAATCGCGGTCAGTTGGATAATCCACACGCATTTCGTTTGTGCATGCTTGTATTCTCTATATTCTTCTCGATTTGGTAATCGCACGTACCCACTGAGGGGGACTGGCCATGGCTTGAGGTTTGTCGAATTATTTAAAAAGTGTTCTTTAGAATTGGAAATTAATGATGGATAAGAGAAGGAAAACACACGCACTCGTTAGGGCGGGGCGAGCTAAATCATTGCACGAATGAGCTACCCGGGACTTCCCGTCCAACCTAGACAGACCATCGTCCACCGGCAGCGGCGGAGTAGAACGACTGCGGCGCTCGAGCAATGCGGGACTCGTCGACGACGGCGAAGACGGGAGCGCTAGGGTCGTTTTGGGAATAAACCCCCTTGGAGGCTGACGTCAGTTCCCTTTGTCCCTTGCCTGCCTCCCATGCCGGCGCCGTTGGCAGTTCAGCCGCGTGTGGAGGATGGTCTGAGTCAGATCCATACCCACAATTTGGTTCCCAAAGTGGGGCCTCGACTGCAAACGCAGTTGAGGCGAAAACAGGCAAGATGGCAAGCAACGCCAGCGAGTGGAGCGTCGGAGTATCGCTGACATCGATGCTTCCGAGGATGGAGGCACGAAGGCCTACTTTTAATATGGCGGCGTGTCGGCTTCCCCGCCGTGGCGTACTTGAGTAGACGCACCGGCAGCATCTATGAATTGTCCCCCAAGCCTCGTACCGTGCGGCGGACACTACCTACAAGGATGCAGCCGCTGAGAGTACGCGAGCGCGCACGATAAACCCGTCACTACAGCGGTTCGGGTTCCAGCCGCAGCGAATGCCGAGGCGACGTCTGACAAAGCGCGAAGGGGACATTGAAAGTACGTCTTTTCTTTCCGCTGCGGGTGCTGGGATGGGAGACGGAATCGTCGCCACGCTTGTGGGTGCACGCATCTCGCCGCAAAGCGGAGAAGGTTCCGCCCGAAATTGCATTCAGGCAGTAAAAGCTTCGCATGGCTCAGCAGGGGGTCGCGAGGATGTCGCCAGTGTTTGTGAGAGAGGGACCTCAGGCAACTATCACCGGAGAGCCGCGCCCGTAAGCCGCTTGTAACGTGGTGGCCGCCGGCGTTACGGAAGCCTGTATGCTGCGATCGGTGATGTGTGTGTGGGCGATCGTGACTGTGGGAGTGTGTGTGTGTGTATGCGCGCACCCGTAAGCCACTCAGATTGCGGCGGGCGCAAGTTATAATGTAGCTCGTAAAGCTGCGACCCAGGGTATTTGACAATGCATGTGTGTATGGGCGCGCCTCTAAACCGGTAGCATTGCGCTTCGCGACGGCAGCTGGTATTGTTGCAAGTGAGTTGTAGGAGCCCTGCCTGTTTGACGCCAACGCCACTTTGCCGAGGAACGCAACCAGGCAAAGAAAACTCGAATGGGTATGTGGAAGCCACCACCCATGTTATGTCGGACGAACTGCTTCCAAGTAGGCTTTCCCGCCGGTGAAACGAGTTGGCGGAAATACACTGCTCCTTCCCTCAAGAATGTGAATCGCTCGCACCGGATCGTGAAAGCGGACCCCTCCGCACACGGAAGGCACTGGGAGTCACGCCAGTTTCCAGTCGCGAGAATAATGGAACACTAGAATGGACCAGCTGAACCCCTGGGCGGGGCCGGCCAGTGAAGTAGCACCCAGCGCAGCGCCCTGCGGGGCAACCATAGAGGAATTCGGGAGTACCAGCCGCCGAAGCAGCCATGGAACCCAGGAGGCCGAGGGACCCGTCAGTGAGGAGAACGCCTTGCGCTGGGAGTGGGGGTCGCGTCAGCAAGCGATCTCCGAATTCTTTGGCTGCGGCTTCCGGCCTCTCCTGGACCTGCCAACCTGCTGTGTTTCCCAACCGCGAGAGACTCAAGCCAGGCCAACGCGTTTGTGGGCTTATCAGGCGAGCTTCGCGGATACGGCATCTTTTACGAACATTTGGGGTGAACTGGCAGGGGGGGGGGGCGACGTTTGTTGGCGTGTTTCGTAATTTGAGCTTCGGGAATTACTCTGAAGGAGACGTGAGAAGACGCCCCGCCTTCATTTATTGAGGAGGGCCGAGCGGTTAGCAGGAGGCAAACTAAGGCGGAGACGGGCGAGCCATGACGCCGGTGGTGAACCTGCGTGGCAGAGTGCGAGCGTGGTTCTTCTGGCTCTGTGTCTTGATTCCAACTGCCCGCCGCGTGACTCGTGGCTCGGGGTCATGATGATCTGCAGTCACGCGGTGCGAGCTCCCTAGGCAGCCGCGGTTAATATGTGTAGTGTCACGTCGGTGACGGCCCTGAAGGGCTCGAATAAGCAGGCGTGCCCTCAGGTTCAGGGGTCAAGCCAAAGAATGCCATTGATTCAGTGACGTCACATTTATACCCTGGGGTTAGCCCCCTGGTGGTAGAAACACCGACAATCGAAACCGAAACTGAAACCGAAACCCCAGATACTACAATCTGCTACACCTACCCCCCTCCAGTTGGCTTGCAGTATTGAATCGCGAGGAAACAAAAAAGGAGGCAGAATGACAAACAAAACCGCCTATATTTACATTACATGCAAGTTCGTTCCAGTCAGAGTCCTGCAGGGATAGAGAACAGCACGCTGTACGCTTTTTACAGGTATATATATATGTCCAGTCCTAATCAGGCCGTTGAAGCTGTCCGGTGGGTTGACATTATTTCGGGGGGTCGTCCCAGGGTGCTCATAGGTGGACGAGTCACTGCACGCAGGAATAATCGAAGAAGTAGAATAATGAGAGGCGTCTGGTCGAGCTAAGTGTTGCACCGCGGACTCGAAGGGGCTTTGTTGATCAAACATATCTTTTTGAGTGCTGGCGCTTGCTGCAACGATGACATGAGGCTCCTGCTTCGGCTCCACGCCGCGGTAGACATCGGAACGGCTTGACACGAGCTTTCACTCCAGGACGTTCACTCTAAGAAGTAATGTAGTCCCACCAATTCCTAAAGGGAACAGAAATCCTTATCCCATATACGATTCCCTTTTACAGCATCACGCAACTCCCTTTTTAGCAGAATAGCCTTACCCTTAACAAGGAAGTCGCCGGCCTCTCGCAGAGAGGGGGTTGGGGTATTCTCACAGGAGTTGCGGGCACAGCGTCCGGGAATTCCCTCACCACGGGTCGAATAATTCCTGTAGTCAGGGAGTTCTACAATTCTTTACCAGAATCTTGCTATACCTCTGCCAAGAAGGTTAACTTTAACTTACACCCCCTCAGAATTACCTTATTCTTCCAAACAGCATTTTGAAATACTTCACCAGAAAGGGTTAGCTTACTCTTTTCGGAGTCATTGTATTCTTTCAACCAGAGTCCCGTAATGCCTCCTCAAGGAGGGATAGCTTACTCTTTGTCAAATAATCTATTCCTTTGAAGCAGGGTTTATGCACTACCTGCAAGTTGCCAAACTCTACTCTTCAGAGGTAGCATGATGCTACCGTTTACAAGTCTACACTTTAGCATCCACAGCAGCGTTAGTGTTAGCCCTCTTTCCCTCTAGTTTCCAAACTGAAATACAGTCCATTACTTTACAAGTAAACATACGAAAGCGCCTGTTCAAAAAAAGATGTCGTTTGTGATTAACCAAGGAGGAGGAATCAACTTTTACTGAGCCCAAGAAATCGGTGGTGCGCGCTGGCACCAGATGGGGTGGTTCCCTAGTTACGGGACCCATATGTTCCCAGCAGCTCCTGGCCCCTGTCTGTCAGTGCGAGCTGAGTCGGCAGGGCGGGGCTGGTCAACAAGGTCTCCCAGCGCTCAAGGGGTTGGGGATTGGGGGTGTTGTGGGGAAGGGAAGGAGGGGGGGTCTTGAGTTCTGTACACTCTGCCAAGATGTGCGGCAGGGTGCCCCTCTCTCTTTTGCAAAACGGACAGAGCGTATCGTGTTCCGCAGGGTACATGCGGTTCATCAGTACGGGATGCGCAAGCGATCCCGCCTGCGCTCGACGCAGGATCGTCTGTTGCTGCCTAGTCAGTTTGGGGTGCGGTTCCGGCAGTCTGCACCTCTCCTCTCAGTACATCCGGGTAATGTCCCGAAAGCTGGTAACCGGGTGCGGTAGCTCTTCCGGCTCGTTCTCGGCCCGGATTGACATTTCTCGGGCATGGTAGTCGGCGATGGTGTTGCCTGCTACCCGCGAGTGAGCCGGGACCCACACGAGCTCTATGGCTCTTCCCGGTGGCTTGCACTTGGATAGAATGGCTCGGGCCGCGGAAGAGATTACCCCCCTGCGGAAGCTTCCGTACGCTGTCATTGAGTCGGTGACCACGGTGTCCACGCATGGCTGTGCGAGTGCCAGGGCCACGGCCACTTCCTCGGCAACTGCGGGATCTGTTGTCTTCAGGGACGCGCTGACGATCAGCCGGTCTCTGGACGTAACTACCGCCGCTGCACGGTCGCTGTGTTTTCGGAGCGAGGCGTCCGTGTAGAGGACCCTGGGGTTCTCTTCCAGCTTCCGGGCCATTGCTTTTGCCCGCGCGGTGCGCCTCTCGTCGTCCTTGCCCGGCGTCATGTTCCGGGGAAGGGGTTTGGTCAGAATGCTCATCTTCCAGTCTTCCGGAAGGGCTGCCTTGATGGGTACTGGCTCGATCTGCCAACCTATCTTGCGTAGGACGGCTCGTCCATGCTCCGTGTGACTGAGCCGGATTCTCTGATTCGAAAGGTGGGCTTCGATGAGCTCCTCCACCGTGTTGTGGGCGCCCATGTCTAGCAGTCTTTGCGTGGACGAGTATATGGGAATGCCGAGTGCTTGCTTCGTTGCCTTGCGAAGCATCGTGTTTAGGGTGTCCCTATTCACCTTCGTCAGCTGGAGATACGGGGCGGAGTAGGTAAACCGCGACACGACGAAAGCGCGTACCAGGCGCATGGCATCCTCCTCTTTCAGGCCTCGGTTTCGGTTAGATACCCTCCGAATCATACTGAGTATCTGTTCGGATGTAGTCTTGATCTTTTTGACGGCGGCGTGTGCCTTCCCGTCGCTCTGAAGTAGTAGGCCGAGAATCCGAATCTGCTGAGTTGGCTTGATGGCCGTTCTGTCGATGGTGATGGTCACGTTCGGCAGCGGCTCCTTCTGAGGTTTCCCCGGTTGGATCATGAGCAGCTCAGATTTCTGGGGAGCGCAGCTCAGTCCGCACGACTTGGCGTACTCGTGCACGGTCGTTGCCGCCCGCTGCAAGGCTTCCTCCACCCAGGCATCGGACCCGGCTCGGGCCGTCCACACCGTAATGTCGTCGGCGTAGAACGCGTGGTCCACGCCTTCGATTTGCTTGAGTAGATCGGGCAGGGGCAGGAGGGCCAGATTGAAGAGAAGGGCGGCAAGACCGACCCATGAGGGGTGCCCCTATCGCCGAGCTCGACAGGGTCCGACTTCTCGTCCCCTATCCTGATGGTCGCCGTTCGGTTTGACAGAAAATCTTTTATGTAGCCGAATGTCTTGCGGCCGCACCTGGTCTTGTTCAGATTCTGCAACACGCTTGCGTGGGACACGTTGTCACACGCTCCTTTCAGGTCGAGGGCGAGTATCCCGCGCGGCGCGTGCCTCGTTGCCTGCTTGACGACCAGCTCGTGGAGTTGGACCATCACGTCTTGGGTGCTGAGATGATGCCTGAAGCCGTACATCGTCTCCGGCATCTGATCTGTTTCTTCGAGGTGCTTCTGCAGCCGGCGAAGAACCATGCGCTTCATAACTTTCCCCGCGCAGGACGTGAGGGAGATTGGCCGCATGTTGTCTATCGTGAGGGCTTTGCCGGGCTTTGGAATGAAGTGGACCTCGGCTTCCTTCCATTCCTCTGGCAGCCGCGAGCTGTCCCAGGTTTCGTTGATGTGCTCTAGGAGGCCGCGGGCCGCTGCACCGCTCATGTTACCGAGCAGTTTGTAAGTTATGGCGTCCCTGCCGGGGGCACTTCTCTTATTGCTTTCGTCTATCGCTGTCCAAAATTCCGTCATGGTAAACGGCCTGTCCAGCTCGTCGTTGTCGGGTCCTTCGTACGTCTCGGGCACCGGGTACTGGCCCTTCTCTTCGTTTAGGTACCTCGCCTTCAGGTCTTCCAGGAGCGTGCAGCCGTCTCCCTTGTACGTGTTCAATACTTTGGTGAGGTTGCGATTGGTCGCAGTTTTGGTACTCAGCGGGTCGATTAAATGCCTCAAGAGACACCACGTCTTCCGCGCCGAGAGCTTGCCCTGCAGGTCGTCGCAAGTCTTCAGCCAATTTTTCCTGCATAGCTTGGCCGTGTGCTCGGCGATCTGTTTGTTCAAGACCACAATGCGTTTGGCCAGCTTTCTGTTATGTCTCTGACGCTTCCACCGCCGCGTTAACGAGTGCCGAGCCGCCCACATGTGGGTAAGTCTGGCGTCCCCGTACGGTACCTCCGCCGTCCTTGCGATTTCCTGGGTGAATTTCTGGAGGGCCTGCTTCTGGTCCCTCGCCCATTCGGTGTAGGTTTGTTTTCTTTCGGCTTGTGCCGGCTCTTCCTCGGCCGCCGCGTCTTGTTCTTGGGTATACTTCCTCATCTTATCCCAATCCGTGATCCGCGCCGTCCCCAGCACAGCCCGATATCGGGAGCCTCGGATCGTGATGCGGATCACACTGTGGTCAGACCCCAGGTCCGCTTCTTCGCTCCTCCAGGTGACGTCTAGCGTGCCCGATAACCACGACAGGTCTGGCGTAGTGTCCCTCGCGGCACTGTTGCCTCTTCTGGTGGGTACGTCCGGCTCGTTCAGGAGGGCCATCTCGTGATCCTCCATTGCCTTGGCCAACGATTTTCCTCTCTTGGACTGGAACTTATAGCCCCACGTTGTGTGAGGGGCGTTAAAGTCGCCGAGGATCAGGAGTGGCCTCGTCCCCGCCAACCCTTTCGCCTGGCTCACGATGCGGTCAAACTCGTACTGCCGTTGTGACGGCCGGCAGTACGCGCTCATGACGAATAGATTGCCCGAGTTGCCAATTTCTCTTGCATGAATTTCGACCAGCGTGTGCTCGCACCCGCCCTGCGCCGTGACGTGTTGTGTTGCCGCCACGTTGCTGCGGACGAGCACCGCCGTTCCGTTCTCGGTGGGGTCTGTGTAAGTGACGTACCCCGGGAGTCGTGGTTTCCCGTTTGTTTCCTGTAGAGCTATTACATCTGGCTTGTTTTCTTGCCCGTCAATGTGTAAAAGTAGTTCCGCTTCTTTGTTGCGAATTCCGCGGCAGTTCCATTGGTAAATTACGGTGGTGTCTTCCCCGGTCTTCTTCCTGTGCTTCTTACTTGGCCTCTGCGTCATCCTCCTCGGACGTCTCGAGTCGACCGCGCCTTTTCGCGATCGCATCTTTGATTTTCTCGGCCCGTTCCTTTTTCAGGGACGCAAAACGGTTTGTGGCTACTTTTATTCCTTCGGCCCGCTCCTTTTTCAGGGACGCGAAACGCTTCCTCACCGACTTTGTGGCTACTTTTAGCGCTAGGCGCTCGTGCTTTACCGAGAGCGTGTGTGAAGCTGACTCTCGACAGCTCCGAGTCGGGCGTCCATTTTGCCTAGCCTTTCGTTAATTTGGGTGATTGCGGACAAAATGGCCGTAAGCTCTCCTCCTCGTGGGATCTGTGTCGTTGCCGTGGTCGCGGTCTTTGCGGCCGCCGTGTCCTCTCCGCTCGCGGGACCCTCTTCGGCGTCCATCGCCTCTTGATTGCTGGATGCACGTTGCGTGGACCCAGCCGCTCCCGCCGTCCGCCCTAGGGGGGGGCGAGGGGGGATCCCTCCGCGCCACCTTGCGCAAGCCTCCGGCGTTGTTTGTCGCCGTGGTGTTGTTTTGGGGTCTTGCATTTACCGAGCTGCCATTACTCGCCAGCGTTTCAATCTTGCTCATAAGGGCCCGTATTTGGGCATTCTGCTCCTGGATCTGAGCGTTTTGGCGCTCTATGATCCTCTTAAGCTCTGCCACTTCGCTACTGTCCTTTTGCAGACTCGCTTGTGAGTTAAGGTGTTGGGAGGCGGGGAGGGGTGGGAATGCGGTGTCGCTGGTTCGAGCGACGAGAGACCTGTTGGTCCAGCCCACCTTTTTCTCGGCGATCTCTCGGCCTCCGGTTGACTCGTTCCGGGACTTCGAACTAGCCCGGTAGCTCGAACTGTTCCGGTGTCTCGAACTGGCCCGGGACCCCGAGGCGGCCCTGGATTTCGAACGGGACGTGGTCTGGGATCCGGATCTCCCGCTCGAGCAGGGGTTCACCGTCTCCCAGCGGCGGTTGCCGCCGCCGTTGCCACCCCTGGATCGTAACTTCGATCGGGAGCGACTCTAGCGGTCGCTTTCGCCGCTACTGTTGTTGCTGCTGCGGACCGGCCCCGTTGTTTGGAGGCGCTACGGTGGGGTCCGCCTGCAGGACCTCTTTTCTCTCGGTTGCTTCTCCAAGCGTCTTCTTCTTCCTCCGCTCGGCGCCGTTCCCAGCGCCGCCGGCGGACGACATAGGGCGTCTTGAAGCGGGCTTTGCAGGCCTTGTCCGCGGTCAGGTGTTTGCCTCCGCACAGGCCACACTTCGGGACACATTCGTGGTCTTCGGCGGGGTTGGAGATTCCACACCCTCGGCAGATCTTGTTCGAGGGATCCGGGCACACGTCCATTCGGTGGCCTACTCTTCCGCACGCATAGCATACGTCAATTTGTTTTTTGTGCAACGTGCACTCCGTGAGCAGGTTGCCGTATCTAACGTAATTGGGTACTTTGTGCCCTTCGAAAGCAATGACGACCGATCGGGTCTTACCGATTCGGTTTGCCTGTAGGGCTGTTGGGTTATGCTTGTGCACAACATTGTCCTGAATCTCCTGGGCCGTATCCTCAAGCGGGATGCCCCTTATGACGCCCTTCACCGTGCCGTGAGGGGCCGCTTCGTAGGCACTTCGTGCGCCGTGCCGCGTATGGCGATCCTTTCCACGGCAGCGTATCGGTCGGCGTGCTCTCTCTTGGAGGTGCTCACCACAACGATATTATGCTGAAGGTTCAGGCACACGACGTCTTCATTTGCTTCATTTGTGGGGATCTGTGCTGCCGCCGCAAGTGTACGACTTAGTTCTACGCGGGTCACATCGCTCACACGGAGCCCGCCTCGTGGGCGCAGCACGATCTTCATGTCGCCGCGCGGCAATGCTGGCATGCGCGCGCCCTTCAACAATTTGCCCTTGTTTATACGTTTCACCCTTGAGTGACGTGTATCGGTGCCGGTAGCGCCACTGCCGAGGTTGTCACTCTGGCTGTTGATTAACCAAGAAAAATAGACAAATCGTTTTCAGACTGCATTTCATGCTTTATTTCGACATCCGTGCTTTCATCACACACGTCGCTCCATCTGTATTGCAGTCGCTGCTTTTATAACCGAAACCATCCGTTCTGTCAGTGGTAGGCCGAGCATCACCCCAAAAAGCAGACAGGTACGCTTTGCCTTTGGAGCATACTGGTTGTTGAAGGTCCAGTAGACTGCCAAACCCGTCCACTATGTACGTAGCCGTCAGCTGGAGCGCTTCGAACTGCACAGTCACGGCTCCAGATTCTTCACAGTTTGGCCCGAGAACAAGATACTGGGGTAAGGTGTAGTCTCTGCTGGCTCCTGCATAAAAATCACACAAATGCAAGTACCAGACAGTATATTCCTCTTCCTTCCTCGGTGGACACGTTTACTGCATGACCTGCCTCACCCAACCACTGTACAAAGCGATTCTCGGGAAAACGAATGGATAATTAGTAGACTATACACTTAAAGCTAAGCATTTTGTGACTATGTTGACGATTCATCAATGTGACATTCACAGTTGTCCACTGATGAGGCAAAATGCTCCTTTTTTTACAAAGTTGAATTGTTGTGGTGGTTACAACACTAAAATTTTCAGGCCCTCAAGTTCTGGAGGTCAGCACTCCACTATGAGGCAGTTCTTTAACGTCTGCACAGACTTCTTGTGTGCTCGAAATGGCTGGCTAGTTGAGTGCCTAGAATGCTTCGAATATTTGCACTAAGTGTTTGTGACTTCAGTAAAAGGGGCAAGAAAAGTCCAGCAAAAACCCCAGTGCATCCCACACGTGTCTACAATGCCATTCATGCTGATTATTTCCATGAGAGTAGCTAAACACTAAGAGTCAACTATAGTAAAAGCTCGTTATTGGAACTTACAGTTAATTCGAACTGACGCCCTGGTCCCAACAAAGCCCTGTGTATTTCAGTGGGGGAAAACTCCCGATAATTCCAACTCTGCTGTATCCAGAACGGTAAATTCCAACTCGGGTCCGTTGGTTTCCTTCGCTCCTCGCAGAAAACGTCGGCCCAAAGAGTTTACAATGTGTTGCAAATCCAAAACAAACCAAAATTACTAGAGATGCAACGCAATGAAACAGAAGAACAAGAAAAACAACAGCTTAGCGCGCTCATTTACTGCTGCGATGGCTTATTTCATTGCAACGGTGCACACCGGTGCGGGTTTTCTTCGTGCCCCAGTCGCTGCTTTGGGCCTGCGATCACGGGGCGTGCGCAACAAACGTGTAGCAGAGCCTAATCGGCGATAATGATTCCAGAGGAGGCTTAGTTGTGTTCTGCCCGCGCAGTGTGGCACGATGTCTATTCATTCAAGTGCCCGCCCGCTAATTCGAACTCCACTTAATTCGAACAATTTTATCGTCCCCTTCGAGTTCAAATTAAGGATCTTTTAATGCTTTAATAATGCCGTTCTTAAGATGTAGCCTTACTAAAAATGTGTTTTTGTTTAAGCCCGGTGTTCCTCACAATTTTTACGGTCTTAGCTTTAGCTTGCCAAGCACTCCCCAAGCCTGCAGTTACAGAGGCCATGAAGAAAAAGTAAAACTTAATTCAATTTGAAAGAACTATCATTGGATAACTCACTCAGCTCCATTCCAGCCACAGAAGACCTTTTTTAACAGAAGAAACAAGGAATATTGAAAAGCGTTCAAATTTCATGCTACAGCAACAGATAATGTGCAGGCCTGATACAAAGAGTGGACAGCACTAAAACCATAGTTCTCATGATATGCGTTGCCCGCACTGCATTGGCGCGTTAAATCCTACAGTCAGGAACATTGCACTACACTCAGCCATTCATGTTTAAATTGGCATTTGGTTTGGTCAGTGGCTTTCCATTGCACAAACAAAATGCTGCGATTTCAGAGGTGTTGCAGGAAAATGGCTGGGGACCAGCCACTGCTTCATCTGTTCCACTTAATAACCTGAATATTTTTTGAAGCTTGCAATAAGAATAGCATTATTGTCGTCGGGGAAAATGAACCAAACTGGTACTTTGTCTTCATGGCCCCTTTAAATCCAGAGCTAAATTTATCCCTGAGGGGGATGTTCCGTTTGCAGGCGATTTCTTGCCTTGCCTGTATCAGTGTTTGACCTCAACCACCCACAAAATAAGTAACCTAGGTACGGCGTGAGCAACGTGTGCAGTATGTGGGACTGCACTTTTTGCTCCCTTTGCATTTACTCTGTAGTGCTCTGCTCGAACAGCTGTTGTGATCACGCAGAACAATAATGCAGTTTTACTGATTGTCATACAAGACTAGGTCCGAAATACCAAGCTCGACTACTAGATGTCTCTGCCAGCAGAGGAAGCAGCCGTTTTCACAGTTTTTGCCACACCCAGTAAATGCACGGCGTACCCATCAATGGGAAATGTTGGCACACTGACGGCCCCAAAAATCACACCTAAGCAGTTGTAGAGAGATACAAATATGAAAGCTCCACATAAAACACAGATACGGCTTGGCAGGCCTACATATAGAATATTCAGCATCATTCACAAGCACTACACTGGATTTCACTCACTCAACATACAGAAGAAAAATATGCATACAAGCTTTGAGAGCAAGGCCTCTGGCTTTTCTTTCACCAGAAAGGTCAGGCTAGACAGCACTGCCACTGAAAAGTCATGTGAAAAGGAAGAGACCACGGATTAATTTAAAGCATCGGGGTCCTTATCACTTATTGAAATTTTAAACCAACAGGGTAATCCTTTTCTCTTTTTTTTTCAACCTCTACCAGAAAAAGTAGCCAGACAAACAAGAAAACTTGCAATCTCAGGCCCACCTGCAAGTACTTGGTGTTATCAAAACGGGTGGCTTGAAGACAAGCAATTTTACAGCAAAACTGTCAGCCTCTAGTTATTGGAATTAATCATAGGATCAGTGTACAGTAACAAGGACGAATGATGGAGAGCAAGAACAGGCAAGCACAAAATAAATGCCCCACAGCCGCATTCCTAATCCCCATCAATCATGAAGCTGTACATCGCATCTGACTCGTGACAAAATAAGTTTATTAAAAATACTGCAGTGTTTGGCACTTGGAAACAGCTACAGCATTAATGTACTGCAGTGAAGGCGATACATTTTTAACCAAGCAGAAAGTTGGTTATGCAGTTGTGTTATGTCTCAATGACAGTTATAATAAAACACAAGTAAGGTCAGTTGATGCTAGAAAGCAAAAGTGTATGCAAATGGCATCATGAAGGCTAAAAGACACATTTTTATTTTCCAGATGACTATGGCAAAGTGACCGAAGATGAAGTGTTTAATACTTACACAGCTGTCTGCGGCATCAGGCGTCTTTGCCCTCTTTCGGCTGTCGAACGCCAGGCATTTGTCCACGGGAAACACCTTTACGTCGTAGCGCCTGTAATAAGTAAAAAAATATTTCACTATAATGCTAAATGCACGCTGCTTACTAAATAACAGCACCTAGCGCCAGCCTTGCCACCCGTCCGCGTGAAAATATTCAGCCTAAATTTCTAGCTTGTTATTACTCGCTATGAAACATAAAACGTAGTGCACTATTCATTTTTCAATACTGCGTTTTCCAGTAGCAGTTACTTGGCTCGTTCTTGAGAACAGTCAGGAATTTCACCGAAAATGGGCTTCACTCTTATTGCAGCCGTGCAAGGTAATATGAAAAAAGTCCAATAGACAACGCAACACGCCAGCGGGTCCGTGAAATTTTGTTGTGGCTACTGTAGCCACATAAACAATTAATCGTGACTGAAATGTCATGCCGTCAACGTTCTTTTAGTGTAAGTATTGTTTTCTAGCAACGCGGGACCAGAGGTTACAAGGCAACGCACTACAGAATGGGTTCGGAACGCACGAACGTTCATGTTTTTTTTGCGAGACATCTATGCCAACTCGGAGGTTGAATAGAAATCGTGTGACCTTTGAATGCGTTATATTTTAAGAGGTAAGCGAATAAAGCGACGCTACAAACCTAACTGATGGAAGAGAAAGAGAGAGAGAGAGAGAGAGAGAGAGAGAGAGAGAGAGAGAGAGAGAGAGAGAGAGAGAAAGAGAGAGAGAGAGCTCGTTATTAGAAGAAAGCAGAGAGGTCTGCCGGACTGATTGGGTATTAAACTGGTTACGGTGTTGCTGTCGGCGTCGCTCACTTCTGCCTCGTCAGACGCGTCAGATGCGAACGGAACCAACGGAAAACCCCAGCGGCAGTGTAATTACCTTGTCGCTCGACAATATCTTGACGTACGTTACTCAGGAAAATAATAAAACTGTTATGTACCCGCTGACTGCAGCCCCGAACCTACATACTGCCACTCCGCCTGCGTGAACTCCACGGGCGCCTCGACGCCACGTCTCGTGTTACACCCTGCCGCTGGCACGCTCGGGTCTTTGCCCTCTTTATGTTCTCGCTTTTCTCTCTTCTTTCGAGACCCACTCGCTCACAACGTATACTGTACGCGTGGATCCAATAAACAGTTTTGCCTCGGACTCCGACTCGCGAACACCTCACTGGCGACGAGGATGGGATCGGCGCCGTCCCAAGCACGCAGGTTTAGCCCGCTCTGACTGCGTTAGCCAAACTCCCCGGATCCGCTGCAACCCCCAAGAGCCCCGCTAACAGTTTTGCCTCGGAATCCAACTCGCGAACACCTCAGAAACGAAAGCTTCATTTATAGGTATAGTTTAATGAAGCCAGCTTAATACATCCGCAACTCATACTGCACACGAGTCTTGCTTCAACGCATGCTGAACGTCGTGAACGTGCAATAGGAGCACAGCCGCTTGTTCGGAAAACACAAAGCCGGAAGAAGGATAGCCAGAACTGGCATCACACAACTGGAAGCACGTGTATGTGACCACTTAACTATTTGCAAGAACCAACAACGCTAAGCACCACTCACGAGCGACAGTTGTTATACGCCTCGAGCGCGGCCTGTAGGGGCGCCACTGAAATCCCCCTAGCGGCCCGTTTCGAAAGCAGGCGCGGGAGTCCCCGGCCCGCTCCCGCCTGTCGCCGTTGCTTTTGGGGCTCGTTCAAGACAGCGATTTACCGTTTGTCCGCGTTCGAAATACCGAATAACGTGGAGCAGGCACTCTGTTTGCAAGCGTGGTATGTTCACGAGAGTATAAACGTTTATGACGCGATCTTAGTGAGATCTATATGAGCGTCGGGCGTGCGTCCCAGGCCGGCGTCCTGAAGCCAGCATTTGCATGCAGCTGATTGTAATTCCGCTGCCCTGTAAATTAGGGACAGTGTCTCCGTAAGCAGTGTTTCCTCCGATGGTCATGTTGCGGCCATACACACTATGATGTAAATCGACTTTGTGCACTTACAAAATCCAGCGGAGCACTCATACCTGACAGCACGCAAGTTACGCCTGCCAATATCGCATATCAGATATTGATCAGTACCATGACAAGCCAATGCGGCATAAATTTCACAAACATCGTACCAAAGAAGTACGATGGATAATGCAAAATTACACTCCGGAGTCAGCACGCGATGACAAATTTAATGCTGGGTCGTCTTGTCCCGAGGTGAGCGCTCGCAAAGATTCACGTGTTACATCTATCCTCCACGAGAAGCGCGAAGATGGGCTTATAGAGTAATCCGCGTCCGTGACCAAACTCTTCTTCGAAACATCGTCATATGAGTCATGACACAGGGAGACTGCAGAATCTAGCATAAACCGAAATCAGAGACCCTTATCAGATACGACACTCTTCCAACGAGCCCGTGTGTACGAGATTTCGGCGCACGTTAAGGATCTCCAGGGGGTCAAAATTAATCCGGAGCCCTCCACTACGGCGTGCCTCATCGTCGCCGTTGCGTCGGCGCGTTAAACCCTGCAATCAATCAATCAACTCTTCCAACGACACCTCGTATCGCTTGTGAACTGCCTAGCCTGTATTCTTCAAAAAATGAGTCCGCCGAGTGATCAGCTGTTTTTCAAGGCGAAAAACAAAAGAAAAATGAACACGCAGCTTGTGTGTGTGATTACTAAAACGTTCATTCGTTGATTTCGCTCCGCATTAGTAAACAACGATAGTTGAGCGTCCTCCTCCTCATCTCCCCCCCCCCATATCCTGCGAAATACCAGTGCCTTTCGCATCTAGTTGGTCTGGTGAATAGTATACCTTGCTCAAACAAACGTCTTTAGCATTTCAGAAGCTGCACTCGGTTTTTTTTTCCTTCCCGTACGACTATTCTATTTATTCCTTACTTGCAGACCATTCATTTTCCCGTGGTTTCATTAACATATACCTTGGTTCTTACTATAAAGCATGAGTGGGCACATATCTGACAATGCACAGCCTTTGAGTGTACTTAACATTTTCGCGTGGCTTATATTCCCATAAAAGGCACAAGTTTTTGTCAGCTATTGGGTTATCACGTCCCCGAAACATATTTTTCTACGACGTACATATTCTAAGCAAAGCCGCATTTGTTGTCTGCGCTGCAAAACGAACCAACCTCTTACAGTGAGAATATCAGGTCTAAACGAGGCGACAATAAATAGAATTCACTTGTGCTGACGGGTTCGAAGGTGACAGCGGTGATATGCTGCTGCCATCGCCGACGCCCGCAAGAGCGGCCAAGAAGCGCGCAGAAACGCTTCCCCGGGTAGCTCTTGTTGGTGCTGGAGCGCTCTTCCAAGACGCAGCTGTTTTTTTTTTAAGTGCCCTAAACTTTCAGTTAGCTTACAGACGTCACCAAAACAAGTTGTTTAGAGCGCAGAAAGGCAAAGGGAATCGAAAGGAACCAAAACACTGCATGGCCACCTATCAGCCACGCAGCGCTAATCCCGCAAACGCCGCGGAGAAGCGGCGGCAGGCGGCGCAGCGATCGCGAATCTCGAGGCGTATAAGCGACAGCTGAAGTTTTGGCGGGAACGAGCGCGAGCTCTCCCATGCCGCGCAAGGAAAAATGAAATGGTAACTTACGTTTTCAGCGGCGGCCGCAGCAGGCAAAAGATATTATTCCACCAGTCAGATATACTTCAAACACAGCCACTGACACCAAAACGCACCTCATAGACACGTACAGGAGTACTGCGGCGGTTTCAATACCACAAAAGAGACGGAGACGTCGGACCGACGCGTCCGTCCACCAGCCCCGCCGCGGAGAAAGAACGCGCAGAGGCAGAACGCGCAAGTAGTCGGACCGACACCGTTTCGTTAGGACACACAAATGACCCATTCCTACTGAACGTGCAACAATATCTCTCACGCTCTTTAGAATACGCTGCACGTTAGTTTAGGTACGCTTTATTCCATGGCCTGGTGCTGTGGCTCTTTAGGTAACTACTTTTTCATACGATTTGAAAGAGTTCGCGTCCGCCTTAGAGGCGTCTACCTTTTCGCACACTTGAAAGCGTGCAGCTCAAGTTGATAGAGTTGATATACTGTTCTATTCTCTCTCGCGGAGGATATACGAACTCCATCGATGCGAGACAGAGTCGGTATGCTGTTCTATTCTCTCCCTCGAAAGGGATACAACCGCCGCGTAGCTCCATCAAGAATGGGGAGAGTGCGCGAGCAGTTTTATTCTGGTTTCCTAGTAGAGTGAACACACCATCTAACGCCGCGCGTGGTGCGGACGGCGTGAAACGACCCTGGCAGGAATAGAAAAGCTTTTTGATTCTTCAACTACTCCCCACATTTCTTAGTGTTCCAAGCGAAGGGGCTTCGTTTGGCCGTCATGTATAACATGGTATCGTTTAGTCCACCGTTAACGTTCACTTTGGTGATTGCAGCCTTGTGTCGGCAGTCGTTTTCGACGGTGACAGGCTTCCCGCCGGTGCGCAGTCCTGGCCACCATTCTTGGACACAGGATAGTCTGCCGAAAGGCTTGCGTGGGCAAGTGCGTAGAATGACAGGTGGGAACTTCGCGCTTCCACCCAAGTTCTCCATACTTGAGATGGTACGTGAAGTTTAATTCTCGGACGTAGCGCCTGCCCCCAGGAAGGTCTGCCCTACCAGCTACCTCTAACTGCCGAGGCGGAACTGGCGATTGGCTGCTTGCTCGTTGTGGTGGATTGTGAGGAGTAGGATTAGAGATGGCAGAACTTAAAATGTCTCTCTCTTCGGTGCAGGTCGTCACGCGCTGTCGTGCATCATCAGAGATACAGTGGTCAGGGTTCCAAGCGTGGGTGCCAGTGGGCACTGTGATGACGGAATTAGCAGAGGATGCGAAGCACGAAACTGAGAGCGATGCCTCCTACGCCGGCGATGACGCATGTGGGACATGAGGGATTCCTTGGTGACCTAGCCAGCACTCCGGCGTAGGCCACCACGCTAGCTCCCGGCGTGTCAACCATACGGGCTCCCATGCCTACGGCAGCCCAGCGAGGTTCGCCGATACGAGAACACAGTAGACAGTAGTGCCGAAGCACAACCGTTTAGTTGGGGAATCACAAATCATGCGAGCACAAGGCTCAACGGCGTTCACTAATCACGCCGTCCGGGTCGTGACCGCAAACGGGAGGCAGGCACTCACGGCGCGCGACAAAGTTCCCACCAGAGATACATGTCCGCCTGGCATCGCTGCGCTGTTCCGCCGTTCCTGCCCCGACGGGCCTCCGGTGAGACTCTCCGTCTCCCGCGCGCACACGATCGCGCTGCCCGCGCGCCTATTCCCGCCATCTCTCGGGGGCGCCGACGAACAGCGCAGCGCCGGACCGGTTTCAGCGCACAGGCATCTCTCCCGAAGCGCGCGCCGGCTCGGGATCACGGGCCGTGGTTCCCCTAAAGACTGGACGCCCTTTGAGCTGAAGTGACGCCATGTTACACAACACTCGTCACCACACCCCAAGTCAGCAAAACTGCCACCAAACGCCACTCCTACGCCAGTCCACATCAAGGTTTCGCCACACAATGCCGCCGTCGCGATGCTCGCCTCACAAACCCACAAACACATTACGCAGGTTCCGAGTCTCTCGCTTTTCGGCAGCACAGCAGGTTGGCAGGCCCGGGGGGTAGCCTGCAGACGCAGACCACGAACGCCGGGGTCGCGCCAAGATGCGACCCCCACTCCCAGCTCGAGGCGGTAACAGGAACGGCCGCGCCCAGGAACGGCCGAAGGCTCGCGCAGCTCCTGCCTCGCGCATCTGCCTCTCGCAGATCCCGCCGCCTCCTGGGTTCCGTGGCCGCTTCGATCGCAGGTCCTTCCGAACGGTTGGCTGCCGCCCGCCGGACCAGAGCAGCAACTGGCGGTAGTTCCGCGGGCCGCGCTCGCCTCTCTCCTCCCCTCGGTGGTTCAGCAGGCCATCGTCGCTGTCCGTGGCAGTGGTGGATGGCGTGGGTCCCGGTGGTAACCATTTGAAGGTCTCGCTCTCACCGACTGGTGCAAACAATTCCCAAACTTGAAGAGGGGAGCAGCGGAACTCCGCAATCTTTTGTGACTGGTCAGAAACCTTGTCGATGACATCGCCAAATAAGGTAACAAAGATGACCGAGGGTACTCCCTCTTGCACGCTCGCTTTCGAGCGGAATCACGAGTCCGGCAACTGTGCTCCAGCAGCCACCCCCGCCTGGAGGCAGCTCGCCTGACTTGTACTTACGAGTTGTCGCATGGAAACACCTATCCGAGTTATTTCAGCCTGTTGCGTTGGTCGGCAAAGCTGCGTCAGCATCAAGCACGAGACCTCCTGCAACTCATTCGCAGCAATACAAGCTGCCATAGAGCCAGCGCCAACCACAATAACAGCGGCTTACGGGCGCACATCACCGGTACAGGTCGCCTGAGAGTCCGTCTCTTCCTAATACTGGCGATCTCTCGCGACCAACGAGCCCGCTGCCGAGCCGCGCGCAGCTCTCACTGCCTAAACGCAATCTCGAGCGGAGACTTCACGGCATCGAGACGCAGGCACTCCGGAAGCGCGGAGACAACGATCCGTTGCTCCCGCTTCCTCCCTGTTGCGTCTTGTAGCGAGTTGTAGCGACCGCAGTCTGCTGGTAGCGGGGCCGGTCGCCGTCGCTTCGTCGAGCCAGGACTAGGGGAGAGCTTAGAGCAAATTCAACGGGTTTATTTACATTTTTACAGTGAGTTGTCGAGATGAAGACAGAAGACAGCTCTTGGCGGGCCGCAGCACGCCCTTTTTGTTGACCCCCGATCCCTAGTTCCCTAGGTTGGGGATCCCCATACAAAACAATGCGGACCAATGGTGAGGTGTAAGTTCCTCGCTGTGAAGCACCGCCCTCGGGTAGGGACACGCCTTTCAGGTATGTCGACAGATGCACGGCACACACACACACACACACCCTTGCCACTCGTCAGGAGCATCTAGTCGGTGTTGCTGTAGTAGAGGGGAAGAACGGAAGACGCGCGAGCGCCTCGTATCTTTTTGGTGTCCGCCGCGCGCTGCGTTCCCACGGTGGGGTTCTCACACATACTTCCCAGGGAGCTAACAAGGTTCGTGGAATCACTCGGAAGGGTTAATGGCTTACCATTGCCACTGCCTTCTTCGCTGTGCTGCCGCCGCCACTGGGTCCCATTGTCCGGTCGTCGCCGTCTGGGCTTTCACGCGCACACGCGTTCAGTTGCTTAGGCAGGGGGACGAGCGGCGGCTCCTTAATCCCTTTTGGGCAACAACACTAAACACCGCTCAAAAGCCGCTGCCAATCAGTGGCCGCCGCCGTGGTGTCGGCTTCCTTTCGTTTCCGTCGACAAGCGGTGGGGAGGTCGACCGGCGGGTGACTGACCCGCGCAAACATGGCGCCGGTGAGTCATAACAGCTCCTCCGCCGACGGGAAGATCTCGGACGTCGTGTAGTATCAGCTGCTCGACGGGAGAGATCACAGTAGCAGCATTCTTTCAGCACCATTGAAACCACAAAGACCAACCTCCCGAACCAGCAAGAGCCGGCAATGAGTTTTCGGCAACCAGGCTGCTCTTTCAAAGGTGCTACAATGCACCTACGCTTTTCATATTTTTTTTTCCTATGGCAACCACACCAATACTCTTGCTCACAGCTAAAAGCTTAGACTGAGTTACTCACAACACTACTCAAAACCATTACTGAAAACGTTCCTCAACTGAAAACAAAAGAACGCGAAAGAAAAGCTAGAAGGCTCTGCTTAATGTGTCAACATTGGCATTGGCAGAAGCCTTCTTATACTTCACAGTGAAGTTAAGCTCCTGAAGCGCAAGGCTCCAGCGTAGTAGTCGCGGATTCTTTCCCGACATTTGCGAGAGCCATGTCAGCGGGCAGTGGTCAGTGACGAAGACGAAAGAAGTTCCGTAAAGGTAGCAGGCCAATTTTTGGGTGGCCCACACAATGCAGGCACATTCTTTTTCTGACGCACTGTAGGCCTCCTCGCGAACTGAGAGTTTCCTGCTGGCGTACAGCACTGGGTGCTTGTTCCCGTTCTCATCCTCCTGGCAGAGTATTACTCCTAAGCCCCTATTGCTGGCATCGCACTGCACAATAAAGGGACGATCATAGTTCGGTGCATGCAGTACGGGTGAGCTAACAAGAGCCGCTTTGAGGCCTTGGAAGGCACCCTCCATTTCCGGGCTCCAAACTACCTTTTCTGGGGCCTTCTTGCGCAGTGCATCCGTTAACGGAGCGGCTACTTCCGAGTACTGAGGAATGTAGCGCTGATAATACCCCGTCAGTCCCAAAAAGGAGCGGATAGCAGTCTTGGTTTCTGGCTGCGGGAATTCACTAACCGCCTCTACTTTCAACTCGTCAGGTCGCCTCCTTCCCTGCCCTACCACGTGCCCTAGGTACCGTACTTCGGCGCGAGCTAGCTGGCACTTAGCCGGCTTCGCTGTCAGTCCAGCGTGCGTCAAACGACTAAGGACATTGCTAAGGTGGTATAGGTGATCTTCCCACGTATTGGAGTAAATAGCAATGTCGTCTAAGTAGGGAACAGCGTACCCTTCAGCCCCCTGCAGAACTCGGTTCATTAGCCTTGAAAAGCAAAATGGGGCGTTCTTAAGACCAAAACTCAAAACTAGGGGCCGAAATGTGCCCGTCGGTGCCACAAAGGCTGCATACTCACTAGCTCGTTCAGACATTGGAACTTGCCAATAGCCTCTTACTAAGTCCAAAGTCGAGACGTATTTTGCAGCACTCACTTTTTCGACCAGCTCCTCCACGTTGGGTATAGGATAGGTCTGGTCCTTCGTTATCGCGTTAAGTTTGCGATAATCCACGCAAGGTCGTGGATCCTTGCCAGGAACCTCTACTAGTATCTTGGGGGACGTGCAGGTGCTTTCGCATGCTTCAATAAGCTTAAGCTCCAGCATTCGATCTACTTCTTTTTTCAAGATCTCCTGCTGCCGCGGGGCTAACCTGTACGGCCTCGACTTCACGGTGGTGTCAGAAGTTAGTTCAATGTCATGAGTGATAACCGTAGTTCGCCCTGGCCTTTCCGAGAAAACTGTGATGTGTTCTGACAACAAGTTACGTAAGTCGACTTGCTGCGTCTCAGTCAAGCCCTCAGTAGGTGCCACGGCTTTCATGACGTCGGTAACCTCCATTGATCTTCCAACCTCAACCAAGCCTGGAATTTCAGGCGTTAGCTCCTCCGGGCTATTAAGAGCCAAGTTCACCTTCTGCACTTCTCCCACATAGCGCTTCATTAGATTGTGGTGATAAATTACAACCTCTCGGCGCCTTCCTTTCCGTTCCAGTGCATAATTTGTGTCCGAGAGCTTTTTCACAACCCGAAAGGGCCCTTCCCATTGAACCTCCAGCTTATTTGCTCGCGAGGGGCGCAAGACCATCACCTGATCCCCTTCCTGATAAGCTCTCAGTTTCGCGTTTCGATCGTAGTAGCTCTTGGCTCTACTTTGGGCCTCTCTCATGTTCGCCTCAGCCATGTCGCGAGCGCAACGCAATCTTTCCAACAATTCGAGAATGTACTCGACCACCGTAGGGTCGGTACCTTTCGACTCCCAGGTTTCGCGCAAAAGTCGCAGTGGAGACCTGAGCGTCATTCCGTAAACCAGCTCCGCGGGGCTGAAACCCGTCGCTTCATGAGTGACCGATCTCAGCGCAAACAGCACTGCGGGGAGACAGGCATCCCACTGACACTTCTTTTCAAATATAAGGGCTCGCAGGATTCGCTTCATCACGGAATGACACCGCTCTACACTGTTGGACTGTGGGTGGTAAACTGAGCTGTGGATTATTTTCATCCCACACTTCTCGAGGAAGCCCGTAGTCAGAACGCTGGTGAATACTGAACCCTGGTCGCACTGTATCTCCTGAGGAAAGCCCACTCTCGAAAAAATAGACAGTAGTGCGTTGACTACTTCTGCTGAGCTTTGCTCCTTCATTGGGATCGCCTCTGGAAATTTGGTTGCTGGACAAACGGCGGTAAGCAAATACCGGTAGCCTGACTTTGTCGCTGGGAGTGGTCCCACAACGTCTATTACCAGCCGGCGAAAGGGCTCCGAAATGAGCGGAACAAGCTTAAGTGGTGCCTTTCCCTTCTCGTTCGGTTTTACCACTCTCTGACAGGTGTCACACGCTCTTACGTGGTCCTCAACTTCTTTGAAGCATCCTGGCCAATAAAACTCCGTTAGGAGCCTATCTTTGGTCTTCCGAGCTCCTAAATGCCCCGACCAACCAACTCCGTGACAGAGATCAACAATGTCATGCCGATACTTAGCCGGCACTACAATCTGGTCAAACGTGCGACCTTTTGCATTCCGGTAGTGGCGGTACAAGATGCCATTTTTGACGGGAAAACTGACATTCTTCCTCGCCACCCCTTCCCTGACGGTGTTCCAAATCTCCTTAAGGCTGGGATCGCTGTTTTGATGCTCGATGAGCTCGTCTCTTGTCACTTTCCCCAGTACATTGCCTAGCGATTTTGATACAGGCAACACGAGCAGCCCCTCTTCCGTTTCCCCTTCAGCTATATCAGCGCTAGTCTCCTCCTCTGATCCCTCTCTCTCTTTTTCAGCAGGTGACGGGATAGTAGGCTCCGCTGTGCCGACTCCAGCTGGTGTTGCTGTACGCCCGGCGAAACTCGGTTCTTGCCGCTCTAGTTCGGCTGCTAAAGCGCGTGCTTTAGCTCTAGTCAAGGCTTGGACTGTTCCCTCGTGAAAACTTTTCCCTTGCTCTCTAAGCAGACGGTCGGTCCGATTCGAGAACAAGTAGGGGTATTGCGAGGGCAGCTTGTCTGACACCGCCGCTTCCGTCTCTACTTCTCCGAACGGCCCAGTGATGACTACTCGAGCTACCGGGAGACAAATGCTTCTATCTTCCAAAACCGGCTTAATCCATGCGCACTTGCCGTTGTGGTCTGCTTGTGCCACATAGTCAGGGTGCACCAGATCAATGGTTGCCCCACTGTCTCGTAAGACGCGGCATGGCTTTCCGTTCACTGTTAGGTTAAAAAGGTACGGACTGAGGAGCTCCTCGCTAGTGGCAGAGTCACAAGTATACGAAAGGGCTGGTCTGGGTCTACGACAGCCTACGGCAATATGACCGACCTCCTTGCATTTGTAGCAGGTAGGTGGTTGCCGCGCGTCAAAAGGACTCTTTTTGGGATAACTCTCCGAAGCCTTTCCCTCCTGTTTGTTTTGTGATCCTTGACTACTTGCAGCGAAGTCCGCCTTTTTCTGTGCCGTCATACCTGCGCCAGCCCCTTGCCTCGCCGTCCAAGGTTTTCCTTTATCTCCCGCTTTTGCGGGAGGAACCTCGTCCCTTTCTCCCCGGCGTGACGCGTACTCATCAGCCAAGTCGGCAGCTGCCTGCACTGTTACTACTCCGGCCCTATCTTGGATCCTGAGCTTCATTGGCTCGGAAAGCTTAGAAAAAAACTGTTCCAGAGCCACTACTTCAAGAGCCTTTTCGAAGTTCCCAAAAGCGCTGGCTCCCTTCATCCATTCTACCAAGTTGACCTTCAACTCGTAGGCAAACTCAGAATACGTGCTGCCGTGCTTCTTGCCAAGATTGCGAAACCGCTGCCGGAACGCATCTGACGAAAGTCGGAACCTCTTTAGAAGGCTATCCTTCACTTTGTCATAATCGTCCGCATCCTCCATCGGAAGCCGCGCGATCACATCCGCTGCTTCACATGGCAGCAAACTTAGCAAGTTTCGAGCCCATGTGCTACGGTCAAGCTTCGCTTTTTCACAGGTTCTCTCGAAGTTCACAAGAAAGAGGCCCACATCTTGCCCTACTTTGAAGGGTTGCATTAGCTTAGATAAATCACAAAGATTTTGTCTTCCTGCTACCTCTACTCCTTGAACCTCAGCCATCTTCCTCACTTCCACCTCCAGGCGCAGCCGTTCTACTTCCAGTTCCTTTTGCTTTAGCTGGCACTCCTGTTGCTCACGCCTGTTCTCACGCTCCTGTTCCTGTTGCTTTTGAATCTCGTTCCACGTTTCTGTAATATCTTCACTGCTCAGATTCAAGCCCTCGATAGCGTGAACAATTGCGTCTTTCTTCATCCCCGAATCTACTTCTGCTCCTAGCTCCTCCCCCAGAATCAGCACCTGATTCTTCAACAAACGCTTCCAATCCATGACAGAGAACTAGTGTGGTGCGGCTCACTCTCTACCCAGAAGTTCCGGAAAAAAACTGCTTCTGTGGTAGCCTCTACCAGCGAAAAGATTGCACTTCTATCTTATCAGCCTGGCAACCAAAAATCCAAAGCCAGCACTCACCAGTTCACAGCTGTCAGTCTCCATGATCTCGGCGTGTTGTTCATTCTCCGACGTCCAGGCTCAGATCCAACCGCTTGCCATCCAGTTGTTGCGTCTTGTAGCGAGTTGTAGCGACCGCAGTCTGCTGGTAGCGGGGCCGGTCGCCGTCGCTTCGTCGAGCCAGGACTAGGGGAGAGCTTAGAGCAAACTCAACGGGTTTATTTACATTTTTACAGTGAGTTGTCGAGATGAAGACAGAAGACAGCTCTTGGCGGGCCGCAGCACGCCCTTTTTGTTGACCCCCGATCCCTAGTTCCCTAGGTTGGGGATCCCCATACAAAACAATGCGGACCAATGGTGAGGTGTAAGTTCCTCGCTGTGAAGCACCGCCCTCGGGTAGGGACACGCCTTTCAGGTATGTCGACAGATGCACGGCACACACACACACACACACCCTTGCCACTCGTCAGGAGCATCTAGTCGGTGTTGCTGTAGTAGAGGGGAAGAACGGAAGACGCGCGAGCGCCTCGTATCTTTTTGGTGTCCGCCGCGCGCTGCGTTCCCACGGTGGGGTTCTCACACATACTTCCCAGGGAGCTAACAAGGTTCGTGGAATCACTCGGAAGGGTTAATGGCTTGACCATTGCCACTGCCTTCTTCGCTGTGCTGCCGCCGCCTCTGGGTCCCATTGTCCGGTCGTCGCCGTCTGGGCTTTCACGCGCACACGCGTTCAGTTGCTTAGGCCGGGGGACGAGCGGCGGCTCCTTAATCCCTTTTGGGCAACAACACTAAACACCGCTCAAAAGCCGCTGTCAATCAGTGGCCGCCGCCGCGGTGTCGGCTTCCTTTCGTTTCCGTCGACAAGCGGTGGGGAGGTCGACCGGCGGGTGACTGACCCGCGCAAACATGGCGCCGGTGAGTCATAACATCCCGCAGCGAGAGAAGAATGATTCTTCAGCGATCCCCCTCGCTCTTTATCAGGCGTCAAATCGGCAAACACTCCACCTCGAACTCGAAGTGCAGTAACGGCGAGCTCATCGTGCGGCTTGAGAACTCCCAAACACCGCACCCACGCTCGGTAGTGTCCGCCACGCCTGCTGGAAACGTCAACCGGCGCCGCCGGCGTGACTGCGCGGGGACCTGCGCTACGAGGAAAGCGACCCGCCGCCATGTTGAAACAAGGCGTACGTACATCCCGTGTCGCAAGCGAGCCGCGACTGCGGTGGTCGGAGGTATCCTTTTGCCGTACCGCCTGGTGTGTGTAGGAAGGTTTACACATTTGCCGTCACGGCTGTATCGGGCACCATAACTGTCTGCCTGCAACCGACTGGCCCGAGGCGTTTCGTCCGAAGTCTTCCGGACAAAGCTTAGTGGGCTGCGACTTCACCAACGCATTTCTCGGGGAGCTAGCAACCTGAAATTTGTCTGAAGACGAGCCCCATGTTGGGCCCCATGAGGGGGCCCTTGGGGACCTTGCTCTGGTGTTGGCCACCACGCTAGCTCCCGGCGTGTCAACCACGCGGACTCCCGAGCCTACGGCAGCCCACCGAGGTTCACCGATACGAGAACACAGTAGACAGTAATTCCGAAATACAGCCGTTTATTTGGAGAATCCCAAAGCACACGAGCCCAAGGCTCGACGGCGTTCACTAATCGCGCCGTCCGGGTCGTGACTGCGAACGGGAGGCAGGCACTCACGGGGCGCGACAAAGTTCTCACCTGATATATATGTCCGCCTGGCATCGCTGCGCTGTTCCGCCGTTCCTGCCCCGACCGGGCCTCCGTTGAGACTCTCTGTCTCCCGCGCGCACACGATCGCGCCGCCCACGCGCGTATATCCGCATGGACCTTTGGTGCCATCTCTGGGGGGCGCCGACGAACAGCGGAGCGCCGGACCGGTTTCAGCGCACAAGCGTCTCTCCCGAAGCGCGCGCCGGCTCGGGATCACGGGACGCGGTCCTCCGCAATTCCCACACGCACTGGCATGAGTACGGGGCGCAGTGGTCATGTTGGCAGGCCCCAGTGGTGTGGAGGGCACTGACCTTGGCTGGTTGGGTTTAGGTAAGGGGGGATTCAGATGGCACAAAGTCACTCGCAGTTGCAGTCGAGGATGGGGGCGGGACGCATTTGGGCATGCACGGCTGACTCAGTCGTATGACGAGGTCGAGACATGATGGGGAACCCGCAGTTACGTTGTTGCGGTAGTCAGGGCTGCTGGGGTGCTAGGCGAGGATGAGACCGCCGACCCAGGTACTGGAGTATGTTGCTGGAGGCGGGAGGGCGAGACAATCGCTTGCTTCAGCAGTGAGTACTGGACCGACAGAGCAGCGAGCAGTTTTTCGCAAATGATGGACAAAGGGTCAGTTGGCAGGCCTTGAATCACCAGTTTACACTTAGAAACGTGACTGGCAATGCTGTTGACGGAGAAAAACACATCGGGCTGTGCCAGCTACACCTCTACGTCTTTGAGGTAAAATGGCTGTAGTATAAGGTAGCGTTTAGGCCTGAAAATGTCTGTGTCGTTATCTACGGCACAAAAAAGCTCACCGAACCTGCTGAGCATCGGGGTAGTATCGACGGTGCCGTGGGCCTGGGTGGCGCTCACGTGCATAGTTGCTTCAGGCAAGGTCCCAGAGTCTTCTTGTGACATGGATGGCGAAACTGAACGTGGCGTCTCCGAGGTCGCAGCTGATGGGCTCATGTGATGTACGGGTGCAGAGGGATCGCTATTTGGAGGGCTGGACGGGAGTGGTGGTGCAAGCGCATTACTTGTGGCTGTTGCGGCAAGAGAAGCTTGCTGACAATGAAAACGGGTGGTCCAGCAGAAATGAACAAGGACTGCCCTTTTGAAGTCGCCGTACACATTGGCGCGCCGCTGCGGCTGCAGAAGTGCCACGATGCGCTCTGGGACAGCTTTGCTGGGGATGTTGTAGCGCTGCCCCTGGTTCTTGATGCCGCGGGTAAAAAAATAGCCCTCAAGCAGCGCTAACCCCCAGGAGGCTCTTTTTCGTAGAACTCCTGTAGTCCTGGGAGCATGATGTTGGACGGCTGGACGGATGCTTTTCGGAATTCAGACCGGCATGGTAAAGCCATGGCCGACGTGCCCTCGGGTGCGATCGCAACGCTGACGCAGCGTTGGAGATGCTGCTGAGATGGTTGCCGTGAACGCCTCGAGCTGGAGTGCGGGCTCGTTTTTCGGGTCACAAATTGTGAAGGGGACGTGGGAAAACGTCCCGCCTTCATTTATTGAGGAGGCCGGAGTGGTTAGCAGAAGGTAAACTACGGCGGAGAAGAACGAGCCTTGGCGCCGGTGGTGATCCGGCATGGCAGAGTGAGCGAGGTTCTTACGGTTCCGCCTCTCTATTCCAACTTCCGGCCGTGCGACTCGTGGCTCGCAGTTCCGGACGATCTGCTGTCACGTGGTGCGGTGCTCCGGCGGGTTGATCTGCAGATGGTCGTGACTGCAGATCGTCATGATCAGCGAGCGACGAGGCACGAGTACCGCGGTGCACTGCTGCAGCGGCGTGAGCTCCCTCGCAAGCCGCGGTTGATCTGCAACAACTCTTTTGCAGCGCGGCGCCATTTGAATGCGAAAGGTTTTCAGTATTTAGGGAGGAGGAGTGTTCGAACGGTGGAAACCCGCGATACTACTTCCCAAGTTGTCCCCCCACAATAAACAAACCGACCCGATGACAGTCCTACAATGAAACTGCCGTGGGTTCAGGGCGAAGTGGGAGAACCTCAGCCATATATCAGGACTTTAGACCCGTAACCTGATATAATAGCTCTGCAGGAGATCAGTGGCAAAATCCACCTTCCTGGCTACATCACCTACGCAGACCCTTCAGGATAAGCAACAGCCACTTTAATCGAGGATAATATAGCAGCAACGCAACACCTCACGGCTCAGAAGGGCCGTGAGCACACATTGGTTGAAATTCACTCCCGCGCTATAAGAAAAAAAAACGCAATCTGTTCATTTTGAACGTGTATTGCCGACCTTCTGTTAAACAGACCGGGCTACAAGACACCATCCAAGAAACCGTAAACCTAACCACAGACCAACCAGTTCTCATCCTTGGGCACTTTAATTCCCCTGATCAGATGTCGGGCTACAAGTACAATTCAAAGCGAGGACGACAGTTAGCTCATATTATGAACCAGAACGGGATTACTTTACTAAACGATCCCCATGTTCCCACCAGACGGGGCATCAGTACGGCGAGAGACACAGCTCCAGACCTCTCACTACTGGCTGGGTTCCTCGACGTTACTTGGGTCGATACGAACACCAATCTTGGCTCAGACCACGACATCCTTGAAATAACTATTAAAGGACAAAGCTACTAGACCCATATCGTCTGGGCCAGACTCATCAACTGGGACCGATTTAGGGAAGCTCAAGCCGCGAAAGAACTTTATCTGGAGACACCCTATGACACTTGGGTAACAGAAACAATAGAAGACCTCAAATGGCATACTCAATCAATCGCAACTTCATACTCCACTCCATACGTAGACTATCGCCTACTCACCTTTGGGATGCCAGGCGTAGCCTCACAAAATAATGAAAAAAAAAGACGACATAACCGAAAGCTACGCAAACAAATAGTACTCAACTGCCTGGAAAAGCACAGTTTTTGTGAAAATTTTGTGGGCCGAGCCGGAAACGTGGAGGCTGCAAAACATTCAATGAACAAGCTAAGGTCCCGACCAAGGCTGAAACATTTTATGCAGGAAATCGACAAAAAACACTTTTCTTCCTTACTGCCTTAAAATATTTTGTCGCATTTAAAGGTATAGCGGATTATTTGATTTGTTTGGGGTCAAGAAGGCTGAGGATTCGCCCACAAAATTTTGCAAACGGTGTACCTAGACAAAACCGAACAAATTCCCGACACAATGTTTGACTTCCGCAAACACCTCGGAACTCAAGACGTTCTTCTGCAAATCAAAGAGGAGGTTCTTAACCCAGCCACGCAATGCTCCCCTAGAGCGGTACTAGCTCTGGACTTAAAAGGAGCGTTTGACAATGTTGCCCTCAACGATGCAGGGTGTGGTCAGAGGACCTACGACTATTTAACCGACTTCCTCTCAGACCGCACTGCAACACTCAAAATAGCTGACGTCACCTTCAGTCCTGTCCTCCTAGAGGGTTGCGGCACGCCTCAAGGATCTGTCTTATCCCCTCTCTTATTTAATATTGCCCGAATTGGTCTACCTGAGCAACTGGCCAATATACCTAACCTAAACCATGCCTCTATACCGATGATATAACCCTCTGGACGGGCACGGACTCGATAGGAGGATACAGGAAACACTACAACAAGCAACAGATGCCGTCAGCCAATATGTGAAAAAGTGCGGACTCATCTGCTCACCCGAAAAGTCTGAGCTATTGACTGGGCGGCGTCGTAGGAACAAGAAGGAGCCAGAAGACATGTACGTCATTTTGGGACATACAATCAAGCCCTGCCAATACCTTCGAGTACTTGGCCTCCACATTGAAGCCGATGGTAAAAGTAATGTCGCGATACAACGCATGACGGGAACCACTGAACAGGTCATTCACATGATACGCAGAGTGGCAACTAGACGAGGGCGACTCAAAGAAATAGACAGCTTTCGCCTTGTTCAGGCATTTGTGCTCTCGAGAATCACTTACATCATACAGTATTTGATTTTAAGCAATAAAGACGGCGACAAAATTTAACACACGCATACGGAAAGCAACAAAGCACGCCCTAAGCATTCCCATGAGCACGCCCACCGACAGGCTGTTGAGAATGCGCCTGCAGAATACGCTGGACGAGTTAGTGGAAGCCATCTCTCAAGCGAAAAGTCAAGACTAGCCAGGACTCAAGCGGGAAGAAAAGTCCCCGAGAAAATAAAATGGGCTTCCGACACCGGAAACCAAGAATTTAAATTTCCTGATCATTGGAGAGCGCAAGTCACTCTTCGTCCTCTACATAGGAATATGGAATATGCTCCCCGTCCACCACAGAGGCCGGCGGGCCGCAAGAGCTAAAGCCTTGAACAAGGCATATGGAGGCCTCTACTGACGCAGGGCCTCTACTGACACAACAAGGCCTCTACTGACGCAGCAGCTCTCCCTGGACGAAAGGCCAAGATAGCAGTAGTGACGACCAAGCACGATCTGGTCACAAGTGCGACTGCAAATTCAAGTTCAACAAACGAAGCCGAACAATTAGCCATCGCGCTGGTGATCACGCAGACCACAGCCCGTACGATCATCATGGACTCTCAAGAACCGTACCGAAGTTACCAATCGGGATGGGTGGCCCCCTAGCACATCGAATATTATCAAGTCAATCCCCCAACCGAAAGGTGCAAATCGTATGGACGCCTGCCCACCCCTCCATAGAGGGCAACGAATTTGCTCACCAACAGGCCCCCGTACTAACCAACCAGGCCCTGGAGAGTACGGTAGAGCTTACCCCACTCACTACATTCCAAGAGATTACTCAGCACTACAGGCTTAATAGGGGAATGTTCACATTCCCACATCAAAGCCTCACAAAGGATCAGGTAACAACTCTATGGCTTCTTCAATCAAATACATATTCTCATCCCACCCGACTTAACCTAATCTACACAAACGAATATTAAGCCGGATTCAAATTTTGCCAGAAGCCAGGGACACTGAGGCCCATTATTGTAGAATATAAAGTGACGCCATGATTTCTGCCCATAATATTCTCTTCCTCCCACTCCCAAGAGCAGTGGGAGACACTGCTCTCTAGCCCCTCCCTCCCTGATCAGCTCATCCTCGTCGAGAGGGAAGCCATGGTCAAGAGGGCCAATTGATTCCTGTGAATAGGGAACCACTCCTGCATGATCTTCTGACCAATGCTCCTAATAAAAGTTGTTCTGTCTCTCTCTCTCTCTCTCTCTCTCCTTTTATAGACAAAAAACACTCAGCTGCCATTGCCATCACTAGTGGAGAGGGAAAACTGACAAGCAAAACCTCATCCCTCACTAATTTCCCTTTTAAGTTGTAGTAGTACTTTTGTGCTGTTTGACAAGCAATAACTTATTTGCGGTAAGAATGCTGCAGACAAGTCCTCGGTCATGTTAAACACAGAAGAAATGGACTTGAAAGCACTGCACACCATAAGATCTGTTCTGATTGTTCTGCGGCATGTGACAGCACATATCAAGGACATATTGGGTGAACTGTTCAGCATCTGTTTAATGCATTGCATTATACTAGCTTGAACGTGCCCCAAAAGGGATAATTTTAAAAACGGTAACTTCAGAGGGCCCACATAAAGAAAAATGCTTGGCACCAGGGCTAAGCGCAACTAGGTAACATTTTCTCATTCACTGCTTGAGTCTGGATGTGTATTATCAAGGCTTGGTTCCTAGAGCTGGTAACAACAGCAATAACAAAAAAAAAACCTTTGTCCTGTGCGCAGCCCTACCTCCCACTGGGCTGCATGTCCTATTATCAGCTGGCTTAGGGTTTCAGACCAACGAAGTGATTAGCAGACAGATTATTCAGCATGGTAGTTACTACACCCTCGCAATGGTGAACATTACCTGCCTGCCTCACGACTCCGAACACTCAATTATAGCTGTCGTCGCACAGGTTAACTCCGTTATCAAAACACAGCCCTGTTGTCTACGTAGCAGTCCGGTGCGAAATAAGTTATGCGCGCAAAATCGTTTGCAGTGGCTAGTTTGGTTACGATGGGAGTGGTCATGCGCCGTCCCAGTGCTCTCGTGTGACCGGCGTTGCTGCCTCTCGCCACGGCACGTAGGCGACGAAACGCCCAGCGTCCTCAAATTGGCGCTCTAATAAAACACAGCGCAGAAGTTCGTCGAGAACGCACTCATCACTGTCGTAAATCGAGGCCGCAGAACTGATGCAGAGCGCCCGTGCTCACCGTCGCAACGTACTACGAGCAAATTAGGCAGTCGCACACACTCAGCGTCCCAATCGCACGTTGCACACCACCGTAAGTGCTCTCCAGAAGTTCTTCGAGAGCGCCCTAATCACAATCGCAAGCCAAACACCTATGCACCGCTGCAACGGCAGACAAAAATCACGACGAGAAGAGCGTAGCGAGGTAACCGCACAACACCCGCCATTTTTCTTGAACCATGACGTCACATCCGGCAAAAAAAAGGTCGCTTTCTTTGTTTTGTTTTTTTATGTCTCGTTGGCGCATGCGTAGTAAGGCTCGTCCACCGTTCCTGAACGTCAGGACACGCAAGGTGCGGCCTGCCGTGTCGCTCGGAATTCAACGGGCGAGGGCGTAGAGGCGGTGTTTACGTTTGCCGCCGCTAGACTACCTCGCGGCGCTAGTGTTCGGGAACTGGTTTCGGGACGGAGCCGGGCGGTCCCCGTAGGCGAGCGCTTACGCTGACTGAGAGACACGGCCAGCGCATGGGTTTTAAAAATGTGGTTGTCCTTCCTGGGCTATCCAACCGCGAAAACTGTCTGTCCGTATGTATGTATGTCTGCCAGTCTGTCGCCGGATTCAGCCACCCGGCCGTGACTGAAGCAGCCAGAAGATAAAATATTTCCGGAGGGAGATATAGGCAATACATTTTCAATCTATTAAATCTAAAAAGATGCTCCATATTCGACAACATTGTTAAAAAAAAGATAATATTCAGCAAAAAAGATAATAACCACCGGTTAGCTTTAATTGTCTGAAAACGTCTCACACACAGCACGTACCGCGTTGCGCAGTTTAAAGCCGCAAGTTCATTAGTTGATTGGCGGACTGCTGACAACAATGTAACTTCCACAGTGCTGCACCTAGCTTGTAGAATGAACTATTGACTGGCATAAGCCAGCGTTGCGGCGAACACGGCCTTAAGGCCGTGTTCGCAACGCTGGGTTCGCAAGCAACCGGGCCTTTCTTCCTACCGTGTCGACGCGCTATGCTGTGACGTCGCGCCTCGGGGTCGCAATCCCCCGGTTCCGCTGCGGTGGCATTACGGAAGCGACTGCGAAATGAGGGGCGGGGGTGAAGGAGCGGCGTTGTCCACGTATGCCTGAGCCATTCGCATTAGCGTCTTACAGCACGAAAATATGAACCTAATCTTTCTCCTTTAGACAAACGTGAAGTCGAGGCGTCGAAGAAAAAGGGGAATAGATTTCACGCCAACAAGAGGAAGAGGAAAGCAGCATTACAGTTCGCCCATAATTAGACCCTTTCCTCCTCAGAGCATCCTCAGAGTGTATATTTTGCGGCTGTAGGCACACTATACCACGTAATAAAGGAGGGTGGCCGAAACCCCTACGTTCCCCTCATCACAATAATTCCTGTGGGCAGACGGAAAGCGTGCTGTCCAGCTGACGCCTCGTCGTTGAGACCATCTTGGTCGGACAAGCAGCCACCACCAAATGGCGCATCAGCGTCCTGACTACGTAGCCGCGGCACAGTTTTGCGTGATCAGTAAAGTATTTTCACTGTGTGAAAGAAACCAATGGCGCTAAGAGAAGACAAGGATGAAAACAAAAGAGGACACCACGTGTTCGCTCTTGCCTTTTGTTAAGCGCTTTTGGTTTCATCAATGCATCCCCAGCACACCCAAACCTCGACCCTTTGGGCTTTATTTCTTGTGTCACTTTATTTCTTCTCGTTGGAGGGATTCTGCTCTCAGCCTTATTGTGATCGTCAGTCACGTCGAAAACAGGCTTACCCTCTCCTGCTGTTCATGTGGAGCGCGATTGTATTCCAAACGTGTCGCTCTGCTGCTCACTAGAGTGAAGAGCGGGGATTGAAGATAGCGTTGACAAAGCATAGTGACTTACAATCTATGTGTGGGTGTTTTCGTGCCATATGGGTACAGCCCTCGCCGGTTATCGCATTCTATGTTCTCACCAACATTTTTTCGCTTAGAATGAACCCCGAATTTTCACTTCTAATCAAACTTACCTTGTGTATAATACTAACTTCGTTGTTTTGTGGCCATACATAAGAGCAGTACCAATCTCATACAAAAGAGCAGTACCAATCTCAGAATAATTAATGGGCTTTCCAACTGTATTCGAGTGTCTTGTACAGATTAGATAACCAGTGTCTTGAGAAGTTTCGGATAGGCTTCGGGAATTCCTGTGTTCATGACTGTGCTTCGTGATCCCAGGTTTTCTCGATGACGTTATTGACGCATTTCTGAAAAAAAAAAATTGAACAGATCAAGTAATGTGAGTGCACGAAATATAAACAAAGGGCAGGTTGTTAAAGTTGCAGAATGAAACTTGAGCTTTTGCTTTTAGTGGGGCCTACGTACTCCTCTATGATAATAAGTTCGTTGTTTTAGGGGCCAAATAGCAGGCGATGACCAAATACACACAATCATTTAGCGGAATTTGAAGTGTAGCTGGGCCTTCGTACAGAATTGTTTGTTGTGTAGCTGCTTGTGCCGCGTTTAGTGAGTAACCATACACCTGTCGCATATAAAATTAAAATTTCCCCACTATTTCTGGAGATTGTGCGCTACTACGGTCCCCATATCAACTCTCCTAGTGTTGCCATAACTTCATCATGAAGCGTGCGAAGCAATTGTGTAATGGCACCGAACCCGCGGCTTCAAGCTGTCTCAGCTGTTATAGCAGGGGATATTGGCACTTCTCTTCATTTTCTTACGAAGCCCCGAAACGAGAAGGTGAGTTCGACAAGTGCAAGCAAACTGTTTCCAGGCTGCTTTAGTTGTTCATACGGCAAATTGTACTCTTTGTACCTTTACCATCTATTGATGGGGGGCACACAGGTTTTCAGTGTTTTACAAAGCTTGGTCATTATGCTTTTGGGTAATGTTATGTATTACGTGCAATTCAAATGAAGTCGTCACTCACTGCAGCGTCCCTAAACTTGCCAAGATCTTCATTGCTGAATCCAACTCTGGTCTGTAGAAATGAGAGAGCAGACATCGTCAACGGCGCCATACATTTTCACCATTCGTCAGTAGAAAGGTACTGTTGTTTTCTCGAGGAACGTTATAACATCCGGCACAGGCCTTCCTCTTACAACCTTCAAGAAGCCAGTGGATTTTTAGCGCTGAGTCAGAGCTCCACCCAAATGGCACAAACAAGTCCGTAGCAATTCTACATAAAGCTTGAACATTCCGAGTTCGCAATTGTGTAAAATAAAATGGACTCGTGCCCTTATGCTTCACGTTTTTTCCAGAGGAGGAATTGGTCTTCAGGGCATGTGACATAAGCGTAAATGTGACTGGTATGGCTGACAGAACACTGGCCTTTCCAGTGTGGTTTCTTGAAACACAGCCCAGGCTGGTCCGGTTTTTTCAGTGACTGTACGTCTTCCAAAATGTTTATTCGAAACCTCTGGAATTTATTCATCTTAGTCGCCCGCAGACCCACGTGAAATAAATTGCAGGAATTGTGTGGAATTATTATTCTGGGTCTTGGACTTCACCGTGACGCAGAAGTAGCGTTTAAAACCATCAAAATGTGGTTCGAACGAGGGGCGCATTTGCTTAAATCATTGAGCTTTCTATTTTTCAAATTTATTCTTAAGCTTCTACCCGCGAACTAATGTACGTAAGCAAACGCATTGGAAGGCAGATTCGCTAATAAGACCTATATGCTTCGGTATTGTTCTGACCTTTCCTGAAAACATACTATTTGGAAGCTTTCAAATGTCTCCCTACAAAACTTCAGCAGAGACACCATTAAGGAGATGGAAAACATTAATCAATGAATAAACTCCATGCCAGTATTTACACTACGGGACACATGGCAACAGGCGGCCAATGAATCGCATAGTAAGGTGTCTTGGAAATACGTTTTGCCAAACACACTACTCCTTGTGGCGTCATAGGGGCAGCCCGAAGAAATCTTTGGTAGTTGGACACTTTTTCAGTGGTTTCACATTTTGCCTAGCCTAATTGCTTGATTAATACGTTCAAACTAGGGAAATGGATATTTTTATACACACTCGTTAGAATGACCCAAAGTTGTATTTTGACCTGATGGTCCTCTTGTTTCAGCGCAACAAAATTGGCCGATTCGTTGCAACGTGCCAACCTGTAGTTGACCAAAGCTCTTCGATGTAGGCAGTTGCGAAACTCCGCCTCAAAAAAAACGGCCCGCACTTGGACCCCCCCCCCCCCCAACTTTGGATCATGCATACGGTGGCGCTACCGTGGCCATCGCACGCGCTATAAAAAAAACACACTAATTATTCGAACTAACAATTTAAGGTCAAACGTTATTTTAAAGGTGCATAAGTCTTTATTTTTGTACTTTCGTCGGTTATTCATTGCTTTTTTAGCTCCAGTTTTTATGTTGCGATTTTTTCTGCGTCTGCGCAACTGCCTCAACCAATTGCCGCTTGTCCGGGCGCTAGTCGCCCGGCCTACAGCACACTGTATGACAAAACTAATCTAGTAGCTCATCAAAGTGGCTCTAAATTGTCCCTTCAAGCTTGGGTAAAGCCGTTGAAGCAAATTTTTTATTCTTTTCTTGTCGCCGGAAAACCGCAGATGAGGCGCAGCAGACGACAATGTGCAAACGCCGATGCATCTCGCTGACCACAGTCGCATTTTTTTACTACTCTTGCTTCAGGAGGAGGAGGAGGAATAAACTTTATTTATGCGAGCCTTAGGTGCTGCTGTCTGGGCACCCGCCTGGTGGGGGGTTTCCTCTAGTCCGGGATACCCTGGCCTGCACTGGCCACCCGGGCCCTCTCTACCAGGCTACGCTGGGAGGAGAGGTCGGAGCTGGTCAGTTGTGCCACCCACTGCTCGTAAGTAGGTTGGAGATTGGGAGTAAGGGACGGGGTTTGTTGCTTCAAATGCATATAAAACACTTGCATGGTTGAACACATTGGGCTCCTTCGGCATTAGAAATTTACGTAAGCACCCATTTTTCGCCAACGTCTTCGAGCGGCGCAGCATGTTGCGTAGTTTATTCTGTCATCAAGAGATGGTGCCACTGTACGGAAAATCCACGAGTGGAGCAACCTTAGGGGCGCTTTTTGATGAATGGGGCATAGGAGAGTTTCGCAACTCCTATTTCAAGTAACTGTGATAGTTGACAGCGTACCAGCTGCGTAAGAACCAGATACATATATAGTACGGTTACCAAACTGTTCGGATACAAAAAAGCACTTGAGGTACACTTACCAAGAGCTGGTCTGTGTCCAAAAGCCTATTCCAGCACTGGTAGAACTGCACACAATATCCAGACAAAAGAACAAATGGTTCAAAGTTACGAACGTACCAACATAGCCATGTCAGTTTGTTGGAAATTGTTAGAGACATTTAGAAAACCTGCGCATTACCCACTCTCGTTTTAGACTGACCTTTCGTGGAAAGTCCTGAGCATCGTCGTTCTTACAGCGCCTGTCCTTAATGTCGGGAATGGAGATGTCGGGATCAACCTCTCGGGCGCATCGCAGACTGTATCGAATGCTCAGCGCTGCAAGCTGAAAAAAAGTTGATAATTAATCAGGAAATTTTAACAAGACCTGTTGGAATGCTGTTGGCCATTCATGAACTGCGATGAAGTGCATAAGGAGGGCTGCTCCACGCGACTTTAGAAGGGGCTGCATATACCACGCATATACACAAAAAGAAAGGGCCTCCATCATTACTTTCGGGGCAAGAACACTTTGCATAACTCTAAAGAGCTTGAGAGAGTAGGGCGAGAGCCTTAGATGGCCCAATGAGCAAAAACTAAAAAATAAATAGAATAAACAGAAATCCGACATCTGTAACACAAAAAACCATTGCCCTTCTACTCTGTAAAGAAGAATGATCAGTGAAGCTGCGCGGAGTCGGAGGAGCGCACCAAATAAGGCACGTTTATGATATCCGAGTGAGCATACTTCCTGTCCTATAAGCTGACTGAAACTTTGAAAGATTTCGGATTGAACCCAAAGCACTTTACTACGGAGGACCGCAGTCAGGTCGCATCGGGCCGGGATACGTCCACGTTCAGATTTCCGCCAGCAGTACGAGTAGGTCTACGGCGGGTGGGGAAGCCTACCAGCGTATGCACGCACCTCCCCCCCCCTCCCCCATTCAGAATAAAAATAGCCGAAGGGAGACAGACGCCGTGCATGCTGAGCACTATACATGACTCAGGAGAGAGGCGTCGGCATTGCATAGGATTGTAGATAGGGGCTATGAGGATGCTCTCTCCGTAGATGGCCGTGCTTCAATGCGCAACACGCAATGTGCGAAAGCCCCCTTACAAAGACCAAGCCTGCAGCTATCTCCAAGTCGGCTGCACCTCTAAGCACAAAGGCATTGCTGGCAAGACCTTGTACATGGGCAATATAATACGTCATATCAATATATGGAGGACCCCAGACATTTCTTTTCATTTATATAAATTCTCCCATATCCCGAAGACAAGTCCGCGAGTTTTAGCTCCTCGGGGGTGCAAACAGTGCAGTGATTTGACGTATACAGCTTCGCTGTAAAGCGGCTCGTTCGGAGGCGTCCCATTGCCCAAGGCGTTCTATATCACAAAGCGTTCCACAGCGCGATCTTGAGCGAGGAAGCCAGCGGTAGCAGTAGCAAGACAATGCCAGTGACCCACTGTCTCATTCCTGTCTAGCCGAGTGCGTCATGTATGGTGGAGTTGTGGATACTAGCCACCAACGTCTGCCTGGTTCGTCTATGCCAGAACTTCGAAAATAATTTATTTCGCGTGGCACTGCGGCCAGTTCCAAGGACGGGCTGCTTTCTCCCCATCTGCCTCTCACCGCTTGGTACTTGCGGGTCAGCGGCTTACTGTTTAGCCGCAGGCGAGGATATAATTTCCCGACGTGTTGTGACTGGAAGAGACGGTCTGCGCCTAGAGGCAGCGTTAGGAAAGCTGGGCAAGATAGAAAACCGTTAACGGCGTGGCGATTGTTTGGGTGTAGCCGTAGGCGGTAACTCCTACGTATATCATTGCAATAAAGGCGCTCATTGCAAAGGGTGACAATTAGACTGTCGTTATTTTTAGGGCTCGGCGACAACGTCATGTTGCGACCATGAAACCACGTTACCTATTAGGCCTTACGTGGCTTGTGCGCTCCCATAATGGCGGCAGTGGCTGAAACCACAAGGCGAGAGGACAACAGCTGCTAGCATACGTGGCTGCTTCAATGGCAGCTTGCGAGGAGAGGGCCGGCAGGCAACAAGCAGTAGCGGCACTGGATCACGCGGTCACACATTTGGCATGGCGACTTCGTAAGTAAATATTAGTGCCTATGTTATAGGAATGGCTACCAACTGCTTTGTTGTGTCTTCCTCTTGTGGGTAAAATGCAAGGACTGTGATAGTCACGCTACCGACGGAGGCACGGCTACTTGCCATGCCCATGCTCCATGTCGTTACGAGGAAGGGACAACGAATAATGGTGTATTGCCAGGCATTTACAGCAGAGCAGTGCAAGTAGGAGGAGTCACAAGTCATGCAAGGTGGTAGTGGTGGCCCATTAACTGGCGCATACCCAGTCAGGGGGATCGGCCAAGGAGATTTTTTTAATTAAAAAGAACCAGATAAGGCAAAACAGTACAGTCGAAGAAAGAGTTTAGTATGGAGATTCAAGAGAGAAATAGAAAAAGAAAGAGGAACGAGAAAGCCTGATCGGAATCGTTTTATAAACGCAGGTGAGCCGTCTCTGAAATCAACTAATGGATGGCGTGACAAACATCCCCATGGCCGTGGCCTAGCTTCGCGTCTCCGAAAGACAAAAGCACTGGCACAGTTAATGGCAGTCCAAGACGCCGCAGGGGAACCTCCAGCAGCCTTCTTCGACGATGAGAGAATCTGCGGCTAAAAAGGAACAAATATTCATCCGATCCAAGTGGCCGGGGTACGAGCGAGAGCGAATCCTCATCGTCCTCCTCGTTTCGCCTAAGCGCTAGGAGCATAGCCGGCATGGCTCAGGCACATAGTCTTCCCGCATGAAAGACCCCAAAGCATGCGGTAGCGCTGCATCTTCCTTAGAACGTAACTTCCGTCGGAAAAGCGCCGTCCCGGTGCCTTTCCTCTCGGGGGTTACCATGAGAGGAGAGGGAAATACACCATTATTCGTTGTGCCTTCCTCGTAACAATATGAAGAGGCTACACGCCATGACTTCTTTCAGTATTGATATCACGGCCCAGTGCGGCCTGCTCGTTTCGAGCAGTTTAAAGGGGTGCGGACAGAGGGCGCTCCCTAAGCGACAGGATGTAGCGGAATAGGAATGACAGGTCTCAGTTTCGTTCCAGTGCTTCTACGAAGAGGGGACTAATGTATAGCGGTGGGTCTTCTGCTGCGGGAAGGCGTAGAGACGGTTGAATTTATTTAATCGAGATACTTTAGCGGCCCTTATTTATTTAGAGTTTCATAAACGCGACGGCTAGAACTTTCACAAGGTGTACGAATATGAAGATCGCGAAACATATGAGCGATCCCAGACTGCGGCGATGCTGCACCATTTCATTTTGAGCAACTACCCATCCTTATGTGCAATCGCTACGGGACCACGATAATCTCGAAGTCGATGCTAATACCCTTGGAGGGTTTGTGGCGTTGTATATAGGCCGTTGAAAAATATGTTTGGAGTCCACTTCTCACTGAAATTAGACGCTTAGACTTTCGGAAATCGTTTGTGAGAATGTGTGCGATATTACTGAGAATAGGATGTTGTGGTTTTGTTACCACATCTCGTAAAATACAGGTCCTATACTAATAAGTAAATTGATATGTTACTCATCTAAAACGTAGTGGTCAGTCCCCGAAGATAAATAGCTCTGAGCTTTTTACCATCCCTACGATTTTGCTACTTACCCGGCGTAACCGGTGGCCAGGGGGCTGAGGTAGAAGGGCAGCTTATCTGCACTTCCTGAGTAAGTGATATCGCACTCCTTTCCCAATATCTATGCGCCGCACTGTCGCTGTGCTATTCTGTTGATTTTGTAAAGTGTCTGCAACTTTTAGGGTGTCAGAGTCGATGTAGAGAAAAACATGCCGCAGAAAAACTGATAAATATTTCCCGACTGTTGTGGTATCTGTTTGTTTATCGGTGTGATACAGCATGCGCTCAATGGAACAAAACTGCCAGCGGCGGGCCATGAGTGCCTTTAACATCGGTACTGTTTAAGGTGGTGGTTAGGCCGGCGAACATGCGCAGCAAACCTCGCAGAGCGATGGCGTCATAGCCCGCGCTGCCACCGTATTCACAGTAGCTTTGCCTCACCGGGCCGTACGAAGGACGCGCATGCGCAGTTTCAGAGCGAAGCCGTTACGTCACCACGGGAGTAAAAAATGCGGCTCCGCTCGGCTGCCGCGGCGGCAGAACATCCTGGTCTTCCACTGTGGGAAGATGGGGCGACAGAAGAATAGCGCCACTCCCAAAGAGGAGGAAGCGTGGCGCGAAGTCCACCGCGAGTACGGATGCGACTACTTCGGTCCAATACCGAATATAGCGCCGGTGTAGCAGCAGAGAAACGTCAGCGAGTTGCAGAGGATCCGGAGTTACGAGCTAGTGGACATTGTTCACACTGTAATGACCGATACTTAATTGCTCTTTAGGGGCCTAACGACGACACCACGCAGAAAACTTGACCGGGTCCCCAAGCACAACCAGGCGTAAACTTAGCCGAACCAAGAATAAGCTAGGTGGGACGGTGAGCTTGGCTGTTTTCCCAGTTTCCGCGCCACCAGTTTGAAGCTGTCGCATTTTTTTCGACATGGCATCAATTCCTCGGTTTGATAGAGGCTGCAGCATGTGTATCAGCAGTCAGTGTTCTCTCCTTTCTTGTTGGAATGTTTCATTGTGTAACCAAATAAATGTGTTGCACTTCGCTAGCGTGTGCATCGGTCGGTCTCTCCGCTCCCGTTCCAAATACGCAAATAACGTCATTGAGTATCTCCAAAACTTTGCATGGTTGCCATTCCGCTCTGGCGTGCGTAGCGCGGAAAGCCGTGCAGTGCAGTCCAAAATCTCACCTTGTCCTTCTTGCCGGACAGGTCTGGCAGGAGCTCCTTGCATTTGTTCACCTCACCTTCAAGGTGTTCTGTAAGCAGAACAAGACGTTCAAATTGAACCTGCTGTTGTTTCGTCTTGGTTGGGGCGGCAAGAATGTTTCCATGATAAATGAAGACAAAAAATGGCTCCAATCCAGGCTGGGAAGGTGGTTTGAAAGCAAAGCTTTAAACAACACCAACCACAATTTCCCATGCGATGTCACTTAAATTCACACACGTGGCTGTACAACGAGGGAAACTAGCGATTCTGCCAGCCGTTACCTGGGATTCGCGGGAGTGAAGTACCGAACGCAGCAGCGTCGGCCACAGCCGGGCTATGCTTGAGAGTATGATATAAATCTTCGGAGGCACATGTTACAAGCCAATCGGAAGTAATCGCTTAACCTAAGCTGACGAATTGGCCCCGTGAAAGGAAATGCATCTACGCATGACCTGGCATAAACTTCCGGTGATGTTGTCAACACTTTACATAAGCACAGGACGGGACCCGCTTGAGAGGTGAACTGCGCGGGTGGCGAATTAGCGTAATATGCATAATTACAAAACATGTAAGTTCATAACGTAAAGTCCGCGACCATACTTCTTTATAGTATAATGTCCACGCACCAAAGTCATCATAGTTCACAGACATCAGTAGACCTCTGTTCGCACATCGAGAACCGTACATATTGAGCAACGACAGTGAACGTGAAAAGGTGATCTATAGGGCATTACAGATCGTTTCACCGTGTCAAATAGATAGGATGTTCAAGCATGTCAACGGTGTTTAACATCAGAGAAAGGATACAAAAAAGGCAAACACTTTGTGAGCCTTTTGGATACACAAAAGGCAAAATATAAGCGCTGAAATGAGGTTAGCAACGTTTGTAAATGAAGATGTCATCAAAACTTCAGAAAGAATGCTATTTAGAAGAAGCGAATGCGTGACGATCGAGCCAGGATAGTGTGACGATGATGATGGTTGGATGTTTATGGCGCAAGGCCAACTGGGGCAAAGAGTGCCAAGACAATAGTCATATATGAGGGGTGAAACCTTAAACACTAAGAAAAATCAGCAAAAACAAAAGTAAAATCACAAAACGACAATGAGCATGGCTGGTGTATAGGGCCAGGGAGTGATCACGCGTGGTATGAAATGAGGTCTAAAAATTGAACTTCTTCTAAATATTTAAAAACGCACTTGATAGAAAACATGGGATCGTCAGACTGGAAAAACGCTGGGTGTAGTGGGACGTGTAGTCTGTATAGCTGTGGGAAGTGTTTGCGTCGTGTTGTGTGAAGTGCTTTGCATTGGATGAGTATGTGAACTACGGATAGGGCTTCTCCACACCTGCCACACTGGGGTGTTGAAGACCCCGTGAGGAGATACGAGTGTGTGACGTGTGTGTGCCCTATCCGTAGCTTGGCAAGGGCAACTTCTGTGTATCTGTTGCGCGTGTCAGTGGTGTATAGTCCCATGCGTGGTTTTATAACATGTAACTTGTTATCTGTTTGTTCACTCCAGTGTGTTTTCCATCTGTTGCGAAGTTGGTGTCTGATGTGTGGCGTCATGTCTCTGTACGGCACTGTTGCTATGTCCATTGTACTCAAGAGTGAGCTGCAGTGGCCATTCGATCTGCGGTTTCGTTCCCGGCAATTCCAGAGTGCCCTGGAACCCAACAGAAAGTTATTTGAAGGTTTGATGCATATGCAGACATGATAGCCTTAAAAACATGATTGATGACAAAGTTTTTAGAATGCTTTCCTGATGCAAGTGCTTGTACAACGCTAAGAGAGTCCGTGTACACGATGGACTTTAGGATTTGATGTTGGACTATGTGATTTATTACCATTCAAATACCGTTGCTTCCGCTGTGAATATACTGCTACAAAAGTTCATTGTTTTACTGACGTGAAAGTTTGGCCCATGCGCAGCACAAGCCACAGCAGTTGCAGTCTTGGACGCATCACTGTAAAAGTCTTCACAGCGGTACTTATGCTGCACAATCGGAATCCTCGGTGACCTGTTCTTGCTAAACTGCATAAAAGACAGGTCACATGACACAGGGCGGAGATGCCATGGTGGAATTGAATCAATGATGGGGGTCTTGTGAATGCCTGAAAACGAGACTTCTAGCTCAGAAGCTTCTTCTCGCACTCTTAGAGGAAACGGCATGGAGATTGATGGACGATTTAAAAAGAGTTGCTGTGAGGATGCGTCATTAATGATCGGAGTAAAAGGATGATTTGTCATAGACATGATTTGTGAGGCATATAAAACGTCCATGTACACCCTCTGGTGATCTAGGAACCATTTATTGCATTCTACATAGAGTCTTTGGACAGGGCTAGTGCGAAAAGCACCGCATGTGAGGCGTAGCCCTAAATGCAGCACCGGGTCAAGCATTTTCAGTGCCGTTTTTGTTGCGCACCCATATACAACACTGCCGTAGTCCAAGCGGGATCCCACTAGGGCGCTATAAACCCGCAGAAGGAGTTGCCTGTCTGCACCATACGACTGGTGGGAGAGAACTTTGAGAATATTTGAGGACAGTGTGAAAAACTGCGGGAAGTGAGACGTTTTCAAGCTGGTGACGCGCTCACGCTATGGGGATTCGTACAGTTGGTAAGCACCAATCTTGGAATGCCAGTAACTCCTTAGACTAGGTTGTAAAATTTGTTGAAAGTGAGCAGCGGAAAGCAGATTATAGAAATGCGTCTACCTTAAAGAACGAGGACAGAGGAACGCAGTTTGAAACAGCCGGATCAACAGGAATGGGATGCATTATTGGCACGCAGCAGTTACAAAACTATTTGTGGTGAGCCCAGTTGGGGAAGGGTAGTTCTAGCTGCTATTCTAATAGGGATACTCTAAGGCGTACTGTGTAGCAGTTTCTGCCAGAAATATTAGGAAATTATACTAAACCTAGCTTGCCTTACAACGCTACAAATTCTCTATGAGCCAGTCTGAAAACAGCAGTAGCGTTGGTGCTATCAATGCCGTTGCCTAGACGGCACGTTGGGAGATTGTAATCTAGTTATTACAGAACATTTCAAACTCATTTGGGTATCTCTTTAGAGGCAATACAATGAATGCCCTAGTGACAAAATGGCCACGCAGCACTATTCACATTTTTGACGGAATTTCTCGCCTCCCACAGTGCGCCATTTCTGTAACTATGTAAGCACAGCTATGAGGAGTCTTGCGGATTGTAAGTGCCGAAATAATAACCGATCTCACACGCACATGGGCCTTCTTTACTACTTTCGCCGTGCCGCCGAACCCAGTCTATATGGTTATCACCATAATATCTGCACAACACATTCAGTAATTCGTGCCAGTATATCACCGGTACTTTCATTCTTTCGTGAAATTATCTTTGCAGCAGTAATTTCTTGGCGCCTTCGACGAAAGGGCACGTTAGAAAAGTCTGCGGTGTGCCATATTATCAGCAGTACAAATGACTTATCCTTGGCATTATATGGTCCATTCCGTTAGCAGATTTAGGCTGTGCTTACTTTATACTGAGAAGTCCTAAAATTCCCGAAATGCTCTATGCAGCACCTTTTTTTTCATGCTGCCGATGGCCAGGTGTCAAGAGGCGCTTTTAGTGCTATTTGCAAACTGAAATGTTAAAAAGCAGAGAATAACTGATTGTTACAGCTGCCGCTGTAACGCGTGAATGTCACATGTAAATCCTGCGCATATATTTTCTTGTCAGCAAGTAACCACCGAGAGTGGAGCGTCCGCCCAGTAAATTTGATGGCACGAATCAATCGGGTGTCAATCAGAGTCCCGCTATTGCAATGTGTACCTACAGCGCATTTTGGTATCAATTCATATCTGTAAGGCAACCCTTAGTAGGATGTTGGTGCTAAATTGAAGGAATGATCTCAAATTGTTTCAACGAAAGTAATTACGAACCCACGAAGCTTTGCGGAAATTTTTCGCGTCTATTTATAGCCGAATCTAAATCTTGAAAATGCACAGGTGTCATGCGCGCGTAGCGCCTTCGAATGCTTACCAATTGCAGTAGGAGATTAAAAGGTTTAATAAATTTGTGCTAATACTGGCGGATATTTAATACCAATTTCCAAAGGTTTTTCGGGATGGCAGGATTGTATGACTTGAGGCAGCATGCAACAAACATGTTATTGGCTGTATAAACACAGATAAAAAGCCGGCCAACCATTTAACCCCTCAACTGTGATCTTTTTTTTAAAGACTCGGCATGATTTCAATCGCGAAGAAACACAAAGTGCGGGGAAGTACCGTTTACTTGCGCTCATATTTGAAACAAATAGCGTCCGTCCGGGTCACAGTACCACAAAAAAATGAAAAGCTTGTCCTGCTCATCGCAGAAGAAAATGCAGAACAACAGACATATTCCAAAGTACAAGAAGCAATTTTGCGGGGTCTTGCGTTTGGAATTCACACAACATCTCAGTTTCACAAACAACGCGCGTTGATTAGCACCAGCCACGTTGGAGATGAAGAAGGCTAACCTATCCAACTATGACTTCCTGCCTGTGTCCAGTACAGATGATGGAGCTAGAGGGTCGTTTCCACAAACCTTTAGCTATTGCTCTATATTCAGCAGTGATAACTGAGTGCCGTACCCCTTCATTTATATTCAACACAGATCAAAAGTTGTGGTGGGCCATACAGAATTCCCAACAGGTTTGTAGAAAAATGCCTGTAAATACTGTGAAAATACAATTTCCTTATATTCTCAATATCAATTGTTATGTTCCGACCAAATGGGACATGCCCAACATTTTCCCAGAGTACTATGCTTGTGATGGGTTTTCTGCAGTAAACTAGAGGTATTTGTTTATTACATAGCTCATTCTGATAAAATCGCGCAGCAAATATGTCGAAACTAACGGCATTCCTCACTCTTATAAGTGTGATTTCCGTCGCAGTCTGGCTACAGTTATGCAAGTAGTTGTCATTGAAAGCTTCAATGGCTCCATGAATAACGAGCGCGGGTTGACGGTATTTTTTAGACTTTTTTCAGGCATTTTACTGTGTTTCGCCTCCGAAGCGGACCTTGATGCTCACAAGTGTACGATAAGATAAACACATACAGTTGTTGATACGAATAAGAGCTCTTTGACAGGCCCTTACTGATATTTGCAGTATTCAACCAACATGCCTGAATCTGTCTGACATTTGCGCGGCGTTCCTCATGTGCCGATTTTGCCTCTTCGTTTGAAGTGTATAGGAAAAAGAGTTGCTCTCAAAACCAGGTACCAGGTGAACAAAAAACACACTTTACAAAAAAAACCAATTAACATTCATGATAAGTTAAAGACAAATGAATACCTACAACGCTGCGATTGACATTCGAAAATAACTTTACAGTAAACAGTCACAATGCCTGTTAGAGAGCAAAACATTTGGTTAAATTTTTCGCAGGTGTTCTAAAATGACCAGGTTGGCATTGTCCTTGGAAAAAATATTTGGGAATCTTAATTTATCATCACAGCAATGGGTTTTCTTTTGTGCACCATATTTCAAAAAACGCTTTGGGCAAATTATTCTTTTCGATCGAAGCTTTCGCAATTCTGCACTATAGGGGTAACACTTCTGGGTTGTCCCATATGTATCCTGATTTATTAGGGAAAATAAAAATGTACCACGGTTGCCTTTAAGAAATCGAAATATAGCTACGCCGTAAAACAGCAGCGGAAAGCTTTGCTCTTTATTTCAAGTGGGACAACTATACCCATTCACTGACAGGGTTTTACATTGAAAATATATTTAAATGCTGATTAATCGTGCCTGCCATGTCGTTAGAAATTTATGCACCGGCTCAGCATCCATTCGAAATTAATCTCGCCGTATCCGTTAACGACAAAGGCAAGACCAAAAACGGAACAGACATTGCCCCACACGTACTGTATGTTTTTGCACGAACGTTTACCGTGTGGTATTGGTGTATTAATATTATTTTACCCGTGACATGTTTTTTTCAACTCCTACGGCGCACTCCTCTCCTCCTTCAGCGGAACGCATGGTGTACGTAAATGGACTATGCTCTTTTTATAAGCACGTGCCATGCGCGGATCTGTCCTTGAAACTTTAAGAACTAAGAAAGACGGACACAAAAGGCAACACAACGTAGGGCACAGGGCTTTTACGGTCGTCTTCCATTTGTCCGTGTCTTTTAGCGCATAAATGATGTTTTTAGGAAGTATTCGCACACTCGCCAGCAACAAGAACTTCTGGCGGGGAAATCCGCTGTCGGGGGCTACAGCAAACCCAGATAGGAATATATTGTATTCAGCCTCACTCTCACGCAAAAATCAAACCAGCTCTGCGGCTGTTACCGCTGGTTGCGAGCAGTACGGCTATTTAAAGTTGTGCGGTTTTCCAGGAAATGTTGCACCATCGTTATCTAGACAATCGCGACGCCATCGGAAGCCGCCATCTCGTCACGCATGAGTTCACTCGGTCTCTGCGACACAGCCGACACCAAACTGCGCCGGAGTAATGGTGTGGCCGGGGCTGAGGCGTCACGGGTACATGGCATACGTGAAGACTATCCTGATTTCGGAACGCTTACAACACGCATCTTAGTCTAAGCACATTCAGCTAATCATGGAGTGACCTCCGCGCAAGACTGGTCATAAATGCGACGCAGACCTGAAGGCGTCAAAGGAAAGCCCCGAACTCTAGCGCTGCTTGACACAGCCTTAGTGGACCCGTCACATAGGCACCTGCAGGCCAAGGTTCGGTAGCTATCGTTACGTCTAGAACGGCGTGCGAACACGGAGGTACAGAACCGGAGTATGTCCCAAGCATATGAAAGGAGCACACCAGCCGATTACGTCACTTAACACCATAAAAAAAAACCCTTCGTCGACAACTCCGCGGAGCGTCGAACGCGTTGCACAATACGGGCGGTCCAGCATGGACGGGTTTTTCATTGACGTCAGGCGTGTCGTTAAAGTGGGTGCTATGCAACACATTCAGTAGGAAAGCGGAAACTCTTTAGTGTGAACCCGCGACACACTGGGAGCGGCAAACTGTCTCCCGAACAGACGGGAAGGCAACGTTTGCACGCAATGTCTAGCTTGTCGCCAAACGCGGCAGAATCTTCCCCCGTGTCAGATAGCACAGGAAGGCGCGCTGGTACACCTCGTTTATGTAAATTGTATGCACCACGACATAAGAAAGAACGCTGAAAAACGAGTCTGTCGGCTCGGAAAAGTAATGCCTAATCTGTCCCTTGAGTAAAACTCTTAATCAGGATGATTGGTACGCCCTCATTGCTTCTCAGTTCAAACAGGAAGACGGAGAAAAAGGGAGAAACTACAGTAGACTCGATAAACGGAACATCAAGGAACCGAAAAAAATAGTTCCGTTTAACAGGAGTCCCGTTTACTGATATAGATTCGTGAAAGTGAAAATTTATGTGCGTGCACTCTCTTAAAGGAGCCATGAAGAGAAAATGCAAGTTGGTTTTATTCGAAAGATTTCGTGTTTTATAGTGCCCCCGGCGCTTGTCCGGATACAAACGGTGCTTTATTCACTGAGAAATTAAACAAACTAGGTTAAAATTTTGATTTTCCCGCTCAATCGTGCGTTTTCGTGGTCCCAAATGACATCACAGGAACTGACCGCTCTGCAGCCTAGAGTACCTTCATTCACGCATCCGCCGTACAGGGTAGAGACACGTATACGCTGGCGCCGCCATTTTCGGTTGCTCGCTCGCCGCCGAAGCAAGTCATTGTGTCAAAACCGCGCTAAAATTATCGCCGCAACGCGGTTTACTGAAGAAGTTTGAATCATATTGTCTGTTTCGCGTTGCTAGGTCTCGTGGGAAACGAAAAGAATAACGCGTTGAGCCCGTTGGCCCAATTGCGGCGGCACAGGTCCGTTCAAAGGTTGTCTCCACCCTGTACAGCGGTGTTGGTTTGTTCCCGCGTTTCTTTACGTTCCGTAACCTAGATGGCGCCACCATACCGTGGCAAGCGTTTGGTTTGTTTTTGCCCGCATTTAAACCTGGCTTGTTTTTGTTCTGGGAGAAAATATTCGTTCCCGGAAACAGTGCTCGCTCGACAAATGGGGTCACGTAAGACACCGTTGCTTGCGTCAATCGGCCAGTGTCGTCTGAGACAACCCCAAGCCCCTTAGTGCTGTGCAGCTAAACCAAGCATGCTGTGCGCAGTACGAACAGCAGAACGCATCAGTACTTCTATGTTTACATGTGCTTTCGTAACTTCCACTGTTTGTCCCATCATTCTTATTGCTTTGTAAAGAATGTGCCCTAAATTTAAGCGCAAATCGCTCGTTCGTCTAGTTTGTAAGCTCTACCTAATTTGCGTCTGCTTCTGCCAGCCTCCGCCAATCGCAGAGCTTAGCTCATGTGACATCATAGGTTCTGTTGCGGGAAATGAGCTGGTGGGTCGCATGACCATTCCCGTTTTTCCTAATTATGTAGCTTATTTGAGCGAAGTTTACGTTAAAAGTGGTGTCAGTATGATTCTAACGAGACAATCTTTTGAATGAACCAAACTTGTGTTTTCTCTTCATGGCTCCTTTAATACCATTTCATGGAACTCTTAGCACTATAACGTCAATGTAACTGATAGTTTTTTAGAAAGGAAGAAAACTCCAAGACGTTTAGGCACAGCATTCACAAAATTGGTCTGGCAACAATGAGTAGTGGCAACAATGCACTACAAAATGCATCAGTTATTTTTGTTTGAGTCCTTGCAACTGCATATTCACAGAAACTAGAGGCCTCAACTTCGCGAGTTCTTACGATCGGCCCAATTGAGAAGACGGGAACGCGGTAATGAATCGCGAATAGCGCCACGATGTCACGAACGAGGCGGCAGGAGCTGAGCCCTGTAGCATAGGCATCTTGAATCGAGACCGAACGAATGGAACAAGAACTGCGATGTTGCATTCGTTGCGGTAACACGGCTGACCACAAACGAGACGAGGTTTACATGGCCAACGAGGTTAACAAAACGTGGAGAAAAAAAAAATCGGAACAGCTGGAACCGTGAAAAGCTCATTCTCATGCCAATGGGTCTGACAAGAAGTTTCATTTCCTGTTCCGTTTACGCGGTGACGCGGAAATTTTGGTTCCGATTACCAATAGTTTTTTGTTTACATTATCTGAATACAAAACCAACCAACTTACAGGCTACTGTTCCGTTTAAGCGGCAATTCCGTTTAAGCGATTTCCGTTTATCAAGATTCTACTGTATAGACAGAGCTACACAACGCCAGCAAGTGGATAATAATACGGAAAATTAGAGCACCAGTAAAGGCAACAAGGGAGAGAAAGAAAGAGATAGGCATGCAGCGAAAGCTGCTTTCTAGGACACCACCTGTTTCGAGAATCATGGACTCAGAGGAGAAGAGAGAACCGAAGCCTGGCTTACGCACGTGGCTTGCAAGCCTAAGCCTGCCTTAACCACTCTTTCACTGTAAACCGCTGGTGATATATCACGCGTGCGCACATGCGGTTAGACAAACTGTACCTCTACGCGCTCTAACGTCTCTTGCATAACGAATGAACCGGGCGTTCCGGGTAGGCGGCGCCTTAAGGAGTGCAGTTGTTCTTTAAAGAGCGATCTCACGCCAGACATATGGTTTCAAAGCAGTAAGTGGGATATCAGCGGTTTTTCAAGCTCACAAAAGCGCTGCTTTCTCACCGATGATCACACACGCCGAAAATAGCCGAGATCTGTGAAAAGAACCGGTGACCAGTTGAAAATATTTAATAGGAAATGTATTCTTTGGCAAAATAAATTAACAGAACGGACGCAGCATCTCTGCAGGAGTTTTTTACCTTGGATTATATAATAAGGAGCAAAGAATTTGTTCCAGTTAGGCGTACAATTTCAGCTTCGTTTCTGTTATGTTGGAAGCGAACCGTTCCAGTTGTGGCTGTTTCATTCGAACTCAGCCGGGGCATGTTCAGTTGCTTAGCGCTATGTGCGCAATATTTTGACGGTTTGCATTTAAAAGCATTCGCTCAAAGCTACTGAAGCAATGTTGAAGTGAATAGTCGTACGTTAGAACTGAGGCTTAAAGAAACAGTAGAACAGAGGGAGTTGAGAGTTGAGCATGCAGCTTGTCAGTGTTTACAAGGCCGCCATCACCTGAATAGATTTAGGAACTCAAGAAGATTACATGCCCAGGTGCCGCATTCAAATGGCTTTTTCGCTGCTGATGTTACCTGTTGTTGACTTTATTTTGTGACAATAAAGCATATTGAGAGAAGAACAACCGCAAAATTTTAAATTCTGAGAACGGTGAATACAGTTCAGCAATGTGGCTGTGCAATCTGGCGTAAAACTTCAATTCTCAGTTTCCACCAAACCCTTGCCATACATATAAAGCAATTAATGGTAGACAATTGACCGGCGTCATTAATCACGAGCTGTTTGAAAATGACGCCGTATATTTAAAAGGAATTGATGGAATCGACATACATACTGTTTAAATAAATGGAATGTAGCTTAATAAGGGGAAGAGTCTTTTTGGAGTGAAGCTGAGTACGATTTCAGCGTGTTTTTGCGCTGCCCTTTGGTCCTGGAAAAATTGCAACGCTTTTGATAGCGCAACGGTCTACGTCAAATCATGCCATTCCCATCCACCCTCACTGCACTATGACCCCTCACTGCACTTACAATTGTATTCGCTTTTTTCCGGAACTATTGCGTTATGGCGCAAGATTAGTTCCCAAGCTTTACCAGAGAGTGGTGAACCATTTTGTTCGTTTATCCCAATTGCCTTGTCGTATAGGAACTCTGCGAAGAAGACAAGTCACCCGTGACTGTAAAGTGGCTTAAGTACCGTCCATTTATTATTGTCGTTGCCTGCGTTCAAACAAGCGTATATTAATGATAGACACATTGCAGATAACTTCGGAGAGATGCTTACTTCTTGTTTGACGCCATTAATAGCACGGAACTTCTCAATCATCTTTTTAAAGGTTAAAATACTACTCCTAAAAGTTAAATTTTGAGGAGAAGAGTTTTGGGGGCGCTTTACAGCACTTTCATTGCGTTTTTGCTTTTTAGAACGAAAGTTTTGAGTGGGGTTTATCTTTAGCTGGTAACACGAACATACCACCTCAGCAGAACAGTAGGAGGGCTAGACAGGTTTGAGAGGCGAAGAGGTCAGAAGACACATACACCATATACGCTCTGTCTCGCACATACCAGAAACACACGCGCGCAAGCGCACACACACAAGAGATATGTAAAGCACTAGCCATATCACATGTCAGGGGGCCGCGAAATCTGGCAAGCCCGGATCCCGTCGAAGTCATGGCGAGGGCAAAGCGGAAACGTCTTTAAAGGGACCATACACACAAAACACAAGTTTGGTCTATTCGAAACATTGCCTCGTTAGAATCATACTGACACCACTTTCAACGTAAACTTCGCTAAAATAAGCTACATAATTAGGGAAAGGAGGGAACCATGCGACCTACTAGCTCATTTGCCGCATTAGAACCTATGATGTCATATGTGGCAGCTCTGCGACTGGCTGAGGCTGGCAAAAGCCAAAGCAAATTATATAACCTTGCCTAATGAGCTATTTGCGCTTAAATTTAACGCAGTTTCATTTTAGAGCAGTAACAATTAAAGCAGTGGGACAATGAAGTTACGAAAATACACGTAAACATACAAGTACCGAGGCGCACTGGTGTTGGTACTGGGCCCACTATGTTTTTTTAGCTGCACAGCAGTCCGCCGCTTTGGAGTAGTGTTACCCGAATCTGGCTGATTGGCGTAAGCGAGGTTGTCTTACGTGACCCCGTTTCTGGAGCATACCCCATGTTTCACGAAACGATTACGGTCTATCGTGAGAAAAACAAGCCTTGCGCAAATACGGTCAAAAACAATGCAACGGCGGACAACGGTCTGCTATTCTGTAAGCGCCATCTGGGAGGACTGACGGAAAGCAAGGCTGCAGAGCCTAATGACGCACTGGCAGTTCGTTTGAATACCCGCCCTTGTTACTCCATGGCGCACGTTGCAAAAACACACGATTTTGCGGGAGAATCAAAATTTTAACCTAAATTGATTGTTTTCTCAGTGACTACGGCATCGTTTGATGTCAGAAAAGCGCGGGTTGTAGAACACGAAGATTTTGTAATAAAACAACACGAAAATTTTGTAATAAGACAGCACGAAAATTAAAACACGAAAATTTTGGAATAAAACAAATTTATATTTTGTCTACATGACCCCTTTAAGTGCCTAGCGATTTGCATGAACATGGCCACCGGGCTGCAGTCTGCCACATGGCCTCACTATCCCGTGCGATTACACCATTTACAAAAATACAGCGCTTGCGGTCTTGGGTTTGATATGCGATGACTGTTTGCGCTAAGAACCACAATAAGTGTTCACGTTACGCAGGCGCTCGAAAAAATTTGTTCATGCCCCATCCTGTTACCGCAAACGTGCCAGTCTTCCCTTCATTGAAAGATGTTGACGCGCATGAGGCTCCGCACCGGCGTCGGGACGGTGGGTATACTCACCTCACATTTATAAACACTGCATTTTCTAATAGATGCTGAAAACGAAAACGTCCTTCTGTTGGGATATCAACACATGTTAACGATTCTTATCTGGAATGAGTTAAACCCATAGCCGCAGCTTCCGAGGACAGCTTCGGCGCCCCAAACCTAAATTTTATGGACACTGCTCTTTATGGGGTCTCCTTTGTTCTTCACTCGAGAATGACCCAGTGCGCCAAGGGGCATCATTACTAGCGCTCAGACATTTTTAGAACCAGTGCACATTACGGCAGCCTATCACTTCACCAGGGATTCAGTTGTATGCTTCTGTTGTGGATGAAAAAACAACAACAAATATCTAAATATATTCATGTTGGAGTGCTGGAACCCGACCTCAAAATTATAACCTTTACATGACAGCAGTGAATGTGGTGGATGCAATCACAAGAACGAGCGGTTTCCGTTATGGTTGGGCTATATGGCTTACATAGCTTTAGGCACAGGTTGTTACACCGTGCCGACAGAAGCAACCGATCTTGTTTTTTAGTGCTCTTCCGCTCTGAATTGGCAGTAACCGCAAAGAGAACTTTTGCACCAATCGTTAGAACCTAATCATGAGCATCCCTGTGTGATCCCAATCCCATGAGCGATCCCAATCAGCAGTTATTTTCCCAGTATATAGCGAAACAAGTCCTTGAAACGCAATTTCTTGCTGATTGACACGCTTTCGGTTCTGCCTTGAAGAGCTAGCGGAGCTTCCTGCTTAGGTTAGGTATGAACGATCCCCAGCAAACACCACGTCCTTATATTTCAATGCTGGTTGATAAACGTGGCCCTGATTTATGATTTACGAAATACCCGGTAGTTTTACCTTGCCATTTCTTTCGCAAATCAGACTTAGTCAGGATTTTTAATATTCAGGGCATCTTCTTCCCAGTGCACCAGTTTTAAACGCTTTTGACGTCTATATCCCGAGACAAGTCGGACCTCCTTCAGTGGAGACTATGCTACGCAATGCGCGGGTTTTGTCTTCAAGCATTACCATTAACGGAAGTTTTCTAATGCCACTTGTCTAGCATTTCGTTGTGAATAACAAAAATTCGCTCGCACATCCATCCATTCGGACTGACTTGTGGTTGGGGAAGAAGGTTACTTTGGAGGAGTTATCCAGGGGAACGAAGGAAGACTCTCGACTAATTGGCTTTCACCAAGCTTTGACACCGCAGAAGTGACAGAAAACAAAGTGAGAGTTCGTTACAATATATACAATGTCTGCATCCGTGTTTCTAAAAAAAAAACATGGGCAAAATTAGCAGTGGCTTAGCTCGGCTATGCCAGGATATACGCAGCGTGAGCTAAGGTTCAGCTGGTTATTCTTAGGTTTCCTGGTTGTCTAGGATTAGCTGATTATCAGGCTCACTGCTGCTAAAATAATTTCCAATCCAATCAAATGCAATCCAGTTGCGACGGCAGCGATTCCGGCGCGCCAGCTGTGCGCCGTGAGACGGCACTGCTCCTCTGGCATGCGCAGCACGTCTCTCCAGGAGCCACGCGAAAGTGCTCAACCTCGGCCAGTGTAGCTCACGCTACAAAAACTTTTATTCTACTTATCGTGCAATATTACTGAGTGAGGATACTTTGTTTGAAGCTAATTCTTGAGATTTCGGAGTAAATAATTAATTTGAACATTTATAATCAGGCTGAGCTATACAAGGGGGAAATGAACCGCGTTGTGTAGTGTAGGTAAACGTTTCCTAAAACCAGGTTGATAAGAATGTAGGAACCGAATATACCCAACGTGTTTTATTATGCCCTAATATAAATGCACTCAATTGTTCCGCAAGACATCACAGTTCATAAAATGATCGCCTAGTTTCGCGGATCTGTTTTCGAGTTTATGAAACAAGCGCCTAGTTTCGCGGATCTGTTTTCGCACCCCTTGAAATAGCTCATTGTAAATAGCCACAAAGTGTAACCTCAAGAGACAGAGACCACTATTTATTATACTGGTGAGCAGGAGGAAGTTCTTAGGGCCAGTAACAGGCACCTCAAAAAGTAACTTATTATACACATGTGATATTTGCGACTATGCGGTCTTCAAGACGCCGCATCAGCTTCGGAAGTGCTACTAAATACGCGATGACGAAAAAAGTAAGTAAAGTAATAATTCCTCACATGTTGCACACGTGAAACGCTCAGGAATTCTCCCCGCTGCTCTCTTGTACTTTACCTAACATTTTTTTCCCCAAACAAATTAACACTACTTTCAGTTTCCATATTTCTGAGTACAGCTAAGTATACTACCTGTGTGCAATGTTCAATGTGCAATGTCGAATGCGTGCAATGTGCCATATGTGCAGTGCCCCGCCTTTCGCAGTTTAGAAGTGCTGGCCTTGCGGGCTTCGAGATCGACAGCACGAGAGCACCCACGCACGGCACACGCGGAAAAAGTAGCGCACGAGCGTTTGAGCGTTTAGAGAGAGCTTGGGCTCGCCGAAATGAACTTCTTGCCTATAAAAAAGTCTGAACGGATCCTGCCCTACAAAAGCGGATGACGCACGAAGCTTTGTCGTGCGGAGGTGCCGGTCCTGCATCCTTCGCCTCCAGTTCTTTCTTTGTGCAAAACCCCATTGCTGTCCGGCGGTGTCAACGTGATCGGCGACGGAGGCTGCACGTGTTTGTTACGTATCCAGGCATTCTATTGACTGCGTCGCGGTCGTTGCAGCCTTAGCTTGTTTTCTTTTTGTTTTCTTTTTCCATGCTTCTTGCGAACTTTCACGCCTTCCCTTCCACGACGTCCTTTATTCACAAGGACGCCCTGAAAAGTCTGTGAGATGAGCGGCTTAAACGTTTGCTGCAAGAATGCTCATTTGGGATCGATGTTCCTTCGACAAAAATGAAGGCGAATGGCGGGAGGTCCCAGCCGTTATTTACAAGTCGACTTCTTCTCGACTTGGGGGACGACGAAAAAGGGTGTGGAAGCATGCGCAACAAGCAGAAGAAATAAAAGGGCCGACTTCGACGAGGGTTGTTCCCCGAGAGCACAATAATTCCTCGCATAAGGCTTGGTGTTCGTTACAAGAATGGGAAATCTACGGAATGCGAAAAATTGCGCTCTAGATCAACCCATTTGATCGCAAGCAAAGGGAAAACGGAATAGTTTCTGACTAGGTTTATTTTGTTTCGCTGGGGCGTTTTTTTGTTTTTTTTTGGGGGGGGAGGGGCGGGGGGAGAGTCGAAAGGAAAATTATTTTTAAGAGATGTGAAATGCCACGCACCCATCGTGACGGTGCGGCATCCATACGGAGACTCACGCCTGTCGGCACAGACGCGATGTTACAAAGTTCTTAATTAGTTACCTACGTTCTGCATATGTAATGCTATTACGTGAACGGAGGTCGAAAAGAAACTATTACGCTGTGGTAATGAGGTGACCATCTTGCAATTACGCTGTCGGGTAACTGACGTACCGTGCATGCGCATATTATGTGTTTTTCCTATAATGCCTGCTTTGTCAGGGAGCTGCTGAGACCGCTGTGTAGATGGTATTCTTCTCACATATATACAAAAAAAGGTTGCCCTTAATTTCCAGATTTACATATCTCATTAAGTTGTGGTTATTTACGGTTTGCAAGCCGCACTGCAGCACAATGACAGAAGTTTACTTCCCCTTTCTCCTAACAGCCCGGTTTGTATTTCGCGCGTTCGTTTTTCGCACTGCCTTGATAGTAGTTTGCGTCGCATCTGACAGATGGCGCCACCAGTCCACGGCGCGCGCGCCGCTTGTGGGACCTTGTTCTCGGCGGTTGCACTCGGGTCTCTGCAAGAGGTAGCGTCAACATCCCCCCCCCCCCCTCGCGAGGGGCACGATCAAATGCAGAGCATTTCCGGGGGCGCACGACGTTAAGTAGTTTGCGTTACGTTAATGTTGTTGCACTTGTGGCAACTGCTGACGAGAGAGCGCTTGTCAGCAGCAATTTGAATGAGTCAAGGATATAAGGCACGTCCGTAGCCTCCCATTCTGTGTCGGCTTTGTGGCGCAGTGGGTAGAGCGTTGCGTACATTGCATTCCGCCCGCAGGGTCGAGGGATCGAAACCGGGCGCCGGATAGTATTTCTTTTATATAGTAGGGACAACGACGGTGCGGACTACGGACGTCAACGAGGGTGACATCGTGAGTTACTGAAATGCTCTGCATTTAAAACCAGGAATGTGCGTGCCATGTTCGGAATGCGCGCTTCTCAAAGAGCCGTTAATAAATGCTGCACGCTGTAATATGTCCTTGGTTAAGTCAATTTTCGCCCCATATTTGATATAGAAGGGTGGTAATTGACAGCTTAAGGTAGGCTCCATAACATTATTACTAACAACGGGGCCATTGAATATCCCGCCGTACTTCATGAAGATGCAAAAGCATGCTCAAAATTAAAACAAAGTACTGCCGCGGCTTACTTGAGAGGAGGGAGTGTGGGTGGTTCAAACGCCCCAACCCATAAAATTCCCCACAATCACATGCGTATGGAAAGATATTTTTACGTATAAAATCTACCCATCTTCTAAATGCTGAAAGCATTCTGATTCTCATCAGTGCTGCGCAAATGTTTCAAGTTAGTTTCCTAGGACAGCTGTCATTAGGAATGATGTGACGACGGTAATTTGAGATACTCATATATTTTTATAATAGTTTGTCTCAATTACTACTCAACATGTGTTTTAAAATAAAACGTTCTCCCCACTACCACTCACATGTATTGCAGAAAGGAAAACTGTACAGGATTTAGTCTGCGTTCCTTTCAAAACAAATTCATGCTCTCCCTTACAACTAAAAACAGGTTTCAGAGAGTAAAATACTGGTACGCATCTTTGTAGGGCGCAGAAAAGTTTTAAAGTACATTCTTTTCTTCTGGATATGATATTCTCACCTAACACTTGAAATGTCCTTAACAAGCGCGTGAGAACAGCATATGTTCTGCATGAAATATCACCAAAAGCTGTCATTGAACGCACTTGAAGCGGATGCTACTATCCCGAAACTTGGAGGCGCCAGGAGTATAATTGTGAAGAACATTGAAAGACTCCGACAATATCTTCGGACAAAGGTTCAGAGACCACACTTATAAATCTGGATGTATTTGGTATCAGGGAAAGAGCAAGCGCTTTCAACTCTTGGAGGCCGTCGTAGTGTATCGTCTGAAGGTCACTTAGAACGTTCACTTGAATAAATTACCAAACATTTCAGTTACTGTGATTGATTGATTGTGGTGTTTAACGCACTGAAGCTACACCTAGGTGATCAGGCGCGCCGTAGGGCCGGATACCGAAATAATTTTGAGCACCTGGGGATCTTTAACGTGCGCCGAACTCTCGACACACGGACGTTTTCGCTTTAGGCCACCATCCGAAAAGCATCCGCCGCGGCCGGGACTGCACCCGCTTCCTTGGGCTCAGGAGCACAGCGCCTCAGCCACTGCGCCGCCGCGGGCAGGTATTTGAGTAACTGTGACTATAGTAGTTTGTTAAAAAGTTGCGTTGATAAAACGTAAACTGCAGAATTTCATCTGAGCCCATTTTTAATAATAATAATTATCATATAAAAACAAACTGGTAAGGTACAACGCCGGTCCGCGCACAGCCGTACTGCACTGACACGAATTTCCCCGAATTCAATAAAACTGCGCAGTCACCAAGTTAAAAATGATCCTACTGCGTCATCAGGCTGCCTAAATGAACGGCTGTCACTCGTCGAGGGCACAGCGTGAGAAACGTATTTAAAAAGAAGGAGAAAATTGAAACGAGGACAGTGACACAGCTATTACTCACTGTGCTGCGGACAGAGGATCTCCTGTGTTTCAACGTGCGAAATCACTGCCGAAAATCCTACGAAGCAAACGACGAGGAAACACCGAAGGGACGACATGCTGCAAGCTTTGTTTTTGGACGTCCGCGACGACGTACTCCTCTGCTTGGCGAGTCTCAAGCGCCTTACGTACAGTGTCTTCACCGACTGGTTTCTGACCCGAAGGCACGACTAGAATGCGCAAGTAGAGTCCGCCGATCAGCAGGTCCCTCGATTCTCGCCGACGTCAAAGGCTTATCGTGAAAGGGTTGAAACGACGTGGGGTGGGAAAACAACAAACGGAAACAATCTTTTTCACTCTCGCGATCCCATTATTTCTCCCACTTCGCGCCGGCCGCGACACTTTCCCATTGAAACATCCAGGCTACGGCGGTTGCATCACTGCGAAGACCGAGGCGACTTAACTTCGCCTTCCTGGTGGCTCCCTCTGGATGACGTCAGGAGGACAGGTGCGACGCGGCCAATGGACCGAGGAAAAAGCGCGGGGAGAAGGAGAAGCCTTGGCGCGGAATTAACGCCGCTCCTTCATCGGACCAAGTTTTCGCGCGCGTTTCGAGGGCCACTAGCTCCAAGGACGCCGACTCGCCAATCGGGGACGCTACGTTAGACCCGGCGGTTTCTCGCGTGTACAAACATCAACGGCTTACCGAGAGGAAAAACGAGCGTTGAAAACGACCACCTCCTCACCGCGGCGGTGCACACGTGTTTAAGGGAAGTCCGGCGTACTAGGCAAAATAAAAAGTACTGAAAAAATAAAGAAAACGGGCCATGCGTGAGGTCGCAGTGGAGCACCTTTGCAGAGAAGCTCAAGGGCAACGGGCTCGACGTCTTAGCAGGCTCAGTGGCTAAGGCGTTGCGCTGCTGAGCACGAGTTGGCGGGTTCGATTCCCGACGGAGGTGGCCGCTTTTCTGATGGAGGCGAAAAGCAAAAACGGCCGGGTGTACGAGATTTCGGCGCGCGTTAAAGATCCCATGCAGGTGGTCAGAATTAATCCGGAGCCCTCCACTACGGCGCGCCTAATCGCCTGCGTTGCGTCGGCTAGTTAAACCCTTCAATCAATCAATCAATCAATCAATCAATCAATCAATCAATCAATCAATCAATCAATCAATCAATCAATCAATCAATCAATCAATCAATTAATTAATTAATTAATTAATTCTTCAATCAATCAATCAATCAATCAATCAATCAATCAATCAACCAATTGCCGTCTTAGGAAGCGCAGATTAACAAGTTTAAGGGAAGACGGTGGCCGGGTGAACCATTTCGCCCGTGTTTAGTGAGCCCCTGCAGGGTTTGGAAACGGGCGCTTTGGACAGCATGAAGTGCTTACGTAGGGTAGAAGATTAAGCACTGAAGGTCTCCTCGTCTGCATACGTGCGAAGTATATCAATTTCAATCTGATTTCTTGCTTTCCCCCATTTATTCACTCATCGCTACGGTGCGAATACTCCAGTTATATCATCAAGTGACCAAAATAGGCTTGAGAAGAAACAGCGTGCTCAGCGTGTCTGCCTACCTTGCAAGATTACCGTAGGCTCTACAAGGTTGAAAGGCATGAATTAAACATCTCGACTCTACTTTGCAGGATGCCCCTTTAACGAGCGCAAGTTTGTGTCATAGGCGGGCAACAGTATGCGCAAGAAAAAGTTCGCCGTCTCAAGTAGGTTGGCCGAGCTACTTTCACTTGATCTCCTACTACGCTTCTTTCTTTCCGCGTCTAATCGCTCTGCTTGATCAAGGGAGGGTATATTATCATGCATGATTCATTTCGAGCGCCTTGAAAGACTGAGCCAGAGGCGACTCTGAAACCGTCGTTCGTTGCGAGCACAGTCAAGGGGCCACGTGGGACACCTATCTGCTTTTCTGGTCAGCGTCTCGTTTTATAAGGGCAGCGCTTGCGCAATGTGTTGTTGTACTGGTGCAATACCTTGTGTCCAGCACCGTGTCCCGCTGCAGGTATGCTTACGCGTGGTTTGCACAGTCCCCTACGAATGAAAATTGGCTGCACCCATGACGTTGTGCGATGCGCCTGTGAATGTCGATTCAGTGAAAACATGATGAGCACCAACTACACAATTTGTACCGGAAATAGGAAATGGGACGGGAATTTTTCTTCCGGTGTGCATTCCCAGTTCTACTGTCTTCCGGTGCAAGCTGACGCCTGTTCAGTTTCTTTGCAGCGGAACGGTTCCACGGCTTACTAACCGGGCACAAACTGTAAACGATGGCGCAAATGCAATGTTCGCTTGTCATTGGGAAAATGTGGGTTTTTTGCCAATATTATGCGCGGTTACTAATGTAAGGTCAAGGCGGCTCCGTATTACATTTTTGTCACATTTTTATACCTGTAGCGGAGGCTGGGTGACTATAGTGGCGCACTGCTCAGCGCGAACCTGCTACACTGATTCGCTGCTTATAAGGCGAAAATCTCAAGTGTCTGTTTTTCCCAGAGCATGGTGGAAGTAAACAAATATATCGCAATAGAACTACGTCTGTCTCGATGCTCAGGCGGCGCGCTCAGTATGAGCGCAGTTTAATGCCTACACATTTTTAACTGATTCCTTATCATACTTCATCGTTAGCCGGAGCGCATACCATTTGCCTAGTGCGCAGATTATAGTGGATGGGGAAAAGAACGGTTTTCGGGGCCGCACGCCCCACTCAAAGAAGAAGTGGGTACGACCCCTCCAAGCGAGCGGGACGTGCGATAGCGCAGTCCCGACACCGTTTATTACTTTCCGCCACTGACGCCTCGCAGGTAGGTTGCCTCCATGCCTGCGCGCCCGCGGGGGTGGCATTTAGGCACCCCATTCCGACCGGTGTGAACCAGGAACAGGTCGTATGCACATCACCCACTGCCGCATACAAGCACACCGTCTTTTAAATGCGTAGCGACTCTTCGGACACGTACGGGCCTACACGGGCTCAACGGCGAGTAGAAACTTTAAAGCCTCCTCCTTAACAGACACCTTTGCGCAATTAGTCGTCAAGAGAGATCATCATGTATAACTAGTAAAATAAATGACAGGTACATGGGGCGCTCAAGTGCGAAGATAGCCGATAACGGTAGCTGGTGAGATAAGCGTTGCGGATGATCGCAAGGAACAATGTCGTTTTGTATACGTTACCGTAAAGCCGACTGCTTACTGTGAGTTAGTAGTCATCCAGAGAGAATGTTTACTGCCATATACCGCGCTCCCCAAAACTTACTTCTGATTTCTGGAGTTCCTCACTTGTAACACCCTCTTGAGACCAGTCGTGTGCTTCTTACCGGTAGGGGTGAAAACTTGACCCGCACTTCTGTCTTTCTGCCTGGAAGCTCCCACGCAAAGCTGACGCAACGGATATAGCAAAGACGTCCACATCTTCATGCGATAGCCCTTGTGTATAGTGATCTAATGACTACTCAGTTGGAAGGGTACGGTCAGAAACGGTAGCTGCTACCGCTGTTCCTGTAGTGCATCACGGAGGAGAAAGCAAATAGGCCGGAATATAGCCACCTTGGCTAAGTTACTCGCGCTAAACCGGAGATGGCGAGCGCGAACTCAGGGTTGCGAATTCTCGTACCTCACGCCCGTTCATTGGGGACACCCATCCCGGACGCGAAAATCACAACTGCGGGCTCATTCCACCAGGCTGCGCTGTACCATTTCTGCCAGACCAAACATGAGCCTCCTCAGCTCTCGCATCGCCCATATTAAAGGACATTTACTTCATTTCAGCAAGATCATATAAAGCTCTCAAAACTCAACACCACGTGAGCTACGAAGGATTCTAGAGCACATATTTTGTGGTGTTCATTGAAAGAGGTGTTCAACATAGGCTCCGAACTCATCATTTCAAAAACTCCCATTCTGTAACCTGTAAATAAAGGCGCCTAATGAAAGGTCTCTGGCGTTGCGCCTACGTGATTGCAACACTAGCCAATTTTCTGTGCACTCTGGCGGCTTTGCCTTAATAAGAATCGATGAGCTTTCCAAAGAGGTAACTGCAGCTCAAAGTTCGAGTTAACGCCTCTGTCCTGTCGGGCAAGGCTGCCGTGGCAGAAAGATGGTCATTATATCTCAAGCTGGGCGAACGGGAAGAAGAGGTGCAGAAATGTAAATCATGTCTGCTGCCGGAGAATGAGACGGTCGAAAAACTATATCGCAAGGGGTAAGAAGTTCTCCCTTGGAGTTGTAACAAAATGTGATACTTTGCATCAGCAAAAACGGTACATCAACATGATCTCTGGCTTCTAAATGCGTCGGCATAAGCAGCTGATACCAGCATTCCACTATTTAATAAAATGGATCCGATTTTTTGTACTTCTGTTTACAACGTTGGCCATTTTTGGAGCCACCTTCAGGTCACAGCTACGCCGGGTTCTCTCCTAAGGGGAATGTGTAATTGTTTACCAATAATACAAGGTAATATATTGTTGATAACCAATTCCCTTGTCTCGTAAGGGATCAAGCTAGGGCTATGCTTCGGCTGTTTCATCCTTTCTTCGGAGAGGCACTTAAAATTTTTGTAACTCGGGCTTTAGTTTCTGACCGCGAGCTAGTTGAAAACGTAAGGAGGAGCGATGTGAGGAGCGATTTTAAGTTTAGGGGTGAGAATTTATGCTGTGAGAGTGTTTTTGCGCCGTCGTAGAACGATTTCATCTAAAGCAATTTGGCGATAATGATACCTACTACACCAATGTGAACGTACGAAAACATATCGCTGGGCCCTAATCCCAGTTCTCTTTAATCTGTTTAGGCGGTCGTGGGATGCAGGGTGAGTAAAGCGGCTCCCTTACCGATTACACCAGCGTGGGCAATTAAGGAATTACGTCCTACGTAAGCTCACTGAGAAGCCGATAGTCTTCGTCATGTGTTCTGCATAAGGGATGCGCAATTAGGTATCGTTTTTATCTGCCCGCTTTGGAATCCATACCTCGTCCACTGAGCGCAAATGCGAGTATTTTTCGTCCGGGGTGATTACTGAAGGAGGCAGAGCCATTCCCGTTTAAATAATGCTATCTTCACGGTAGATGTTTGCTAATATCATCGACGAGGCGTGTGTGGTGGCGTGTATAGCAAGAACGTATAAGCCTCTATAGCAGGATGTAGGATGTATAGCAGTATGTAGGAACACAACTATGCGTGTTGTCGATACCCCTAGTTTTCCTGCTGCCGCAGTGACGTGGCCATCAGGGCTGGAAACCAAGAATTGGCGGAATAAAAAAGAAGTATTTTTAGAGCTAAATAAGAAGGGCATTACCGTAAGTGGAGTGGCTAATGTACTTTGGCTCACCGCGAAATGAATTCTGCGGACTTTGCAATCTGTCAAGTGCTCTGACGCCTATTGACGTACGGGTAGCGTTGTGAAAATGCGGACACACTAATAAACTCACAAATATATGCCAGCTACAATTCAGAAATCAGCATTCTATTCAGCCCGTGAAGGCAAAAGATGATAGAACAAGTAATAAATTTTGGAAATGACTGATCTCACGCCGGCGAGTTTTGAAATGTTGTGTCATAGTCTAACAAGGGGTGCAAGAAAGATACTCAGAGCCGTCGCGTGTCTATATGGCAGCCGTTCTTGCGACCTCACTCGCTCCGCAGTGGTCTTTCCTGCTTGTGTCAACTCTTGTTCATCAGGTGACTTTGGAGGATAATGTGTTGCGGGTACTTACGCGCGCTGTCAAGGCGGCACTTTAGATGATCACATGGCTGTCACACGGGAAAAAGTCCCGGATATTCATTCTCAAGCTTCAGAAGGTCGATAAGGAAGTTGACACTCAATGACAAAAAGTTGCATTGAACAAAGAAATACTGTGATTATCAACTTTCACTACCTTTTTCGTACATCCGAGCGAATTCTGTGCGACGGTGGGATAAGCACTTTGCGCAAGGGCGGAATAAGTGAAGCGTGGAATTTAGAAAGATGATATAGCGCTACATTTTTGCGTGTCCCATTCTTGTGTCATATAAATGTTCCAATATATTCGAATGTCCCAAAAGTGCGGGTAAAACGCCTTCAGTAATAGTGAGATATTTTGAGATGAACAAAGCATATTGATTAATTGATTTTGGGCGAAATTTTGCGCGTGTCAAATCTTGCTCGCTTTTTTCGCGTGCCTAGCGCACTTCAGGAATAAGGCAATGCGTCTTTTCAGCGTCTGGAACGCTTGTAACCAGAAATGACAGTTCGCTTATAACTATGCACATATGTGAAATTTTGTTTAATGAAGAGAACTTAGGAATAAAATACTTAACGTAGTGGTATTTACCTGCACTGGCTTGATTATAAATGATTACTCCTTTCGTGGCCATAATACTCTATGGCTCAATTGCTCTAGTTCTGAAGCATTGCGGCTTTGAATTTTGCACTCTTAGAGTTTGTAGATTCAAGGCTGCATAATAAAGAAGAACATGCCGTGCCGCGCCGGACTGCATGAAAGTCCGGCGGGGCACGGCACGTGTTACAAACTCATCTGTTTCTTTTGCTAGGATCCTTTCCATGGTCAAGAAAGAAGACGGCGGAGCAGCGTTATCGTGAAGAAGCACGCCAATGCCACTTGCATCACCTGACTGCGGCTATCAATGAGCAGCGAGGGCTCTGGGGACGTCATGCCTTCAACGTCTTCATAAGCGACGAGGCGACAGAGACGAGCTGCAGTCCGGCGGGGCACGGCACGTGTTACAAACGCATCTGTTTCTTTTGCTGGGTAAGGCACTGAAAACCTGGGCGTTTGAACTCATTCTGTATTCCGCTGTACTGCAAATACCGAACTGCCAAGATGTGTATGGATTGTTTGGCGTGCATGATAGCTGTATTTGCTGAACATGTGGGTATAAAAGGCGGAGCGTGTGAAAACTGGTATCATTATGGGAAGTGCTCTGAACTAACCAAAAACACCATGAAGGCTATGCCTTCAGAAGAAATTGATAGTTGGCAATGCGGTACATGCCGAGTGCGTAAGGAAACGCAGCCACTATCTGCCACGCCTACCAGCGATGATAAGCGCGCAGCAGGCCCAACCGAGGCAAATGCATGCTGCGCCGAAATTGTAAGGGAGATAAAGAAGCTAGGCAAACTTGTACTGCCTTAAACAACAAAATTGACTCTGTGGATTCAATCGTTAACTTGAAGGTCATAAAAAATGAAGCTAGTGAAGCTAAACTCAGGAAATTGAAAGGCCATGTCACTCCTTTCGAACAAGTACGACGACATCTTGACGAAAGTGGATGGTCAAGGCAAAACTGTCGAACAGCTGAAAAAGAAAGTCGACTCACTTAAAGCACAAGTGACTGATCGAGAAAAAGAAATCAAGGACCTGCAGTCGGCTGTCGATAACGCAGAGCAATATTCGCGCAGATGTAACCTGGAAATTCATGGATTACCAGAGGCAAAGAAGGAAGACTTGGTGGAAGTAGTACAAAACCTGTCCCAAAAAGTGGAACTCCCAGTTCCAGACAAAGAGGTAATCAAAGCTGTACATAGGTTACGTGCGAAAGAAGGAAAGGTCCGACAAATCATTGTAATGTTTGCGCGCAGATCTGTAAGAGACGAGTGGCTTGAGAAACGTCTGTTTCTCCGTTCAGAGTCCAGTTTCATCAACGAAAATCTAACACAGCGAGTGAAGAAACTGTTTTGGATCACAAAGCCGATAGCCAAGGCAAAAGGCTATCAGTATGTTTGGACAAAGAATGGCAAAGTACTATCTAGGAAGGCCCTAGGTGAAACAGTAATTCGAGTGGATAGCGAGACGGAACTCGACAAGCTATAAAATGTCTAAGACTTTCACTTCGTTTGGGGAATGGGACGCTTATATTCAAGATTCACTGACTGATCAGGATTGTGATATTGGGTTTACTCTTCTACATATAAACACGAGAAGTGTTAAGAAACACTGGGACCTGCTCAGGACAAATCTTTGTGGACAGACCGTTATTCCTGATGCATTAGTATTATGCGATACAAACCTCGCAGAATCGGAGTGCCGTCAATATACTATGAATGGGTACATGCAGTACAACTTCTGCAGGAAGGAACGGAAAGGTGGAGGAATTTTGGTGTTTATTAAATGTAACCACATATGCGAGCCGCTAAATTACACCTAGTTCTGCGCAATCGTTAATGCTGTCTGTAAACACCAAGTCAGGTAGTTACGTAATCTGTGCCATGTATAGGCCCCCTAACAATAGTGTCGATACATTTCTCTTAGAATTGGAAGAAGTAATTAAAAAGGTTCATAATAGGAATCCTGTATTTGTTGGAGATTTCAATATAGATATAGCAGTCGCGAAGAAACCATACGTTCGTACGTACCTAACCTTGTTAGCAGGATATGGATTAAGTAACGTAATCGACGACTATACGAGAAACGAATGGCGAGGAGAAACCTTTACACAAACTTTCATTGATCATATTGCAATACCAACGTCCATAAAAAGCTTGTCTTGTGTAATCCAAAAAAAAAAGTTGTGGACCAGTACTTCATTGCTCTAGCTTTCCTTGAGAAAAGAGCTACGAACAAAAGGAGGAACAAAACACTTCTATCGTTGACAAGTTAATTAAACAATACGACTGGAATTCCTTATTGTAGTATAACCACGTAGAAATCTATACAAATTGGTGACGGAACTGAACAATATTTACTCCCAGGCTTCTAAACAGAAAGTCTTGAAACCAAGAAACACTAAAACCGAGTGGATAGATGGAGAAATAATTAAACTTTGTGACGAAAAACGCTGCATATGGAAACGCTGCAAGAAGGAACCCGGAAATCAAAATTTGATAAAAGAATACAGAAGAATTCGTAATAAAGTGACTGCGAAGCTGTGGCTCGCGAAAAGCCGGTACTATTTGGAAAAAATTTCCATTAATAAAAATGCCCGAAAAATACGCGGGGAATGTTAAATCAGCTCATCGGCAAACAAAAGAAAAGGGCTATCGACGACACCATTATTAGTTACTTTAAGAACAAGGACGTCCGCTCCTTGAATGATACATTCAATGACCAGTTTATACAGGCTATTGAAGGCGTTAGGGGAGCAAAGAAAGCACCATCTTCGGATGAAATAACTAGTAGGTCAACATGTTCCCAATCGGCCTATTTGCCGGGAAGGACTGACGAATATCTTTGGTATATTGTTAACAAAGTACCAATATTTAAACCTGCTGGTGTGGGTGTAATAAGGCCGAGAGATATTTTCAGAAATTTTAAGGAATTGCGAAGTGTGACCCAGGCTATAATTAACGGGATACTCAACACCAGTATAATACTCAATGAAATGAAAATATCAATCGTTAGTCCACTGTACAAGAATGGAAAGAAAGACAGCATTGATAATTATAGACCGATTTCTATTTTGTCTGTTATAACCCACAAAACGAAAAAGTATCTGGAAAAATAATGATCAGCTTTTGTGAAAATAATTTTTTATTGACGCCCACCCAATATGGTTTCCAAAAAGGGCAAAGTACCTTGAATTGCCAGAAGATTTTGTGACCATGTACAAGCCAAAATTGAGGAGAAAGAGGTTGCCTTAACTTAATTTTTGGGTCTCACTGGAGAGCTTGACACGATTGACCGCGACATTCTGATTTGTAAACTTGAAGGTCTGGGATTTCGAGGACCATTCACTGCTTTGTTTAAAAATTATCTCTCCGACCGGAAACAAACTGTGAAAATTGACGGTAATTACAGCGAATTAAGATTGACAAAATACGGAGTGCCCCAAGGTTCTTCATCGGGACCTTTGTTATTTAATTTGTATGTGAATGACCTCGGAATGCTGAACCTTCAGTCCAAAATATTTTAATTCGCTGATAACACTGCCCTTGTCGTAACACACCAGACTTTGGAGTGCGCAACAAGTTATCTTCAATCCGACGTATATAAAATTATGTCATGGTATGAACAACACTACATATACGTTAATGCACCGAAAACAAAACTGGTTTGTGTTCACAATCCTCATGAAAAACTTGATGAGTTCAAACCCGTGTTGCTGCATGCTAAAGCTTGTAAAGGCTGTTCGTGTGTTCCACTGGAACTAAGCATTACTGCGACATATTTGGGATTACAATTAGATGAGACGTTGTCGTGGCGCGTTCATGTCGAGAGCATATCTAAAAAGAGTTACGTTATGTTGCCGCTCAGCTGTATCAAATTAAAAGCAGTACGAGTGTTCATTTACGAAAGATTGTTTATCAAGCACAGGGGGGGAGTCACTTTTAAGATACGGAATTTCGCTTTACGGTTTTTTTTCTGACACACTCAAAAAACAAATAAATAAAATAATCATCAAGTGTGCAAAGGCTGTATGTTACGGTACAAATTGAAATGATCTAGACAAGAAAAGCCTATTGAAAGTGCTGGATCTTCTTACAGTGGAAAAGTCACGCGATTACGTAATTTATGTAAACCATTATTACGATAATCGTTTTAAAGTGGTCAAACCAAAGAGTACGTCTGGTGTGAGAAAAAGTGAATATTACAGCGTACCACGGATTTTCACCAATTATGGGAAGCGATGCCGAGTGTATTATGTTCCTTGCCTTTTTAGTGAGCTGCCAATTGATGCATTGTATATTCCATCATTGAAGCAAGCGAAGCGCACTTCGAAAAATGGATGCTGGAAACGATATGAAATGTACTGGCTGCGTGTATGTTCTTTTTTTTAAGCGTCTCGATGGAAGAATGTCAACTGTGTACGGAAATGCTAACTGTGATTTTCGAGTTTAGTTATGTTTTGTTAATACGATACGTATAATAAGATATCAATGACAAGTGCTTTATTTGTCAACAAGTTTATTGATCTGCATTATGTACACCTGTGATATATTTTGAGTGTTGTTTTTCACCACTGTAGGTAATTTTCACACAATGCCTATTTGTGTTGCGTTCTTTTTTATATATATTATTGAGGCATGTGTTAAATTTTTGGTGCTTTCAAATATTTATTCGTTCAAAAGTTTCGAACTTTATTATGTACGTGAGTGATCGTGTTTTGTTGCACTGCTGTTGAACTATGCCGGCTGCCTGTCCCGCACTCAAGCACGCTAGTGCTTAAGCGGCGCAGAATTAGGAATGTCTGTAATTTACAGTGCTCAAACAAACTTACTTACTTACTTACTTAACTACGGAAGATGCTTAGCACTTTTAATGGATGTGAAGGAAAAAGCCTATTAGGACCTCCTGTTGATTTCATGCACAATTTTCATGTTGCTTTTCTCGTGCCGCTGCCGCAGCCTCAGCAATAGCTGCTTCCTTCTGTCCACCCGACCACGTGTATTTTGAGCTGCTCTAGCCTCTACCGCCATGGCGTCCTTTGCAGTTATTCGCCGGCGACTAGGACCTGGTACGTCTTCAGTGCTCGTCACCCATAGCGATGTGGAATTAAGCTCTGGGCAGTCGCGAAGACGTATACTAGATGTGTCATGAACTTGCTACGGGTTTGCCGTCTTTTTTCGTAACTGCTGCCTTCTTGTACCACTGCTACCTTCCTTTCGCACCGCGCGCCTCCAATTTTGTGTCTATTTCGGAATTCTGTGCACCTCGCATCAATATTTGCACCACCTCACAACGCACGCGCTTGAAGCAGGGAGATATGTTGTGACCATGCGTGCAAGCAGAACCCCTTTGTGAGTATAGAAATGGAGTGAGGGCGCAGTAGTTGTGACTTCACACTGCTGCGCCCAGTGCGTCTGCGTCTGCACCGTCAGAACAAGTAATGGAATAATGTTCATCACTAGTGAGCCCGTCACCTGTAAATTGTTTTGTTGTGGTGCAACTCACTGATCATCAAGCAGTGACTGGGTCTATCTCCCCGTGAAGCGTTGGTGGAGTGGTTCTCGCCTCCGCCGCCAACAATAAAAGTGACGGCGCCAGGCACAAACGCACCAGCTGCCACCGAGGAAACGCCTGATACTCTCGGCAGGGCAGCGACTTCTAATGAACAGCACCCGTCGTGTGGCTGGATTTCTGAACCTGCCATGTCAAGAGACCTTAATCCCGCGCCTCAGAAAGAAATAAAAACAGCGCTGCGAAACCACGCGGAGAACCTGACAACTTTAGCAGGAAGGCGCTAGCCCTATATATGTAGAAGGCCACTCCGTTATTTCCGCTGATACCACTTGGCAGCAGAGAAAAGCCTCAAACAGAAGATTCGTGAAAGGAATAGTATCCTAACGCGTGAATTAATTTCTACCTCACCACGGGCCTCCCAGTGAGTCTTACACGTGGACCAATCCGGTGCAAGGCCACATTAAGGCTCCCCAAGAAATATACGTTAGAGGAATTCAGAAACTGGTTTCCTAGCAAACTCGAACTCGTTTCTCGGCACCAAAGGCTCCCACTTCACTGCACGCCCTAAGTCAACACCATTGCTTTGTTGCACCTGACAGTGGCTGATGTGTATTACATAATAAAGGCTCGAACGTATACCATCCCGCCTCAAGGTTCGGTTCCCGTCCAGGTGTACCTCGTCGAAGGTTCTGAACTTAAACGCTCGAGTATGTGGCATCGGCGGAAATGAAGAGGGGGCGGTTCTCAAGCGGGGGAATTACTGCCCTGCTTCTTGTTTAAACTTAGAGCGCTTCATGAGAAAAAGTGCCCTTGCGTCGTCAACTACACTGCCATCCTGCGGGTGCACTGCATCATTGGAGAGCACTACAGGCGAAAGCATGTAGCCCTCTACATCTGAAAAGGAGTTTCCACCCAGTCAAATTGAAATTCCCTCCTACAACCCCCAACTGTTGTACCATAACAGTGGTATCGTGTGGGCTCAGCCTTACCATCCCAATGTCGACTATTGCAGCAGATGCTCTCGACCTCATAATGCGCGCACGTATTGCCCTGTCTCGTGTCAGGATGATTATATTGCTGATATAACGGCTACCGAAACCTTGCGTCCCTCGCAATAACAAACAATGCTCTGTAACACTCTGCACCCAGGAGGTCGTCGCCTACAAGAATTTCCGACAGCATACACCTGTGCCCGAGAGCGATGATGTGTTTACGGTGGCTGTTAACGACAAATTTCACCAAGCTACGGTGGCAATACGAGTTAATTGCTCACGAAATACAATGTGATCAATGCACAGACTTGTTCTCATCCCCCTACACTACACTCCGCCGTCCTCAGCGCCGCTGTATACATATGATAGAAGTCCTCTGCACTCTCCGGCAACTGTACTACGTCACTTTGGCGTTTTCCGGCTAACAAACTCTCTCATGGCACATCAGTGCTCGTACGGTACTTGTATTCTCAACCAAATCGGCCACAATTTACGAGTGTCAGGTATCCTCAGTCGACCATCAGGAGTCTGCCATCTGTATTTGCAAGTAACTACCCCTATTCTCATAGGCAAGCTTCCGAAACGTCGCTTCAGGAAAGAAACGCTCTACTTTCTCTCGCGGGCTATACACTGCTCATGCGTCTCCACAAATGGGCAATAACCCCTTGCAAAATGGCGGTACACATGGCAACGTGCTACCCTCAGATTCGCCTATTCTTAGAACAAAGGTGCAAGTGATATCAGTAAATGGCTGCAGTGGCTTTAAAACTTCCCAGGCAAGAAGCACGCCGTGTCCCACGGCGTGAGGGCACCTAAAAGCTGTTCTTTACATTAGTGTGGGCTGGCAATTGGCTCTCAGGCAACGATGCCTTCGGTGCCTCATTTTGGTCGTCCTCAACGAATTCATCCGGAGTGATTGATTGATTGATTGTAGGTTTTAACGCGCCTACGCAACGCATGTGATGAGGCGCGTCGTATAGTGGAGGGCTCCCGATTGATTTTGACCCCCTGCAGGGGACCTTTAACGTGCGCCGACATCTCGTACATACGGGCGTTTTTGCTTTTCGCCTCCATCACAAAAGAGGCCGCCGTGGCCAGGAATCCAACCCACGGCCGCGTGATCAGCAGCTCAACGCCTTATCCACTGAGTCACCGCGGCGGGTATTCATCCGGAGTGGGGCTACCTCCTATCCCGCCCCTGTGGTAGGCATGCGCAGGACGTTTCTGTTGACGCGTCGTTCGTGATCCTGAACCCCTCTGGTACAGGCACACGTGCAGCGCAAAAATTTTGCTTTCGTATGCACTGGGCCTCAACCAGGCATCCTTTATGAAACCTGGAGCCCGACTGTATGGTGAGTGATCTCCATCCGGACTACAACCAAATCCGCGCGTCGCGGGACAACCGGCTGCGTCGAAGGTGCTGTGCCACCAGTAGGCCCACCTTCTGGTGTACCATGCATGGCTGCCCCGCCCGTGAAGGGTGCACTACACATTTACGGCGTAATACAAATTGTGCTTCCTTGTGCTACTAACACCATTTCTAAGTGTCTGGATGTCCTTGCTGGGGCTGAGCTGTGCGACCTCCCAGTCTGATTCATCGTCTGATTCAAAATTATTGGTCTGCAAAATGGCGCACTGCCATAATATGTATTGCATGTTGGCCCGGTCTCCGCCGGAAAAGAAGAGCGAGCTATGTGCGGTAGGGCGTATTCTGCTGTACAGTGCTGGGGAAGGGAGTGTGTTCATCTGGATTGCCGTAATACGGTTGCTTGGTACCGAGTGAGTGAGGCGTGCGGGTATGGTTAAATGCGTCTAGTGTCCTTATTGCGAGTTAGGATATCTTGAAAACTAAGGAGGGGTGCTGAGAGAGGCGTGGCTGGATGATCTGAGCCTGGATGGTGAGCTCACAGGCCAGCTCATGAGCCACCTCATTCCCCTTCAGGCCAGAGTGGGCGGGGGTCCAAAGGAGACGTATGGGAGGTAAGTGCGGAGTCTCGGGGATGGTGCGTAGAATGCGACCAGCTTGAGGGCTGCACTTGCCGTTGGTTATGTTTCGCAGGACGATTTGAAAGTCAGGGACGACGATTCCAGGCAAGGCACCGCGAGCGATCATTACAACTGCAAGGGCGATGGCGGCCTCTTCTGCGTCGGTGATGTCGCCATGGGTCAATGTGCATGCCATTTCCTGGTTATTAGGAAAGTTAGATATGGCAGTGCAGAGGGCGGGCGTCCGTTATATGGGAGGCGTCCTTATACCAGACATGTGGATGGGTCTTGAGGAAGCGGATTAGGTACCTTGTTCGTGGGCGACCCCGACTGTCTTGGGAAACCGCTTGCATGTTCTTGGGGAGAGGGGGTGCTTGTATCGCGGTTTGTAAAAAGGGAGGAACGGGTTGCTCAAAAGGGTGTTCAAACGGGACCATGCGGCCTAGCCATTGTCAGCTGCAGCTTAGCCATTTTGGAGAGTATGGAGGCTTGTACGAGGCGAAGTAGAGATTGTTCGGATATTCCATGTCGCCCATTTCCTGCCCGAGTGAGCATGCGACCGACCTGGGCGGCATGGACATCGAGCTGGCGAATGGATTCGTAGTTGACACCGTTTGCTTAATGTGCATCCCCAATATCCGAATAACGGGAACCTGAGGTATGGGCGTTCCCGTTCTGGAGAGTAACTGAATGCTGTGATAGGGTGGAGGGGTGTGACGGCCTTGGTGGGTAACTAAGAGTTCGGACTTCTGCGGGGAGCACCTTAGCCCCTTACTATTTGGCGTAGCGTTCCACTTGTTCTAATTCCGGCTTGAAGGGCGCCGTGGATGTGTGGCGCGGCACACGCGCACTCCTTCCGCAGAGGTATGCGATTCCTTCCTTGAATGTCACCAGGGCGGAAGAGGCTGTGATTAGCCTACCAAGCACAATTTATTTATTGCCTCAGCCTAGGGATTTATGCCTCAGCATAGGGATTTGGGTGGGGGCGGCCAAAATTTGTGCAGTCCCCAGCCACTGATTTCAATTTTGAGGTGCTTTTACAAGCTCTGGTTAAGCCTTGTTTCCCATTTCTGCGATGCTGAGGCATATCTCCGTCGCTCACGGTGATTCTGCCTCACCTTGCAGAACAAGGTGAGGCAATAAGGAATAAGAAGGCAATAAGACGGGAATGCGGCATGTTTAGTGAGAAGCATCTGCTCTGAGAACGCGTCCTCCTACATTGTGTAAACACAAACACGAGAAGATAAAAAATTTAGTGCGAAGGTTTCTATATCTAACTTATGGCGCCCAAAACAGTAAACGCAATGCAGGAAAGCCGGCTTTAAACAATGGTTACCACAAAACGATCATGATAATAAGTGAAGGCACATGAACCGCCTCAACAAAAAAAAAAAAAAGCTTTCGGTGGTCCGTATGAAACCTGAGTTCCACACGTTATACAGCCGATGTCTATACTATTGCGCCATTGGAGTTCGAACGTTGGCTACGACTTCGGTAGCATATGGGACAAAGCTTGGCGTTTTAACCATCTTTTTCTTCACAAAGGGGCTTTAATTTTATCTTGATCTGATGACGTCTTCTCACCGTCACGTGACCGCATCCTCAGTTTATTTATTTATTGATTTATTTACATACCTACTTCGTCCGTTGGGCATTATAGCAGGGAAGACAGAAAATCGATAAGAAATACAAGATTGCACACTGTTTAAAGGGTAAAAATGAAAAAAAAAATCCATTGCAAGAAAACATACAAGGTTTAAATTTGTAATCCACACACTTCATACCGTCAATACAATACTAAGCATCTTAGCGCTAACCCAGGTAGCACGGAAAGTCCGTTTCTTGACCGGCCAACCTATGGCTGTTCTCCGGAATGCTCGGCAAGAGGCAACAAATTGGCTGCCGTTGATAATAAAATGGGCGGTACGAGTCCGGCTGCCGTCACCTCGGAACGTTTTCGGCAGCCAGTTGCTCATATGTTGGTCGCCTTTCACTGGTTTGCCGTAACCACGGTTTCTCCCCGGCGCGGGTTGCTTATAAATTCTCTGGTAAGTCACCCGCCGCCGAGGAACGGCGCTTGCTCCCGCAACATTGATCACAAGTCGTGCGGCAAGCTTGCGGCTGCCGAGTACTCTTTTTTTCTTTGAAAGCCGGTCATCAAAAGATGAGCAGCACGTACCCGTCTTCCGAGCGGCCAACCTCTTTTCGCCTGCCGGAGTATAAAAGATGAACGGCTATGATGCCGTAGCCGAGTACTCGTTTTTCCTATAGCAGTTAATGTTCAAAAGTCGACAAGAAAACGTCTGGCTCCCGATCGCATTAATCCATTCGGAACCAAATATATTATTCACGCTCCTGCTCTTCGAAAGGTGAACGGCTGATGTCTGTCACAGGTCTAGCACCGCCCCTGCCCAATCACCGGAATTCCGAAGGTCATGCGTGGGCTAGCGCTTAGCCACGGAACACAGTGTGCTGTATATACATGTACACTCATGGACGAATGAATAAAAACACGAAAATATTAAACGGAATGCTCTAGAGGAAAGAATATGGATAGTGAATGCAAAATAATGGCTCGCTATTGGTATATCTGGAAAGACACAGTTTCATGTTATATAGCGGCGCGATTATTTCACTTGCATGGAAAGAAATCGCGCTATTTGTGTGTTCCGGTTCATATTTTCGTGATCGCGAAATAAATGTCACTTTTTTGGACTAAAGAAGAAGTGCGCGTAAAACAACTCGTGCTTTGCGAGCCTGCATAGACACTGACCGCATTGGTACAGACGCTGACCTCATTGGTATTGCAATTTTTGATACAAGTTAAAAACGTAAGGTTTGTGACGAACCGCGACGCCGAGGGGGTTAAGGATCAATGCTCCGGGAGCACAACGCATATTACCTAGAGTAAAAAAGACCGCCCTTTTGGCGTTCTCTTGGTATTCTTTTTTCCTTGGGACGTCAAAATCACTGTACGCAGAACGTTTGTCAGCAAGTTTCCTTGCTCGTACAAGCGACCTAATACTACTATGCGGAAATATTTATTCTATAGAATCTGTATTTTGGAGCGTCATCGCGATAGCAGTAATTACATGCAACTGGCCCATGTCGTGCCATCAAGCAACCCTTTTCATTCGCCGTCTGTGTTGATGGAAAGAAGCAAAAATCGTATGTGCTATTGAACGAGCTCCAGGCTTTAGCACCTAAGTAGCAGTCAAGAAATGCACTAACATGGGCCCGAACAGCGGCGAAAGCTCGTGGCTTCCTGGACTGAGAAAAGGCCAGCAGCTATGTGCAAACAAATGTGCCGCTCGGCGGACGCTAAACCGGCTAAATATGACAGCAGATCTATGTACCGATAAGAACTCCCACTAAAAAATTGCCGAAATTCAGGTTAGAGAAACTTTTTTTTTTCACGTGTCAAGAAAACGAGGATTTCACCCACCGAAGCCATAATATCAGTCTAAATATGAAGGCAACGATTCATTAATTAGACCACGTGGGCATCCTAAATTTTAGTTCCCTCATTGTTTCTGTGGAAGGCGAAGTGGTCCCAATCTTATCTTTACAACCCCTCAGACGTGACCAGTAAGAACGGTGCATAATTTGAGCTTATTTTGTTGCAGCCCTGAAAAAAAAAATAAACTGGTACGTAAATTTCTGATTGGTTGATTTATTATTGATTATGTGGCTTAACGCGCCGACGCTATAGATACGCAAGCGACGAGGCGCGCTGTAGTGGAGGGCTCCGGATTAATTTCGGTCACCTGGGGATCTTCAACGTGCGCCGAAATCTCGAACACACGGGCGTTTTCGTTTTTGGCCTCCATCAGAAGTATAGTTGTATGACGGCGTCAGCAATTCATGCACGTTTCAGAAGAGCTAGCTCTTTATATTTGATTTCTAATATTTTTGATTGACAGTATATAACTTCGTTTATACAAAACTAGCTTTAACCAAAGGTAATTGTTTAGAGGAATTCGTTCGTTTGGGGTCTATTACCTAATATGCGCAATTACGGGGTGAGTAAGCTGTCACGCACACACAAAAAGCCACAGCTAGCCACCGCTGCAGCTACAACTGCCAACCGACCACTCCAGAAATGACCCCGTCTGGGCTTCCCGAATGCTGCATGGACCAGTTCCAGTTACTTCAGCATGACCTACGGAAACGTGAGGAAGCCTCAACATCGCTTTCGCCAACGACTACCTGCATGCATAAGACGAGACGAGTATCACCTCTCTGTCACTCTTGTAGTGTTCGTTAGGACATTGAACCTGCCCTGTGTGCTGAAACTCAGCGTTAGCATAGGCTCACAGCATACGACTGCGTCTGCGACAAGGGCTGCGAAGGCCTTGCCTTTCTCCGTGACCGCGCTTTGAGGAAATTCTGTGAACGTTTGCACTGTGTGCGCGTTTGTGCGTCTTTCAGATTTGCGTTTCTAGAGTACTGATAGTGTATGTGCTTTTTTTTTGTGCTGGTGTATGCATTCCTTGTCGTCATTTTCATTCATCAAGCCATCTTGTTTCCAGGCTGACTTCTCCGTATCATAAAGGTATTCCTCCCTCCCAGTTTTCCTCGCAGAAGTTACGAAGAAAACACCCGACAAAAAAAGAAATGCTAGTGAATAGTCCTGTGCGAGTACAGTAAAGACTCACATAAACGCTGTACCTTTTACGAGAAGTTATAGATTTACCAACCAAGTGGTTGAAAAAGCGTAAGGCGAGAGACACCTGCGACAAAGATTTCCCTCGGTAATGATTACGCACCCTGAAGTCTCAGATCACACCTTCAAATGATCGATGCAACATCACGGTCTGCAAACGCGCGAGCCGAATGATTCAGGACTCCCGTGCAAGCCTGCGCTGAAGCAGGCCGAACGCCAAATTTTGTCCTAGCTCAAAAGCATTGTAAGGCACACGTGAATTTTCCTTTGTCTGGTTATGACCGAGACAAGTCCACGAGACCGCGTACGGCGCAGGGAATCAGAGCCAGAGATAGCGGCAGGTGAAATGGAACATGCCGCCACCCCGATTCAAAGACTTTTACTCGCCATCATCATCCCCGTTCGAGGTTTTTTCAGGGCGCTGCCATGCGCCAAAAATACAGCCTGATTGGCTTAGATCTTCTGGCCAAAACTGGCAGCCAATCGGAAAAGACCGGGAGCAAGAAGGCAGCGATCGGGAAAGTTACAATCAGGAGCCTAATAAAACTGAAATACTTGTGAACACAAAAAGCAATAATAATTTTGAATGAATAATTCCTTAAAGATTGACAAATTTTGCAATGTTGTGTGATCACTTTGCATGAAAATACAAAGAGTGAACTCTGCTCTTGTGTCGGCGCTGCAGTCGCTTCCGATCAGGATTCTATTTAAACTGGAATACTTGTGAGCACTGAAAGCAATGACAATTTTCAATAAATATTTCTTTGAAGATTGAAAAATTTGGCAATGTTGTATGATCACTTTGAATTAAAATATATAGTCGTAACCATCGTAACTCTGCTCATGTATTTGGCCATTTCGGCGCTGCGGTCGTTCCCGATGTAATTTTTCCATGGAGTGCTGGCAACGAGGTCGACCGTGGTTGCGCATTGTCCGTGTTGTTATTCATGTTTTTTGTGTGATATACCGTCGTAAATTGTGTTCGCCCTTTGTATATAAAGCCTGCTTGCCACGTTGGAAACACGTGAGGTTAAGGATAAGCTGAAATACAGCGGCAAACGATCGAAGAACGGCGGCGTTTTCCTGTGCCCGGACAAAGAAGTTCGGTAAGTTCTTTTTTGCTGGACCTTTTCTAGCGCGAGTAAGGTTCGGTGCCAGAAACGTGTTATTGGCTTGATTTCTCGTTTCCGCGTCAGTCTCACGCTGTGGTTCGTGCAAGCTAAATGCAAGTTGCTGGTGCTGCTCGATATGTCTAGCGTTGCTGACGGACAGGTGGTGGGCGCAGCGGAGGGCCTTAGGAAGCTTCAAATAATTGCCGGTGCTCTTGATAACATCCTGAGGAATCGATGTGTTTTGTTTCGTATGCGGTTTTTATCGCATAAGGTCTATTTCTATATGCGGCCGTGCGGTTTCACCGCGCTTATGTTTTATTTCGATAGCTGTGCCACTTTGAACAAAGCAAAATATCATGTGCGACTGCTTAACTTATCGGACGTAAAACTTCCTTTGAGAAAAATGAAAACCGGAAATAGTTTGAAAAGCTTAACTTGGCAATGAAAGTTTTGATATTTTTTATTGTCTTGTTACTGGCTGAAAACCTTTCCTGACCCTTTTTCGCGTTCTCTTTCTTTGGAAACTATTTGTTTTCTTCAAACAGTTTGTAGTTCAGGAGCACCTAGGCGGAGTATATTTCACATTGCTGTAAACGCTATCTACGCTTACATAGCATTGGTTTTAAGCACCTTTCATCAATTCTGTGGTTAGGTCTTCTGACATAACTGTCTTGATAATAAAACAATCATTGAGTGAGTGTTCTTACTTCTCGGAATGTGCAGTGTACTGTGAGCTTTTAACTTTGGCAGGTAACGACGTTTGTGCTTATGTAACTTTTCTTTGCAACCTTTTCATTTAAAAGTGGCTGGAGCTTCAGGACGGGGGCTGTCTGGCAAGATGAAAAGCAATAGCAGGTACGTACTGCATTTATGTGACCGATATAGGAACCCAGAAATAGAAACTGGACCTAGAAGTACGCGTTTGAGTGATGTGGGGCCTTTACAGCAGGAATTATGGCCAGCTAACTTGTGGGAGTTGTTTATTCTTGCATTACCACAGGAATAATAGTAGTAGGTAGCCCTTTCAGCGGTAGGGTGCTCTGCATGTTTAGGACATTTGAATTATGTTGAATGTAGCTTTTTATACAAGCAGAAAGTGAATTCCTGTTTTATATTTCTTTTGCACACGATGTAGTGCCTGTGCAAACCAGGTTTTCTGGGTGAAGAGTCCTTCAACATCTCCTTGAGGCTGGGCAGCTGTTAAGTCATAATGCTTGTAATGTGAGTAAGCACAAGGTCTTGCAGGTGCAGTCCCAGTGCCGCAAGAAGTAATTGGAATGCTGGAGCTGGGGCCAAACTCGGGTCTGTGTAGCTGCACCAGCGGTAACTGACAGCAGCATATCATATATGCATGCATATCGGCCACAATATCCCCTCTATACCTATGGACCCTTCTGTATTACCGTGTCACTGAGCACTATGCATTGGATGTTGGATGCCGCGCCAGTGGAGTGATGGTGCTCTCAGCAGACACTTCTGGCAGCATAGCCTGCATGCTTCCAGTGAATGTGAGCTAGTCAAGCTGAATCTCTTGCAGATACAGGAACGCACTGTTCTTTTCTGTGAATACAGACTCCTGACATTTTTGGCGCTATCTATGCACTGAATTTACATGGCTTCCTTGTCAGTGGTCAGTTAATCAGCCCGCTGTTTTGCGACGGGTTAAGCAAAATAAAAAAAAAACTGGGGAAATTATGCTGGGTGTGCGTGCAAGGTCCCGAAGTTATTTGTGAACTTGAGTTGTAAGTTGATCTGTCGAATGAATTTCTTTCGCTTTTTTTGCATTCAAGCTCACCCACCCCTTTCTCTGAAATAAGATCATGTCTATGCTACTGAGCTGCACTGTTGGTGGCACCTGGAGTGAGGCATCTTTATGCTTCATTTCTTTATGTCGACTGCATACTGTGACTGCTCAAAATGCTGTGAGCACAGTGCTTACATTATGCGCACAGGCTCAGTTGTTGTGTGAGTTCAAATTCAGTTCAACCAAATAACCTGCCGCGGTGGCTCAGTGGCAAGGCGTTGCGCTGCAGAGCACAAGGTCGCGGGTTCAATTCCCGGCTGCGGCGGCCGCTTTTCTGGTGGAGGCGAAAAGCAAAAATGCCCTTGTGTATGAGATTTCAGCGCATGTTAACGATCCTCAGGTGGTCGAAATTAATCCGGAGCCCTCCACTACGGCGCGCCTCATCGCCTGCGTTGCGTCGGCGCGTTAAACCCTACAATCAATCATTTCAACCAAATAGATTTTTGTCGAACCGAAACGAACCGTTGTGCTTTCTTTGCCATATTTTGTTTATTCTTGCTCATTAATTAAATTTTTTTTTTCAGCTATATAAAATGGCTTTAGTGCCTCTAAATGTGTGCAGACAAAAGTTTACATGCTGGGTTCTGTTTTTAAATGAGGCATAGCCACATGCTACTCAAGATCATGAGTTCGCTTTCTCAAGAATTGACGGTTTAGATTCTTTCGGGCCAGTAAAGTGACCGCACATGTTGATGGGGTGGTAATTCTGGCGAGGCATCAACCGCCTGGTCATCATATTGAACATATATTTGGCTAGATAGTGTGCGAAGGATGTGAAAAAAAAAATTGTACCAAAACAATGTAAATTAGGTGCAGTCAAGAGTTTGGTTCTTTGCACTATAGGGTAATGTTAGTACCTAAGCAGCATTTACTGTATTCGCAAGTTTGAGACACTGACAGCATAATGCACCCACAGCTAGGCTCAGTGGCTAAGGTGTGGTGCTGAGCCCATATATGCAGGTTTGATCTTGGCCGCGGTGGCGGCTTTTCTGATGGAGGTGAAAAGCGAAAACACCCTTGTCTCGAGATTCAGCAGAAGTTAAAGTTTCCCAGGTGCTCAAAATTAATCTTGAGCCCTCCACTACTGCACGCCTCATAGCCCATGTGCAGCTTGAGCGTGTTAAACCCTGCAATCAGTCAATCCGACGGCGTAACGTAATCACGTGATTTTTATCAGAGCCTTTTGGTGGGATGAGGGGGCAAATGTTGATAGCCCTGGCAAATAAAATGCATCAATGGTACGGATGGGTACATGATGATGATGATTGATTGATTGTGGGGTTTAACGCGTTGACGCAACGCCGGCGATTAGGCGCGCCGTAGTGAAGGGCTCCGGATTAATTTTGGCCACCTGGGGATCTTTAACGTGCGCCGAAATCTCGTACACGTGCGCGTTTTTGCTTTTTGCCTCCATCAGAAAAGCGGCCGCAGCAGCCAGGAATCGAACCCGCAACCTCGTGCTCAGCAGCGCAATGCCTTAGCCACTGCGGCAGGTACGGATGGGTAGGTTTACCTAAAGTAGCCCATGCTGGCTTGTGCTCCTGCATGGTCTACTATAGGTAGATATTGGGGCAGCAAGGCAGTGCTCCCTAATGATTTGGCCGCAACCCCCCTGTGTACCAAGCAGGGGTACCTGAAACAGTCCATCATTTTTTAATACCTCAAAAGCTTCTCTCATTGATGATCGGGCACAAATATGATTTCATTTTGTTGTTGGTTATATACTTGCTCTTCTGATCAAGATCTTGCTCTTCTGATCAAATGTATGATATTTGTTCACCTCCTCTATTGTTTTGATCAGCATACTTGATCATGACAGCATCATGTGACGTTTTCAGACTGCCTAGAGATGGATGAACTCATGTTGCTCATGGCAATTTGCTGAAGCACTGATTGAAATTTTGAAAAACTAGGGAAATTTTGACGCATCAGTTTGGTAGGCGCCCTGACTATAGACCCCAATTTTCCAACCTTCTCAGGGTGGCGCCATTTGCCCGGGATTGGTGTGAGCTGTGCAGGCATTTCCCGGGGGACAGCGGGAGCAGCCACGGCCCCAGCCACATTGGACTGCGTATCTTATGGCTGATTCGGACACCTAATCTGATTTGAAAATTGGTAAGTTCATATTCAACAGTTTGCAACCCACAGTATAACAGTGTAGTAGAAAGTGGGTTAAAGGCGAGTGAAAGCTAGTTGCATGCGAGGATTGCGTATGCTGTACACAGGCTGCAAAGTGGACCATGCTGTGCATGGTTCTCACCGAAATCGCGGTTTGTGGAGCTATATTTCTCTGTGCCACACTTTTTCCAGTCAATTGCTGCACCCGACTCCTATACCCTACGAATTAGCTGTGTGTCTCACCGTCCCCGCAGAGCTGAGCTGTAGCACTAGAAAAGGGTTGAATTTTGTTTGTTTCTCGTCTATAAAATGAACACTGCTAACCTGTAGGGAACAAAAATTAGCGATAGATAATGGGATTGGAATCAATAACTGGGCTCTAAAAACAGCGTACGACAGCGCGTATTGTTGCAAAGGTGCTACATTCAAATATGTTCAATTGGGTGTGATAATCTATTGGCGGAAGCACTCAGGGACCCCCAAAATCTTAGTTATGGTTTTTAATGCAAAACGATCTTGTGTTTGTTATTTTTTTATGTACTCAACAACTGTACAGTGACGCTCGAACAAGCAGCCTTTGCACATTTTCACTCAAGGCATGCCGACCTGCATGCTGGAGGAAAAAAAAAAGTGAAAAATGTGGGTACAGCTGTTATATTCAAGAGGACTGCCATGACAAAATATACCACTCAGAGGCCATGAATCTGATAAGACAACATGCGACACGGTGCATTTGCAGCCTGTGCACAGCATGGGCAAACCCGCCGTGCAGTTAGTTCTCGCTCACCATGAGTGCGCTCTCTAGTGCACTGTTAAGCTGTAGGGTGCTGACTCATTGAATAAAATTGTACTTGCCAAAACCTTGGTGCTGAGACAAATCGTCTGGAATGCAATTGAGTAAGCACTGTTTGATGGTAATGGCACTATCTAACCTCATCGGTGCTTTATTTTTAGAAAGTTCATAGCATTATCGAAAACCATGAAAGATGCAGCTTCTCGCACAAGTTCACGATGTGTGCTCTGAAATCGAGTCTGCGCTTAAAAACTTCCTTACTTGGGGGCAGCTGGATGAAATATAAATTATAATCATACAAAGAACTAAATATTCCCAATGTAAATTCAACATAAATTCATCTTTATTGTCTTTTAAGCAGCATTTATTTATGCTTCCTCAGAAACTTCACTGCAGCAACCAAGCACAAGTTCAGAAGTTCTTGTACTGTATAGACAAGGCTTGCTCAGTTTTTTTAGTATCCTGTGCAAGTTTCTAACCTCTGTTGTTGGCTAGAAGCTTACTGTGTTAATAACCGTGGAATAGAACAAGCTGACAATGTTCCTGTCAGTGCTGCGGCACTAGCTCAAGAGGCAGCTGCTTTTTTGCCATTCACTATGCCGATGTGGAAAAAGCCATGTGTGCATTTCTCCTGACAGGTCCCTGGAGACAGGGGTGCCTGAAGTAATCAAGTTTAGTTGCAAGACAACCGCTGGTGGCTTTACTGAGCAACTACTGATGCCCCCTCCTCACCCCCCCCCCCCTACACACACATACACACCTTTTTTGGCATCTTTCTTTGTCAACTACGACTGCACACTGCAATTTCTGTGGCTGCAAAGCTCGTGCGAGCGTACTGAGTTTGTTCCCTGCCATTTCCGTGGCCTCAACAATATTGGGGCAGCAGAGTTTTACAATCTAGGCAACTGACCATTCATAGCCGTAGTGCAAAAAAATTGGGCCTGTTTGTTTTCTCATTGCGTGTGCTTTTTTTTTTTTTTTTTGAGGTTCAACATTGCGAGGACACCTATGCGCAGAATTTTGCGGTGTGTGCTTCTTGCAATATCCTCGCTTTATTACACAAGACTAAAGAGGAAATGTGGTACTATGCCGTAATTGAGACAACTGAAATAAAGCCAATGGTATGTAGGCTGTAAAAAGTGCAATAATGTAAGTACGAGGTCCAGGTTTTGTATTTTCATGATAGAAGCATTCCTTTCCCGTCATTCGCACAAACATTTTTACTCAGTGGCTGCTATGAGGCTTTTTGATGTTAGTGATTATTCGAATAAATGCTAATGTACTGCAGCACGGCTGAGATGCACTGCTTTAATTTGATAAAGTTACAGGGGGGGAAATGTAGTATGATGCTTAATAATGACAGAACTGTATCAGTAAGTGTTCTCAAAATACACATTTCATGGGCTTTGTTTTTCCAAATGAGAGATTGAAATGGCCTATTTTAACACACACTTCAGTTGGTTATGTAATGAGTAAAACTCGCCTGATAGTTTCCCACAGTGGACTGGGACACTTATACCCTAGTTACACGGGCACAGCTACCCCGCTAACCATGGTTAACGCAATCTGAGCTTGGCCACCTCAGTTCGGTTACGCTAACCGCAGTTGCCGCTGCCGCAGTGTTCAAAAATCGCACAAGTCAGTTTGCACACAAGTGGCGGCGCATCAGCGTAGGTGAAAAAAATCACCTGGCGTTCGCAGAAGACGAAGGCCTCAAATAGCGGGGCCCCCGAAGCTGCCCCCAAGAGGAGCTTGTGCTCTTTGCGTCACTCTCGCAGTCGGCACGACCGCGCGTGAGCAGCAGCTCGTTTCCCGGTCCACCCGATCAACTATGAGAAAAGCCTAAATTTGTAAATTCCGCTGATCGTTTGCCAAAAAAAAAATAGACAAAGCAGGCAATCATGAAGCGTTTTCAGCGCTCAGAAACGATCCGTGCGCACGTCGGCCGTTCCTGCAAACATGCCGGCTTGTCTGTCCACACGGCACTGAAAGCGGCTCGAACCAGCCCAGACCACGGCAGCAACAGCTTGTCGCCCCTCTTCGAAATCAATCTGATCGCGGAAAAGAAGTTCCACATGCGACAAAGTGGATATTATAAAGGTTAAAAATTGTGCTATGTATTGTAATTCGCAGTTGTAGAGATAGCGCCGGTCAAATATCGACCGCGATACCAAGTTCCCAACACCAAACCGACCCGAGAACAAGCCGGTCGCGAGCTGATGGGGAAGCCCCTTTTTCGCCGTGGGCGAGTGCGTCGCGTTTGGGTCTGAAGCAACTGTTTAACGATATTTTATGTCTACACTGCTTCGTCTTTGGTTTTTATCATGAGGTTAAAAGTTTGTTACTTTATTTTTGTTACGCTCGCAACCAAGTGACCGCTGTCGACACACTTGGAATTTCCCATGTAACAGCCAAAACTGCAGTTGCGATAACCGCAGTTAAAATTTAGTAACCACCGTTAAACGCAACTACAGTTACTTCCGCCATGTAACTAGGGTATTAATCTCAATTAAGGGATGGTGTGGGGACAACCAAAATATTTGAATATTAAAACAGTTGTGTTGACTTTTTGCTAGAACTTCTAGGGCTCCATGTCAAAATTAACAATATTTTCTAATGATAAGATGACGGACAAACAGCTGCAATGCAGTTGCATAAGGAGAGCAGCATAAAATGAAAGAAAGCTGTTTTGCAAATGGTAGGATGTTGCACCATTCTTTGGATGGCTCTTCAATTGCATGGCAGCTTTTAAAGTTGAAAGAATTTTCAGCAAATCATGTAAATCATGCCTGGCATTCTCTTGGAACTCCCTGAGGGTTCAGGTGAGCTTCAGTTGCCTGCTTCTACTCAGAGTGAGCACCTAAAGCAAGAACGAACACCATGGCTATATCATTTTGCACTTAAAACACTGATAAGCTCTGCAAGGTTGTTTGATCAGCGATTCCAAAGATTTAGTTTCATCACAATGGTGAGGAATCTAGTTTGCTGACTGCCCATTTTTTTGCTGCTGCCTTCCAGTGTGTCACAGGGCCCTTGCCACATTATAGTGTGGGGAATAATGAAAACTTCAATCCTCCCCTCAAAGGAGTGCTGGCACAAAATTTCAAAGCACAGATGACTACATAAAAAGCTTTCGTTTTAAATAGAGATACCCCTCAGGAAGGTTAACCTGTAAGTGTTCGGAAGAACATATTTCAAGTCAATTTTAATATGTGCATGCTCGAAAACGTTAAGGATGGATTTCCTTTCGACATCGAGATCAGTGTGATGCCATGTGTGCCTCTCCTCAAACTGCCTATGTCAGGGCTCCCGTGACGTATCCAAGGTGGCCTACTCTGCCTGATCCTTCTGAGAAAACGCAGATCCTTCAGTGATGGCGCCAGTGTTTTCTATTGAACACAATTGTCGAGAGCCATAAGCTACAGCCCAGTCTTTAAAAAAATGTCTGCTGTCGTCTTGCGTGAAAAGGAAGGAAATGCCCAAAACAGGCGACACAAAAGGCGAAGAAATAAGTAGAAACAACAGCACATGTGTTTTTTCTCATTTCTTTGTCTGATGTATCGCCCATTTTGCAGTCTCGTCTTTTTCAACTTAGAATCAACTTGGCCTAGCCTCAACCCTAGCAAGTCTTCATGGGCCCTTCATTGAAATTACGAAGGGTTTAATGGGTTTGTATGCTCACGTGATGCATACAAAGGAGAGATCTTACTTATTTTCATTCACTTCGAATTGAACAAGCAGTGACAGGTTAAAAATTTGCAACTTTTGCTGAATAGCAGGGGTCAGCAAGCTTTTAAGGCGGAGAGCCGGGTTTAATGTAATGGACACGGAGGGGGCCGGAGGGCACATTGGTTGGGAGGGGAGGGGGGCTTTGCAGGCAAATAAATTTTGGGGAGGAAATTGAAAGCAGTGTACAAAACTAGAATAGCAATCCTTATCATGTTTATTTCCAGCACGAATGTCACGAGCTTTCATGCCAGTTGAGGTCAAAACTGCCATGTCGGCCTTCAGGTAGAAAGGGACAGAGGAGAAGGGGTCTACCATTGTGCCGGGGGCCACATAATACTGCCCCATGGGCTGCGGGTTGCCAACCCCTGATTTATAGCATTTTCGTATATCGTCTGAACATGAAGCACTGGACAACCTAAGGTTGTCAGTTCTAGATGTTTTCATTTGTGACAGAGATGGGTGGCATCTAGGAAACTTTCTGGGTGTTGCGAACAACTCAAGGCAGGTTTTCGTGGGAAGATTGACAAGCATGCTCTCATTACGTTGCAACACTTGTGGGAGGGAACCCCTGTGTCAGAGGACCTGTTTACAGACTAATTTCCTGGTGCTAACAAATTCCAAAATTTTTATGGCTGCTGCAAAGATCTTAAAAAAGAATTGTTTTTACAATTTTGTAACAGTTTGTGACCCCGCTCAAGCATTCAAAATGCTTGCCCGGTTTTCTATTCGTTTTGGTTGCTTGTCCATTTTTCATTTTCAAAGTACCGTAAATTATGTGTGGTCTTGTTTTTTTTTCAGTGCCTGGCATGAGCTCCTTGCTACTGATCCTGCCACAACCGCTGTGGATGAGAGTGGGCGAAATATGTGCTTCACTGCTGCTAATCTCACAAGGTTTGTGGGATTTCTGCATCTTAAAATCGAGGATATTGACATGCAGTTTATTAGGCTTTAGATAATACCTGCTGTTAATAGTTACTGGTGGGTTCTTTAGCATAGCCGTGAAGCACAGTGTGATTGCTTTGTGTTTTAGGTTATTTCATCCCTTCTTTCAAGCTTAGAAAGACGTGTTTGGCGAGTTGGTACATCTTAACGATACTTGAACTTGGCGCCAAATATTGACAATCACAGAAAGTAGCTGGTGAGAACAAGCAATGACTAGCAACTAACTTTTAGGCAGCGTAAGAACACATAATTGCAGGCCACAGGTACATGGCTCCACTTGCATGCAAAAAAAAAATGTGATAAGGAAAGTTCACAGCCTAATACATACGCTCTTTCATATGAAGACCCGTTGAAATGTCACTGACACAATTGAATCCCTTCTTTCCTATGTGCTAAGCTTCCTGTATCTCACTGCACCTGGACAATTTTCACTTGCTTTTTAAGAGCGTCATGTATGCGCTTGCAGAGCTATGGATGGGGTTATGCCCACTTGTGCAGTTCTCAACTGAGAGGTTATGTTCATGTTCACGCAATCGCACGTTCACACATCTTCCAGTGTGCCCAATGCAGACCTTTCCACATGAAAGAGGTATCTCATCAGCAATGTCCCTACACAGCATCTTGCGTAGGCATTGGTGGGCTTTTTCTCGCACCCTTGCCTATCGAAGGGACCCGCAGCACTTTCCCTCGACTACTCGTAATGTATTTTGGGGTAAAGTCGTCCCAGCAATCACCTCCTACAAGAATCATGAAAATATGTTCGCTATGATGGAAGGTACGTGCGATGCAAGATCGCACATAATAACTCCCTCTCAACTCATTGCGCAGGGTGCTCTTTAAACCTTTAATTAAGGCAATGCCCCAATTGCCTATATAAGACATTTTGCAGGAAAGTGGAATCTTTCTATCACTCATGATTAAAATTCAATTGCTAGTCTGTCAAATCACATTTTGTCTGCTTCCTTTTTGTGTGTGTGGATTTGTCCCTCGTGAATTTCTCGAGCAGAGCACATTTCTTTCAGGTACTTTTTGGGCACTACATCTGTTCTTTGTGTCGTGCAGGGATAGATGCAAAAAAAAAATGCCAAGATCCGTGTAGAAATAAAAAAGTTGTTTAATTTTAAATTTAAAAATACAAGCAAATAGAGCACTGCCCTCTTCTCGAAAACTGGAAATCCGCTGCTCACTTTCTCACTGACCCTGATGTCATATGGCGGGACAAATGAGGGCGGCAAAAAATACGTCCTGGAAGTTTTAAGCCCATGGTGGCCTGACCTGGGAAGCTCCTTTCTGCGCTTCTTAACGCTGTCGTTCGGTGGTACCGTGCCGGCAAGTAGGAGAGGACAAGCAGCCACACGAGACCAGCAAAGTGACGTGCCTGCCGCTGCGTCGATGGGTGTTGCTATGCCTCTTTGTCTGAACTCTGTACCATCTTTACCTCTCTTTAATTTAGTGTGAAGCCATGTTCAGCGCTGCCTTGCTATTGAGGTTTCATGTGAACGTCACTTGTGGGTTCAAAGAAAGGTTAAAGAAGCAGCTGCATATTCTGGTAAAAAAAACCTTATAGAACGCTCACAGCAAAAAAAAACGCGGGATTAGAACCACTGACTTGCAAAACAGTACTCCAGCTTCTTACCTCTCGACCATATACACAAGCTGTGAGGCTTGCAAAAATTAAGCACAGAGCTATATAGTCAACAAATATTGCCAGGTGTGTGTTTCTTGTCATGTTTGAGAAATTCTGGCAGTGAGAATGCTTGTGTCTCACGCACCAATCTTGCAGACAACCCCCATCTTGCTAATACTAGAAGCAATATAGCTAGAGCTTCCATATTTACCTCATGACAAGCATCACGCGATCGCAATCTCTACGACGCAAGCAAAGGTAGCGAAGTACAGAATGTGCCACTAGAATTATATCTGTCTCCAAGAGATAATAGCTTGCCAACAAAAACAGTTTGGTTCAATTTGTCTCAAGGCAGCCAATCACTGCTAGAGAAAAAAAATGTTGCTATTTTTTAGTGAACGGAACAGCATTTCCCAGTGCTAAAACATGTCCCTAGACTTAGAGACGGACTGATAACCTGGGAGCTGCCGTCCACTTTTGCTATGCTCCCTGACCACGCCTCCTCTACCATCGATGCCAATATCTGCCGTGAATAGACATCAGCATACGGCGTGCGAAGGAACGAGTTCGCGTGTATTTCGGCGATGCGCGCTGACGCCAGGCGATGTCAACAGTGGTGCATCGTAACACGCCATGGAAAGGCACACGTGCTCGAAGCGGAGCCATAGGCTCTCTGTTACTGTCTCTATAGATTTTTGTATTCTTTGAGCCCGCGGTTAAGCTTTTATGCTTACTTTAAAAAAAAACAAGCAGTAAGGCAACATTTAGGCTCGTTTGGTCAAAATAATGGCATATACACTTTCAAGCTGAGCCAACTGTAGGGCCGCCGCTCTTTGTCGTCATATCCGGAGGCCTCAAGTGTGACGTTGCCAGTACTGCATGTGCTTGTATTTTTAGACTAAAAACTAGAACTTTCTCATATCTGCACCGCTTTGATCATTCTTTTTGCGCATGTAGAATTTTTTTCATAGAATGTGGACTTAAAAACATTATAAACAAAATTGAGGCGTGGCTTTGCTATTGCAAACAGCAGTGACCAGTGCAGCTGAGGGGAAGCCTCAGAAAATGGCACACCTTCCTAGTCTACCTCGACGACGCCGTAGTATTTGCCCGGAACTGCGACGAGCAAGTTTAACATGAGCGCGGCCCGACGAAGCGTGTTCTGAGAGGGAAACGAATGTCCCGGGGTTTTTCATCCCTGCGGACTCGCCATCAAAGTAGTCTGCTGTGGGAAACTTGGTGTAGACCCGCGAAAACGATCTGAAGGCAAGAAAAGGCGTGGCTTTGCTGTCGCAAACAGCCTCGCGAAAGTTATGCGCGGAACGCTGATGTCATTGCTAACGTCATGCCATTGCATTAAGCAAGCTTGTAATACTTTTTTTTTCACCCGACCGCGGTAGCTTAGTGGCTAAGGCGTTGTGCTGCTGTGCTGAAGGTCACGGGTTCAATCCCAGCCACGGTGGCCGTTTTTCTGACGGAGGCGAAAAACAAAGACGCCCATGTGTTGAGATTTCGGCACATGAAAGATCCCCAGGTGGTCGAAATTAATCCGGAGCCCTCCGCTACGGCGCACCTCATAACCTGCGTAGTTTCGGCGTGTTAAACCTCATAATCAATCAATTGAATTTTTTTTTCAGGAAGGGCATTGTGGATATTTTTACAGTGTAGTATATTACTTATTTGTCTGTTTTCAATTTTCTTTCAGTGTCAATACAGCCCCGGTACCCCGACGCAAACAAGGTCTCTGTGGCAGGTGTTATTAAGAAATGGCTATACTCCGCCGGTGACCGGGATGGTGACCGGGATGGCGGCCCCACGAAGCGGAAGACACTGGACAGTATGAACTGAGCAAAATAAATTAAGTCAAAAAACCTAATCACCACAGGCTTTGTAAATCATTACATTTGTCCCTGAAAAGGGCAAACAGTGCTCTTTAAAAGGGCACAAATGCTTATGCATGCAGTACGAACTTACAGCATGTCCCGTTTTTAGGAACCCATGTGCGCAATTCGAACTGAATGTGCGCAATTCGAGCTGCTGGGGTTGGACAGCCGGGATGTAAATGGCAGAATGTCTACTATGGTTGAACGGCTAGTATATACCTAAAGTTGAACAGCCAGGCACCAGAATATGTTCAAGAGCCGCTCACTAGGACAAGCTGACTGGCCGTACTTCGGCAATAGCTTATGGGCCATTGATTAGACTCATTTCAACGGCTGACCATCGGCATAAGGTCAACAGCTGACCTCCTGCAAAAGTTAAACAGCCGGCCTCGGGCAAAGGTTCATCAGCCAGCCATCGGCAAAAGTTAACGGCTGATCTGCGGCAAAGCTGTACGGCCGGAGACTGTTGTGAACCCCTCTGCAATGAATTAGTAAAAGGAGAGTGGCCATTGGGTGTACAGCAGTTAACTTTAAACACACGGCAGAGGCCCACCTTTGAGTGCGCGCTTTACACTTTCACTGGAGAAAGGCCGGGCAGAAATTACCCGGCTGAAGTTCTTAGGCTGATTATAAGCCGTACAGGCTTGTGCTGCTTGGGAAAGAACAAAGTTTCGGCCAGGTAACAAGATACATTAATTAACATTTTTCATTGTCCATTGTTGCCCTGTACCAATAGCAGCGGCCAGAAAAGATCCGCTCCAGGGATAATGGTGATCACCAGAGCACTCCGGAAATATCGTAGTCACGTACTGCCTCTGGTAGCTCCCGGATTGCTTGGAAAGCGCCGCGACCAACTCCGCCTATTATAGTAGTACTTACGCGAAGTTTTCTTGTTAAGTTTTATTCGCTGCTATGGGTGCCTACCAGCCAGCTAATCATAGACTGCCACATTAGATGGTAGATCGAAAGGCAATTAATTACTACTGCTTTGTTTATCCGTGCCGCAGTTTTGGTTGCGATGAAACAAACACCGTAGCGGCCACAATGACAGAAGGGCGCTCTTGACGTCACTGTTCTCGTCATACCACGTCCGGTGTAAGCACGCGCGCTCGAATATCCAGGCGGACCCGCCGCGGTGGCTCAGTGGCTAAAGCGTTGCCCTGCTGAGCACGAGGTCGCGGGTTCGATTCCTGGCTGCTGCGGCCGCTTTTCTGGTGTAGGCGGGAAGCAAAAACGCCCGTTTGTACGAGATTTCGGCGCACGTTAAAGATCTCCAGGTGCACATAGTAAGATAAAGAAGAGCGCCGACTGTGGCCCAGAAAAACTCATTGCGAGGGACGATAATGTCCCCGTGCCATCGGGCGCCCAGCTTTCGCTTTGCTCTCTTCCTCTTTCGCACCCTTCTCATCGTTGTGCCTTTGTACGTTGCTCTACCCTTGCTCGCTTTTCGCAGCAGCTTGTTTCCGTTCGCCGCGACATCTGCCTTCTAACATGTCAAACCATGCGCACAATCACGAGGCGCGCACGGAATCTAAATCACGGTGCGCGGCCGCAATGAACGGCGGCGTAACCGCACACCGCCACATACGTGACGACTGCGTATTATCTAACAGGGAACGTTTAGTCTGGAATAATCAAGGCGGACTGAAGAATATCGATATAACCCAGGAGATCTAAAATGAAATCGTATGACGACGATTTCAGAAGAACCACACAAGAAATGAGCTAGAGTAATATTGCACACTGCAGCATGCAGTCTAGCCCGATTCGGCGTACGGTAAAGCGGTACAGCGCAAACATAGCTCTTTATTGGTGGCCCGCAACCCTGACACGCGCTTAACGATTTATGCTTCTTCTGCACACACGCAGCGTTTACGTCTGCAGTCGACATAGGCGTGCGACAATGATGGATACAGAGAAATGTACAGGTGCCGCCTGGCCATGAATATTTAAAGGCGTTGTCAGCGTCATTAAGCGAGCAAAGAATTTCGAACGCTATCGCTGTATCAAAACGCGTCGTAACTTACGGCCCGATGTTCACTGTCACCGTGCGGTCGTGTAATCTTGTCGATGACGCCAGCGTATACCGCCAGATTCATTCCTGAGCGACGTGTTCTGATGATCTGGTTTGTAAAAATAAATTTGTTCTAGATTAGAGAGCGAAGCCAAAAAATGACCTATATTGCGTCATAAGAATGGTTTGCGTGTTTTATAAAATACATCTAATTTAAAATAATTTTAAATAAATAAATTGACTTTGTAACATGTGCTGAATCTACACCTGTCTGATTATCTTATCTTATTAATGGCGCAATCGACGGAAGTCTGCCCCCTGCATGTCGTAGCTACGTGTCGTAATTAACAGCTGCACAACCATTTGAGGGGTCGCAAGTACCCAGAAATTAGAGAGGGAGGGGGAGAAGACAAGTGGTATGTCGAAAAACCGGGAAATATATTTGTACTAAGCAGGGTGCGAACCGAAAAAAATACCGGTTCGGTTACGGTTCGGGTTCAGGTGAAATAATTTCGTTCCGGTTCAGTTCCGGTTCGACAAAATCACGTACCGAACCGGTTCGCGAACCGGTTCGGGAGCTTGAACCGGTTCGCGAACCGGTTCGATGAGTTGAATTGTCACTGAAATTAGAAAAAAAATATTTAGTAGTTTAAAGCTACAGTAAAATCAAAACACAAACAAAAATTCAAAATGCTGCTGTTCCCCAAGGGCAGTGGCGCAATTGCAAGGTAAACTTTAAACATTCACGAGATATTAGAAAAACAGATGAAGTGGTGACGATTTACCACCTACTTTCTCGTCCAGACTTTATGTTGTCCTAGCGACTATTCATATAGCCACCGCCAAGAGATATGACGGTGGGATATCCTTTTCATTTTTTGTTGAAATCGCAATCGTCGCTATGGAATCGCCCATCACGCTAACCTTGAAGCCTTAAATTTAGGTCTGCGTACTGGCGCGTTCAAATATCAGCGCTTAATAGTGTGCATTACAATCACTATGTCATCGTACCACCTCACCCCCGGCCGTGCCCCCCGGCCATCGTTCCGTGTGCTACATTGCGGAATCTTATAACAGATTAAGCTGTTACAAAATGAAAGGGAAATTTGATGCGCGGAGCATGAGATGAACGTTTTTGGATAGACGCTCTTTAATTCGTCCACAGCAGTACTCCCCTCCGACCCGCCGCCGTGGCTGAGTGGCTAAGGCGCTGCTGAGCGCGAGGTTGCGGGTTCGATTCCCGGCCTCGGCCCGTGTGTACAAAATTTCTGCGCACGTTAAAGATCCGCAGATGGTCAAAATTAATCCGAAGCCCTCCAGTACGGCGCCCCTCATCGCCTGCGCTGCGTCGGCGGGTTAAACCCCACAATCAAATCAAATCAGTACTCCCCTCCGGAAAGAGTAGCAGTAGAAGTAATGTAGCGAATTTGACAGTCAGTACAAGTGCACCTCCGAAAAAAAAAGCAGATCTGAAAGAGACAACACTGGAAAACAAACAGAAAAGATGATCGCTGGGTGAATGGGACAGTGTGAGGTACCGGCCTGCCTTTCTGCACGTGTCATATGCTTTATTACTGTTTCTGCTTCCAAGACAAGGTCAAAGGCTGCAGTTTCTTGCCAAGGGATTAAGTGCGCACCTTAACAGTTTTTCCTGACACATCTGTTGTTATTTCTACTTGTAAAAAACGGAACTTGTCCACTGTACTGTCCTCAAAAACCGTCGTGGGTAAGGGTCATCGAAGCCACTTGTGGTCAGCAGCAGGCGGTTTAGCCACTGAGCAGCTCCTGCGGTCACACTTGTCAAGTATTAACAATTTGCAGGTGTCGGACCTTTTAAACAAATTATAGGAGGAGGAGGAGGAGGAATAAACTTTATTAATGCGAGCCTTAGGGGCTGTCAGGGCACCCGCCTGGTGAGGGGAACACATTATGAAATGCGAAAAGTTTCCACACATCGGGTATGGGCTTTCGCTGCTGCGCACTGGAGCACTCCTGCAGCCTGATTGCTCCACTAATGTCGCAGCTAGGGAAGGGCAAAGTCGTTTTATATCCCCTGCAAGCTGCGGAGAATGACATTTCGTTTGGTCAGCTTGCACTACGCTCGCGCTTCCAGCAGCAACAGACCATTGCTACTTTGGTGCTCATTCATTTCTCTTGTTACATAGAGCGTGATAGTGTTCAATTGTCTGGAGGGGAAAGTGCGCGAGCGGGTACGAAGTTGATGGTACGTGAAAGAAAAAAAGCCCTGAATTGCATTGACTGTGCAGTGTCAACAACGGAGGGTCGAACCGTTTCGCCATGAACCGGTAACCGTTATTTCTTTTTTCGGTTCAGTTGCGGTTCGGGTTAAGCGTGCTCAAAAAACAACGGTTCGGGTTGGGGTTTAGTTCCGGCAAAAATACCGGTTCAGTTCCGGTTCGACACCCTGGTACTAAGTAAAGTTGTGATACGGAAACATTTCTCGGAGCGTCCACCGCGTGCTCCTGGCGTGGTTGTTTTGGCATTACTCACAACCAGCCTGAATTAATGATAGAAGAAGCTGTTCATGCAATTCAACTAGTTAAGTTGATTTCAAATTCAGCGTTGCCTTCAGAAGCACCTAGCCCCAATGATTATTTTTCAAGCAACACTCCGCGTTTTACGTGCACTATGCACCAAGGAGCAAGCTGCTTTCGACTGTGTAGATGTAGCTGTCTGGAGTGCCGTGCGCTATACAGTAGCGTGGTATGCAGTACTAGCACTGCGCATAATGCAATGCAAGCTGTCGTATGCAGTCGCAAAGTGGAAGAAAAAAAAAAAAAAACTCGGGGCTACACCCCCGCGTGATACGAGCAGAGATACTGAAAAATATCGGCATGTTCGCTCACTGTATAGCATTCATTCCGATTTTCAGCCAGCAAGTTTAGTTTACAAGTGGCCAGAAGGTGGAGGGCACTTTTAGAATCGCTATTTGTTAGAACTAGTTGGCTTCTTTAATGCACGTAGCACACAACAGAATTCCCATTCGCCAATTTACGGAACGTAGTGCCGTTCGTGGCCCGAAGTGCAGAAAAGGAAGCGTTTCTCTAGCGGCCAGATGTCTAAATGTGGTCGCTCCATTCGTATTCCCGTTGTGCAAACAAATCCTTAAAGGGACACTGAAGTGAATTTGTCAAGCTCCCGTTTTTGCTTGCACTGCGTAGACTGGCTCAAATTAGCCCACTTTTCATCGTTTATCCGGTTGACAAATCGGTAATTATTTTACAAAGCGCCAAAGAAGGAAAACTACCATGCGCGGTTTGCGGCGGCCGCACCAACTAAAGCTGTGACGTTGGGAGGAGCGGGACCGTGATTGGACGATGCCCAAGGTGAGCAACCAAACAAGTTTCGGTTTCGGTTTCGGTTCTGTAAAACACAACCTGTGCGTTGTTGGATGGGCATTCTCAATAACTCAGTAATCATCGTACCGCGCTTCTGCCATGTTGTCAGCTGTAAAAATGCATAAAGATAAGCCTCCCAGGACGGCTTGGAATCGTAGCATTCACTAGCCGAGGCCTACGCAGTGCATGGACGAACAAATGTAATGCGCTTCCCCCCCTCCTCCCCCCCCCCCCCCCTATTTGGAGCTTGCCTCACTCATGCCTGTACCGTAAAATGCGTGTTCGCACCAGGCCACCAGGCCAAGGGTCTGTTCATTCTGGCCTGTGCCCACTGCCCGCAAGCAGTCGGTGCTTATGGACAGCACGCCAACGAGAACTCGCTAGCGGGCCAGTGCCAGCCTGCGCGCGTTCTGTGAACTAGTTCGTGGAGCCATGAACGTTGCGGACCAAACAAAGGTGAACTCAATGTAGAAAACATCGGCAGAAAACAAAAAAGTTAACTTACAAAAAAAAAACGCACGTACCCGCGGGCACTCGAACTCGTGACTTGCAAAACACTCGGCGGCGACACACCTGCAGCCTTAGACAACTCGGCTACGAGACGGGCTGCGCCGACCGTCGTAATATAAGGTATATATTGTACAACAAGTTTACATTTTTATTTAGTTTTGGCATTTCAAGCAGCTTAGGTGACTATTTGTTGTATTGTGCTCGTGCAGTAAGCGTCCCCCGAGTTTCCGCAATAGCTCACGTCTAGCAATTGCATTTCGTAGACGGAAAAGCGTTCGCAGATGCGTAGTCGTGCTGCTGACCGCTGTGCTTGTTCGCCCAGCGCAAAAAAGTGCTTCCCGCACCCTATTTTTACGCTGTACGGTAAAAATATCAGTTGATTTTATTTCCTTAGTACCTATATTGACTTCGCTGACTCTTCTCCCGCCTTCAAGAGGCCTTATATTTTCCTACGGGCGTACCAGTCAGCGAAGCGTCGCATGTGCGTTTGCGCAGCGCTTGTGTGAAGCGACCTTGACTAGGAGCTAGATACAGTGTACAAACTAACCAAGTAAAGAAAGGCCCATTCTTCCATTCACAAACGTGTCCTGGCACTGGCTTCGTTTCAACTGAGCGAACGAATTGCGACGACCCGTCGGCGTCCGGCGGACGAAACGCTGGGCCGACTGACTCTGTCTGAAGGCCGGGGAGCCGTGCAGATAGCTCAGCCAATTGCGAGCTCGGCTCCTCTCGACGTCACACGAAAACGCCGCAGAAAATGGGCGAGCGTAAAGAGAGGAGGACAGCATTTTCGAATTACGTTTTCTACTAAATAAAAGCGCGTAAACGCGCCCAGAGTGGTCGTAACATGGCCTGGGGACCCCGGACTACAATTTGCGCAAGTAATCCCGCAATGTTTACATATCACTTCAGTGTCCCTTTAACGTATCTCGCCGTAAGACAACTTAATTCCGCCGGGTGCCGGTTACGCAGGAGGTGCGGTTAAACCAGTTTATCAGGCCCGCAACGGACGCGAAGCTGCGCCAAATGAACCGCCTCCGAAGCAGACGACAAATTCAGCCGGAATGCACCTCGCCGTCACGCCCCGCGAACTGAGCAGCTCCGGAGCACGGGGATCGCTGCGGCATTCGTAGCGCTATCTACTTTGTGCTCCGCGAGAGAAGACACGTCGGAGAGAGCGACGTCGGCGGTCCTGTTTATCTTCCTCCGTGCTCGCGGGGTCAAACTAAATCCGGAGCCCTCCACTACGGCGCGCCTCATCACCTGCGCGTTGCGTCGGTGCGTTAAACCGTACAATGAATGGAGTATCCAGACTGGCCGTGGTCGCCCGCGCTCGCGCGAAGCATGACGCCAGTCCCAAAAAATTCCCCCGCATTTCCCCGAAGGGGAGTATGAGGAAGTGCGAAGCACGGGGTGATGCTATGAGGGGGAGTTTGTTGAAGTTTGGTGGCATTTTGCCCGTTAGTTACATTAACACCCCCTCGTGATCACGTTCGGCTTAACACGCCTCGTTTGTCCCTCTGCGGAAATCTTGGTGAATTAACGTGTATGTTCGAGAGATGTTCGAGAGGCAATGTAATCACGCACACACACACACACACGCAAAGTAAAGTGAAACGACAGTAAAACGACAGAGCCGAGCCGAGCGAGGAGACTGTAGCGAGAGAGCACGCGCGCGCCGACCCACGGAGGTCTGGCCGTTTACATGGAGGAAAAAAAAGTTAGGAGACGGCATTACGTCACGCAGCTAGCCTTCGCAAGCCCAGGTCCGTTGAAGCCGTTCCCTCCGCCGTTTCCCTTTCTCAAGCCGCCGCAGTCGGCCCTCCAAGGTCGGGTGGGCCGGCGGCGGCGGCGGTCTCCGACTCCGGGGCATCTCTCGTGTTTCGTTGGCGGTAGCTGTTCCCCGTCCTTCCTGCATTTGTCTGCTCGGCGATCTCATGCCCGTGTGCGGGCAGGAGTGCCGCGTACGTGCGGAAGACAAAAGCCGTGGGGAAAAAAAAAAAAAAACAACATATAGCAGGCTTCGCGACAACGGGCCGCAGAGCAGTTTCGAGCAGACGAAATTGAAGAGCGCTGCGGCCCATACAGAGGCGGTGCGGTGGGGTCACGTGGTGCAGTGACGCCTGGGCCGACTTCGATTTTACTTTTTATGTATAGGCTTCACGTTTCTCCGGCGGCGCCGTCTCCTAACTTTTTCTTCCTCCATGCGTTTATTGCTGCATATATAGGGGAGTGTGCCGCGCCGAGCCAGGCGACTGAGAGAGAGTAGGCGCGTGGCGAGCGCGGCGAGCGAAGGGGAGAGGGCAGCGAACGCGCGCAACGGCGCAGCGGCAGCCGAGCGAGGGGAGAGGAGGCGCGAGCGCGTGACGTCACGGCGAGAGCCCGCGCCATCACATGGTGTAGAGACGTCACTGCGCCGTTGCTATGGACGCCTTCCCTCCGCTACCGCGCCGTTGCTAAGGAGAGGAGGGCGCGATAACACCTGCGGGCGACGGACGGCGGTGGAAGGAGTAGGTCCGACTAAGAAGTGCTTCGCACTTAAAACTAACGTGTTGCACAGAGCAGAGCAACGTGCCAACAGCAGCAAATCGCCTAGGCGAAGCCACGGCAGTTTCGCCGTCGGCACTTCGGTTCTCAGCGTTCAAAGTGTCATGCTGACTCCAATGTGAAAAGATATTCGTACTGAGCTGTCTTCTGCGTGCCAACATTGCAATTTATTAAAACTTGTTCTACGGAACGGTTACAGTTTCAACTTCGTGGGGGTATCTCCATATACAAATGAAACATTTTACATAGTTATTTGAGCTGTGAAATTTCGTGTCAGTACTCCTTTAATGCAAAAGTATTAGTTAACTCGGTTCGCGGAAAATATGATTATCTGGGATACAGGCCCCAAACAAATGCCTGACAGCTGAAGAAGAAAAACCAAAATAGTTGAGCAGAAAAGGAAGTCAAATTTGGGTCCCGGTGGGATTGGAATCAGAGACCTCCGAAATGCGAAATGAGCGCGCGTACCCAACACCGCTTAAGTTCGGGAAACATAGAGGACTCAAGGCGGACCTAGGGGAATAGTAGCAGCTTCGAAACCGCAAAAGTGTGTTGGAGACCTAAAGCGAGGCACACATGAGTACGTTGAACACATTTGTTACAAAAGCATTGTTTTTTGGCGAGGATAGGTGGCAGACAGCAGCAGAGAGCACCTGTCGATGTTCTTTTGCAAGAGGATCAGCATAAATGGTATCATAACGACAGAAAAAAAACAGTTTATTTGTAAGACTGCAATTAACAGTAATCCGTATCGCGGGTGCAGTACGGAATACAGAAACGAAATAAGCCACGGTTCTTCGCAGTTCTAGAATTTCCTAAGCACTCTACGAGACTCAGAAAAGCTTATTATTTTTATTTACACGTTTTATTTTTTTCTTTCTAGCTTTCGAAGTTGCAGGCGTCTACGTTTACTTAGTAAATGTGTTTGCTTAATCCAAACTTTTTATTGAATGTTAGCCATTGCCTTATATTTTCCAGAAACCATGTTTTTTTATGCTGAGGCTGACCAGCACAATGCGCCTTACTGGAGAGCATCGAATGAATTTAGGCCGCAATCGAGGCCTTTACCGGCCGCCCGGAAACGCCTACAGCTGTAGTACTTCGTGTTCTTAGATTCACTAGATTAAAAAAAACACGTCCGCCGCTGCACACAGATTCACTCTTGAGCTTTTGCTTTGAAGCGCAACGCATTATGCACTACTCCACAAGGGTGGGTACTGCAGCTTTGTTCGAGCGCGGAGTACTTCTGGGCGTTTTGCACAGTTGAAGGCTTGTGTCGTTCGAAAGTCATTTTCCTCCACTGAGTCCCAATACGCGACTTCGGGGAGCCCCAAAATGGCGGAAACCAACATGTTTGTGCTCGCCGCGCCTATAGTTTCCTTTCCGCCGCCGTCATCGCCGTTCAGAATGCATCTAAAATCGCTTTGGCGAAATCAGAGGTTGCGGAAAAAACACCATTGATGGTGATTATTGCCCTCCATTCTACCGTACGTTCACTGAAACCACCATTCTCTTTCCCTAAAGCTATTAGCCGTTAATCATCTTGTGTGACTTCATGTTCAGTTACCTCAACAAGGGACGAGCGCATACTGCCAAATTCGCAAGTAAAGGATGAAAGCTGCCAGGCGCATCATGTACGCATTCCTCTTAATCAAGCCAGCACCTGGTTACTTGCGTAAATCTAATGCGTACTGATGGTTTATGCGATTGACGTTCACGCGTACTGAAGGTTCGGACGACTCCGAACCAACCGCGATCCGCCCCGCACCCTCCTCCATGCCATGTATTGAATGGAGTATCAAGCAACCTGTAACTACTGTCCGTGACTCGGCTCCCTATGCCACCATGTACGGGAGTACCAGCAAACGCCAAGTCTACAACCCGCACCCCATGCACCCATTTAACAGTTCGCGGTGTGACCTGCCACCAAAGATCCTACGATCCAGTCCGTTCTGCCGGCAACAGCCAGGGGATTCCGGAGTGAGGAATTCAGGAGACGTGGGTTTCCGGACTTTGCAGTAACCGTAAGAAGAGGAGCTGTTTTCAGTAAAGATGTTAATTCCTTCTCTGTTTCCTTCTCTGTACGGTCGTTGTCGCTGCAAATCAACGCGGTAAGGTTACCGCCCATTGCCTTCCGTTCTGAGGCTATTTGTTATATGATCAACCTACAAGTTCGTGTGGCGTCCGCAGCAACATCCCGGGCAATGCGCTTGAAATGGCAGCGCGAGAGATTTCGAGAACAGTTCGCTCTTGGAATAAACTGGTGACGTGGAGCTTCCGGGTCTGCCTCGCGAGTATGGCGTACACGTGCGACCGTCCTTAAAATAGTGGTGATTCCCCTTACTGTGGTCATTTTCCTACAGGTCATTTTTCAGAGGAAACAGCCCGTTCGTCCTGATTCGGCGGCTACGAATCGCAGTGTTACACTACAATACCACGGCTAGCGTCGATCACCTTCGATTCGGAAATGATTGCTTCCGCCGGGAAACTGGATGGTGCGAGTGATGGAAGTGAGGTTTCTATGCGTTTAATGTGCCTCTCACTGTACAGTCTCGCGTAGATTTAGCTCCCCCTGCCGTTACTGTTGAAGACACTGTGAAACCCTTCCGATAAACGCTTTCATTCTTTGCTTCGCGTCTCGAAGAACTGCGAAAGTTGCAGTTATCGCCAGCCCGCTGCGGCACTGCGTGATTTGCTCGTCACAGCGGAAGCGTTTTGTGCTTACGCTTTGCTTCTGTGGCATTTTTAAGGTTGTTTTCGAATGCATTTTTCATAAGGTGAAAGCATTTTTTGAATGCATAAGGTGGAAATCGAATGCATATCGAGGTTGTGACGCTGCAATAATAAAAAGATGAACAAAGAACAGCTTGTGCTTCCTACCGTTGTCAAAATCGGAAGTTTAGACGGCTTGGCACGCGTAAGCCTTGGGCCGTCCTGTGTCGTATCTTTTCTGTGAAATCAATCATTTTTGGATTACATGCGTATTTCTGTTTTTTTAAATAAAAATCTCAGTTGCTAGTAGTACGCTGTGCCATCCGATTTGTTCCTCCATGTTTCCGTTGTTTTTCGTGCTTGGTTTGCCGTGTCGCTCAGCATCCTTCCAGTGCGAAATGCCTCAGCTATCGCAAGCTGAGCGGCACAGCGGAGCGTCGTAGCAGACCACAGTGCGGCTTCTCACGCCTCATGCGGTTAGTACGCATGCGCCGGCTGTCTCCGATTCTCGCCACTTCTCGGCGTCGGCGCTTCGCGGAGCGCGGCATCCAAACGCTCGCCGTTTCCCTTAATGCGATCATAGGGATAAATTCTTAGGAAGTGTTCCAGAAAAGACATATCCACTCGGTATGTAGTAGTACCGAATGATCTGGCATAAACTGGAGAGACCAAGGCTCGTTGGTCACCATCTAATCTAAGGTGCACTCCCGCTACCTCCAGCGTCTGTGTGCCTCAAGCGGAAGTATCCAGCTCGGTGTGGGCCAGCCGAGAGAGAACAAGGACGCATGCCTGCCCATTAGCTACTGGATCCGCAGTTCGCGATCCTGCTCCGGGATGTCGGTGGTGTTTGGAAGGGGTGCAGTAAGGTTTATACTCTATTATATTTGGCCTATTAGTGATCGCTTCCTCAAGTAAGACAGCAAGAGGAAGCGTTGGTGTGATGGACAGTCTTTTAAGGTCAGCTTGCTTGCGACGAATTCCCCGGCAGTTTCATTGCAAGAACCAGACAGGCGAATCCGAAGCAAAGATGTCATGTGGGTTCGCGCTACTGCTTGCTATTATGGAATTGGAAGGTGCGCAAAAATGAAGATGATATATGTCCGAATCCGGTGTCTTGGTTCGGAGATTGTTGCGGCATTCCTAAGAGAGGCATTATTTGTTTTATTACCTCGGCAGTAATCAGTTCGATAATGTGCTTGAGTTGGTCTTCTTCCAAGTGTACCATGCGTGAGCTATCTGACAAAAAACGTGTTTCTGCACATTGTCGTGTAGCTTGAAGAGCATCAGGATAAGCACGATGTAACCGTGCCTGCTTTGCTACCGGCGTAACTTGCGTGAGCGATCTGACAAAAAACGTGCTTCTGCACATTGTCTGGTAGCTTGAAGAGCATCAGCATAAGCACGATGTAACCGTGCCTGCTTTGGTACCGCCGTAGGTTGCACGAAAGATGTCGGCAGTGATAACGGAGCGGCATTCCCTGTAGTACCCTCAGATTGCGTGGTATATTTCTGCTAATCGCACCGTTTCGCTTTGCCTTCCCTGTCTTCTGCCTTTGGTAATGACCTCCTTTGAATTGGCGGAAAGTCCTCAGGAACAACCACAAAAGGTTCTGAGGCTGATTGTGTACTAGCATGGGTGGTATACGCAGTCGCGGTCGACGTTTGGTTGCAATGACGAAGCTCGACTTGTTGTTCACGCTCCTTTTGTCGCGACACTCGGATACGGCGAGCAATGCCGTCTCTCGGGCTTTTTGTAGCCTGGGGCCCTATTCTCGACTGCACAAATTGCCGGCATTTCGCCCATGTTTTTTTTTGCGTAAGCACGACGTAAGCAATCAGTGACGTGCTGCACCTATAGCTATGACGACATACAGTGTAATTTGACGAGTCACTCATAACGATCGCTACCAAGGTATCAAATATTGTGCAAGAAAGATATAAAAACACTTGGCATGTACTACAAAAATTAAGACGGTAGCTGAGGCTGACAAGAAAAACACATTTCTCGAGGTCAAATTTGGCGCCAACACCACAAGGCGATCGAGTAACGTTGATCCAAAAGCGAGCGAAAGGCGGATGTCGAGCTAAAGAACATCACACAATTTTGTTACCGTACCTATTTATTTCTTTCAATCGCTTTTATTAACATAGCTGAGCTCTCTGCTTTAATGCAAGCTTTGTTGCTTTATCACCTTCCCTGCCGCCACCGCCGCCACGCCATCGTCTGCTGCTATGTTACAAGTTTATGGCGTGATCACAGAAAAAGACGGCCGCGACCATCGCTTCTATGACACATAAGAGCAGCGAAGCGCTACGCCTGATAACCGCGGAGCGCACCGATGTCGCCGATTCACTCATTCGTCAAGCTCGACTGCAATCAGCGCTGTAATGAACTAAATAGTCACTTTTCATTGTTATTTTTCTCTTGAGTTCGATCATGTGACCCAACAGCTTACTAGGACAAGTATGGACAAATGCCATGCATTGGGTTCTCTTTGTCATGGAGAGGCTTGTACAGCCCTCTTATGTTGCGGTTACGCCAAACAAATAATTTTTATTTTATTGCCCAACATAAAAGCAAAATACTGCACGTTATTTGTATGCTCCATAATCGCTGACTTGGAAACAGTTGAAACTATAATTTGTTTCGGTAGGAAACATGCTTTAAACAGCGAGCATGCGAAACTGCGCCTGCTGCAAATTGCCGCACATTTCGCGGCGCCGTAAGCCGGGGCAATATTGTGCCCTATTTTGCTTGTATTTTGCGACAAAAACAGCCGCCATTTTCAAGCTGTTACGTAGCATTACGTCACTTTTACGCAGGCTGAAGTTGCCAATGCATGACGTAATCGTTCCCGCCAACTGTTTAAATTACGTCACGCCTTCTCAGCCAATCACAGAGGGGGTGTGTATTTCAAGCAGTATTGCAGTATTGTTGTAAAGATAGGCTTACGTTGTCATGTCCGCTACATTTAGTCTGGTTTTTCATTGCCGGCCAAGAATTATGCGCCTTTAGTAACGAGAAATAAGGGAAACTTTAGAACTGGTGTCCGTAGACGACATGAAACGTCAAAATGACGACAGCACACACAACCGCTTTGTCAACCGGAAGCACGTGACCAAAATTGAAAGCCAATCAGAAAAGACTTCCGTAAAATTGCCTGAATTGCCGGCAATTTGTGCAGTCGAGAATAGCCTTTCGCCTGCCAGGCTGCCAGTCCTCATCGAGATGTTCATTGTCAGTCAAAAGATCGTTTCTGCCCCGCGAGGTTACCATGGACGCAGAGGCAGAACCCCGCGTTCGAAATTGTGCGTCGGCGTAGCGAGCGTTCGAGACAGTCTGCGAGCGGACAATTGCACTGCCCCTATCTTTGCATGTGCGAGAAGTGCATGCTTCTATTCTGGGTAGCTTGACACATTTCGAAGATGGGACAAAAGTGCAAATTCGTACCCGAGAAGGATCATTTCGAGGCGCATTTTCCGTGGACAGCACGGAGAATGGGTTGGAAACGGGTATCGATGCAACCATTTCGCAGGATTCTTCCTCCGTCATGGTGCTTTCGTGGGCTTCAAGCCCAGTGGTAGGTTCCGACGTGTTATCGGCGTCGCTGCAAAGCGATGTTGCCGCTGCGTCTGGCTGAGGCGGCCTCGGAGCCATGTTGCAATCGGCGGCGGGCGTAGCCGAACAATCGGGTTGGGTTTCTCGGGTGGTATCCGACGTAGGAGCGCTGAAGACGTTGTCCACAGGAGGAGAAGGTCCAGGTGATGGGGGCCTATACATTTTTGGGTACGGAGCCCAAAAATGGCCGGGCCAAAAAGCGTGAGAAGCTAGGATCAATGCGGACATGCGTCCGGTCGAGCCAGCTGCTTGCAGCGCCTCCCCCCAGCTAGTCTTTTGTGCAATACCGCATCGTTTGCAGTCTTCCGTTTACATGTCTTTTTTTGTAAACAGCGCATGATTCTACTAAGCGGCTAAGCATTTTTATTTCGGTTTATGTGTTTTCTGGGCCTAATGACTTCTTCGAACCTTTATGTTTTCTAGTTTCCAGTGCCATAAAAACTCTGAATGCTCCGTGAACACGCCTTGCTTGTAGCAGGTGTCACCAGTTTTGTGCCCATCACGCGGGGCGAAAATTGTCCCATAGTTCTCGAGGAACGTTCACGAAGGTCATGCCTGCGCGCATTTGGACACTCCCCGGCCGTTTAGGGAAAGATATTAAATTAAGGGGGACATACGCATACTTTCACCGCCACCAAAAAGATGTGCACTTTACGGAGGTTCCTACGCATATTCCAGTGTCATATTGTTTACATTCTCCTAGTTAAATTTCCTTTGTCTTCGGCCTTCGTGATATTTTTATATTTTCGCCATGTCTGAATGCCCTACTTATGTTTTCTTTTCTTTCTGTAAGTCTTTGGGGTTTCTTTTTCTATTCTCTTCGCCTGATGAGGGTGGCGTGGCTTTTCCGTAGATGATTTCCCTGAGGTAGCTCTCATAGCATTCTTGTAAGCTGTGTCACAAACTTGGTTTAATGGTAAGCGCCAAACATGGCGTTGATTTCTCATTTGGTTTCGATTTACATAAAGCACATCGTTTAAACAGGGCATAGTTGACGCGCTCCTACTGAGGCTATAAATAAATGTTTTTGTTCCTTTCAAGAATTTACACTTCCCTGCTAAGCGGGGTTTTTAAAAACACAAAATACCTACTAGACACACGAAAACACTGTTATTCGTGGCAAAGCTTTTGGTGAAATTAACTGCTCCGCCGGATGCCCAAACATGCAATCGTTAATGTAGTGCTATGAAAGACATGAGATAGTCCACTAAATGCCCAAAAGAATTCCTTTTGTTAGCGGAGTAATAGACAGCAAAAATACTCCGCCAAATGCCTGAAAAAAATTTGATTCCTTGGGAATTATATCAGGAAGTATAACATCCTTAGCAACAAATATGAAGTTGAAGTAGCAAGAGGAATGTGGAAAGGAGTAATAGTTCCGGGTCTCACGTTTGCGAATCCTGCACTCTGCTTAAAATCAGACGTTTTATCAGGCCTTGAAGTGAACCAGAGGACGGTAGGACGTTTGGCCTTAGGCACGCATGGAAAAACAACTAACGAAGCAGTTCCGGGAGATATGGGCTGGGCGTCGTTTGAAATTAGAGAAGCACAGAGTAAAATATGCTTTGAGATGAGGTTGAGAGCAATGGATCAACGAAGTTGGGCAGCTAAGGTTTTTAGGTACCTATACTTGAAAAGCGTGGACACGCAGTGGTTAAAAAATACTAGAAGGCTAACGATGAAATACGGAAAGAACAGTTGAGAATCCAAAACAGCCAAGGTAACCAAAAAAATGCAAGGCAGATTGAAACGAATAAATGGATTGGAATAAATGGAAGCTAAAACGTCGTTAGAGATGGACAGCGCTGAGAAATTGAACATCAGAATGGAAAATTTCTACGATAATTCCCAGGGCAGTGCTTTGCTTTTTGAGGCTAGTGCAGGTTGCCTGCGAACTAAGAGTTTTGTGGGGAAGTATTCACAAAATGATGGGGTGTGCGTGGTCTGCGGAAAAGAAACAGACACTATGCGGCACATAGTGTTGGAATGTGAAGGTATCCATCCAAATCCACATGAACGGAATATTCGGCTTCCAGAAGCCCTGGGATTTAAGGGTATCACAGAGGAAGTTAACTTCAAGGCTGTCGAGGGGACGAAAAGAAGATTAGAATACTGGTGGACGAAAAGCAGAGACGGAAATATTGCCTGAAACAGTTACCACCTGTAACAGGAGAAATAAAAAGGTATTTTGTGCCAGATAAGCTTTTTGTGCCTGCCCTAAGCAGCGCTAGTATTAAGCCAAGAGTGTAAAACATGGGTATATTAGTCCTTTTTGGCAAGATGACATTTCATCACCCCACTTCAAAGGGGAAACCAATAGCAATCATCAATCATCATCATATAAAATACTCCCTTTGAGCGGGGGATATCAGAATACATGTACGGAGTGCGCTAGGGGGCAAGCCATTGACTCCTCCGAGTATTTGCGTTTATTGTGTTGGTCGCAAGAGGAAAAAGAACAGGTGATGTGTGTTCGCTAGGATAAATTCAGGCTCCTTCCAAGTTTCAATCAGCTTACTTGCTAAGAAGTATGCTCAATCGCAAATTACATACAGCCGTGTTTTGTTTCGTGCCGTCCTTGGGCTGCTCTCAGCTTCAGTGATCACCCTGCTTCGCAGGATGCGAAGGCACAGAATTTTAATTTTTCCCTCTTTCACAGCGACGGCTTCCTTTACCTGCCTCGGCCGAGCGCATCTCACACCATTGAAATAAATTAGCGAGTGCCTCGGTTCTGGCCAAATTTATCAAGGGCACTAATATTCTAGGACTCGGCGGTCAGTTTGGAATATTGGGAAAAATAGTTAACATTACAGTGGACGCAAACAAGGCCTCCCTTCGCTTCCCCGCTAAGTGCCGGACAGCATGAGCAAATGCATATGAATAATTTATACAAATCCCAGAGAAATCGCTGCGTGATTTTGACAGCGAAGCTGCCTATTTCTGGCCCCTGCATGTGCGTCCGGCAGAAGTTCGCTAAAGGCGAAGGTAGGGAGAGTAGTGGGAGAGGAACGAATGCTTTGTAGAGTCGATCCGCATAAAAATACCATGATGGCTAAACCCAAGTTTCGTTAAATAAAAAAATTGGCGCTGCTTCCACTTGGTACAAGGCGGTAGAGATGGCAGAGCTGGCGCCCCCTCTCCCTTAGTCAGAGAGCCGGCTATTGCGTCTCTCATTTGTTTCCGAACTGGCCGCTGAAGCTTCTCGATGACTGGCAGGACCGGGTTGTTTCGTCCGCACGCTTCCACATCTCTTCCAAGGCGGACCGCGTTAGCACGCGTTAGAAGCAACGGCGAAGTGAAAATACAACACCCGCGCTACGAACTAAAACACGTATGCGTCGACGATTCCTAGACTGGTTGTTGATCGGATGGGCAGTTTAAGTATCCTGGTCGCGCTCCCGCACGCACACACCACCACATTCCATCGCCGTCAAGCGAACGTGGTCACCACACAATGCTTCGGAAACAGCCTTGGTTGATCTTGGAGATACATTCTTTTCGTCTATGCGTTTTAAACCGCAGGGTCGTCGTTTTTTGGAAAATGGACGCTACTGGCCACGTTTTTTATACGGAACTGGCTGTCTCCCTTGATGTCCACTGCGGCCAGCGGCCCTCTTGACGACTGCCTCTTCTTTATTCGAGGACTTACACTGACTGCTAATCCTACATGGCAACCCCGGACGCCACCGACGGAGCCATCGACGAAGCGGCAGACGCAGCCGCTCGTACGAGAGCCACATCGGGATCCAGCACCCTCGCAAGAAATATGGAAGGCACCGAAATCCACTAGAGAAGCTGGCTGGATAGACAGCCACCACAAAAAAGGGAACCGATCAGCCCTCGCAAAGCTTGAACTAACGTCGCAGGAGGCCGCGCGCCAACATGGCACCGCCACCCACGTTGCAGCGGAGATGCAGTCGTCAAGACAACCCAAGCGCCGCATTGTTTGAGGAAGTGGCTGAGGGAGCCCGAACTATTTAAAGAGGACATTAATATGATTCTTCTACCAGAGCATTGATTATACTTAAAGAAAAGCAGCCAAACACTCTTGAAGGACGGCGTTCGCCACGCCGCTCGAAAAACATCGAGCAGGCAGCGGGGACATACTCCAGGCCGGCATTCTGAGAAGCGTAGTCGTCGTGAGCACGCCAGACTTAGATCGAGCAGCGCGCTACAAGAAGATCGACTAGATAATCATTAACAACCAGATCCATGCCATCAGCGCCTACGCGATCCCCCCAGAAGGCACGGCGAAGGGGCCGGAGAAAGAGAAGGAAGAAGAAATCAGGACAAGCCTACTCAACATGCACAACCCAATGATATTGCAAGCTAGAAGACTGGGAACCATGAACTTCGCCATAATAGACTTCGAAGACAGCCAAGTCCCATACGACGTCTACTACAGGGGAGCTGAATATAGATGTTACCTCCACAAGCAAAAAACGTAAGGTGTGTGACAACTGGGGACCCTACGGTCACAGTGTCGATGTGTGCCCGAGACACCCCGACACTAGCCTCAAAATGTGCCTCACATGTGGGCTTAAGAATAACCTCACCGAACATCCCCGGAAGCCACACTGCGCCCTCTGTGTGTTGGAGCACAAGACTAGTGACAAGAGCTGCCCACCACATATACTGCAAAAACGAAAGTGGAAATAAGAAAGACAAACAGCGGAAAACCGGCAACCACGCAGCTGAAGGAACGCCTGGCCTCGGGAGTCCTGAAGCAGCCGATGACGACAATTGATCGTCTATCACGTATTTGTCAATTTGTGGCATTTCGGTGAAATGATACGTCCAGGGGCTACCGAAATAAAAAAAAGCCCGGAATTCATCGAGTGAAAACATGTTGAACTCATTTCCCGCAAAATATACTTTCCAGGGAGGCGAAGAGACGCCTAAACATCCGGTTGAACTCGCACGTATGCACAAACAGAAGGCGGGCGATATGGCGCGTGCTGCGGCGACAGCCCCCCGTAGCGTTTTTTCGGGTGTCTCCGCTAGGGGCGCCCCTCCGTTCAGGCAAAGGCCAATTGAAATAAAAATTAGGAGTGGCTTAGCTCGGCTATGCCAGGATGTATATAGCGCGAGCTAAGGTTCAGCTGGCTATTCTTAGCTTTCCTGTTTGTGTAGGATTAGCTGATTACCATGCTTACTGCTGCTAAAACGATTTCCAATCCAATCCAATCCAGTCACTGCTCCTCGCGCATGCGCAGCATGGCCTTGCAGGAGCCACGCGAAACGGCTATCAAGCGGCTCCGGCGTAGCGTCAAACTTGGCTACTGCTCAACGTAGGCGCATAGCTGGGCACGCACCGACACCAGTGCGTCTGCCGCGGCTATGACGACACTCCTCTGGAATGCGCAGGCCGGTGAATGTGCAGACCCAATTCTCTACACACCCGTACTCCAATTGGATTGGATTTTCAATCGAATCCAATTAAATCCAATGCAATCCAAATCCATTCCAATGCTCCTCGCGCTTGCGCAGCACGGCCCTTCAGGGTACACGAGAAACTGCTCAACCTCGGCCAGTTTAGCTTACGCTAGAAAACCTCTATTGTATTCATGCTGGAGGGAGCAAGAGGGAATGTGTATAGGGTGGGCCCGGTGGAGGGTTGGGGTAAAGAATGAAGAACCACTTGCGGGGCAAAGGCGGCAGAAGCACACAGATGCCTCCAGCGTTTCACTGAAGCAAGCAGGTAGCCAGCTATATTTTTATTAATCACACTCTGGACCCACGCACATCTGACGCTAATTGCAGCGGCGTATGGGTACATTCATTCGGGCATGTAAGTGCACTCTTGAAATTCAGGGAGAATACACAATAAAAATAAACAATGAAAATTTAAATGAATTGAACATCAAAGAAAACGGCTTCCGAAATGCACTTAGCGTATTCTACCTAACCGTTAGATTTTTATTCAACTAGTATTTTTTTCAGAGGCTCTTAAAATAGCTGAGCGTTGCGGTAAGGGTAGGCGTTCACGTTGATGAAGCTGGTGCATCACTTTTTTTGCAGAAAAATGTTAATGCGTAGGCTTTATTAAAGGTTAGGGCCAAGAAGTGTCCTAGTGCGTTCCCTCTTCCTATACGGGAAAATTTCTCCGCGGCCCATCGCCCCGTCGGCTATACTCTCAGTGTGTCAGCTACTGCATGGATTGTTCAATTTGGGCTGGAAGTAGCACAGTAGCACCGTCATGATGACCCAACTCCGTATAATGACGACCTGCCATCTGCGGCATCCTTTTTTTTTAAATAATGAGCGCCAACAGCTCTGGGGAAGAACACCTTCACAAAGACCTGCTTTACAGCGTTTTAGAATTGCCATCCTGGCTAAGGCTGGATGCCGGCACCCCGCAATTTACAGTTTGGTTCCTCAACACTGCCTGAGAAACTCCCCAAAGTCACCTGCAGCCCCGTTATCCCTATCGGTCTCACGCACTGTGTCTGGACAGGGTATGGTGAAATAGAATGATCTTTCTGGTTCAGTTTAGGCCACAGTTCCTAATGCACGCGCACCGTCTGCGCGGGCAGCGTGGTTCCCTTTGCCTGGCAGTGCGGAGCTGCCCCCTGGCCACCGGAAAATATACCTTTCGTTTTGTCCGCTTTGACGCGTGAAGGTGGCGCTAGATAGCCACATGAGCTGGTGGTCCACTACGTTTAAAATCAGACGTTCCATCAAGCCTTGAAGTGAACCAAAGAACGGTAGGCCGTTTTAGCCTTAGGAGCGCATGGTAAAACAACTAACGAAGTAAAACAACTAACGAAGTAAAACAACTAACAAAGCTGTGCAGGGGGACATGGGCTGGGCGTCGTTTGAAGTTCGAGAAGCTCAGATAAAAATATGTTTTGAGGGGAGGTTGAGAGCAATGGATCGACGTAGGTGGACAGCTAAAGTTTTTAGGTACTTATAGATGGAAAGTGTGGACACGCAGTGGGTGAGGAAGACTAAAAGGTTAACGATGAATTACGTAAACAACAGTGGAGAATCCTACACAGCCAAGAAAACCAAAAAAGAGGCATGGCATATAGAAACGAACAAATGGAGAGAAAAAATGGAAGCTAAAGTGTCGTTAGAGACGTACAGAGCTTTTTTAAGAAATTGGACATCATAAAGGAAAATTTCTAGAATAATTAGAAGGGAGTGCTTTGCTTTTTGAGGGTAGTGAAGGTTGCTTGCGAATTAAGAGCTTTGTGGGGAAGTATAGGCAAAATGATGGGATATGCGGGGTCTGTGGAAAAGAAACAGAAACTTTGTGGCACATAGTGTTGGTATGTGAGTGTATGCATCCAAATCTACATGAGGGAAATATTCAGCTTCCAGGGTTCTTAGGATTTAATGGTAGCACAGAAGGAGTTAACTTCAAAGCTGTCGAGGCTGCTAAAAGGGATTAGAATGCTGGTGGAAAAACAGAGAGAGGAATATGGCCTACGACCGCTACCCCGTGTAATAGTAAAAAGATTTTGTGCTTGCCCTAGCAGCAGCGCTGGTATAAATTAAGGGTATAAAACATATTATTCTGTATGGTGAGATGACACTTAGTTACCCTTTTACAATCAATCAATCAATCAATCAATCAATCAATCAATCAATCAATCAATCAATCAATCAATCAATCAATCAATCAATCAATCGACCGATCAATCAATAAATCTATCAATCAATGAGCGGCCTGGCTGGATTACCGTATTTACCCGATTCTAACGCGCACTTTTTTTCCGAAAAAATAGGCCGAAAGATCACATGCGCGTTAGAATCGGATACAAAACCGAAACTGCCGAAACAACGGAAATTTCTTCCCACCCATCGCCATCGCCATCTCAAGATGGCGCCAAAGCTTTTAGCAACGATTTTTCGGACGCAGAAAGCATAGGTGCCTAGGCTTTTCTATCGGCGTTCACACAAATCGTCAAATCGCGGCACTTGCGCGCTTGATAACAGCAATGGCAGCAGCGGCTCTCACGCGTTCAAAACGAGCGGTCGGCTGAAACGTACGCCTCTGGAGAAGCTCGCGGGATGGGCGTGCGAGGCGTGGGCCACGATCCCATCGACCATGGTTGAATGTTCGTTCAGAAGTGTTGCATCGCGAACGCGCTTGACGACACCGAGGACGAGATGTTGTGGGCAGCGGATAGCGACGAGGAGTGGGATGAGTGAGATTACTTCGGGAAATAAATCGCCCGTTTCTCTCGCATTCATTTGTCGGGGTCACAAAGTTCTGTGCACGTTACAATCGGAGGTGCAAGTTTTTTCGGTTTTTTTGCCAGGAAAATCGGGTGCGCGTTAGAATCGGGTGTGCGTAGAATCGGGAAAATACGGTAAGCAAAAACTTGATAAGAAAGAATTTTGTGAGAGGCAGAAAATTTATGAAACAAGGCCAGGTCAGTGCGAGAGGCCTTCGTTCTGCAGTAGACCTAAAGAGGCTATTGTTAAAGTCGATGATGTTCACCCGACCGTAGCTCTTAGTCATAATAAATCTAGGTTCAGCCTACGCCACCGTAATCCTTTTCAAACCAAAGCCAGGTGTATAACGAAGTGTCATCTTCGGATCAACCTTGCTTTAAGCATGCCGCCCCAAACTTTTAGTCGAAGCACACGGCCTAGTTCCGTTTAAACAGAACGGTGGCGTGGAATTTTCACTTGGTTGTTGTTACTTGTGAAGGGTTAAGCGAATCATGTGCCTCATGAGTTTCCCCGTGCACGTGTTCAGCGAAGTCGGCCTAAGGCTAGACATGCCTTTGGGGTTTTGGGCGTTTTGGGAACTTGGTAACCCTGGAGTAACGGAACGCAAACGGTATACTGGCACTCTCGCACGCTTTGTGTGTTGTGCTAAGACCCGCTTTGATTTTGCTGACGATGTTGCGGGGTATTCTGGCGGTTATTTTGTTAGGTTTTATACTTTTTCACGTCTCTTGTTTTCTTTCTGTTTTTACAGGTTCAAGATTGAGATCGTACAAGCTCAACACCTTTTAGCGGTGGTGGTATCCACTCACCCTCCACACAAAAGAAGAGATACAATATCGAGCTTCTTCCCCATAATTATCACTCCTGTATGTACCAAAAAATATAACATATTCCAATTCAGAAACATTATCAGCACTAACTAAGCCCTCACTTCGTCCCATGAGAAAGTACGTTGAGAGTACTTTTCATCAACCCAAACTTAAAATTGCAGCAAAATTTGCGGGTGTTCGACCAGGGAAGCCCGCTGTGAATTATAATTTTGCCGCTTCGAATAACGGAATAAATTCACGGCCATTCCGAACGTACGATTGAATGTTTGAAGAGATTCTCTTGCTGTGATTGGGGATGCTTTATACTTCTACTTGCCTCCGAACGCAAAGGCTCGGTTGATTGACACTTCATTTTATTTTCTTACCCAATGTCCCTGAGCCTGACGAGAAAGCATGCAACTCTTCACATATTTTTTGATTGGGTCCCTGCTTGTGTCAGTCAGCGTTATTTATGAACAAAACATTCTACCCTGACATATGTTTATTTATTTCTTGTCGCATTTCAGGCGGAATGTTCCATCTAGGACAGGAAAGCTGATAACCGTCGTCGACATTGGACATTCTTTTAGCGAAGGGTACTAGAGAAAGGTATGTAATAATGCACTCTTTTCAGTCGCACCCCGTAGCGAGCATACAAGCGATCAGCCGGCCGCAGCTATCAAGCGTGGAAATTTATTGTAAGTAGCTACATTTTTATAAGATATAACCGAACGGTTGACGTTAATATTTATTAACCACAGCAGCTTTGCATTCACTTTTTGTTAGTAATGAGGGAAAACAAAACGTCCAATAAATATAGTTGTCCTATATTTATTGAAATTTTTGTTTCAGTTAGACAACTAGGCCTTCGCTTGTATTATATTGTTCAGAAGGAAATCTTGAGAAGCGACAATCCACTCATGCGCGTTTGGAGTAACCTTTATGTGTAGCTATGAGTAACATTGAAGTCGCAATACGAGAAAGAGCCGATAACGACAATCTTCTGCAGCAATGCTTTCGTGTGCACCAAATATCCCTGTACATACGCGAAATCGATCTTTACACTTTCAAAACAACAACAAAATCGGTTCATGCGCATCAACGTCTAAAAAACAGACTGCCGCTGCAGCACGTGTGACGCATTTCGGGTTAAATATTTCGAAAATAAATATAAAATGATTTATTGCTGCCCATCCGCGATGTTACATTAAACTCACGCAAAAATATCGCTCGGTTTCCAAAAAAACAATGAGATGCCGGATTGGTTTTATTGTTGACGGCCGTCTTATGAGTGATTTGAACACGGCACTTAACGCCGCTGAACCGAGGTCCGCAACGTGCAATAAAACTTTATAGACTGTGAAAGAAGTTGACATCGTAAAAGAATCTGAAAAGCGTGCGCAAAATGTAGTTTTTTGTTAAGTCCGAGGTTTTCACGGCAACGTTATAGTAATACGTTATTTTTCTTCTGAATCAGGTGCGAGTAAACGACGCTGTGATATTTTTTTTAAACGCGGGTGTTCGAGCCCCAAGCCCACGTTTACGCGAAGGCATATCTGTCATACCGAAACTTCTGTGCTGCGCGTACACGGACACGTCAGAAGTACTTCACGCATTAGAAGCATGTCTCGATTTTTCATACTGTATGGACGGCGAACTAAACTATATATGGGAAAGTGTGCCATCAACAACGGCGGTGGGGGACACCTGAAGGCAGCATTACTTAGAGAATACCTATTTTCTGAGCTCATTTGTCAGAAAGTCTCAAAGGAAAAGACGATGAACTGTTTTTTTCGAACACAGAACGTGATTGTTCTCCTGCCTGGCCACAAAAAATACCAAATGGTCATATACAAAGCTACTTTGCCGACTTTGCACCGTCACATATTCACCGTTAGGTAACCAAGTGTCATGTTTATATTTAAAATGCAGCTAACGAAGTCAGCTGTTTTCCAAATGGAATTTCAAAAACGTTAGCTCCTAGATGTTGTAGCAAAATGATTTTAAAACGGGGAAATGTTGGCAGGAAAAGAAAGTTAATGCAGTAACAGGGCTGACAGATTTAGCTACATTACACGTCCTCAATATATATAAGTGGACGCAATATTGAGGGATTTCACAGCAACATGGGCTAGGTAGAAGAGGGTACCAGGGGCCTCGAAAAGAAGTTGACAGGGGGCGAGAAAATACACTCAGAGAGATTACAGACAAACCATTACTGAAGTCCCAAACCACTGCACGCAATATTCCAGGATGACTAGAATTTTTATAGCACACGCTGCATCTAAGAGGCGGACCTATACCATATGGATGGGCTTGGGAAACCAATGTGGAGTACCTAACACCAAATACCCGATGTTTAAGTGGAAGTAGCTAATTCTTTCCAGAGCTGACCCTAATGTGCTGCAGGAATGCGCTGATTGAAAATGCAAGAGCTGCAGCAAAACTGGGCCCCAGCAACAGGAGGACCGACCCCCAATTGTAGAGACAAATACGGAATTTTATCATTGTGTAAAAAAAGGCTTATAAATCTTGGTGTTACGCTTACTGACCCGCTAAGCAACGTCCAATGCATTGCACTTCGAGCTTTGAGTACCGCTTGACCACTTCCTACCTTAAAGAGCCATGTTAGGCGTAACTGTAGTGCGGAACAAAAGCGCATAACTGCTCCTGCCGCGCCACCTGCAGATTCGCTAGCAGATTGGCAACCTTGATGCCGTTGCTAATTCTACGCACATAAGCAAAATCTACGCACATAAGAGAAAATGGTTACGTCTAAAACGTGAGGTATCGTCTTACGCATACCAAAAGCGACGTAGCCCCAGAGCGAAGTTTGCCTCACTTACCGAGTTTGTGGGGACTGGTTTTCTAGGAAGTGTGCGTGAATATTCGTAACTCCTTACCGCGATGGGACGATCCCCTGTCCCGCACTGCTATTTTGCGAACAGGTGCGGTCATGCTCCGCATCAGGCGCTGATATGTGTCCTGTGGGATTTTAAATGCAGAGCATTTCAGTAACTCACGATGTCACCCGCGTGGACGTCCGTAGTCGTAGTCCGCACCCCTCCCCCTACACTATATAAAAAAAAATACTATCCGGCGCCTGGTTTCGATCCCTCGACCCTGCGGGTGGAACGCAATGTACATGGTGCTCTACCCACTGCTCCACAACGCCGACACAGAATGGGAGACTTCGAACGCGCCTTATCCTTGACTCATTCAAACTACGTGAAGAAGCTGCTGATACAACGCATTCACTACCACCAACTCCCCAAACACTAAACGTTAACGCAATACACCCACCCCCTATGCGACGCATTTACTCGAGTCCCCCTCGCCGGGAGATGGGCCCAATTTTTTGCCCTTGCGTTTCGACGGGCACCTGATGAGTACAAACGGAAAGAGTTTGCTAAGCACACTGAATGCCTTTCGAGAAAGCCATAAATGGCTAACAAAGTTAGGAGATCCTTCAACGTACGTTGATTCAATTTCGATGAGATGTTACACTTGATAATACTTCTCAGCACTCAACAACACGACTGCGGGGTTGCCAATGTTTTCTAGCAATGTAGGTGTTCGTTAACATTCGCTATCTGTGAATCTTCTAGAACGACCATATATTAAGCCATGTACTGTTTCGAAACGCATTCAATTTATTTAAAAACATGAAATGCACGTTTACTGCTTTTTAGTTCAGAAGTGGAGGTTTTTGCTTGCGGGACGCTGCTGAACATACGCCATTCGCCGGTCTTGTGTGTGTAATTTCTGGATGCGTGCCCCAAACAAATTTGTTCCGTATCTTTGCTCAACTTTTATGTTGCCACCTAAAATATTTCATTCTTCAGGTACGTTTTCTGGCGCGTTCCGAAATTTGTATAGGTTTGCTCACAAAGCTAACTACTTCACTGATATATGTAAGTAAAGTAGTTATACATATATACATCTTTGTATGTGTGTATCTCTATTTATACTGCGTGTTCATATGGATGAATGTAGGTGTGTACGCTTGGGGGCATGGATGTGTAGACCATAGGATTTTATCCCCAAGGTAAGGCTAGCATAGTCATGCTGCCAATTTAGGGAGAACTTTCCAGGGCAGAGCTGAAGTTTTATGTAATAATTACAGAGTAATGTTGCCTTGGTATAGCTTCTTACGAAAAATAATGTAGTTTCGATTTGTTGTGGCTGCAGAAAAAATTTAGAACTGAGAATTGATGGGAGTACATTTACGGTTAGCATTGCAAAATCCCTTTAGGGCTGTGAGATACACAAGACTGGGATTTGCTGCTATGTGCTGAGGCCTGTAGCTAGTATTTTGCACTGCCTTCTATGTTTTAAACGTATAGCGCAACTGTGACGCATTGAAGGTCAAGCTTATTCTACTCTACTTCAGCACAATAGCTACGACAGTACGAACTAGGAATGTCGGTGTTTGAAAGTGAGCAAGAAAGCCGAAAATGTAGGCAAAACCTTCGCGAAAGAACTATTTCTCAGCGACCTATTCAATAAATTTCTCGCCTTTTGTGTGTACGTCAAAGTTGAAAATTAAGTTACGCCTTAATTTGCAGAAAAATGGCAAGGCAATCGAGAATATCAAGGAAGAGTTTGCGAGAGGCCACTTTCTTAACTGTAACATTCTCTTTTCTTCAACTGTAACTTTGATGATGAATAGCCTGTGCTGCTGCATTTTGATGAGTCTCTGTCAACACATTTCCCCAAAATGTCGACATTTCTTTTGGCTACCTTTGATGAGAACAAGCCATCAACTTGTTTTGTGAATTTTCAACGGGGAGTGGTTCTCGCTCTTACGGCTGCCAAAATAAGCATAGACTAAATATGTAAAAGACAGAAAAGAAAGGATATATCTCCCGTGTGCTTTGACGACAGGAGACGTTTTACAATCTTTACATTGTAATCGCTACAAAGGCGCACGCCACCTGTCCCTGAGGGCCAGATTGCAATATTAGGGATAGCGCGATAAGCTCTGCCTATTATCCGCATATAAAGTAGAAACACACCGATTTCCTAGATGTTACACGGTGAAAAAATCCTGGCGTATCTCTGTGTTCCGCTTAAAATGTGGCAGGAAGATGAGTCTTCAGCCGTTTCGTCCCTTAACGCTCTCATCTCCATTCCACCCCTCACGTTGCTCTCCCCCTATGCCTCTCCCTTTCAGCGGAAGCTGTAGAAATTCACTCAATTTGATTTATTTTACCACGTTTACATTTCTGGCGCACCACAGTTGTGGACGTTTTACTTCTACTATTCTTGCAGAAGGCATATTTTTTTTTATAATCGCTTTTGTCACTGGTCTTCGACACCATTCTTAGCTTAAGTTATTAAAAGCAATGTTATCGCTATCTTCAATGAAACATAATGCTGATGCTGGTTGTCATGTTACGCGTCCATTTGTTTTTTTCGCTGCGCAAGCTGAATGAGTACATAAATCACGCCGGATGTACCTGCACTTCAAACGTTTTTTCTTGAGTATACTGCCACTAAAGCACTTTCGAACATCGCGGTCGGTGATTGAACGGAGCGACTCACGGCAACAACGTTTTCACGCTTAAAGTTGCCCTCAAACCCCCATGATTGTAAAAGTCGGCTTCGAGAATTCGACCACGCGGAAGCCGTTGCAAACCGCTTCTCTTCAAGGACCAAAGCTTGCAACGCAGCTGTAGAAACCTTGTAAATGAGTTTAGGAAGCTAAACCGCTCCTGGCATGGGTATTCCCATGAAAAGGCATGCATTCTAGGTAAAAAGAATGTAATCCTACACTCTAAGAAATCGGGGGAGCAGTTGAAGAGTCCAACCGTCATTGTACTCTTGCAAGCGTTGGTGGACTCCCCTCGAAAGCTGCGGGGAGTTGGATGCAATGCTCGCTCCCCATGAGGAGGAGAGCAAAACTGACCGCGTACTCTTCTCGTTCGCGGCGGAGTGCAGCCCCAGTTCTGCTCCCGCACCAGTGAAGAGTAAACCTGCGCATCGTCTCCCATCTCCAGACGAAGAGTAGAATTGCAATTTCATTCTTGTCCAGTGCGGGAGTAAGCATGGAGATGCACTCCTGCCACCTGCGCACACCAACTCATCAGCGATGTTTTATTTGCATACGAATATATTATATAAAGTGGTTGTGTAAAAAGCGCCCGATTACTTCTGCCGCGCATTCTAAACGTGCAAGAATATAAATTCGTGTAACGATTGCTCGCAGCGTTCAGTGGCGGCAGGCGGCAAACCGAAGGAACTAATCTACGGACCGCTGCAGACGGTCGCTTTGAAAGAGTTTGATCTATAGACGTACGCTTGTCCCGCGCCTAGTCGAGCTAAAAAAAACGGATTGTAAATCTGAGATCGATTGAGAAAAATGGTGTTGCAAGAAGTGAAGTCCGCGCTGTTCTGATAGCTCAAGCTGCAAGCGCAACACGAACCCGACCCAACAACCGTGGCTAGTGTCGCCGAGATAGGCATATACGTATACGATATATCTTTTACTAGGTTAAATAAGGGAAATCCGTATACATAACTGGTATTAACAGCAATATGGGGCCTATCTGCAAGATCGGAGTGTGAGGAACAGGCGATATCACTGCGAGGGCATCTCAAGTACACCCTCTACGGTGAAAACTATCTCGTCGGCTGACGAGCGACGATAAAAGCGTACACACCGATCGGTTGCTGGAACTCAAGCGCCTTTGTTAAGCAAAGAGAAATGATGACGCCCCCCCCCCCCCCTCGGCCCAGGCGTGGATCACGATACGTAACGCGTCATACATCCGGGGGATCAGGTAACGCGAACCGCCCGAGCAAGCGTGAGAAAGGCACCTGCAGCGAGCCACGAAGTGCGCGTGTTCTGCAAAAACCTACGCAGGCGGTGAACCCGCCAAGGCCGGACGGGCGACTTACAGGCCGCGCCAGACCGTGATGTCAATGTGCTACGAACGAAGTGGGCTTTCAAGCAGACGCTTCGTGCAACATGGGAAGTTGGACCTGCCCTTATCGTCATACTTGCTTCGACACAGTATACGACGCGTGTTGGCTAACCGCTGGCCGCTTGTGCGTCAGCGCGACATCATGCACACGCGAAGCAAGTCGTATATTCGTTCATTCGTGCGTGCGTGCGTGGTACTAGTTTTTCTTTCGGACGAACATCACAGCGGCGACAGCGCTGAGGCCGATTTCGGAACTATGCGCACTGTGTAGCAATGCGCGCGCTGTGGCCGGACTGTATCCGCGGCCGTCGCAGGCTTCGCGCCTTGAGCTTGGGATCTTTCGCAGCTATTACGACCTTGGATTTATCTACCGGACGAAGAAACGCTGGCGGGAAGTAGAGGTAAGCCATTAGTTAACCTCGTATTCTTGTCTTGTGTATTTAACGAAGCAGAGTTACTCTCGGTACTTCGGTCCGCGGAAGGGGTTAGTCCTAACGTTTTCGTGACTGATTTTTACCGTTGCTTAGTTTTGAAGGGCGGCTTTTGTACCCGTGTGCAAACAGCGTCGATTCTTGCACCGTTTCAATCCCTTTGATTCATGAAGTGTTGGTATCCTTGCGGAATGTTTTCGCAGGTAGGAAGCATGGTCGCGCGAGTAGTCGCAGCGCTACGCTGTACTCTTAGCTCGGCGGCTAGGGTTAGAGTGGCGGCCGTGCAGTAGCTGTGGCTACCTGCGCGGGTCCAAAGAATTGCGTACAATAGGCTGAGTGATAGGAGCGCGTCTAGCGCGTGGTAGTCACTAAATCACAATAATTTTAGTGACCGCCGCGCGTACAGCAGCAGACTGAAATGCTGTTCAGACAAGTTTTTTTACGGTTTGCTTGAGGGCAGGATGGACGGAAATGGGACTTTTCGGGGCGTACTCACCGCACTGTTAAGGGGTAATTACATGCTTCTAAGGCGATGAGCGACGCGAGAAACCTCACTCAGTGTGTACGGCAAACAGGTATTGTGTGCGACACAGACAAGCGAAAATTTTTTAACAGGCCGCTGACGGCGGCGGCAGCGGCAGGCGACGGGCCGTCGCCGTCGCGGGTTTATTCCCAGGCAGAAGCAGCCCACAAGCGAGCGGCAGCAACGACGACGAAGGGCATTGGCTGCAATGCATTACTTTTTTTCGTTTGTCGCTGTCGCCGACGCTGTTTGTTGTACCCATTACATTACTTTTTTCGCGTCGGTTGTCGCCGTCGCTCGAGCGTTTTGATCGTTCAATAACGAGCCTATTGGTTCTCATCAAATGTTGCGATCTGCAGCGTGCATGCAACGAAGCGTACTCGAGAATGAAGAAAACAGTAGCTATATGACCCATTAGCAACTTTTCCACGCTAGTCTTGTGAACGTATAATTGGCCCTACGTTGCAGTCGGCTGAGGACAAAACCCAATGCAAATTATTCAGGGATTATAACCTTACAAAAAGAGTTATGTTTCTTTAAATTTTGTGCAATGTTTTTATACCGGGAACGATAGCGGGGTAAACATTTGAAGCTACGGACACGTAAGCACTAATGGGTTTGGGGCGCAGTGCGTAGGCAGACAGCTGTAGGGCGCGCTGTCTGACATGGCATTGGCCAAGTGGTACAATGAGCGTGGTCGCATCCAAGGTCACCACATCCGCATCTAGACTGGTTACTGCGCCAAGCAGTATGGCATTCCAATACGGGTTCAGTGCGTGCTCTCGGCGCAAAAACTAATCTATCACCCAATAAACTTCATTTAACGTTGCCAAACTGGTTAATATTTTTTTCATTGTAGAACTAATCTTTGCTGTTCCCCTCTTTCTGTCTATGTAGGAACCACGGGAAGACGACTTGCCCGAAGATTTTTTTTTTTTTTGAGAGAGAGGGAGAGATCCCCGGGGCGTCAGCAGCAGTGGTCGTCGCATGCAAGACACTTCTCCTCACACCCTTGGACATCGTGGATGGGTTCCCATTGCTGCTGTCTGTGTTTTGGCCGTTCATTGTGTAATGCGCTTCAAAGGCGAAGCGCACCTTCTTGCTTCTGTAGACGTTACTTTGGCTCAAGCACGGTGCCCTGGTCGGTACTGTTCTGAAGGCCGCCACCAACATTATGAAGCAGTCAGCTCGAACGTGTTTGTTTTTATTACCAAGTTATGCCTTTTCAAATCTTACTAGCGCATCCTCATTTGAGAACCACCCGCCTAAAAAACCCAGTGGGAATGTTTCCTGCGGTTTCCTATTGTACCACCAAAATATATCTGTTGCAAAGTTGCCGTGTCAATGGCTTTGTATCTTTGTGTTGATTGCACCTTGTAATGTGTTAATAGTAATCCACGCTGAATTGTTTTAGTACCAGATTTTTCTTTCGCAAAATTTATTTGTAAATATTTTTTGTGTGTTAAATAAGAGCTGGCTTTTTCAGTCCATGTGAAGCACTCAGTGATGTACTAAGGGCATTTTGTTTTATGTTAATACTGTTAACTATTCTCCCACTGCTGTATTTCTACTGACGCTTTTCGTGCTAATGCCAGTACCTTTTTATTTGTGGATGTTAATGTCATTTTTATTGTCATAATTTAATGTTTGTATTTCAGTGTTTTCAATTGCTTTGCTGCATTTTTATTTGTGAATTTTTTCTTAGATGTATCCTAAATAGGCGCTACGTCTCCCGTGTGCATGTGGAGTAGGAATCGTTTTTATGCCGTGATATTTTAATTCCCAATGAATTGCATTTTGTGTTAAATTGCAGAATGAACCGATTGTTGTGGTATTTTTTTTAAAAAATAAAGTCTGACCTTCTTTTTTCTTTTTTTCCATGTTTCAAAATAGCTTGTCCTGTTTTGTTTGCTTTTAACTGCCTATAGTACCATCGTGGGGAAGGGGGGGGGGTCTAGTAGCAGGCGGAGCGAAAGCACGCTGCCTCGCGGGGAATAGCAGAACGCTTTTGAGGCGTAACGAGATGCTTTCCAAGAGAGAGTAGTAGTACCCGTCTGCAGTATCCGGGAACGCCGCCAATAGAGCTTATTCACGCCTAAAGGGAGTGACGGAACGCTGCCTTGGAGATGGCATTGCAATTCCCACACGGGGTTCAAGTACTCCGCTTCGAAAGCAGCAAGTAAATCCCACGGGGAGTGTTTCGCCTCTCGTTCGGCCGCCACGCGCTACTCCTCGGAAGAGTCGCCCAATGCTTCCAAAGGGAGTGAAATATGGGACAAAAGTTTTTACTCCTAGACAGAGTGCCCAGCACTCCTCGATTTCTTAGAGTGTAGAGCCCATTCGTTCCATACTCATATTCTCGAGGAAATGTGTACACAGGCTCTGCTCCGCGCCATTCATAACGAATTTTCACCCGCTTGGGGCGTGGTGGCTTCAGGCTATGCCACGTATAACTTCGCCCAACGTGGCGGGAAGAAAATATATGCGGCACGCCAGCAGGTCGAAATGAGCGCACTGGCCCCATCACCTCACCGAATCACGAGTGACAGCGCCCCTACTCGCCACTGACGCGCCTGCGTCACGACTGCCACTGCCACATGTCCTTAATATTGGTTTTTATTTTCGGAAAAACTGGTTTTGTTTTCAATTTAAAACCTGCGTCAACAGCTTGACAAATGCCGGAAACCACATACAAGGCAATAGCCGTGAGCATATAAAGTTCCACACATAGGCGCGATTACTAATTCTTGTAAGGGACAAACAAAATACAAACACAAAGTAGAATGTAGTTTTCCAAAAGGTGCATATAATACAGTGCACCTACATTTCCTATACACGTAGAATAGGTAGAAACAATTACAATAATGCTTTCTAGCATACGTTGAAACATAGAAACATATAGACATTGACTAACACTTTACAGACACGACAAACATAAATTGCAACACAGTGAAAAAAAATGGCAACAATTTCGAGTGCAGCATAACAAAACCATGAACTGCATGAGATAGGAACCATGCAAATTAAACTTATCCCATCCGAGGGAAATCACCGTGCAGTTTTCTTTGGTTGGATATCTTTGTATGCGCACGTTCTTTCAAGAAAGTATTTTTAGGTACGTAAGGGCCGACTTCTCTATTTATATTTTTGGTGTTTAACGCGTCGAAGCTGCTCCTCAGCTTTAAGGCATGCCATAGTCGGAGGTTCCGGAATAATTTTTACCACGTGGTCAGCTGCAACCTGCGCCGAAATCTCGACAAACGCAGGGCTTTTCGCTTTTCGCATGCCTGACCCTTTATTTCTATTGGAACATTCCCAGCGCTCTGACCACATGCACTTTGCTATCGCGCTCTTTTCCGTTTACCTTGGGCTGTCACATTTGCGGCTACCAAGGACACTAACATTGGAACGTAAATATAAAGATACAAGGCTTAGGATTTTATTTGCCTGAACCTGTATTTTTATCAAAGCTTTGAAGGACACCCCTCTTTCATGTCAAATTCCATGATCTAAAAAGTGCGCCGGCGAACAGAAAAAAGAAAGAAACAATTGCTGTTACGAGCATAGACATATGCCTTCTTCCCCATACAGCCTAGACTAGAAAGCTGAGAATTCGAAGAGGCTGTAGAGCCTGATTTTTCTAATTCAGTGTTTCCAGAAGAGATATATTGGCGGTACTTCAAATACTATAGATACGCTTCTGAAGGCACATACGTCGTACACGCGGGCTTCGATGGCGGACAGTGTTTGAGACAAACTGACTAATAAAGCTATCGCTCTACAAGGAATGAAGTAAAATACACCTTGTTTCTGTGCAAAGAACCCGCGTTATGGGAGATAGTTATGCATATTTATATACCACCCAACCCGGAAATGTCAAACCTTTTCCAACGCATTATCCTGCACCACAATAGAAAAGTTGTGCTAGTTGGTGTAAGTTCACTTTAGCGGGAAAAGTGCTTCAACATTAGAAACAAAAGCTGATGCGCCGTGTTGCCTACTTTTTTTGCATCACGGTTGTCTAAGCGCTTTTTCCATAGAGTCAAAGTCTAACGATCTCTCGTAATGAACAATGTCTGTGCGATTTAGTGTTCGAGTGAGAATATAGGCGAAATGTACGGTTATATGGAATAAATGTAGCAGCAGGTTCGGATATATCGAAATTCAGCAAGCGCGAAACCACCCTAGAAATTGGCTTTCCCGCGCAACCCTTTTGGTCGATCTGCCAACGCCTTCTGCACCTTTTAGAAAAAAAGCTTAGACCAACTGCAAGCATGCCGCTCTCTCTGGTTGAGACAGCCCCTCCCCTACGAAAAGTACTTCGCTCACACTCTTTCTCGCACAGCCGCATGGCTGTGCGCTCCCTGGGTCCCCTCAGTTCCCGCTTGTAGGAAAGTGTGCCTTGCCAACACTTAGGTACGACGTGCTCGTCTGCTCCCTGAGCTGCGGAATGGCTGCCGTTAAACGGAAGAACCTGGTAATTTCCAGAAAGCTGGAGACAAAGGAGTGGAACGTGGAGAAAAGGGGCCCTGAGAGCATGCTGTTGGCGATACAGTAAAATAAAGCAGACTTTAAGGGTAAGCGGGCCTGCTCCTACCAGTGGCAGAGATCATCTGCCTATATACCGTATTTACTCGCGTAATGATGGCACTTTTTTCCAACAATGGAAATTGACGGGTGCGTTCATTACGCGGGGAAACTTTTTTGCGAAAAACTTTTGAGCACAAAAAAGGCAATCAAATTGCGGGTCAAATTTTTTTACCATAGGGCTCATGAATATAATAAAAAACATAAAAAAACATAATAGAAACTCTGCACACCGCTTCCAGCCGCTTTGCAAAGTGACGCAAAATGCAGTGTTTTCATGAATTACGGAACGCGCCAGAACAAGTTTGCTTCGAAGTGACAACAGGGCGACCAATAAGTGGCTGCCGCTGTCACATTGCGCGACATTAAAACAGACATGAGGCCCGACGCAGCAAGCTGAGCGCATTTTTTCGTTGTCTTGCGAGTACATTATCTGCATTTAGTGAGAGAAATCTCTTCCTCATCAATATTGAACGCACGCTTGCCGATATCGCTAATATCGGCAAGTCTGCGGCAATAACGTAGCCATGTGGGCTTTGAAAGGAAAGGAAACAGAGGTAAGCACGATCATCAACAGCTAGACTTGTCACACATACGATATACTGCTGCGGCAAGTTCGGGGTGCGTTCATTGCGGGGGAAATGAAAAACATAATCGAATTTTGGCGACAAACTTCAGGGGTGCGATCATTACGCGAGTGCGATCATTATGCAAGTGAATACGGTATCGATGAACGCCTCAAGAAATTGGAAGATTTGTTAAGGGTGTTGTGCAGGATGCCGTTTGTGACGGGACTGCAGTAACACTTCTTGCATGACGACGACAGTGTCGGGACTAGGAGAGCTCTTTTAGGAAGACATCGTTGCCGCTATGGCTCGGTATCTCGCCGACGACGGCAAGTTTGAGGACTTGCGTGTTCTGAACCGCTCACGTGCTCCGATTCTCTTAATGTGCTGAGCATTGTTCACGGCCACATGCAGCTGTTGGTGCAGTTGCTGCGGATCACTCGACCGCATTGAAAAGCATAGGCTGCCCAATGTTTTGATAAAAAAAAATCAGAGATCCCAGACTGTCACCGAAATATGACCGAAGTACACGTACTTAGTAAAGATCCCTCTTATTAGGTTACGCTTTTGCATTGTGAAATTCCGTAAACTTTATTGAAATACGGGATGCGCAACTAATTCCCATTTTTGGTCAGTTTGATATAAGCTGGTTCGGATAATATGTGCGGGTTAAGTAGAATGAATAAAAGCAAGCCGCCCATTTTGACACAAAAACTAAATCTCATTACTAATTTCAACAGGTTCTGGAGACACGGCTATGAAAATCTCGTGCCCCTGAATAACATAGAAAGGAAAAACCTGTCCTGTTTGTCCACCAAAAACGAAGCCATTCCCCTGCTAAACTACTATTCGCGGTATTAAACTCGTACCATTAATAACTGAACAGAAATACGGTGTATCATCCAGACTTTTTCACATTTGATTAGAGTATATATGAGCAGAGCGCAGGGACCACCTACAACCCAGTCCGCGCACACTTTAAGCGGTTGAAGTCACAAGCAGTTGGATGTCTTGCGTTCACCTTCGATATGTAGGGGCGTTGTTTTCATCATTCACTCATATCAGCCAGGGGTCTGTACCATTTATAACGTGCTGGTGGGGCCTACTGCATCTTGCCTTGAATGATGTTGAAAGATATTACGTTGAAGTTTGCGCACTGGAAAAGCCCGACGGGCTGTTTACCTAACACATACTAAATGCACATTACAGTTGAATCCCTGGGGACTCATTTCGGAATGCTGATTTTCAATTGCACAGGAATGCATGTCACTGTAAGAATGCATTGCTCTTTCTTAACAATTTTCGGGAAAGAAAACAATGCCATCTCAGTGTCGCTCTTAATATTCAGCGCTTCCTAAAGGCAGGTGTTAGCGCAGGGCTGTGTCTGCGTGGTGACAATCGAACTTGTATTGCCCAGACGACCACGGTACGACCACGATTGCTATGTTAACGAAGAGAGAATGTAGAAGCACTATCAGTGCTCCAGTGCAGAGGGTTGCTGTTTTTACAATATCGCAGATGCCAGCACAGCGAGGCAGCCTAGGTATGTCATCACTTAGAAGAACCTTAGATGTCCCCTCGAAAGAGGTTCAATTAAGATAACATAGGTATTTATAGGCATGATCGTTAGATACTGCTAAGAAATCATCCCACCTAAATGGGCTTAATTGGGAAAATCTGACATTTTGCCGACTAAACACCAAGGTGTTCCGCTGCGAAAGAAAAGCCCAATGAAGACGTCGACGAGCAAATTAGGTCGTTGAGTGCACTTCAAGCAACGTAGTCTGAATATCGTGCCAGTTCATTGGAAATTAACTGAAATTTGATCACAGTTAGGCGTATAACGGTAGCCGTAATGACGAATTATGGTAAGAATTGGCGGACTGTTACCGAAACAGCGCCATCCAATAGGGACCGGGCAGCTGGACGGGTGGCGCCACCACTCGGTGCTTCCCTCGTCAGTGGAATGAGCCGGTGCATTGGACTACACAGCCTCCAGTTGTTTTTGTCGTGTTTGCTTCGGTGCTTTGAATGTTTTGGTGGTGTTTTGAGCGGACATGTGAGATGAAACGAAGTCTAGACAGATGTGTTGGGTTCTTAGATGCAGTAACGATTACGTAAACTTGTCGGACGCTTCTAAAGTTGGGTATCGGCTGCAATGGCATGAGCGCTTTTCGCAGCAATTTGCGCTTGGCTCCACCCGTTCTGAGTACGAATAAAACTACTATTATTAGTATTCATTTCTTCTTAAATGCACTAGCGGCTACGCAAACTTATTGGATGCTTCTAAGGTTGGGAATGGGCTACATTGACATGAGCGCTTTTTTCAACGCTCTGCGCCCATGGCTCCACGCGATCTGAGTAGGAATAAAACTATTAGGAATATTAGTATTCATTTCTACCACTCTAAATTGTCTTCACTGGTTTCAATGACTACGGTTTCCGCGCCAGCCTTAGCGCTGGGATACCTCGATACGTGTGCTTAGAAGAGAAAGGCTCTTGCGTACGACATGGATTACCGTGTAGCCGTAGAAACATTGCGGTAGTTTACACTTTCTGAAACCGTGAGCTTTGTGCCTTCGGTTTTGGTGAGCGACACTGTGACAGCATGGGAGCCTAAAAGCCGAAGTGGAACTCCCACGTTTGTGGTGGTCATTTTTTCAAGAACTAAGGTTATTCAACCACCCAACAGCCCAAGCCGCAAACCGTTCCTCCTCCCCTGTCCGTTATACCACCTGCGTGGAATAAAAGCTGGCACCGATAATTAAAAAATGTGGCAGTGTTAACGTCAGCCGGTGTTGTTTAATGCTGAAGTATTCTTTACAGAGTAGCTTAAAAGTCGTGTAATGCCTTGTGAAGACACCAAAAACGCGCGATTAGTTGCCTCAAATATGGGTGCATCAATCCGAGTCCTCCAGCACAGACACATTTTCGACACGCTGGAGAAAGTTTAGATTTGGAGAGGGGTGCATGGAAGTTCAAAATTAAACAGCAAAATCATCTAACCCCTCGTCTGATGATTGCGATGGTTGAACGCAAAGCTTTCTTCGTGCGAAATGAATGGGAAATGGTCAAACAAAGACGCTGCGATCAAAAGACCAAACTGCGTGCTGGTCAAACTCGAAGCTCAACTAGTCAAAGTTTAACTCCAGAAGGCAACCAAGAAAATCCATACGAGAAAGCTTTGCGATAAACCATCATCGTCGTTAGACGGAGGAGTGCATGATTTTTCAAGCGTAGGTGGCAGCTTGTAACTGCAGCATTCAGTTGTGAAGCTGAGTACAGGCTTCGGGTACCCTCCTTTCTTGCGGCCTTGAGCCACGTAGGAATTGGTTATTGAAAAACCATTTACCAACTAGCCAGCAACCATTGCAATTCTTATAAATCAATGCTTCTCCACGACAAGCAATAACGTTCTACTATCATGCGGTATTTATTCTATCAGCGGTTCCCGATGGCTGTAGTAAGAGCATTTCTGTGAAATTAAACACGTTTCAGCCGTAGGTAATGAAGATACGGAAGCGTCGTCTCTTTCTGTTTTGAGGTAAATCTTAGAAGGCACCCCCAACTTCGTCTTTCGCTTGTGCACGACGTCGACGCCGTTTTGTCATTAAAGGAGCCATGAAGAGAAAACAAAAGTTTGTTTTATTCGAAAGATTAGGTGTTTCATAGTACCCCAAGCGCTTTCCCAGAAGCAAATGATGCTTTATTCACTGAGAAATAAGGCAATTTAAGCCAAAATTTTAAATCTCCCGCTAAAATTGAACATTCCGTGACGTGTACAATGGCGTCATAGAGCCGGTCCATGAAACAGATACTTAGTATGTCGACTCCATATAGCACCCACACGCGGGAGTCGATCGAGACGGCTGCCATTTTAAAAATACTAGTAAAACCTAGTGCACCCGCAGCCCTAGTCATGGAATCGCCTGATCCGGAGAACAAAACTCTCGCCGAGGAGCTCGGGCTTGCATTTAACAACCTCACACCACTAAAACGCTCAATGCTTCTAAGTGCACGAGCGGCAAGAGTTGTGGGATACGCGGTGGACGGGAAAGCGACCATTCCGCGATAGCCACAACAGACGAACGCCCAGCCGTCGGCACCGCTGCCTCGTCAGCCCCGTCGCGACGGACGAATATAGACTGGTACGTATGTGCCGTATTTTGATTACGGTTAATAATAGTTCAATTTCAGTAGCAGTATCACTTATGCCAGTTGGCCGGTGTCGTGTATGGAAAGCCGTTCGCGCGAGCTCTCTGCTTCGGCCAGAAAGATACGAGCGTCAATGCGCGGTGTTTACGGCATTTTTTTCCCCAAGGTCAGAGCGATTTGACGAAGTCGGCGACGAGCGCCAGCATGTCCCAGGAGTGAGCTAACGTAAGGGTCCCTGCCGTAATCACTTCCTCAGAAATGAAGCGAGCACACTCGTACTTCCTTTAGCTCTCTTTCTCCTCCGTTTGCAAAGTTCACAAAACGTAGCCACTTGCTTCGCCTAGGTTCGTCGTTGGGCAGCACATGAAAGGAGATCTCCTCACCGGCGGGGATGTCGCACTCCCTCGACGATTTGCCCGTACTGCATGGGCATTTCAAAACGCAGCAACGAAATTTCATTGTAAAGTACTCGAACAAACTGAAGTTTTCAGTGGTTGTAAACTGGAAACGAGCTCGTAACGACAGCAGGAAGCCAACACCATTCGAAACTTACGCGACGACTGGCACTATCTCGTCGCTTCTTGCTGTTCCTTACTCCCCTCGTTTCTATTTTTACCTTTGCTGGTTGGCGATATGACGGCCAACCTCCTGTGAAGGGATTACGATACGAAGCAAGGTCGCGGCTGTGCGTGCTGGAACGGTTCGTTGGCCCCGAAGAGCCTCGAACCCGAAAATTCGCCTGCGCGACGGCGAGATGTCGAGCTCGGCCGGCGCTAGTTTCATACGCATTGGCGCACACGCTTGCGTGTTCGTTCGGACCTTCAACCGTTTACTCCACCGTTCTTTGTCATAAAAAGAATGTGCAGTATGTTTCAAGGGCATTTAGCTCGCTATGCAAACTGTAAGCCCTGCCTAACATGCGTTTGCTTTTGCCGGCCTCCGCCAATCGCAGAGCATTCCCAAGTGACATCACAGGTTCTGTTGCGGAAAATGAGCTGGTGGGTCGCATGGTCATTTCCTTTTTTCCTAATTATGTAGCTTATTTGAGCGAAGTTTGCGTTATAAGTGGTGTCGTTATGGTTCTAACGAGGCAATCTTTCGAATGAACCAAACTTGTGTTTTCTCTTCATGGCTGCTTTAACTGCGAAATGCCAGCGCCGCAGCATTCCTGGATCGGTTGCACACACCGGCTTTGTGGGAGCATTTAGCTGCAATATACTCCTGGATGCGCGACACTACATGCAGGCATGAAAAAATTACATGAATGAACGGACTTTCACTTCCAGCTTGACTTCCAGCTTGGCGCATTGAGCGTCGTCTGCTATTTGTAAATACTGAGTTTTGGCGTAAATCACACACGTGGCATGCCTCGTAAAGGTCACATCCACGCTCGAGATTTACCGATCTGAAAAAAGTCCTTGTGGTTATGTACGCTTTGCAAGCCGCACCACAGCAGAACGAAAGAAAGCCATGCACAATAACGCTGCGCTGACCGCCACCGGCATTCCACTGACGAGCGGTTCGCCACGGGAGGCGCTGTTCGCTGAAGCGACGGTGGGGCCATACAACGGCCGCCCGGTCCCTATAGCCACCTTTTTATCGCGCAAGAGACTCGGTTTTCTCCTTTTCGAGTTAACTATGAATGAAGGTGTACCTCAAAAGCTGGCAAATCAGTTTAACACGGTGAACAACTAAGTTTTTATAGCGGTTATCGAATAGAATAAACTTTGCACGCTTTGTGGGGGGGTGGGGGGAGGAGCATCAAAATCCGCTCATCAACACTATTTCACTCATAGTATGCCGAAACACAATCTTTTCGTCAATTATTAATGGCTTAAAAGCCTCTTGCTTATTTTTTTGCTTGTTGTGGTGCGTGTAAGCGAACGTCATTACGTGGCGTGTTCAACACATGTAATTTGAAGACATAACGATAAACGGTTGCATTAAGGTGAGTGCCAAATTTTCGGAAATTACTCTGAAGTGGCATAATTTGTCACGTAAAGCCACTGGCTGTTCTTGCTCCAGTCTAGTTAAGGAATACATCCATGACACTGCTAACGTCTAAACGTAACACAAGAAGCCGTGATATGTTACCAATGAAACTTTTTCGCAATGTCATTAGGAACAGCCGTTGATAAAAAAGACCACCTGATCGAAAAACCGAAGCATCATCGGAAAGAGAGCTTAGCGTAGAAAACACCTTATCAATGGATCCCTTCCGCTGTATTTTCACAACATGATATACGCCATGAGCGCTGCCTGTAGGGGCGCCACTGATACCCATTAGCGGCCCGTTTCAGAAGCAGTTGCGGGACGCTCTGGTCCGCTTCCCACTGGCTCCGGTGCTTGTGGGGCACTTTAACGACTGAGGTTTACCGTATGTATGCGTTGTAAATACATATTCATGTGGAACAGTCACTCTGTTCGCAAATGTGGTGTATTTACGAGAGTGTAAATGTTTCTTGCACGACCTCAGTGTGGTACATCGGTCTGAAGAATCGCCAGGTGTGTGTCACAAACCGGCGTCACGAAACCGGCCTATGCATGGCGCTTATTGTAATTGCACTGCCATGAAATATACTAACAGTGTATACGTAAGCACCGTTTAGTCAGATGGTTATGCTGTGGCTATAGACAATGGTGCCAATCGGCTTTTTGCGCTTACATCACCTAGCACAGCACTGATACTTGACAGCACGCTATCTTCAATTGCCAATATCATACCTCTGGTATTGATAACTTACATGAACAAGCCAATCTGGCATAAACTTTTGGAATACACTGCGAAAAAAAGCACGGTGGATAAAAACAAATTATATCCGGCGATTAGCATAGCACAAAAAAATTTCATGCTGGCTAGTCTTGTCCTGAGGTGAGCGCCGGCAAACATTCCCCAGCAAGCAGCGCGGCGACGGGCTTATAGAGTAAGCCACGTCCGGAACAAAACGCTTATTCGAATTATCGCCAAATCACACAGCAAGCCTGCAGAAACTAGTACAATCTAAATTCGGAGAGCCGCATTAGATACCAAACTCCACCAACGGTATCTTGTATCGCTTGCGAACTACCTACCCTATACTTAACAAAACGCGTCCTCCGAGTGATCAGCTGTTCGTTGAAGTGGAAAAATATCAGGAAAGCCAGCGCGCAGCTTGTGACGCGTGATTACTAAAACGTTCATTCCTTGATTTCGTTCTGCATTCCGACGCAACGACAGTTACCCGTCGTCCCCCTCCCTTCCCCCCCCCCCCCCTTGTCCTTTGAAATAGTCACGCATTTCGCATCTAGTTGGGTCTGATGACTCCTACCTAAGTTAAAGGGGCCTTGCAGAAAAAAATACAAATTTAGTTCAATCGAAAACTCCCCTCTTTAGAATCATACTGGCACCACTTTTAACGCTTACGTCGCTCAAATCAGCTATATATCTATGAAAAAAGGAAATGGTGATGCGACCCACTAGCTCTTTTCCGGCAACAGTATCTACGATGTCATATGCCCAGCTGTGAGATTGGCTGAGGACGGCAAAAGCAAACGCCAATTAGGCAGGGCTTATAGGTTTGCCGAACGATCTATTTGAGCTTAAATGCAATGCATATTCATTTTACAATCGTAAGAGTGGTGGGATAAGTTATGAAAGTTGCGAAAATACACGTAAACACGTAAGTACGGATGCCCACTGCTGTTGGTACAGGGCACACTACGCTTGTTTTGGGTGCACAGCAGTCCGCCACTTTGTAGTTGTCTTAAGCGACACTGGCCAATTGTCCTAAGCGACGTTGTCTTACATGACGCTTTTGTCGAGCATACCCCATGTTTCACGAAACCATTTATTTCCGCCGTAGCGAAAACAAGCCATGTGTAAATATGGAAAAAAAATCAACGGCGGACAACGGTTCACGGCTCCGTACGGTAGCGCCGTATGAGAGGATTGCAGAGCCTAATGACGCACAGGAAGTTCGTTTGATACCCCTCCCCTGTGACGTCATTGGAGACGTCACGAAAACAAAAGATTAGGCAGGAGAATCAAAATTGTAACTTAAAATGATTAATTTCTGTGTGAATACGGCATCGCTTGCTGCCGTACAAACGCTCGGGGTACTATAAAACACGAAACCTTTCGAAGAAAACAAGCTTGCATTTTGCCTGCATGGCTCTCTTAAGTTTAGACAAACGTCTTTAGCCTTTCCAAAGCTGCACTAGGATTTTTATTGCTGTTGGAGCTTTACCAACTCTATCGCCATCGTCCCCATCATCACCACGATCATCATCAGCGGTCCTGGTACTGACCCCTGAGCCGTTCCACTCGTCACAAGATGGAACGTCGAGTCAACAGCTGGGCGGCCGCTCGTTCTGGCCGGGCCTAGGTGACCTTAATTAATGTAGGAAATCTCATTAGCGCCCCAATCGAGTCTGCTTCCTACAGATCTATAAGGTTTCTGCGCCACTTGTAGACCATTTATTTTTCAGTGGTTTCATTAACTTTCCTTGGCTCTTCCTATGACGTGTGAGTATGCCCGTACACAAAGATGAAGAGCCTTCCACCATGCCTAACATATTCACGTGGCTTGCTTATATTCCCACAAAAGTTAGATGTGGTTGTCAGCTAATGTGTAATCACTCCTCCGAAACATTTTTCTGCGACGTATGTATTCGCAGCAGAGCCCCATTACGCGCTACAAAACGAAAACTACCTTTCACTGTGCAATTATCCGGTCTAAACGAGGCGATAACAGAATTCACTTGTGCCCGACGTGTTTGGAGGCGAGAGTGGGGTTATGCTGGTGCCATCGCTGACTCGGTAAGAGGGGGTTGGAAACGCGCAGAACCACGCTCTCTGATTGCTTTTTTAGCTTTCGAGCACTCTACCAAGATGGAGCTGCTTTTGAAGTAACCTTAACGTACTCTTTGCTTACCGACGTGACTAAAAGAAGTTGTTTAGGGCGTTAGGGCGCGGAAAGTCGATAGGAAATGAAAGAGAAACAAAACACTGCATGAGCCCCTATCAAAACCGGAGCGCTCATCCTGTCGATGCCGCGGAGAAGCGGCGGCAGGCTGCGCAGCCATCGCGAAGTCCGAGATATCAGATAAAACTTTTCACACTGCTCTGCGACAACTTTATAGTAAAAAAAGCGCTTCGCGATTAGACGTGTTAAAGTTGTATCAATCTTGAGATGCCTAGCTTTTTCCAGATTTCTGCATGTTTCGTCGTGGGGTGTAAAGAAAACTGGTGAAAAACTGTGGATAGCAGCAAATCAACAACCGGGCTCGATGGCTGTTAACCAGGTTGCTCTCCTGAAGGACGATGACAGCTGACTTTAAAGAAGTGGTCTATGAGGCCATCGAGTGCCACTCTGACAACCTCGAACAGCTGAGTTCCTTCTTGTGGTCACACCCGGAGCTCGCCCTTCAAGAGGCGCAAGCACACGAGATGCTGACGGACTTTTTAGAGCGACAAGGCTTCAGTGTGGCGCGTCGGTACCTTCTGGAGACGGCATTCAAGGCGGAGTTTCATGCCCTGGGGGGATCTGACGGTACGCTACACTTTATTTCAACATTGAAACTTCCGTTAAAAAAGGATTACTAAGCAGTGTGTATTGTTTTAACCGCATGTCTGAAACGCTTGTGAAAGCTGAGTAGGGAGACTAAAAGGAGAGAACTATCTCACAAAACAAGACTAACATTCTAGTCATGATTCATGACCTCAGTCAAGAGCAATTTTGCGATCTCATTCGAAAAGGCTGGAGAATTTGCGCCGGTTTTGGTGCCCTTAAACCAATCATGCAAACGAAATGGCCATCACGTCAGCAAAATTTATGCAACACCCAAGACACCTTTACTGTCTCCAACTCATCATAGTCCTGACTATTACAGTAGCCATACTGTATGGGCAGCAATTTTAAATACTGCCCAAAGCAGATTGTATTTTAATCAGACATTTATGAGGCAAAAAACTTCCTTGTCTTGGCAACTAGCCAGTGATAATACGTATAAAGAAAAGCATTCGCGGCATGATGTTGGTATGTTCCCACGAAATCAAATATCACCGAAAATTAGGTGAAAATGGTGGTTGCATCAGTTTAGGGCCGTGCAATGGAAGCGCAGCCGAGGATCGGAACTAGTCCAGTTATGTGTCTAAGACCATGCACGATAGCGCACCTTTGTTATTAGAGAGAAAGAAGTCTTGAACCTTGTGTACAAATACATTCAACCCCGATATACCGATTGCAGCTGTTCATCTGCCCTCAGATCTGCCCTCACATCTTCCCTACGCAATATCACTGTACTACTAAAGTTGAAAAGCTAATCACCAGATGTTTCTTTTTTTCTAGTCCTCATTTAACTACATCGTTAGTATCATCTATAGAACGCCTGCTCTTGTGGCTTTTCTGAATAAAAAAACATTGCATAAAACAACAACAAAAATTAAACCAACGTGAAGAAGGCTTGTTGTGTAATTTTTTTCAAACTCCACACGAAGGATTCAATCACCTGAACACGCGTTAACACTTCTTAAAAATCAACGACCTACTTTCCATAGACGAGGAATGGAACTCCACCCACTTCAGAAAACCAAAAGCTGTGTCTAAAATTACGCTGGGTTCTCCTACGTCCCCGGAGTATATTTCTGCGTTCATTGTATACATTTCCTATCAAGTCGAGGGCCACAACAATCAGGGGACATCGCATATCTCTTTTTGTATATCACCGACAGCATCCCGTAACAACATGAGCGTTTCACTGCTCCTGGAAGTTGAAGTAGTTTAAAAAGTGCTTTTGCTGGACTGATCGGCTACCGTTGGCGTGCTGCAATAAAGTTCGGGTTGATGGTGTTGCCATGAGCGTGTAATTGAATATATGTGCGGAGCCCCTGACAATAGCCGTAAGGTGTGGAACGAATGCGCAAGTGATGGAAACTTGCACTTATGTGGGAGCTCTGACCATTTAAATGTGGCAATGGATGTAGCCTTGCCAAGGAACTGCAATGTAGCGTGATGTACCATAACTGACATTTGTTATAAACCATGAGGTAGCATATCGGTTAGGTGTGCCTGATGCCAAGTTGTAATGTATCTTGTAATTATATTGCCACAAGGACGTCCTCTACGCCGTTAATATTTTATTTGATGCACATGTGGATCTTAACGCAGGGCCCTGCATTGCGCTGCTGTGTGAATATGACGCACTTCCAGACATTGGCCATGGCTGCAGTCACAATCTGATCGCCGAGGCGTCAGTTGGCGCCGCTCTTGCAGTTAAAGCGGCAATGACAAAACACAAATATATACGTGGAAAGGTAAGTTTCAGCAAGCTTTTGCCGTATGTGAAGCATGCCAGTTCCTTACGGGATATTTATTGTGCGAAATCAACACGCATCCATTTTCCTTTATCCGTCGCTTGTTCTTTGGCTCGTGATATATTTTCACGCGCCTCAATAGGGCTACTATTAACTCTCGTCTTATTTTGTAAATACGTAAGCTGAATATCCCGGCAGTGTTCCGGCTTTATGGGTGGAATACAGAAATCATAAAAGAAACCGTCGTGTACATTTTACCTGCGAGGAGGCAGGAAATACTCCTGCAACGTTCCGATACACTTTCTGCTTTTAAGTACGAAGTGTTTTTGTTTGCGTAGAACGTTAATTTATATGAGTTTTGAAAAGATCACGTAAAAAGCTTTATAATGTCCCAGCATGACTCTGCGCTTCCTCTCACACAATCATCAGGCGGTATCATCAGCATTACAACCAAGGGCACCGGAGAATCCTTCGGGGAAAAAAACGAAGGGGTGTACGCTCTTGCAGAAAGGTATACTGAAGGGCTTGTTGGTGCTTTGGGTTTCGAATAAGAGCGGAGAAGATGGTACTAGGCAAGAAGCACACAACAAAGGCACTGTCAAACAAATGACCGTGTTTTAATTTGGCAGGAAAATGTACGTAAAAACGCAAGGACCAAAGACCAAAAAAAACGACAGAATTTGACATAAATGTGTTATTAAAGTAATTATTAACAGGGCCACAACATTTTCTTCTGCCGCGTAAATATATATTGACGAGAACTGATGTCAGGTGCACAATCTCCTTATCGAGAAATGAAACGGGTGTTTAACTAATACACATGCTCCCCTTCCTGTTCATGTCAAAAGCTTCGAAAATGCTTTTCTCACTTCGGCCACGCTAAGTGGTGAGGGTGTCACATTCACTGAACAGGAGCTGCAGCCTCAGGAGGCGCAGTGCGCTGACAGCGGCCACCAGTCGATGACCTGACCTTCTTTGCGTGCTCCCTCAGGTGTTCTTTCAAGCAGCGACGTGTTTATCCTATGCACGAGCATTTGAACAAAAACAGAATCTCATAGGCGACTTTGTCGACACAGGTGACGTAGCGTGTCTAGTGTTTTTTTACGCTCGCGCGTTGTTTGGGAATTCCTGCATTTAAACGCTTACACAGGCGCCAGAGTTGCTTGGGAGAGAAAGAGAGAGCAATTTATCGAATGGAAGGAAAACACAGAGAGGTCGGCCTGATAGTATATGCTCTGGCCTCCCAGGCGGCACAGAAAGTGTGTCCCAAGACCAGCCCGTCTATGGCGGCTTTCTGGATTGTCCGGCCACCATCCAGGTTCTGGCAGCCACTGATCATACGATGAACGGCACCAATTCGGCAACCAGCGCTTCGGTATTTATCCGGCCGCCCGTGTTCAGACGCACAACGGCAGCTGCCCGGCTGCCAGATATTCAGTTGCCTTTCGGCTGCCGATGTTGAGAAAGAAATCGGCCGGAGTACGCCTTTAGGGCATCCGTTTTTCCTTCGGGAAGCTGTGTTCAGCCGAAGCACGGCAAGCGACCGGCCACAGGATATCCGTATTCTTGTGGCAGTTGGTGTTCGAAAGGAGACCGGCCGTAGCGACGCTGCCGCGCATCCGCTCTTGCAACGGTGAACCGGGCGTCCAGCGGCAGAATATTCGTTTTCTTCGGGCAGCCGGTGTTATAAAGGAGACCGGCCGACTTACGGTTTCAGAATGTACGTTTTTCATTTGGTTAGCGGTCCTCGGCCGAATAACGGCAAGCGAACGGCTGCAGAATTTCCGGCAACCGGTGTTCAAGAGGAGACCGGCCTTCGTAAAGCTTCAGGTTATACGTCATTATGCGAACGACGGCGCGCGTCTGGGCGCCAAGAATTCATGCACAGACGTGCTTGGAAGAAGACCCGCCGATATAGGACTGGTTTTTCCATGGGTGAAGAAAGAGCCGTTAGGGAGTCGAATGGCGGAGACACGTTTTTCATCCGCTCGGTGTTTCTGCGTTTTAAATGAAAGAACTACCGTAATTACCCGATTCTAACGCGCACCTTTTTTCCGGAAAAATAGGGCGAAAAATCGCATGCGCGTTAGAATCGGCTACGAAACCGAAACTGCCGAAACAGCGAAAATTTCGTCCTACCCATCGCCACTGCCACCTCAAGATTGCGCCAAAGCCTTTATCAACAATGTTTCGAACACAGGAAGCATAGGCGAAGAGGCTTTTCTATCGGCGTTCGCAGAAATCGTCAAATCGTTCCACTTGCGCGTTTGATAACAGCAATGGCATCAGCGGCTCTCACGCGTTCAAAACGAGCGGTCGGCTGAAGCGTGCGCCTCTGTAGAAGCTCGCGGGATGGGCGTGAGAGGTGTGGGCCACGATATCATCGACCATAGTTGAACGTTCGTTCAGAAGTGTGGCATCGCGAACGCTCTTGACGGCACCGAGGACGAGATGTTGTGGTCAGCGGAAAGCGACTAGGAGTGAGATTACTTCGGGAAATAATTCGCCAATTCTCTCGCATTCGTTTGCCTGGGTCACAAAGTTCTGTGCGCTTTACAATCGGAGGTGAAAGTTTTCCGGTTTTTTTTTTGCCAGGAAAATCGGGTGCGCGTTAGAATCGGGGGCGCGTTAGAATCGGGTAAGTACGGTATGTTTGTCAAACAGTAATGAGTGTTCTAGGTGAACGGGCAAGGTGCAAGGACTCACTGAACATTACCAGGGAAACGTTTATGCCATCGAAATGCCATTTATTGCCACAAGAAGACTGTGCCATACCGACGGGTGAGCTAAGCCTCGCCAGTCATAGCCGCTACAACGACTCGCCCGTCGGCTTCGTCAACGCATCAGCTCGAGGCTATTCGCCCCCTCAAGAAATGGAGAACATTGGAGACATCGACCCGGCAGGGATGTCCGACCCCAGATGGCGGTGCTTCACCAAAATAAGTGACCTTAAAGGGTGTCGAGCAAGCGGCCACCACGCAGGAGCTGAACCGGTGCCATGTCAAAGACTCCCCACCAAAGAAAGGCAAGGGCGCGCAAAAGCGCAAGTTTCCAGCTATTCTTCTCACAATAATACTGCGAAAAACAATGTGCACTATATTGTTTGTGATAAACGTAGAAGAGGCTAAGCTCGTGAATTGGTAGGCTCAACTTCGTGCCCTGCAATATGTTACTTCATGAGATTTTATGACTGCCTATTTAGAAACAAGTGTTATTTTGAATTTACCATAATAACAGAGCCTTGTGAAAGACGAAACCTGGGTGTTAATTTAGTTGCGGTGTTTGAAATTGAGATTTGGTACACTTGGGATATGACTTATTTGGTTAAACATAATCGCCAGCATTCTATCAAACACGGATTTTGTCGGGTTTTTCTTGCTCAGCGCAGCCTGTTGAGTTCACGCACGATTTGGCTCTAGCAATAGATAAGCTGAAAGTAGCTGACAATTTCCTTGTACGGCAAAAAAGCATTTGACGGTGTTTCATAGCACATTCTTGTTAGTACATTGCGGGCAATAAACTGAATGAATCGGTTATTGCATGGCTAGCCCAGTATATTTCTCTAAGACAGCAGTTGGTCGCTCTCAATGGTTGTTACTCCGGATATGTTCCGGCGACCTCAGGAATTAACCAAGGCTCAGTTGCAGACCCTCTTTTGTTTGTGTGGCCTCAAATCTTTGTTAAAAATGTTCGCGAATGACTGTGATTTACAGGATTATAGCAAATGAACTTGATTCCCAATACTTGCAGCATGATTCAAATTAATAACATCCTGGTGTGCTGATTCAGAAAAGTCGTTGAATCTTAAAAAGTGTGTTAACATCAACTTTACAAGAAAACCTTCATTCCAATTGAATACGTATACACTAAATTACACTGCTTTAAGAACGGCCGGGGAATATAAATAACGAGGAGTTTATTTAACGATTTGTTAGAGAAATAGGCACGTTCACAACATAAAAGTTACGGCTGCACGTGTTTTTGGCTTTCCGAGATAAAATTTCAGCGAACCTCCACCTAACTTAAAAGAACAACCGTATTTCACTCATGTGCGCTCAATGTAGGAGTACGCATGTGTTTTCTGGGATACCTACAGCAAAGAGCTGGTTGATACGCTCGAAAACATACAGAATAGTCTGTAATAACACCGTTAGGCGGGCTAGTTGGTACTCAGAATTCATGCTGAATTTTTGCGCAGCGTAAGACAAGGACAGATACAACAAGGGACACGAAGACCAGCGAAGACTGCGCTGGTCTTCGTGTCCCTTGTTGTATCTGTCCTTGTCTTACGCTGCGCAAAAATTCAGCATGAATACAGAATAGGGCAGCGCGATTCGTATTAGGTATTGGCACTGTCCACTTAGGATGAGGGAAAGCAAAAGTAAACTTAAATGGTAAGACGGGAAAGATCATAGACGAAACCTGAGGTTGAAATTTTTTTGTAATATCTATCAATCGAAAACTGGAATAAAAGGGGAGAAGTATATCCAAGCGCCATTCTACATATCCCAAAGTGGGATGGGTTGTTTGAAGCAAATTATTAACTTTCCTTTAAAGTGATGAATTGCGTGATTCATTTTATTTTAGATCAAGATGAGAAAGTAATTATCTTCCGCGTATGATTTTATCCACTGTTTTTAATGACGATTTTCACCGCGCTTTGTAGAATTATTTTGTTATTTGGTCTCATATTTGATGCTTAGTGTTATGTATCTTCCTGCTGTAATGCATGCAAGGGCAAGCAGGTATCAAATAATTAAATAAATAAATAAATAAATAAATAAATAAATAAATAAAAAACTGAATAACTAAATCAATAAATAAATAAATAAATAAATAAATAAATAAATAAATAAATAAATAAATAAATAAATAAATAAACTTGCGGAGCCGCAAGTTCGCCTCCGACGGGTTGAGAACCCTACGCATTCAAACTTTACCAATGAAATATTTATTGCTTTATTCGTTGCAGTATGCAAGGTTTGCTGTATGAATACTACAATTGCTAAGTTATTTGTTTGAAAGAAAATATGAAACTCTTCTCTTACGCCTTTTCTTGCGTGAACACAGAGGGATACAACTGCAGCCATCTGAAGAAGGGCGTCGTTCGCAACACGTCTAGAATTTTCGTAACGTAGTACGACTTTAGAGGAAAATTAAGTTCTTTTGGACTTTTAAGGAGTGTGCAAGTAACTCATGAAAACAACATAAAAATATATTGAAACTGAAAGTACTTCTTTGATCTCTTCTAGGATCAGCCCTGTGAAAGATCATCAGAAAAGTTGATCGAGTAGAAAAATTCTTTGCAAGAAAAATGGGCAAATACTGGACATACCTTTTGTGTGAAGTAAATTATACTGAATGCTGCTGAGTGTTTTGTGGAGTACCGAACCGCTTCGTAAAGGCATTCGCACAGCTTTTATATACCAAAAAACTGGTCAAGCAGCTGTTGTAAAAATAGTTGATTTAGGCAGAGCATGAAAGTATTTTCTTAACAGAAATTGCTTAAAAGCGGCACTTTCATCTTCTTGAAATTCAACCCACTAATGTATGCGCCTTCCGCCCACACCCCATCCTTGTTTATTACAGGTAAGCCGCCCCACAGAAGATATCAGGACCTGGACAATAAATCTATTCCAGCTCTGAACAGAAATGAATATTTGCTGTATTCGACAGTAAAAGAGGCACAGCAATTAAAGGAACGACCATTTGTGAGCACTGTTGAATAAATTAATTTTGGTGTAAACTGACGCTGATAATTAAGCCAGGCTGCGCTGAAGGCTGGACGGCTGGTGGTTGCGCGCGGGCTCACTTTGATGTGGGTGCAGTGGACCCAAAATGGTGGGTTTGTGCTGCTGAACAGCGCGATTGAGTCATCTGATTGCGCTGCATGCAGTGGTCGCCCACCGGCCTCAGTACAGTTAACGTACTGTGGCTGAACTACAAGGCCCGTAGCACGGCCGAATTTCCGGCAGCTTTAGTCCGGCTGGAGTCCGACGACCGAATCTTGGCTGTCCTCCGGTGGCCGTACTTCGGCCGCACACGGGTGGCTTTGGGATGGCCGGAGCACTACGGCTGGAATCTGGCCGTATGAACGTAAGCCGGTCGACTGGCCGACGACACTGGCCGTTGGACAGTGATGGGAGTACGGCCGTAACGGCCAAAAGGCCCACATTTGGACACGGGCCGAACATGGTTGCCGGAGAAAGGCCGGGCAGATAATCACCGGCCAAAGTACACTGGCTTGAGTGAGGCCGAACAGTCCTGTGCTGCCTGGGCTGTTACTCTGTATGAGGAAGGTGGAAGGGAGAAAAAGGCTTACACAGATGGTGACACCTATGATGCTAGCGACAGAGGAGGGGAGGGTATAACAATATACAAAATGCCAATTCCATCCACAGTAAATGTTCAATAGTTAACCCCAACGGGGTAGGGCTAAAATCGAGCTGCCAAACCGCTGCTTATTAAGAATGCCAGCACTGCCTTGAAGGCCTTGTTTGAATACTGCGGGTCTGGCCAGGATCCCAGCAGGACATCCTCAGACAATGGCCGATTGTCTATCTGAGCCAACGATGGGGCTAACTATCTACGGTGATGCGCATAGCAGGGACCGTTGCACAGCACATATTCAATAGTTCGCCATATGTGACACCATTCACAGTCAGTATCACTCGAACCACTGATAAGGTGTTAGTAGTGATGAGTAAAAGCTACTCTGAGCCGCAGTCAATAGAACATTGCGAAGGAAAGGCGCACGACTACTGCGCCTGCTCAAGCCATTTTCGCCTCCACCTCAGCCCATTCATTGCCTGCCAACCCAAAGTGGTCTGGAACCCACTGATTAGTCAAAACAGGTCCTTGGTGCGCCGAAAAAGGGCATAGCTCCACCACTTCTACAGCAAGTGCATTATAAGGTCCTTGCCTTAACACCATTGAGGACCTGGAGCGCTCGCTTGGCGTCACAGGTCATGATCCAGATCATGAAGAGGCTAACCGAATTGCCTTCCAGAGGGGTATTAATTCTACAGCAGTAGAGGTTGGGTTGTGATCGAGTGCGGAACGGCGGGTTACTCCCAGGCTTGGAATCACCACATCCACGGTTAACCTGCACTCAGTCACAGAACCACAGGCGTTAGCTTCTGTAGTTCTGCCATATCAGCTTGTCAACAAGGCTAAAGTGAACTGTTTGAGAGCCGATGAGGCCAAACAAGACCTTGATAATTCCCGGAATGGAAAAGCGGATTGATGTTCTTGAAAGCACCCACAGATGATTCTGTGAAGCACCATTGGAGCGCAACCAGAAGTAATTAGGCGTTGATGACGCGAAAGTACTGCCGCAAAACCGGTTCTGAGCACGTGGATGGAAGAATAGATAATTGTTGGCGTGCATGCCTGGTGAGACACCGCAGGTAGACATGAAGTGGTTCGCACAAGGAGAGTGCATCCACCGGATAGACACGCAATTCGGCATAGTAGAGGTACATCGCGGTAGACATAGACATACCCGTAGGGCTTATGCTTGCATGCTTTCCAATGTGCGTAGGCATGAAGTGGGCAAGTTGGAGATGACAAGCAGGGTTTAAAGAAGTTAGGCCAAAAAAGGGTTCGGTATCAATGCAAAAGGGCGCTTTCGGATGGGCACTATCTCCTAATTGCCACGAAACGGAGACCGAGCAGAAAGTTTCCAATTTTTGTCGGTAATATCGTGATATCGTTTGTACATGACAGCCCGCGGTCCACTACAACTTACAGAAATATGTGGTGTCTAATGTACGGTATTAGAGTGCCACCAATGGTGGAAGTGTATTACACCATTACCTTTATGGTAAGATTACAGAGCATTTTAATGGAGATAAACTGTGTCCTTGGCGGTGCAACTACTGATAGGTTATTGTTGCAGCTAGCTGTATATGCGCTCGCAACTATCTTCGAGTTACACCAGCAGCCTAGATGCATATATCGTCAACTTACATAGTTACTGTGACAGTTTCAGGCATTTCGTCCGCGATGCCGAGGAGTGCAATAATAAACAGGGTAAAGCTCAGTATTCCATACTGCGGAACCCCACGACTGATGTGATGGCACACTGCCTCACCAGAAGCCGCGGACGTGCAGATTAGGTAACTCGATATTTACGTTTAAAGTCGGCTTCGCACATCCTAGTTTACTAGAGCATCCATAATAGAATCGTGGGACACATCATCTGTGGCCTTGATGTCGAAAAACAGTGCACCCACAATTCGGCGATGGTTTCTTTCTTCCTCTACAGATGACACCAACTCGGTGACAATGTGTATGGAGGATCGGCCTCTTCAAAATCCAGTCATAAGATCTGCCAAATGCGATGGATCCCTGGACGTGAAGGGATTGCAGGCAATGAAGAGGTCCACAGAATTGCATTGGAGCAACTTCGTGTTCACCCCGAGCAAGACTGTTCAGAAACCGCTCGTTCAGATGCGGAGGCCGACGTCGACACCGAGGACGGTGCTGCTTTGGCGAAGGGCGAGCGGAAGGAAGGCCGTTCTTCAAAACAAAATTCCGGAAGACCCCAACCCATTGCCCCCCGGATTCAGCCAATGGGAAACAGTACGGCTAAGGCATGTAAGAACGGGTACGGCCCTTACGCCTAGTACGGCTCACGATTTCTTCGGGCGGGGAAATCCGTAAAGCTCTCCGAACTGCCAAAAATGTGGTACCGGTGCCCTGTGCCGTGCGCGACACCTCCTGTGGGAATGTTCGGCACTCAGTGTTCCTAGAGAATTCTGCCTAAAGACACTTGGCCCGTTACGACCGGCAGACTACGAACTTTGGGTCAATCCACTTGGAACCCAATTTCACAGGAAAACTCTGGTGGATGCTCTGCTGATTTCCATCAGAGAAACCGGCATTGAGGACTGCTTCTATCGGCCTTCCTTTCCCTGTTCTCGCCACTCTTTACTTCCCACCGCTTTTTCGACTCTTGACCGAGGCCTCCGGTTTTGTCAATGGGGCTTCTGTCCCTGTTTTTTTCCCAATAAACGTAAGTTCATTAATTCATAATTTTCCTCTGGAAACCATTCCAGTTGGGCCAGCGCTATTCTCTCTATCACCTTTTCAATGCAGTTTGCCAATGCAATCTGTCTGTATGAGGAGAGCTCCAAGGGGGATATTCCTGGCTTCAGTAAGACAACTACACGATTGAATTTCCAGTTGTTTAGAACACAGCCGGAGGTCCCGGTAGCGTTTAACCATGATACGAGGGCTGTTCGGCATTCGTTGCCAAGGCTTCTCAAACACAGTACACGATGCTATCAGGCCCCGGAGAACATGAACGGCGGGAGAATGAAAGAGCGGCATCAAGCTCTTGCATCGTGAAAGAGACGTTTAGACGGTTGTCTCTTGCCTGCGGCGTGTGCCTTTCACTGGTATCCACGGTGTGGAATGCGTCAACAAGCTTTTTGCAATATGCCTCACCTACTTGCACTTCACTTTCATCGAGATGGAGACCCAAAGCCCCTAATTGGGTAAAAGTTTTTGGGGTGGCGCTAAACACTTGGCATCACTTGCCAGATACGCGAAATGAGCTCGCCCGGACCTGACGACAAACAAAACCGCCACAAACGCCCTCTTCCCAGTTTTTCAAATAATGTCGTATTTTTCGTTGAGTGCGAAAACGTTCTGATAGTTCTGCTGAAGCTTGGGTCCTTCTGTACTTCCTGTCTGCGCGGCGTCGGATCGCACGTTGTTGTTCGTGCAAGGTATCAATGAACGTTAGATGGATGAAAGTACTGACGTTGTTAGTGCTGGCTCTCATTGCAGAGAGCATAATGTCTTCACCACTTGACGCTGACATAATATTTGCACATGACTATTCAACTTTGAGCGCTAACTTCGTCCAGTCAGTACAACGGGCCCTAGGGGCATCAGAAAGGTGGAACCATCGAAGTTGGACGTAAGTTGGTATGAGGTCATTTCCATGTGATTCAACATAAGGTCACCAATTAACAGATGGCGGTGCTTCTCCTTGACACCACTGCTAGGACCAAATAACTGATGTATGAGAGTCCACGAAGAAAGGTATGGGGAACCATACTTTATGACAGTTACGTTTTTGTTGTGAAAGGCCAGATCAGTTATTGTCTTCTTAGTTGTGGCGCTACCTCAATGCGGGTGGTCGGCATTGAAATTGCCGACTATCAAAGGGCAGGTGCGCACAACTGTGTTCAGGTACATGAAGTCAATGTTCGCGCGGGGAGGAATGTAAACGCTGATGGCCGAAACGGCCGAACGCTTGTGCGTTAGAGACAGCGATATATTCATTGGTGGCATGCGCGCAAATCGTATATTTCATGTAGGGTGTGTCTCGACGTACGCACTTTAGAACCTTGCTGGGTATTTCATCAGTCTGTGACAATTGCTGGACATTACCGGAGATACGCAACGGGGAATAAACATTTGGCTCGCATACCCCTACAACAGGTAATTGGTTCTTAAACATACGCTGCCAAAAACCAGACATCTTCTCTTGTAGTCCTCTAGCGTTCCACTGCATCACAAAAGAATTGCTAAGTTTCTCCTCAAAAATTGTGTGCTTGTTTGTTGCGCCATGAGAACTCAGTGAACTACGTCAATGAGCATCTCCAATGCATCTGCACCTGCACCACCATTCTGGCGGCTTGGCATTTCAGGCTAGAGATCATTCTTCGCATAGTATTTAGCAGCTGTTTAGGAAGGCGTAAAACCTCCTCATAGGCGAGCCTCTCTTCAGCATTATGATGGGCATGTAAACCTCTCGTTTCACTGGCCGACTTGTCCAATGCAGAACCTAGTTGCGGCAAGCCGGGCTGGTCTTCTGTAGGTACAGTTTTGGATGCAGAGCTTTTTCTCCTCTAGGAGGAGTAGAATGGGATCGGGATTCCTTCTGTGTCAACACTGGTGGGGGTGGTGGTAACTGTGGCTATGGTATGGTATGCACGTGCCTGTGACCGGATGTACTGCGTGAGTGTAGACGTCTCCAACAGGAGCTTTCACGACGTCGCCAAACGAATGCTGCAGCCTCTCTGTGAAAAGAGTTCTCTGTGACCATAGTACGCAGACCTCGACGCCCATGCATCATTTTTGGGCATTAATTAAAAGTTTTCTCATGAGGGTTCGACAAGTTTCCATACTTCTGCGGGCCCTTGAAGGCAGCGTGGTCCTGAGCTTCACCAGACCACTTGCATGCGACGGCATTCTTCCACGCAGCACTCACATGACCTAGCTTCTGACACTTGTGGCATTGCAAGGGCTGTGGCACATACGGCCGCATACGGTGTCGCGCGTAGCCTACTTCACAGACGCCAGCAGCGAATCACACTGAAACACAACTTTTACACACCACGAGTTACCAATGCGATAAGTGTCCAGGCTCCGGACCGTTGACGAAAGAAGCTGCCCTAGGCCACTGTCGTCGAAATCCAGGTCTACATCAGAGATGACACCAGTCATTGTTCCTTCCCGTGGCAAAAAACAAACGCACCTGGATGTTTCCTAAGACTGTGATGGCCTTCAACGTATTTATGATGCCTTCAGTGCTCCCATCATCGGTAAACACGTTCATTCGGGCACTGATGGATCCGGATTTCTTTAGCCTGGTTAATCGCAACTATACTCTGAAAATTCCAGACGGTTCAAGATATTTCGGCTGTCGGCTTTCTTGATGGCTACATAACCAACAATGAAGAGCTTCTGAGCAGGGGTTCAGGCGCCAATCATATAACTTGTCATGGAGGTGCATCGGAGTTTTCTTTTCAAATGACGCTCTGTGACGACGGTGAATTCACTGTCCGAATCTATTTCCTCAGCCGTGGTACCTTCTAAGAATTTTTGGCAGCCAGCGGGTTCCAAGTTATCGGCTCGTGAGAGCGCTGATGGCACCGACCGTTCTGCAGGGTCTGGCGGACGTGAAAGTAGTTCCTGCCTAATCCTTGAAGTTATATTGTCGACACCACAGTTGTTAAGAGAGTGACACTTGCCAAAAAAAAAAACGAGAGAGCTAAGGAGCAGCTCAAGGAAAAGGACTTTACTTCTCAGTTACTTGGGAAAAGAAAACACAAGCCATACCCCGCCTTTCCAACAATATTCTTCAAAAACAAGGAAACGTTCAAGAACCACATCGGGCTCTCCGTAGGCAATTCCATCGTCAAAGTGTAAGCTTTAAACACAAGGTAAAAGCTTGAAACACCAGTCACATGACCTGTGATGAGTGTTTCTTGCTTACGCCTGTTTTCTGCGCTGTTTTTTGAAGCTGCAATGTAGTTAATGAACCACCTTTACCCCTGCAGCAGTTCTCAGTTTCTGTTCGACTCTTCTGAAGAATAGAACCGCTAAATGCAACTGGACATTTTATTTCCAGGGCGAGTATATCTTTACCGCTAGTAGCATTGCGCTATCTTGAGCCCCTAAATAAAAAATTTATGTAACGTGCGCCACAACAGTAAGCCGCATTTCTAAGTCAAAGCCTACTTGAAATTTTCACTGTTTTCTTTAAGATAGAGTAACCCCTCAGTAACGCCAACTGGGATTTCTCAATATATCGGTTAAAGGGGTCCTGAAATACCTTCCGCCGATGCATGGATGTACATGTACCCAAATAAAGCAATGTATTTGCAATCTCCTCCCGCAAGAATTATGTTAGAGCGATGAGTATTAGCTGAGAAATCGTAAATCAAAAACCGCGCATTATCGTCGCTCCGCGTTTCCTCCTCCTTTCGACTTACTCTCCGCTGTTGACGGCGCGCGAGACTTGCCTCCCATGATGCTGCGCTCCGCAGAGGTGACGTACTTCCGCTATTGTCGTCTGCTACGGGCAAGCTTTGTTGACACCATGAATCATGCACTCCGCTCAAGGCTGGAAAAGCGAACGAAAAATCTGGCCGCATGTATGCGGCGGCCTGGCCTTGCCGTTTCGCGGTGTACGTTGCTGGCGGCACATGACTTTTTATCGGCGGCGAACTCGCAGCCGCACAAGGAGGGTCGTGCGCTCGTTCCCTTGATGCACCGCGCACTGTTTATCCAAAAAGCGCCGTATCAGATGTGGCCCCGCTGGTGCCGGGTCTTATTTTGCGGCGGTGGTAATTCCTGCCGGCGGCATGTGAAGAAGTCATATTAAATCGATACAGAACCCGTGCACAAAACGCTTCAATCATGTGACCAGTTCAGCTTGGGGCGACGCGTGGTGGAGAGCGGCAACGTTGGCAAAACATGCTCCGTCGCGGCTCTGAGCTTTCTAGCGCTGGAGCGAGCGCCATTTCTTTGACAATCTCAAACATTGGTTGCCTTGGTAACAAGGCACAAACCGCTCCAGAAGTCAGTTACGGTTGCGTGATCCCGGTTCAGCTTGGGGCCCCACTTCGCGACATGTGGGAACTGCAGGCGTACCACTCACTACCATTGGGAAGTGCGAGATGCGTTTGGCATTACAGGAGGCGATGGTGTGTGTGTGTTGTGGACGCCTTTGTTTCGCGATGAAATGCGACATTGTGCTTCTGCGGGTGGATAGTGCTTCCCATGGTCTGGATTATCTTTCTCGTGCGACGTACGACTCAACCTCGCATGGGGTATGTGCAGTGTGCGTGGCTAAAAGCCATTGGCTTGTGCGCCAGAGTTAAGTGACTTGCTGTTCGTCCCCGCAAACCGCGCGCGAGGTGAGTACCGAATTTACGACGGGCAGGAGGCAACCCATCCTCTGTCAATTGTGGTTCAGACTTTCAACGCATGTTGTGACGTTGTGTTCGTTAGAAACCAATCTCTGGATTGTTTTAAGGTTGAATAAAATGTATGCGTCAAACCCGGGCATTCGGCTCAGGGCGTTCTCTGCGATTGCACGAAAGAAGTGCCACGGCTCTTCAACGCTTTCTTTATGGAACGTACTCGGGTAAGAAAATATCCATGTCGTGTTATGGCCGTGTTGCATTCAATACAAACGGTTAAGCGTTTGTTTTACACTTGTTTCGTTTGTCGTAAAATGCCCAAGCACTCCGCTGGCAGATCAGCCGGCGAGCCGACGCTGAGCAGACGACTCATCTCTTAGCCGGAAGTGCGTGAAAAAGCCGCCCAATAGCAGGATGTCTAGCTCATGACGAACATCTGGGAATCGATGATGTAGACATGTGAAGATGGCGGCGCCCAAAAACACGAAGGGAAGGGTGAGAAAAAAACGACAAACTTTGCAACAAAAGTGTGAGCTTTCCGCTGCGCGTACAAGAGTAATACTTGGCACAGAGGACGTTGACGACCCAATCTAACGGTTGCGCTAGTTCTTTTAGTGTGCTCAAAATGCCTTTCAGGGCCCCTTTAAGCCAAAATTTTTTTGCCGTGGATTCACCACTTATAGGCACTATGTATTTGCCCCCTTTATCTCGAAACTTTTTTCGGGGAACACGGTTATCTAGATAGGCTGACAGAGAGCACACAGGGCAATGTCCCCTACAGAAAGCTGATAAGGTCTCAGTTCGATCGCTTAGCTCCCATTACGCGCCGAACGCGGACGCAAACTGTAACTTTACGCGGAGTACGCACTGCACGAGGGTGATGTCCCCGTTACCGAAATTCTGTCCAACACGTAAATCGTTGAGATAGCTGTGGACGACGCCGGTGACCACGCGGGCGACTAGGAGGCTGCAAAAGTGCCTACAACGGCAGAAAATTTTTTTTCTGCCTTTTTAGGCCGCCCCCACACCACTGTACCGGGTTCCAAAGTGATGCGCACTGAAAGTGTTCTTCCCCCAGATAGAGTAGACTCTCGATAAACGGAACTTCAAGGGAGCGGAAAAATTTGTTCCGTTTAACTGGAGTTCCGTTTACTGAGAGAGATGTTCTAAGGTGCAAATTTATGTGCGTGCACACTTGTACGGGCATTTCATGGAACTCTAACCACTAGAAAGTAACTGTAGCTGATAGTTTTCAGAAAGCAAGAAAACTACAAGAAGTGTAGGCACAGCATTCACAAAGTTGGTTTTGCAACAATTAGTCGCTGTGCACTACAGAATGCGTCAATTATTTTTGTTTGAGTACTTGCAACTGCATCTTCATGGAGGCTAGAGGCCTCAACTTCGCGAGTGCTTACTAGCCACCGAATTTAGAAGACGGCAATGGAGTTTACGGCAGCAGCAGGAACACTTGGACCTTGTCCTTCGAAGCGTGGGAGAGCTTCTGCCTGCTGGCAATCCCCTCCGACCCCTGTGCGTCCAGGCCGTGCAGGGACGACCACTCCCCGAGCCCCATCATGGCTAGGAGCTGCCGCAAACAGCCTCCGGTGCCCACTGTGCTGCAGTGGAATGTAAACGCGCTCCGCCCGCGTCGTGCGGAACTGAGCGCGTACCTGCTGCAGCACGCGCCCGATGTGGTGGCTCTGCAGGAGAGCTATGTGCGTGTGGGTGATGGCTCAGTGTTCACGCTGCCGGGATACACGGGTTACCATAGTCCCACGGCGTGTGACAGCAGGCAGTGCTCGGCTGTGGTGTGCGGCGACCCCTCACACCCCCCAGGATCCTCGCGGGCTTCACTGTTTGTGCGCAGCGACGTGCAGCAGACGGTGCTGGACACCAGTGCGGTGACAACGACTATACAGGAGTGTGTGGCAGTGACGCGTCGGCTCGTGCCGGGTGGTGACGTGACTGTGTGCAGTGTGTACGTGCGCCCCAACCAACACTGGGACTCGAGCCTCCTGGATCGGCTGGTGTCCCTCTACGCAGCCCGGCATCTCCTCTGTGGTGACTTCAACGCACATCACACTATGTGGGGAGATGGCCGGACTGACAGACGCGGAGAAAACCTGTGGGACACCATGCTGCGCCTCAACCTGACTGTGCTGAACACCGGTGAGTGCACCTTTAGGCGAGGCAATACCACTGCCACGGTCATTGACCTCAGCCTGGTGTCAGCCGGGGTCGAGGCCACCTGGAGGCGGGAGCCCAGCACCTCGGGCTAAGACCACTACCCGCTGCACATCGCACCAACCGGCAAGCTGGACAGGCGACCCACACGGCACCACGTCACCCACTGGGACCACTTCCGGCGCTGCCTTGCTGAGGAGGACCTGGGGGAGGGAGAGGAGCTGTTCGCGGGCCTGGTTCGCTGCGCCAAGCGAGCCACGCGGAGCTCCTCCATTGCCAAGGATGCCACCACGCCAGACCTAAAGCTGCTGCAGCTGCGAGCGGAGCGGAACCGGACTGAGAGAAGGGCGCAGCGCACCGGAGCCAGGACTGACTGGACGGCATACCGCCGTGTGGACGCGGCCTGTCGACGGCACTCCAACCGCCTCAGCAGGCAGCGTTGGGCCGAGCTATGCGTTAGCTCGGAGGCCGACCCACGCTGCCGCCGCCTCTGGGGCATTTTCCAGTCGGTCCTGAAGCCCCGTGGTAACCGCAACCCCCTGGCAGCCCTGGCCATCAGGAGGAACGCCAGCTACGAGGAGCTGGCCGAGCTCTTCGCGGAGCACTTCCTGCCGCCACACCAGGTAGTGGCTGGGCAGGTGGTTGCAGCGCCGGAGGAGTCAGAGGGACGCCATCCCCTCAATGACGCCCCCATCACAGAGGCCGAACTCCGTGGGGCGCTGCGGTCCTGCAAGCGGAAGTCAGCACCAGGGGCTGACGCCCTCACCTATCAGATGCTGCGCAACCTGGACGAGGTGGGGTTCGCGATGCTTCTGGCTGCCTACAACCGCATCTGGGCGACAGGGCGGCTGCCTCCCGATTGGCTGTTGGCCATCCTGCGGCCCATCCCCAAGCCAGGCCGTCGTTTTGGGGCAGTTACGGCCTACCGCCCCGTTGCCCTCACCTCCTGTGGCTGCAAGCTGCTGGAGCGGGTGGCCCTGCGCAGGATGGAGGTCATCACGTCGGAGGAGGAGTTCATCCCGGAGCAGCTCACAGGCTTCCGGAGGCATAGGGCTGCGACGGACTCCATTGCCGACGTGGTGGCAGCACTGGAGCATGCCCGGGCCACCAGGCAGGTGGCAGCCCTGGTGCTGCTAGACGTCAAGGGTGCCTTCGACAACCTGCAGCGCCCTGCCATCTCCCTGGCCTTGGAGGAGGCAGGTATCGCGGACAAGCTGCGGGGTTTCGTCGAGGCGTTCTTGACGGGCCGCACGGCGCGGGTGCAGGTGGGCAGCGCCCTGTCGCCCATAGTTCCAAAATCGACGTGGCCGAGCCACTAAGCCTAACTGGCCGACGTGGCCTAACGGCGACTTCGGTCGCCGCGACGAACACCATGGCCTTCGAGGACGGCGAGATGTCTTCCCCGGGAGCGACGGCGGATATGGAAGTGATTCCGAATGACGTACAATGTGACGGTGTGGACTGTGGTTCAGGCCGCATGGTTGTGAAGGTACGCGGGACTTCGTTCGACGACTCGTCGCCGGAAGCCTGCGCCGGGTGGACGGTCGCTACGCGCCGAAGCCGCCCAAAAGAAAGAGAACCGGCGCCTCCTCTGCAGCATGGCAAGCCAACCGGTAAGCGAAACAACGCTCCTCAGCTCACAAGAGCACAATTGGCGGAGAAGATTAACAAGTCTGTCGCAAGAACAGCACGCATGCCCCGCATGCCCGCCAACTACAACAAGGTCGTGATTAGGCCTCGCGGCGGACTGGTGATCAAAGAAGTCGAACCGCTCGAATTCAACAAAGCCATGGCTACTGCCGCAAACGTTGGGCTCAGCGTGTTCAAGACGGATACGACATACCCAAACATCGGCCAGAACATTTTGGTCATAAGCACTCCCAGTCAAGAGAGAGCCGTCGCGTACGGCAATGTTAGAGAAATCAACCTGCGCGGGCGAAAGTACGAGATCTTCGCTTATCGAGCTGCCCCGGAAAACACAGTGAAAGGAATGATCTACAATATATCACAGGCATACTCGCAAGCGGATATCGGTGAATGCATTGTCAACGAAAACAACCCCACGGCCATCGCGGCGCAGCGAGTCGGGGAGACAAGATCCGTCATCGTCCTTTTCGAGGGAAACCGCGTCCCAAACCACATCAACTTCGCGGGCTTCATGACCCGCTGCAAACTTTACAAGCAGCACAGAGAAGTGTGTCGCACATGCGGGCAGGTCGGTCATCGCAGGGACGTCTGCCCCCGACCAGAAGCCAAAGTCTGCTTCGCATGTGGGACTGCAAACCCCGAGGCGGATCACGATAGCACATGCAAGCCCAGGTGCAAACTCTGCGGAGGACCACACGTAACGGGCACAGGAAACTGCCCCAACAAGTACAAGGCCCCTTACGTCGTCAGGCTAAGGGAAGGCGAAAAAAAGATGGCGCAGAAAAAAGCGCTCTTAAAGGGCAAGGTCACCTTCCCCGACCGCGGAGAATTTCCGAAACTCAACGAGAGCCAACAACAGCAAGAAAAGGAACGGCGGCACAAAAGCCGCAGCATCAGCCGAAGCAAGAGCAGGGGCAAGAGCAATGAAAGGGGACGCAGCCAATCAGGAACCCGCAGGACGTGGGTGGACGTGGCAGCGATAAAGAACAGGGACGCCTCCACGGACAGGCGCGCAGCTGCCGCCGCAATGCCGTCGGGAAAGGGCAACTCTTTGAGCCCCCTCCCTCCGGCAAGAGACTCCAGCAGCGCCGAAGTCACGGAACTTCGCAGCATGGTTGCACAGCTGCAAGATACGGTCAGGGAGCAAAAAAAGATGATCGAGCAGCTCATTGCCACTGCTAGGCAACAATCAAACAGCAACAATGAGGCGACGAGCACCAATACATGGCAGCTCGGAAAAATACCCCAGCCGGCTTGCTTCACATCTCTGGGAGCAAAGCCGACGACAACCTCTCAACCCCCGGCCAAGATCCGCAAGCGTGCGACGGCCTCAAAGACGGAGGGGAAAGAAATGGACGAAAGCGAAATGTGCGAAGGCGACAGCAACAACACCAACACTGAAGAAACTCATCAGTCCAAGGACGACGGCATCAACTATGGAGTCAGAATCCACAAGCAGGGAAAACGACTCGACAAACTCGCTAATCAAGTTAGGACTCTAAGCGAAAAAATGAACAGCTTTGAACACGGCTTCAGAGAAATGAGACGTGAATTCACCGACTTAAAACAGCTCATCATCGACCAACTCTCTCCTAACGAAGGGTCGCAACACCCGCAACAGCATAGATTAGAAGGCACACCCAAATATGGCTCGTCAACGTAACAGCAATAACCTCACGGTATGGCACTGGAACTCCAATGGCTTCCGGTGCCGCAGGGCACTACTCCAACAACAGATACAATCTATGACCGAACCCCCAGACGTCATTCTAATTCAGGAAACGCACATGGAAGAAACCCCAAAACTCCCTGGATACAACGTCCAAGCAACACCTCCCAGCGCACGACCTGGTGGCAAAGGAGCAGCGCAAGGAGTCTGCACGTTTGTAAGGAAAGGCATCACTCTCATACAGACGGACCGTATCCTCGACAACGACACGGCCCTGGAAATAGGCACTGCAGAAATCGTCATAGGCAGGAAGACGAAAGAATCCATCCACATTGCAAACATCTACAGTAACCCTCAGCACCGTAACCAGAGGTTCCGCACGCTTTTTCGCAAAATCAAGCAGAAAGCAGCGGACGCACCCATCATCATCGCGGAAGACTCTAATTCCCCGCACAAGGAACGAGGTTACCCACGAACAACGGCAAAAGGAAGGCACCTACTGGAAGAGGCTGAAGAGGCTGGGTTCACCTTACTATCGGACCCGCGGCAACCGGCCAGGATCGGTACTTCGACAGTTAGGGACACCACCCCGGACTTAATCTTCACGCATTTCCAAGATAACAGACCAACTACGTGGCGTAATACGGGACGTATTACGCCCCCCTTATGTAATACCCCGCAAGGGGCCTTTAAGGGTACAATAAATGATGACTCAACTTAGGTAGCGACCACTGCATACTCGAAATCAAGGTGGCCCTAAGATACTCAAAATCAACTACGTCCACCCGTAGACATCGACTGACCGACTGGAACGCCTTCCGTCAGCAGGAAATTGCCCCTACCATCGACGATCTCGAAGGCTGGACTCGCAACCTCATCGATGCGGCGGAAAGAACGAGCATGGTGGTGGAGGCGGACGAGGCCATTCCCACCATGGACCCCCGCTTAGCCCACATAATCGAAGCAAGACAAGCGTTACAGCGAAGATGGAAGCGCATGAGGCATAACAGAAACTTGCGCAAACGCATTGCTCAGTTAGGACGGGACATCGAAAAATACAGCAGACAGCTATGCGCGCTACAGTGGCATGCCATCTGCAATGAGGCGGATGGCCAAATACACACCGGTCGAACATGGAAGCTACTTAGACACCTGCGCGACGAGACGCAGAGCAAGTCCTATGAACAACACCGACTCTCGCAAATCCTACATGCGGCCATAAAGAACGCGGCGGAAAGGAGGTGCGCAAACAACTCAACGAGCAATACCTTCCGACCACCGACTCAGTCCGACACCCGGACTACGAGGGCGCAGACAACCCCGAGTTGGATGCAGAGCTGGAGGAATGGGAGATCCGCCGTGCGATTCAAGAGCTAAATTGCAAATCGGCGGCGGGACCAGACCTAGTGCACAACAAAATCCTACGTAACCTAAACGACACTGCAGTCACAGCCCTAACGAACTACTACAACGAGTGCTGGCGCACTGGGATCATACCCAAGCAATGGCGCACAGCAAGAACGGTACTCATACCCAAACCAAACAAGCCTCCGAACATAGAAACCTCCGCCCAATCTCCCTGACTTCGTGCGCCGGGAAAGTACTTGAACACGTGCTCAACAATCGGTGGCAGCGATACCTAGAAGAGCACAACATCTACCCTGACACAATGCTAGGATTGCGGGCCCGCCTGAGCACACAAGACGCAATGCTGCTCATCCAACAAGACCTGCTCGAGAACCCCAGCAAGGTCGACTGCAGAGCGATTCTTGCCCTGGACATCAAGAGTGCATTCGACAACGTTTCGCATGCCGCTATACTATCACAAGTCGAACAGCTCGGACTGGGAAAACGCACCTACAATTACGTACGAGCATTCCTCACCGACAGAACAGCAAGTCTCCACGTTGGGCACCTCCAACTAGAAGAACGGAAGCTGGGAAGTACCGGTGCACCGCAAGGAGCCGTTATTTCCCCTTTCTTATTTAATCTCGTGATGATGCCGGTGGCCAAGCGACTATCCCGCCTTCCACACGTCCGACACACGATCTATGCGGACGATATAACGCTATGGATGGCGGGGGGCAACACTGGTCACATAGAAGCGTCGCTACAGGAAGCGATACAACAAATCGAAGAAGGCCTGCGGGGGACGGGACTTCTATGCTCGCCACAAAAATCTAAGCTTCTGATCCTCCCACCTCTCGGATACTGGCGTAAACCGTCCGCTGCAGATGCAGTCAATGTAACGCTGCAAACAGAGGACGGCTCTCATATCCCCCACGTCAAGAGCACCAGAGTGCTAGGCATGCACATTGATGCGAGCAACGACAACCACACCGCCCTAGATCGACTGTTGACGAAGACGGGAATCGCCACCCGCCTGATCAAGCAGGTCTCTACGAGGAAACATGGAATGAGAGAGGCCAACCTCCTCCGTCTCGTACAGTCATTTGTGGTAAGCCACATATCCTATGTAGGCGCTTTTCACAAGTGGAGACGACATGAAAGGGACAGGATAAACGCGGCGATCAGAAAAGCATACAAGGCGGCACTAGGTCTACTCGGCAGCACTAGTAACGACGCACTTGCACGACTGGGAGTACACAACACGCTGGAAGAGATAAGCGAAGCACAGCGAACGGCGCAACTCAACCGGCTAGCTACCACCAATGCTGGCAGGGAGATCCTCCGAAAGATCGGTCTACGACCGCCACAAGCCGAATCCTACGGACTAGAAACTCCCGCGCAAGAACGAATCAACAAAGAGGTAGTACGTAAGCTGGTCATACTACCGCTACCACGCAACGTACACCCAGAACGCAACGAGGAACGCAGACGGGCCAGAGCCAAGGTCCTGATCGAAACTCACGCAGACGACTCGCAAGCAGTCTATGTCGACGCAGCCAAACACCACTGCAAACCGGATATATTTGTACTGGCAATTATCCGGGCAACGGACGGCCAGACGATCAACGCGTGCAGCATACGTGCCACGTCGGCGGAGCAGGCGGAGGAAACCGCCATCGCCTTGGCTCTCAGATGCCGACCGGAAGTAACCACGATACTCAGCGATTCTCGCTCAGCCATCACCCACTACAGCAGAGGGTACACTGGAGCCCCGGCTGCCAAGATACTACCCAATGTCAAAACCACCACCACACACCTAAGATGGTTTCCAGCCCACACGGGGACCGTCTCTGGACGCTTCGCCAACCGTAACGAGGAAGCGGACGCCGTCGCGCGTGAGCTCGCGTGCCGCACGACGCCCCCCCGCCCCTCGGAAGCGGAAGAAACGACCACAGCTAACTTCGAACCACTCATGGAATTCGGAGAGATACTCGGCTGGTACCGGGAGACCCGCCGACAACTACCCACGCCTCATCCAGGTTTAAGCAGAAGAGAAGGTGTCCTTCTACGACAACTACAAACCAGGACTGCCCTCACACCGGCACTCGCTCGACATGTGAACCCCGGATTGTTTGCGAGTGTAATGTGCAGTGCGTGTGGGGACGGACCGGCTACCTTAGCCCACTTGATGTGGGGGTGTGGTTTTCCCGTGCAGGGGAATAGCTGGGACTCGTTTCCACCGGACATTGAACAGTGCGTCACGTCGCCCCATCAGGCGATGCATCTCCAAGCTATCCAGCGGCTCGATGCTGCGCTGGCCCGGCAGAGACGAACGGAGACTCCTCCTAGTAGCCAATGATGAGTCAGGCAACATTGAGGTCTAGCGAGACAGAGGGGTGGCGAAGCCCTGCGCGGCATGACCCACTCCCTCACACGCCGGATAGTGATAATAAAGTCTTGTTCTCTCTCTCTCTCGGCGCCCCGGCCAGTGAACGTGGGCACCCCGAAGGGGTCAGTCGTCAGCCCCTTCCTATTCAACCTGGTCATGGCGGCTCTACCAGACTGCCTGCCGAGAGGAGGGGCACACAGGGTGTACATGTCTGTGTATGCCGACGACGTGGTCCTGTGGGTGCTGGGCCCCAAGGGGAGCTGCCGAAGCATCGTGCTACAGCTGCAGGCGGCCCTGGATGCGGTGCGGGCCAAGCGGGTCAATGTTGGCCTGCAGCTGTCAGCAAGCAAGACAGAGGCGATGATGGTCCACCCGGATGCCCAGTCCTGTCGTAGGGCCAGGTGCCTGCACTTCGATGGCGAGGAGCTCAGCTGGAAGTCCAGTGTGCGCTACCTTGGGCTCACACTGGACCACTGCGTCAACTTCCGGCAGCCCACCAGGGAGCTCCGAGCCAGGGCACAGATGGCCACCACGGCCGTGCGAAAGATGGCTGCCAGGGACCGCAGCTGCTCGCAGCGAACGGCCCTGCAACTCTACAATGGTGCGGCTGCGGGGCTGCTCATGTACGGGCTACCATTGGTCACCCTGCGCAAGCCCAGCTAGCAGCAGCTGGAGGGCGACCACCGCAGGGGCGTCCGCACCTGCCTTGGCCTGCCTCGAGACTCTCAATGTGCGAAGACGCTGGCTGAGGCGGGGGCATGGACGCTCCAAATGACGTCGGACCAGCGCGCCCTGGGCCACATTGACCGGCTGCGGCGGGCTGAGGGAGGCAGCCCCCTGCTGCAGCGGCTGCGCACACACCGCCACTCGCGCATGGGGCGCATGTTGGCCCTGTACGAGGAGGTGGTGGCCCCCGTGGAAGCAGGCCCTCCCTCCAGCCGCCCCCCTGCACTGGAGGCCGAAGTGCACACGGACATCCCGGGCCTGCGTAGCAAGCGGCGGACGACGCACTGCGGGCAGCTGCAGCTGGCTCGGGGCGTCGTGTGGGGCGACCTGGAGGACCACACCCTGGTGTACACGGATGGTTCCGTGCGGCAGCAGCAGGGTTCGGTCACGGCGGTGGCAGTGCTGGGGGAGGCCACCAGGCAGGCGCGGCTGCACTACGCCGCATCATCCGCCACGGCCGAAATGGTGGGCGTAAGCCTTGGCCTGGACCTCCTACTGGAGCTGGAGCCGCCCCCCGAGCGCTGCGCCCTGCTGTGTGACTCTCGAGTGGCCCTACTCCGTATCCAGGGGGGCGACCCGCGCTCCCTCCTGGTGCGGGCCGTGCGGGACAAGGTGGCACGGCTGGCCCAGCAGGGGACTCGCCTGCGACTGCAGTGGGTGCCAGGCCACATTGGGCTGGAGGGCAATGAGAGGGCAGACGAACTGGCCGCCGACGCCCCCTTCGCCCACGGCAGCCCACGCAGCTGCGGATGACGCCCGCCTGCTGATACAGCGACATGTACGGGCCCAGCATCCGGACCCGAGGTTGGCAGCTGGAGAGGCCCCACCACTCGTCCGGGCCACACGGATGCCGAGACATCAACGCTCGGCTGTCCTGCGCGTACGCGTGGGGTGCGTATGGACAGCCGAGCGAAAACACCGCCTGGCACTCATCAATGACCCGTCGTGCCAGCACTGCCGGGCGGCTGTCCAGACCCTGCCACATCTGGTCCTGGAGTGCCCCCAGTTTGTGGCAGGGAGGACCGAACTGTTGGCCGCCTTCGGGGGAGGGGCTCGGCCCCTCGAAGAATTTCTGTGGCCGCCAGGCAGTGCCAGAGAGCGGGACGGAGTCCATGAAGCCCTGGGGTCGTACCTGGACGCCTCAGGACACCTCCCGGCTCTACGCTTTCTCCCCACATAAACTAAACGGTGTGTGTGTGGGTGCTACGTTTTTTTTTCTTGTGTTTTTTTTGTCTTCGTGTTTTAAAAAAGTGTTTACCTTGTATATATTGTACATATATGTCCTGTTAGACTTGTATATGTAACCTCTTCTTCTCTCTATCCTCCCTTCCCTTTACAACTGTTTTCCCCATTCCCCACACCCCCCACACCAGCAGGCGTTCCGGTGTCCACCCTTAGGTGAGACAAACTACGCCTTCTGGTGGTCTTTCCTTTCCTTGATTACAATAAATTCATTCATTCATTCATTTGTGGTAATGAAGGACGAATAGCACAACGCTGGCACGAACAAGGTGACAGGAGGTGAGCCCTGTAGCCTCGGCGTCTAGACTCGAGACCGAACGACTGGAACAAGAATTGCGATGTTGTATTCGTTGCACTAACACGGCTAACCACTTGCGAGACGAAGCTTACGAGGCCAACAAGGCTAAAAATGCATGGAGGAAGAAAAAAAAGAAAGAACGAAACAGCCGGAACCGTAAAAAGCAGATCCTCATGCCAGTGGATTTCACAAGAAGTTCCATTTCTGGTTCCGTTTACACGGTGATGCGGAAATTTTAGTTCCGATTACCGAGAGTTTTTTTATGTTATGTGAATACAAAACCAACGAAATTCAAGGCAACTTTTCTGTTTAAGCGGCAATTCCGTTTACGCGATTTCCCTGTATCGAGATTCTACTCTACAATACTTCTGTATTCAATCACACCGATAGTCAGACCGCACCTGCCATGCGCGAAACGTTCGTTTTCTGATGATATCAGGCTCCATCACTTCACAAAAGTGGTAACGCACACCGCACACATGTTATCTCTTAGAGGCTAAACAGAAATTTTGTAAAGAGCCTTATTAGGAAGGGGTGCGCATATGTCCTATCATATACATTTCTCTTGGCGCGGGCATTCACTGTCTCCCAGTTGACAATGACATATGTTTGGATTATTTTACACACTTTTTTATTTATTCGTAGGTCGTCGTGCTGGGTACTCCGCACCTCTTCTTCATCTGCCTCGGGGACTTCGCCCCGAGGCAGATGAAGAAGAGGTGCGGAATTTTGCGTTCTGTGCTGTCATGACCTTTTGAAGTCATTCCACTGGTTCCTGACCTTCTCCGACCATTGCATCGGGATCATGAACATCTGGAGACAAGAGGGTGAGCGCTTGCTACTGATTCTGGAGACGTGTTAGGTTTGCAAGGGCTGTGCGGCCCGGTTAGGCTTAACAGTCGTTGGTCGCCGAAGGAGTATTGCTCCGCCCCCTCTTTTAGAGTTCACCCTTCATGGAGTATCTGAATCGGACGATGCAATCTCTGCGACAGGAGACGGCTCGATCCGTGCCATCCCGAAGTTCTGTCAATTCCCAAGAGAGTAGTGCAACGGTAGCTGCAATCGCTGACCGTGACTCCAACCACTCTCTTTAAACTGTGGACAATCCCAGCCATGATCTACATCAGGATGCTGTGGACAATCCCCCGCCTGTTGACATCGAGCAATCATGTTCTCGTGTTTCCTGCAATCAACTGCTGGGGAGATTGGTCACCGATGGTGCCGAATTTTCCAGTGAACAGATCAACAAGATCACCGAAGTGGGGAAAATTCTAATGAACATTTTGTCTGACTCTCGGAATAAGATCAATGTCTCGGTACGAGAAAAAGTGATGGAAATGTTTTTTGATATGCAGAGCTTGGTCATCGCTCTCTCTACACAGCTCTCTCGTGCCGAGGGTAGAATTGAAGAACTACGTACTCAGGTGGCAGACGCAAAACAAAGTGGGACCCAGGATTCACACTTGCCAACACCACCGCACGTTTCATATGTGGACGTTCTCAGAAATGATCAAACGGCTCGGAGCAGTGGGTCTGTTGGTCCTAACTTTCCAGAGGCAAACAGCACTCGTCAGTCCAGCAACATGCAGCAGACCGCCGCATTCATGAACGACCCCAGTCATGTTCTTTTCCTTTCTCCGGTTCTGCCGTCTGGTCATCCCGGGCCTGATACAATATCACTCCTCAAGTCCACGTTTGGTAATGACCCCTCCGGAATTGGGGTAAAACAAGTTAAATTAATCCCTACAAGATCGGGGCTCACCGTCGTGTCTGCCGACCGCACCTCCATAGATAACTTGGAAAAGGCACTCGAGAATCACTTGCAGTTAAAAACAGCGCTCAGAATTTCTCGCCCGCCCCGCCGTATGCCTCAGTTCAAAATATCTGGAGTGGATCCGAGTATCATTCCTGGAATTTTGAGAGCGAACATTAACGCTCGCAATGGTCTGGACATACCTGAAGAAGGCTTTAGACATCGCACCTACTTCAACGATCGTTCTGGCAATAATGTACACAATATCGAGGTTTCCCCTTCTGTGTACAAACTACTGAAAGACCGAGACCGTCTCCTTATTGGCTGGACCTCCTGCTCTATAAAAGAAAACTTCTATGTTGCTGCTTGCAACCGGTGCTGTTCGTATGGTCATGTATATACCCGTTGTACTTCGGATCATGTCTGTTGCCCTTACTGCGCTGAAAACCACTCTGCAGCAGAATACACGCTCACAGATAAAAATAAGGTGGTATGCCGTGAGTGCCGCGCGGCGGGTAGACGCCATGATCACACGTTCAACGCGCCGTGCTGTTCTACTATTGCCTCGCGCATTACAAGACTGCGTGCAAAAACAATTTATGAGGACGCCACGCCCGCTCACTCTCCTTCCGCAACTTCGTAAAGATCACAATGGAATTATATTACTCATTTAACTGCACTCACTTACCTACAAACAAAAACCTTCTGCATTGTTATTTTTCGCCTACTAAGCACTGTGAATGTGCTATAGCTGTTTCAGTTTTCCATTTAATTATCTCCTGTTTTAACGCCCGGACCTTCAAAATTGTGAAATGGCTTCATTGATATTCCTTCAAGCGAACCTTGACCACACCCGTGCCGCCACCGGTCATCTTGTAGATTTTATAAAATTGAATGACGTTGACGTCACAGTGATGTGTGATCCATATGCTCGTGGATCTACGATTCCAGGAATACCAGAAAGCTGGCATATGTTTTGTCACCCACACACACCCCGTTGTGTGGTGGTTATTCCACGGCCCAGGTTCGACGTGTTCCCTATTTCCATCTCACCATACATCGTGGCTCTGCAGCTGCAAACTGACAAGCTGGCGTTGCTATTGATAGGAGTTTATGCAGCACCATCGGTACCCCTTTCTTATATATTAACATCAGTAGAAGGAATTTTAGACAGTCATCTTATGGTAAACGTTGCAATCGCCGGAGACTTTAACTCAAGAAATCCACTATGGGGTGGCACTGTTTTGAACAGCCGTGGAGATGAGCTAGCGAAATTTATTCACGCTCGGCATTTACTGCTTTTGAACGACTCCAGCTCCATACCGACATACGCAACGCCATATGCTGATACCTGGATTGACATCACTTTAGTTGCTGGACCTATTTGGACAAGGGAAACCTTCTGGAAGGTTCGAGACACCCCTACACTTTCGGAACACAGATATATCGAGTTTGGCCTTCGATCGTCTTCTCTTTCCCGACAGAAACGCCTGACCAAGACTGGAGCAAGACGACTCGTGGAAGACCTTGTTGAGGACCCTTGGCTTAACGACTTGAACCCGCACCACGTGGCGTCCCCGGACTTACTCGACAATACTTTAGAGTGTTTCTATAAAAAATTTCTTAGGTTAAAACAAAAACATGAACGTGCACCTACAAAATTTAACGGCAATATTTGGTGGACTGATGAACTAGCCAAAGAAAGATCTACTGTTCGCACACTACGCCGAAGATATCAAAGATGCCGCGATCCGCTATTGAGGAATGATCTCCGTTTTATCTATTATAGGTCTCTGGCCAGATATAGATGCAGAATAGAGCAAGCTAAAGAAATTGCCATTCGAAGAAATTGCACAATGGCCTCAAGAAAAAATATCTTCGGCCTCCCTTTCACCACTGCTTTTCAAAAATGCTCCTCCCGATCGGCACTTCCGGCCCTCTTGACTTCCAACGACGACCTAACTACCAACACATTGGAGTCTGCAGGTCTTCTTCTGGAGCGCCTCCTGCCAACTGACTTAACTCAGAATGACACGCTCGCTCATCGTGCCTTAAGAATATTCGTTACCAGAAACACGTATGCAACGCCGACCCACGATGATGATTTCACCATTACGGAACTTCAAAAGGCAATCAGAGATTTGAACCCTAACGCTGCTGCAGGACTTGATTGTATCACGACCTACATGATGCAACTGTTATTTCTTTTTGCATCTCCGTTTTTGCTTTTGATATTTAATGGTGCTTTACACCTCGGTCACTTCCCACCGCACTGGAAGAAAGCCAGGGTTACCTTTCTCCTGAAGCCTGGTCGTCCTCCGCAAGAACCAAAATCATATAGGACAATTTGCATCACCTCCATTTTTGGCAAAGTCTTGGAACGGATGCTAAATGCACGTCTTTATTTTTTCATGCACCGGGCGCAACTCCTCCACCCCAATCAATACGGATTTACTCAAGGACAAAGCTCCACTTCTGCTCTATATGCGCTTCGATTACAGCTGCAGCAGTGTAGAGATGAGGGAAGTCTTGCGTTAATCCTCTCTCTCGACTTTGAAGGGGCTTTTGATTCCATCTGGCATCCTGCTCTGCTTTATTTCTTTCGAACTCATAACTGCCCTTCCAACATTTACAATCTTCTGTCGTCGTTTTTGAAAGGCCGTACAGTTCATTACAAGACGTTTTTGGGAGAGATACAGGCAATGACAACAAAAGGCAGCCCTCAAGGATCTCCACTGAGTCCTTTGCTGTGGAATGCCTGTCTGTATGATTTACTCAAATTGGAAATGCCAGAAGATGCGTACATACAGGCATACGCTGATGACACCATAATTCTAATAAAGGGTCGTACGAGAAGACAATTGGAAGGCATTGCGGAGGAGGCGTTGAAGAGAGTACATCGATGGTGTCAAGGTGTCAAGTTGGTACTGAATCCCGCAAAATGTGCCTGTCTGCTCGTATCCCGTGGTGAGCGAGGAGCAATACGTAAGCCTACCGTGAGACTGGGCGGGGTCAGTATTAAGCACGTCACCGAACTAAAAATATTAGGTGTCATGTTTGATCGTCACTTGACATTTGTGGCTCATACAAATTATTTGAAAGAACGTATGGAAAAAATGACGGCGGCCTTAACAAAATTTGCCCGAATGCATACTTACGTGAACAGAGATCATTTGCGACAACTTTATCTACACGTTGTACTGCCTGTGGCAACATATGCAGCTCCTGCGTGGTGGTACACACACCAGCACGACAGCTTGAAGGCTCGTGTGCATTCTCTAATGAGATCTCCTTTATTTGCCGTTACAGGAGCATACACCACCACTCGCACTGCTGCCCTCGAGGTGATTGCAAATGTTCTGCCGCTGAGCATTCACCTGGATATTCAAACTCGATTATTCCTTCTGTTCCACCGGCAGCAAACCATTACGTTTCACACATTTACAGTTAACCCGTCTGAAATTGACTTTCCCATTGACTTATCTTCAATTCATCCGGCACGACGAACTAGCATTCCCTTCCAGCGCTTGAGCGTCCAACAGGTACCTCACATCATGTCACGACCGGGACTGCATGCGTATACAGATGGCTCCCACACTTCCACGTCTGCTGGTGCTGCATTTGTCGTTTTTTCAGACCTTGACACCATACAAGCCGTCCAAAGATTCCGCTTGGTTTCCCCCACTAGTTCTTTCAATGCTGAAACAATAGCCCTGCACCAACTAATCCAGTATTTCTTCTGTAACACACCCACTTCCCCGTTGCACATATATACAGACTGCCTCTCCCTTCTAATGGCCCTGAACAACCCTTTCACCATTTCAAGCAGCATCCAAATCCTCAAGGACAACATCAGCTCTCTTGCATCCATCGTACCAGTACATATATACCACGTCCCCAGTCACTCTGGAGTCTGGGGAAATGAACTTGTTGACATAATAGCAACTCACGCCGCAACGCGAGGTGTAGATGTGCACGGCAAAATCACTAAGCACATGGTGCGTTCTGCTTTACTAAAAGCTGGTCGCTTAGTGTGGCAGAACTCCTGGTCGACCAATCACTGCAGTACAGAACTGTATCGATGGACCCCGAGTGTTTTGGATATACCGAGGTGTTTCCCGCCCCCCAGGAAACTGACTACATTGTTAACAGGCCATGGACGTTTCCCGCACTACTTTTACCGCCTGCAATTACAGAACAATTGCCTGTGTTTTTGTGGACACAGTGCCTCATCTGTGGCTCATTACTTACTGGACTGCGTTAAAACAAGACCCTACATCCACAAATTGCAGAGGCTCACAAGGCACTCCCTTGAACCACCACACCTGAGATCTCTACTTAATGACAACGCTGCAATCAAAATCCTTACAGACCTTGTGGACTACGTGGCTAGGTCTGTACCTGAAGTTTGACTGCCTCGCCTGTCTTTTTGGAAGCAAACTTCAACAAGATACGAAGTCATAAGCCGTCACGTGACTTGTGTGGTGATGTGTTGCGCAGTGAATAAGGCAGTGCGGTGATCTGTGGAGACTGTACCATCGGCCTAATACGCGTTAGTAGTAGCTCATACGTCACCTAAGTGCGGTTTGGTGAATGATGAACTTTAGTTTTGGACCACAGTGATGCAGACACGGCAGAGCAGTGAAGTGTATTTAAAGTGAATGACTGTACAATGTGAAAAGCGGTGCAAACTGTAGTGCACGGTAGTCTTTACTTTACCACCGAGTACTGTTTATTTGAACTATGTGGTTTTGTGTCACTTCTAGCCGGTTTATTTCTGGTTGATTTGTTTTAGAGTGATCGTTGTGTCCATGGGTCTGCATGTGGTGAAAAAAGGGTCGTTGATGTACCAACTAATTTTGCATAGTTCTGGAACTCACTGTAATGACATTGCTATAGTGGACTGTTTTGCACGTATTTTTTTTTGTGTGTTCTCATTTTATAACGCTTTCCAACTTTTTTCGCATCTTCACTGTCATATTGTTAGATTTAAAAAAGTAGCTGTGATGCATAGGATTATTTTAGTGTGGATGTAGACAGTAGCGCCTTTGGATGTGGAGTGTGATTTTTTTTTTCTTTTTATCAACATCGAATCGGCTTTTTTCTAAAAGTCTTTTGGCCTAGTGCCTATTTTATTTATTTTGAATTGGTTTAAACCTGCGATAGCTTTGTTGGTGCGGGTTTTGTCCTGAATTTTTTTTTTAGTTTTTTTTTAGTGTGTACATTAGAGGACAGGAAAATGGGTACTCCGGCCGAAGAAAGCTTTTGTAGCAAGGAGCTTCTGATGCAGAAGGGGGCTCTCAACGGAATAGATGCCGCAATTATGGCACATCCGTGCGAAATGACATCTTAGCGGTACCTTTCTCATCCTTGAAACAGGTGAGGTCGGGCAGTGTACCTTCGAACATTTTTATTATACTATTCAGTGGTTAACAGGCGTTTTTCAAATAACTTCGAGAACGCAGTAGAATAACGGGCTCATATCCCTACATACGCGTCGGCAGCTGTCTTGTCTGCCAGCTGTCTTGTCTATCAGCTGTCTGCCGATATACGGGTCGGAAGCTGCCTTGTGGATGTGCTTGGCGAGTGACGCCCTGCTGGGGGGTCGTCTCGGCAAAGGGACGAACACTTCGGTCCTGCTCCGTGGCGTGTACGGCAGACGGCTGCGTTGCGAGGAGCTCAGCTCGGGCAACGCGAGAGGCAGATTTGGTAGCTTGGAACGCGAATGCATGAACATCTTACGCTTCCCGCTGGCGTTTCTCTTCGGGCCGAATCAGTCGCTAACGCGGCCCGATCGAGGCGCCAGCTGTCAGCGGTCGTTAGAGTCATGATGCACTACTTCGCTTCACCGCTCCTGGACGGCAGCACCATCCGCACTGTGCGGGCCGGGGCCAGGCATTTGCTAGAGACGGAGTACATCAGGCCTCTCAAGCTTGGATGTTTTCTGGTTTCCCTATAGGCGGCGTAAAAATCGACGCCCCACATGACAAACCTACAGGGCACTTTTCGACCATCAAGTCCACCAGACGGCGCAAGCGAAAGGTTACTTTTGGTATAGAATACAAAACATTCATTCCGTGACTCAAAGAGCCAACACAGTTCGCTTACAATGTGTTGTTTAAAAATATTATTAACAAGTTCCGCGTCAAACATCTGTTGAGCAAAAATGTACGCAACTTTTTACGAACAGCCGACTGGTGCACCACCTCGTTTCTGAATTCGCAACCACAAAGCCGCCAATTCAAATTGAAACCGCTGCAACGGCCCACCGTTTCTATGTGCGCGGAACACTGTTTTCGTGACTGTTATTGCTGTTATGTGCTTTTGCGTCTATCAGTTGTTGAGAGGACTGGCAAAACACGGGAATTGAGTGCTTGTGGAGTGACAAATGTGGGAAATTCCGCATCGGAAGACAGCTGTCGAGGCCAGAATATTTGATTCTTCCAACAGAAGGTGAGTGTTACGCACTCCGCTAGAAAGACGGTGCAAACGAAACCGTTGTCGCCCTCAATACCTCATTTGTGCCCTTCGTTCGAAATCTTGGCGCAAGTGAACGAGTTGTTATGGCAAAAAAAAAATGTTGTCACGAAAGCGACGTACAATTGCAGCGATCGAAATGAAGTGATGTCCTGGCCTCTGTAAACTTGCGGATGTCAATAAACGATTTGTTCTCACTTGCTGCTCACTGTGGTCTCTGCCAGTCGAGGCCATCTGGTCACCTGGCGGAACATCACTTCACTAGCGCGGCGCAAGTAAACACGCGGCCAGCGTGCCAGCCAGGAACCAGCAGGAGCAGCCACGGCCGGACTCGACGCTCCTTTCGCGTGCGGGAGGAGGAGAGTCGAGTCCGGCCGTGGAGCAGCGAGCCGGCGGCCGCTGTGCGAGGGCAGCCATGTTATTAAGGAGCTCAAGCGGCCTATGCAAAAAGCATCCGCCATGTTTACAAAGCCGTGTTTACAGCGCCATCAAGCGGGCATACTCGGTAGTTCACGACGCCGCCGCTACGCTTTTTCTGGCACTACAGGCAAAGCTAGACCTTTGCTTCTCTAAAATCCTCCCTGTTCTGTGGAGCACATTTCACTGAGCGCCTAGCAGAGCAGGTGGGGAGGCGACTAGCTGCGTGGGAGGTAGATTTTTTAGCAGTGCCACCAGCATCCCGGAAGCTGAAATAAATAACAGGCGCAGTGAAAATTCGGCAGGGGCAAGCGGTTGCGTTCGAGGTCAAAAGTATACCGCAAAGGAAAGTACCGAAGTTAGCACACGGGGCGCACAAAAGCTTAGAATGGGGCATGGGATAGCAATGTAGCCGAGCGAAGAGGTAAGCGACGTCCCCCCCCCCGGTGACTGACGCTTATCCGAAACATAGGAAAAGAATTAACAGAAAGAAATAGCGATGAACAGCTAAGATTAACTACATAAACATGCACTCCGGCAGATCACGGGAGAAATGGCTAGAGGTTTACAGTCAACTAGAAAAAGAAGTAAAAAACTGACGTATATGCCTTTTCAGAAACTTTTATTCAATATTTAGAAGAGCCCCGTGTTATGTACTGATGTACTGATGTACTGATGTAATGTACTGAATGTACTGATGTACTTGTACATGAAATAAACTGAATCTGAATCTGAATCTGAATGTACAAATATATATGGCAAGGCTGTAACAAAACTGTAGGTAATAGGGAAGGGGGAGGGGTCAGCATGCTTATTCAACAGGGAGCCAACTGGCACAGAGTAAACGAAAACTGCGAAGAACATATGTTGGCCAAGGGCTTCACAGCGGAAAGAGAAACGCTGTTGGGAGTCGCCAATCTGTTGTCAGGGGATGATAGTGAGGTTAGAGAAAAGGATGCAAAACTAGTAAGCTGCATTAAGCGGGACCTCGATCAGTTAAGACAACTGGGAGAAGTAATTCTAGTGGGAGACATGAATGCCTTGATTGAGGGCCTGGACGGATACACAGACCGCAATGGCAAACTCATACTATATAGATATGCGTGAAGAACATAACCTTATTGTAGTAAACAGAGAGAATAAATGTGAGGGCCAAATTACTTGGGAACGAGGGGGAAAGCAGTCCAGTACAGACTACAGCCTCCTATCAGGAGTGTATGAAGGGTTGACGGTAATGGAAATATATGAAGTAGGAGCCCAAAGCTGCGAAAGTGATCAATAACAGATAACTTTGACTTTTGGAAAAATAGAAGGTCAAAACAGGAAAACGGCGGTTCACGACTTGAAATTAAGCGGACAGCAAAAAGCTAGTATTGCCAACAGCCTGGAGACGGAAATCGACAGGCAGCCTCCGAAACATTGGGAATACAGCGAACTGATTGGTTTCATCAAGGAAAGATAAGGAACACAAAATACCGCAACTAATGGATAGAAAAAAGAAAGCCTGGAAGCTGGTGGAACCAGGGAATCAAGGAAGCTATAACATAAAGACAGCAAGCACCGAGAGAGCACAGGGAGGCCAAGCGAGTGGGAATGCAAGCAGAGGAAATAACTTTGAAGGGGAATTGGTACCACCTAAGCAAGCTGGAAGTACAAAAATTTGTACAGTAAAAACGTAAATGAATAAGTCAGCGATAGGTCTCAAATATGCGGGCAAAGACGCGTCGATAAAGTTTTGGAATCATGTAAAGGAACTACGGAAAAAGTCCGATGAAGTACAACATCTCGGCATAAACGGTGAAGGTCAGGTACTAAAAGGGGAAGAGGCGGTATTTCACATACGCTCAATGAATGATACAAGAGAAGTTCAGAAGAACGAAAAGAGGACTACAGCATTTACAGAGTGGGGCAACTGAGGTGCGTGCAGATAGAGAGCTAAAGTTGGAGAATCTAAACTGAAAAAAAGCCCAAGAAGATGTTCCGCTAATACAGCAACAGGGAGGGATGAAATTCCTATACGAATTCGAATAATGGCCTGCCTGTGCGGAGCAATGTGATAGAGGTCGCACTCGCAACGCGAGGGACCTTGGTCCAATCCCGGCCAGCCCGAGAAGCGATTTTCCTTTCGCAGCCTCTGGTCGCTCTGAGAACTACGTCCTCGGTCATGTGAACCGGTAAGTAATCAATTAGGACAGCGTTAATCGAACTGAATCTCGCTGTCCGTCGACAGATGTCGCGAATCGAAGGGTAAGTTCCAGCCAAAAAGGGCGCTCCTGTAAGTGGCCTCTGGCCTCTCCCACTCCTTCGCAGATGGTGCCACCTGACATTGATGGTGATGATTGACATCAGGGCCATGCCCCCGTTTCACATTTCTCATGCACGTCCCGGCAAACACCGCGGGGGTGTTGATGATGATGACTGCTCTGACGTAGCAGGTTACGAAATTCTCCTCCGTGGATCCCTTTACACGGCTCATACAGCTTGGAGCATTTGATCTTCATTGGTAAAGATAGGTTCTTCATCCAAAATTTCCAATTTCACGGCGGAACCATGAGACCTCTGATTTATGAAACCCCTGGTAACGTTCAAAAAATTTGTTAGGTCGGATGGCAGGAGTTTCACCAGGGAAGCAGGTGCCGGGAAAGTTAAAGAGCAGGGCGGAAAAGGGTATACCGCTGCCGCAAGTGCAATACGAGCCACGTTCAGAGAGAGAGAGAGTACGCGGGCGAACAGATGCATCTTGTCAGTGGCGAGCGGGCGGAAGGAGCTTAGCAAGGTTCTGTCCAGGGAACTGGTCATGTAATGAGAAGCGCGGCCGCAAGGTTGAACCGTGAATGCGACAAATATAGATCTCAAGTATGTAATAAATTTAACTAACAGAGGGAAAATAAGCTAAAAAAATAGCGATGAATTGCGCAGAATATCACGGAAAATTTTTTTATTACAGCGAAGATTTCTCTCAGAATATGAAGGTGAAAGACTGGTTATCATCGGTGATAGGAGGTTTATTCGGCACGGCGGTGGCTCTGTGGCTAAGGCGTTCTGCTGCTGAGGGCGAGGCCGCGGGTTCGATTCCCGGCCACGGCGGCTGCTTTTCTGATGAAGGCGAAAAGTGAAAACGCCCGTGTGTACGAGATTTCAGCGCACGTTAAAGAAAGCCAGGTGTTCAAAATTAATTCGAAGCCCACCACTACGGCGCGCCTTATCGCATTAAATCCTACAATCAATCAATCCTACAATCAATCAGTCAGTCAATCAATCAATCAATCTTCACTTTATTTCCTTAAAGACCCCACAGGGGGGTGTTACATAAGGGGTGGGTTGTTCAACATAGATACAAAAGCCACAGGTTAACATTGCAGATCCATAGAGACACTTTGAATAAAACGTGATGGACAGGTGATTGAAACTACATCGTGGGGAAGGTCATTCCATTCTTTGGCGGCGCGGCAGAGAAATGATGCAGAAAATGTTGAGGTGCCAGATCGGGGTCAGAAGAGTTGAAGTGGATGGCCAGTCCGGGGGGAAATGCGTACGGTGGGAGCGATGTAAGGTGGTTGGCGGAGTGAGCTGTGGTACAACTGGTGGTATAGTGACAAAGTAGCAATTCTGCGTCGAAGGGAAAGACTTGACAGACCGGATTCATTTTTAAGGGTTGAAACACTGACATCGTATGAGTAAGAAGAATGAATGAAGTGAGCGGCGCGATTTTGCACTGCTTCGATGGCGTTGATCAAATAAACTTGGTGAGGGCTCCAGATGGGTGATGCGTATTCTAGTTTGGACCGGATTAGCGACTGGTAGGCTACAAGACGCACGTGATACGGTGAGTGACGTAGGTGACGTTTTAGAAATCCTAATGATCGGTTGGCTGATGAAATCATGTTAGTGATATGCGTTCGCCAGGAAAGATAAGGGGTTAATGTTACACCAAGATACTTGTAGGATACGGTTGTTTCGACTAGTATGTTAGCAATTTCATAGGAAAATCGGAGTGGAGTTTTGCGGCGGTGGAAGGAAACTAATTTGCATTTGTTAGGATTAAGGGTCATAAGCCAACGGTCACACCAGTTTAATACTTCATTAAGGTCATTCTGTTGTGCTGCTTGATCAAATGTGTTGTTTATTTTGCGGTAGATAACACAATCATCTGCAAACATACGAAGGTTGCAGGATAAATTGTTAGGCAAGTCGTTAATGTAGATTAGGAACAAAAGCGGGCCAAGGACAGATCCCTGTGGCACTCCAGACTTAACGGGAAGAGAGTTAGATTTGACGTTGTTAACGAAAACAAACTGAGAGCGGTTAGTCGGAAATTGAGTAATTTAATTAAGAAGCTGAGCTCGTAGATTTAATTGAAAAAGTTTCTTTAGTAGGCGCTGGTGTGGAACTTTATCGAAAGCTTTAGTGAAATCAAGAAAAATAGCATCAGTTTGGAGGTTACCGTCAAGGTTAGCATGCAGGTCGTGAAGGAAAAGGGCTAGTTGGGTTTCGCATGAGCGGCCTTTTAGAAATCCGTGTTGAGGGGAACGAAAGAAATTGTTAGAATCAAGAAAATGCATGATATGAGTGTATATGACATGTTCCATGAGTTTGCAACACACACTGGTTAATGATATGGGGCGATAATGTAACGGGAAGTCTCTTTTACCTGTCTTGTGAACCGGAATGACCTTCCCACACTTCCAGTCGAAAGGCAGGATACCTGAAGAAAGTGACTGGCAGAACAGCAAAAGTAAAAACTCGGCTGATATAGGCTTAGTGTTTTTTAACAGCTTGGATTTAATTTCATCGGTACCCGCCGAGGATGACAGTTTCATTTTTTCTATTAAAGACAGGATACCATTGAAACCTATGTTAAAGGGTGGCATTTCAGGCAGATTAACAGGTACTAATTCTGTTTCAACGGGGTTAGATTCATTCGTAAACACAGACGAAAAGGCGGCATTGAATATTTTGGCACATTCTGAACAACTTGATTCTTGACCAGAATCATTCTTGACCACAATCAATCAGGTTTATTCAGCCCATTCCTGAAGCACAACATGGGAATAGCGGGAAATGAAGATTCTTGAAATATCGCTAATGCGCGATCGGAGGCGCGATCGGAGGTGCCCTCGGAAGCCATGGACGTTTGCACGGAAGCAAAGGCGAAACTGGTTTGAACAACTCACAAGACAAACCACAACAACTACATACCGACCCATATGTTTCCTGCCAACAGTACTTAAGTTTTTCCTAAAGAAAAAAAACGTTGACACATACGCAAGTGCGTATACATGAACTTTCATCTCTTGGACATCGTCCGATCCCATAACTAGAAGAGTTCACGTCTTTCGCCTCACGGCTGTATGCGGCCACCGCGTCCTATTTTTTGTTCCTCATTGCGTAATAAATTAAATACGGATTTGTCATCCCCATCATAGGCAGAACATATTTATATGAGCCCTTCTCTAGGCAAAGCAAACACAAACAGAAGTTCGAAAACTCTCCTCGCTACCGTGTAGACTTGTGTCCCCCTCTTCCCCCCCTCCCCGCAAAAAAAAAGAAAAAAAAACCGACGGTGGTGCGCGGTGTATTAGCAGAGTCCGACTCTCGTTCGGTGCGGCTGTTTGAATACTCCCGCGTCGACCTCACGCCTATGCGCTGCCATGCCGCGCGCAGCCGCTCTAGCCAGTGGGGCGGAGTGGTGAGTCAGTGAGTGAACAACTTTTACTGAGCTTCAAATAAAGAATGGTGTGCGCAGGCACCAGATGGGGTAGTTCCCTATTCGCGAGACCCATATGTGTCCAGTAATTCTTCTCCTATAGCCACCAGCTGTTGCTCAATGGCGAGGTCAGAGCTGGACAGTAAAGTCTCTCATCGCTCGAGCGGGTTAGAATTGGGGGAAGGGGGGAAGGGTGTAGGGGGGTGTCTTGAGTTTTTCGCACTCCCCAATAATGTGGGCGAGAGTGCCGTCTCCCCGGCAGAACGGACATGTGTTGTCGTGTTCTGCAGGGTACATTTTGTGCAGAAGCGCCGGGTGTGCGAGCGACCCTGCCTGTAAGCGGCGCAATATCGTCTGCTGCCGTCTGCTTAGTTGCTTGTGTGGCTTCGGAAGCCTCGTTCTATTTTCTTTGTATAGGCGGACGATCTCCTTAGAACTCGTGACGGGTGCGGTTGCTCTTCCTCGGCCCGGATGGCTAGTTCTCGGGCATAGTGGTCGGCGGTGACGTTGCCTTCCACGAGCGAGTGAGCCGGGATCCACACGAGCTCGGTGACTCGTCCCGGTGTTGTGGGATGTTTCTCGAGTATAGTTGCTGCCGCAGAGGAGACGATCCCCTTCCGGTAGCTTGCGTACGCTTTCTTGGAGTCGGTAACCACCGTGCTGACCTCCGGCATGGCTAGGGCCAGTGCTATGGCTACCTCTTCTGCCACGGTCGGGTCCGTAGTCTTCACCGACGCGCAGGTCTTCAGCTCGTCGATGTCCGTTACGGCCACCACGGCCTTTGTTCCGTGTTTTGGGAGTGAGGCGTCCACGTACCGGACTTGGGGGTCCTCCTCCAGCTTCCGGGCCAGGGCTTTGGCCCGCGCCGTCCGCCTGCCTTCGTGCCGTTCCACTGTCGTGTTGCGCGGTAACGGTTTGGTTGTGATGCGAGCGCGCGGACGGGGGCCACCGCTGTTGCGGTGACGCCACTGTTGTTCCGGTGACGCACTCTGGGACGCCGTATTGTTGCGGCAGATGAGTTACTGGCGATTATGTCAATACCGATGCCGACGCGGTCACTGCGGAGCATGGAGTTATGCACCCCGCCAAAAGATGATCCCTCAACCACAAGCACTCTAGTCTCCCCTCGAATTTATACCCCACCCGAAAGCCCCCCCCCCCCCCCCCCCCCTCCGAGGATTTAAACCCCCCTCCGCCCCCAAAAATACTAATTATGGAAAAACTCCGGCCACGGAGGAGTCGTCCGACCACGCTATTGCTGCAGATATCACCGGACAAATCGACGCAGGTGAGGACGAAGACGACGTGGTCTCCCATGCACACACGTTCGACGTGAGAAGTGTCGTAGTCACGTAGTTCCTTCGGCGCCCATGGCGACGGCGAAAACGGCATCAGCGCAGGGACCACTGCTGAAAAGAAAGTATTTCGCTTGCGATGTCGGAAACAAAGGAACATCATGGACATTTTTTCCAGATATGTCTAGCGGTCAATAAAATAGGCAGTGTGCGCATTGAGCAATTAAGCAAAATATTTGTCTTCTATTCAATTTACGTCGCATGCGTGGTCACGTAGCAGTACAGTGGGCCACGAGGCGCTTTCTTTCTTTCCATGCTTATAGTTGTGCACCCAAGTGAGCGTAGATTGCGTAAATTATTATAATTGATATGACGAAACAATGGATATAATAACGGCTCCAATTAAACTTCGTTATAGCGAGGTATGAGTGTATACAAATTATTTTGTTGGTCTAGGTGATTCCTATATTTTTTTGCATAATGAAGCGTATATTGGTCACGTTTAACTGGTTTCTAAAATTGCAATTTTACAAAATTTTATTTGAAAGTGGTTCAGTGATGTCGCAATTATCACACTATGAAATTGTCTAGCGCCAGAACCGGCACCTAACGAAGTATGATCAAGAAAAAGTTATATGAGATATCCAAGTTCTTTAAGCGTTTAACTGAAATGGTTATGATTAATTCATGCGCGGCTGTCAAGGCTCTCACAATAAGCCTGGACATTCTTCCAAAGGGCTGAAGTGCGGTGGCAGTTAGTATTCTACTTTAGCGCATAAGTTGTGTTTCTTAGAATCTTCTGAAACTTATGTTACGAAGAAAACTTAAACCACATCCTTCTTTCAAATTTGTGCATTGTAGTTGCTGCTTCTGGCAGAGGAGCATTAGACATTCCAACTTGCCGATCCTGATTGACATTTTTTTCTCATCCCTAGAGCCTACAAACGACGATACAAACACTAGTCGGCGCCAGATATACAACGCCTAATACGTTAAGTGCAACGCTGTCACAGCTAGAGCTTTGATTCTGCTGTGAACTTTCGACACCAACAAGTAGTGCGGGGGTTGCTGTCTGAGAGGGACAACAAATGTTTCGCCCGCAACATTCAAGCAGAAACATTTGTCACTATCTTGATAAAAAAAAACTCTTGTATTGCTGGTGAAACAAACTGAATATGTGTTTGTATTTGACATTTGCCGTTTTTCGTACCTGGTTTTCGCCCTCTGCTTTATTTCCTATTCAGGTCAGTTTGGGAAGCTGGCGTCCAGCTCTGTAACAACGACCACCTCTACTGTGCACATATTTTTTTCGACGGTTCCTACATCGAAGTTGTGAAGAAATGGCGAGCAATTAATTGCAAATGTGTAGAACAACTCCAGGATGTATGCACGTTCTGCAGAAATATGCCCTTGAAATGCTGAGTTTTATGAGCGGGGAGACCGTTGCAAAATTGGAGGCGGAACTTCTGCGTGGGCCTTAGGTGTTTACAAAAACATGGCCTCGCGACGTGAAGATTTCAAGCTCACGAACCGTCAAACATGGCATCTTCAGAGGGCATGACATCCGTCTGAAATTGCGAAGCATGTACACCAACAGGGAAATCCCACCACTGGACAATGTCCAAAGACTGACAACACAGATGACCACTTGCCGATCTTCCTGAAAACGACCTTGTGAAGGTGAAGGAAGGACATCTGCCTTACGTTTGACGAGAGAAAACATAATCTTGCGTTGATCGAGAGCAGTGACGTCATTGCCTGGCACGGAAGGTAACTGCGGGCGATCAAGAAATTCTGAAGACAGGGCAGGTGCCCTATCGAAAATCCAGTTTTCAATCAAATGCATTTATATCGGACCTGGTTGACGGCAGTACAGGTAAACGGGTTTAAACCAGACCCGCTTTAGGATTATACAGGAATATAAAGGTTGGCTTTAATATCATGCAAGTCTAAACGGGCTTGGTTTGGACCTGTATACACGTTGAAACATGCATACAGGCAGTGGAAGTAATTTGCGAATATATCTACCTCGGCGAAGTTGTGACTCCGGATCCCAACCATGAGGCAGAGATAATTAGAAGGATAAGAATGGGGTTGAGTGCATTCGGCAGGCATTTTCAGATAATGAATGGCAGCCTACCATTGTCTCTGAAGAAGAAAGTGTATGACAGCTGCATCTTACCGGTACTCACCTACAGGGCCGCAACTTGCTTGGAGAATTACTAAGAGGGTTCAACAACAATTGAGGACGACTCAGCCAGCAATGGAACGGAAGGTGATAGGTGTAACATTAAGTGACAAGAAGAGAGCAGAGTGGGTCAGGGAACAAACGTGTGTTAAGGGCATATTACTAGAAATTAAGAAGAAGAAATGGACGTGGACAGGGCATGTAATGCGAATTCAAGATAACCGTTGGTCATTATGGGTAACAGAGTGGATCCCTAGAGAAGGCAAGCGTAGCAGGGGGCGGCAGAAAGTTAGATGGGCTGATGAGATTTAAGAAGTTTGCGGGGGCAAATTGGTCGCAGTTCGCACAGGACAGGGTAATTTGAGAATAATGGGAGAGGCCTTTGCCCTGCAGTGGGCGTAGATAGGCTGGTGATGATGTTGACAGGTGCAAACCAGACATATTGAACCACGAACGGGTCTTGTTCGGCAAACGGTACTGCAAACGGGTCCGGTGCGGCGGCCATACCGGTGTCATAGCAGGCCCTTTTGAACTCATACAGTATCGCTATTGGGCGCTTCAGCGCTATGACGGACTGTGGGGATCAGTTGCGCGTTTTACGGATTCCAGCATATATCACACCCAGTTCACATATAAAACTAACGAACGGTCGCTTGCGGCCTCACCAAGGTGTGTCAATTCATGAAATATAACATATATGAATACAACGATGCATCAAACGTTGAGGAATCAGTAAAAATGTGAAATGCGGTCGCACATTCGAGTCCGCATGATTAGGTGGTGCCTCGGACAAACCTTGGAGAAACTTTGTGAGAATGAGTGTTAGAGATGTAAAGGAAAAGCAGTTTCATATTATAGAAGGTCCTGTTAGATAACAAAGAATTCTCGAGACACTTTTGCCCTTTCATTCGCGTATAACTGTAAATGAAAACTTAATCCGAGTTACAGCCAGTGTGAAATCTGCTGAAACATCGGGGCTTTGGTTTCCTTGTGTCGGCTCCAATGTCAACAGGCGCTCGACCAGGAATGGCAGCGCCGTCCCTGGGCAAATTGTACGGTTCCCGCAGATGAATCGGCTGGTAAACGCCAGCGGCGAAAGGCTCCCTCTCCCTCCCATAGCGGAAGAGGGCCGAATCCGATCCGGCGAGACCACTGCGCTCTTTACTGGCGCAGGCGGTTCCAAGACCCACCGATAGAGGCCGTCGGTGGGGCCGGCAACCTCCCCCTACTCCGGCTTTTCGCACGACCTTTAGCAGACGGAGGAAAATCCTCGACCAACAACAGCGCCGCTGTTAAATTGTAGCTTCGTTGAGCTCCTACGCCATGATGAGTATTAAGTCCAAGAATTGCAAGTCTCAGTCACAAAATTTTTATTCTGAGGCGAGCAGGCACTTTTGTTTGGCCATCGATATCGCATCCTACCCACAGTCCAACATTAAAGCTGGAATTTCAAAAACTGGCTCGAGAGTAACGTACTCCAAGGGTTGCCTAAATGGCCGTAGCCTCAGCCGCAATTCTGAGGTTAGGAGTTCGAGGCGAAATTTTCCGGTACGCTAAGCCCTATTCTAAGATGGGCAAGTTGAGGCCTGTAACTGAAGAGAAGGTCATGGTTGAGTGGGTGGGTTGACACCTAATTTACAAATACAAAGTGCATTTCAGAACAAAAAGTGGAACTCTGCGCTGCCGCAGACGACGGGACTCTTCTGTCCCAATTCTATGGGTGCAAGAGAACTTCGACGTACTCACGGTAACTAAGCATGCTTGTCTCGCTGGCATTGACCAGTTTTCTTTAGCCATCAAAAGGCCGGGAACCACTCAGAGGTGGTGCCCGACCTATATGCCCAAGGTAGAGGCACCAACGAAATTTACTCCTGTATTTTCATCAACACGAGAAATGCAGGAAGGTTGACCAGGTGCGAAGTGGGCGAGGGCTATGAAAACTTGTCGCTTCGACCTCCGAAACTGTTGGGATTCGGAGATCCAGAAAAACGTAGTGCATGTGAGCGGAGTTGGCGTGCATGAGCGGACGACCCACCATATATGCCACAGGGAAAGCTACATGCAAATATGTAAACGGGAGGCAGATTCCGATATCAAATTAAGGCACCTAAAATTGGGTCGGGCATAGGCCCACCTAGAGGCGTGATTCTGGATAAGGATTTTGAAGTCTGCCGGCCCAAACGCTCGTGGCCGCAGTTGCACTCAAGCCCCAGAAAAAAAAATTGGTCGCGTATCTGCTCCTTTCGTTGCAAATGTAGTCGAAAGACGATAGTCTTTGTAGATATTTGCCAAGGAAATGCCCCCCTTTGCTTTCCCGCTCACCTTTCATGCTGTTCCTGTACCGTCGCGCTCATTCCAAGGTAAACACACTTAAGGTTTCCGCAAGGCGATTTGAATTTACCGCGTTCCACTGTTACAGGCCGGGTTTCTCGATGCCAGCGCTGCAGTACGGCGGGAACGCGCGTGAATGGAGGCGGCCGACTACAAGGTTTATAGAACCGCGTGGTCGTTCTCCATGATTGTTCCAAGCATAACGTGGAACCTATCTAGTGGAACCTTTCGTTGCTGTTGCCGCGTGATTTTTCATATGCCGCCAGGAGGCGGCGGTTTTCTGCAGTAGATGTAGAATATCATTTGCTATCGACAAACTAAGCATCCATGAATTTTTTAATAAAGGAACGCCGTAAATATCCCTTGTGTACTAATTGCCTTGTTCAACAAAATTGACAATTATGAGCATATAAACCTGGCTTAGACGTTTACATGTCGCTGTGAGTGTATAAGATTATTGCGCAATATAAATTTTACTTTGGCCGGGTGGCTGAATCGAGTCACAGACAGACAGACGTACAGACAGACCAAAATTTCTGGGTTTAAGTAGCCCAAGAAAGACTATCGTCTTTAAAAACAGCTGCGTCATTCATGCCGTTTGTGCGCCTTCCTCGTTTTTGTGCATTGTACTTCTGTATTAATTTTTAAACGTGTAAGACTAGCTCGCGCGTCATTTTTTGCTTTTGTGGTATAAACCTTGTCACAAGCACAGCAGATTGAACGTCCAAAATCACAGCCTTCGACGAGACGACACCACCCTGGCCCTCATGGTGCAGACGATGCACCCCGACCCTCGGGTTGCGAGTGGCCTGGCGTCGCGGCGGCTGCCTGCCCGCGTCAGCAGGGACGCCCGCTGCCTGCTGCTCCGCATGCGGCTCGACTGCTGCAATGTGGAGGGACGCCTGCACTGACACGGGCGCAAGAACTCTCCTACATGTTCGGACTGTTCAAAACCTGGGGCGCTAGAGGCCCTACTCTGCATCTTCCCCAACTCCGCGGCGCCGAGAGCAGAGCTCCACCGAGCGCTCCAGCGCCGAGCCTTCCCAGCGCCGGCATGGAGGACCTTCTGCGCCTGAAGTCGCCTGCGGCAACCCAAGGGGAAGTCTTCGCCCATCTGCTCCACCACCGGCAGACGACCGGCCTCACGCAGCGGCTGTATACCGGTCTGCAGTCTCGGACTGATGTTCCCGGATCTATCGTTAAGTAGCGCTTTAACGGGACGACAGCAGAGAAGACACAAACGACGGCGCTAACTCGCAACTGATTTTATTACGCATAAACGGAAATATATACTTAGAATGAACACGTGCCCAGGTCAACCCCTCGAAAGTGCGGTTTGATAAACACAAGATTACAACGGTTACAGGATTCGATAAACACTGATTACAATGTTCACATTCAACAAATAACCTACAAAACAGCTAAATTAATGGATTTGATAAGAAAATGAATTCATTTCCGTGCAATGCTACCGACGCGTGGCTGACATAATTTTCATCGTGTTTTCTTATATATAAAGCTTTAACTATCTCTCGTGTCAATTGGTGGTGCTGCTGCCACAACACGCTGGTGTTCTCAAATAGTGGACAGCACCTGGGAACGTGCTTATTCTAAGTATATATTTGTGTTTGTGGGTAGAAAAATAAGTTGCAAGCTAGTGCCGTCGTGTATCTGCTCTGCTGCCGTCCCGTTTAAAGCGCTACTTAACAATGTATCAACACCAACTAGCGCAACTGTCGATTTCACTATTATTCTTCATCCTCTCCTTATACCTTTCTCTCTCTCTCATTCATCTTATCACTCCCCCTCTACTTCCCTTCCCTGCACTGGGTTGTATGAAGGTGAGCTCTCTGCCGAGCTCAACAATATCCTAAGCGCACTTCCTTTCCCTTTCCTTTCTCGCAAACCACAACAAACAACCAACCACCCCGCGAAATTGAAGCAGCTGCGCCAAAGGAAGGTCGGCCGCCGGCGCACGTGCAATACAAGCCGCCTTGAGTGGTGAAGGTACCCACGCGGTCAAAGATGGTGCTCCTGGAAATGCCTAGCGAGCGGAAGGAGCTGCCGAGACTGCTGTCCAGTGGGCTAGTCAGGTAGTCATGGGCGCGGCCATAGTGTTTGTTATCCGATGAGCAGTGGTGTGCTGGCAAAGAGCAGATCTACACAAGGTCTAACTAGACTTTCGCACGTTCTTAGGAAATTGCACGCATCCCCCGTACTTTCTGTCTAACGTTTTTTTTTTTCCGATCTTAAGGAGGATGGTTGTGGCTGCTCACTTCTTACTCCCTCCGACACGATAAGCCGTCCACTCTTTAGCCCCCCTTTTGTTCTATGTGGCAACCGATCTCACGGCGCAAAGAATATCTGTAGAGCTCCATTGTATTTTTTTCTGTGCACCCAAACGCCCCTAATGCTGCCTGCGCACGAGCCGCGTATGTTGCACGGGAGCACTCAATAACGGTTTTTACCCAGCCGGCAAACCGTTAACCCTCAATGACTAGCCAGACTAGCCAGAGGCAGTGCTAATGAAGCAGAAAAACCAAAACCAAGCAATAGTAATTAATATTCAACGGTGATTCTGGATAGGGAGTGAACGGTGGCGTTTTGATCGGTTAAGCGAAAAAACAAGTTTGAACTTATGTAAGATGCTCGGCGGGTGCGCAATTAGCAGTTGGGCACCAAGTCCTCTGCCGTCCGCCGCCTAGGGCCTTAGTCTGGTTCGTAGATTTTAAGGACTTGCTTGCTCACAGCTTTACCCGCAACGCTGAATTCAATACTCACCCGTTATGTCCATTCCATACATTTCAGGTATACACGCACCCGTGTAGAGGATCACGTAGGCGCGCTAATGTGGTTCATAACTGATAAGAACAAGAAAAATTGATTACTTACCGTAAGGTATCTCGGAAAACTGCGATAGGAAGGATGCCTCAAAAGTATTTACTTAGGCGATGAACCACCATAGACGGCTCAGTCAGCGCGCCGTCTTAGTGCGTACACCAACAAGCGAACTTTCCTTGACCTAAAAGGGGCATTCCTGGCATTAGTGTATTCACGTCGCCATCTTCTGTAATTAACTTGGTTTGTTATTCCTGGCATTGGTTTGTTATCTTTTGTAATCAACCGTAGTAGTCAGTTTAACCGTTGGCGCAAAATTTTCGTCATTCGGATGTGGCGCTTGAACTGCAGACCATATGAGATCTTGTAGGCTGCTTTGTGCACCTCACAATCCACGAAGGATGTGCGCGTGTGTGCGCGTGCCTGCGCGCGTGCGTGTGCGTGTGCGCATGCGCGTGCACTCGTGCGCGCGTGCGTGTGTGCGTGCGTGTGTGCGTGTGCGCGTGTGTGCGCGTGTGTGTGCGCGTGTGCGTGTGTGTGGGTGCGCTGAAGAAATACACAGGCAAAACATTTCTTTTATGTAAATCGAAATTTGCTTCACTTCGGAATTGTTCATCCGCGCTTTCTTCTCACCATCTCATATTGGAATTTGATAGGCAATAGCCGTGGTATCGATGGAAAACATGTTAAAGCAAAACCATTTTAATCGTTTCGCGCGGAGGTTAGAGCGCCCAAAACGCTGGTTACAAAATATTTTACGCTGGTTACAAACGGGATTTTACCCCCCCCCCCCCTCCAAAAGATAGGTGAATTGAAATGTAGGTTTATATTGGGAGCTGCGTACACTAAAGCTATACTAGAGGAGCTTTACGCAGGACTAGAGAATAGATTACACCCAAGCACAGCGCAGTTTTTTTGTGCAAGGTTTCAAGCATGAACGAATTTTAACTACTGCGGCTTTTCGCAGTGTTTTTGTGAACTCTAGCATCAACCCTCGTAAAAGTTTAAAAATACGTACCTTGTAACAATCCTTTGCATCTTTTACGCTTCAAACAGTTACCTTGCAACCACCACAAATTTGCCGGAATTACATGGTCTTCTGCATATGCTAGTTTTGATTATTTCGCATTTGTTTCTAAATTATCTGTAATTCATGCTTTTACTCCAATATTTCTCGTGCCATTTTGAGACCACTAACGAAATGGGCACATAGTAAGTTATAAATGTTGGGATCGGAGCGTCACGGTATTCGACTGCCCCACACGTCAGATAGCGTCATTGAAGTGGCCCAAATTAATCAGGAGCTTTCCACTACCGTGCGGGTCATAGCCCATGTGCAGCTTCGGCTAGTGAAGCTGCAAAATTCAGAACACTCAAATAGATGGCTTCATTTTTTTAGAAATGTGACTACAGTTGCGACAACGGTGTTACCGGAGCATCACACGGAATCTCAACAAACTGAAAATGAAGCGACCAGGAACACATCTCTTTATCAAAATTTGTTTACCGAAAAAACTGCAAACTTGCCACGTTCGATGCGCGTGTAGATGCTTATTAAGTGTCATTTATTATTCCTCGCCTGAGGCTCCGTCTGAAGGTAGCAAATTCAATAGCGTGCTCACTAGACGCCACGCGATTTGGCAGTGGCAGTTGTGACTGTTTGTAACATATTGAAAGACCATAACGGGCTATACAATATGGAGAATTTATTTCGGGGCCCTAAGTCTGGATCCAGCCCTGCTACTGGCGTCACATAAAAATATGAAGCCTTTGACACCATGTCTATGTGATATGAGAGAGTAAGATACCTTTTCATCACGCTCATCATGGACGAGATATAGTTTTTAGATTAGTCGTTGGAACGCAATCACGTGCCACCTCTAGCATGGCCTTTCGCATGCTCTCCCTGATATCATTAAAATATTATACTCGCTCTCTTTTTATAATTGAATAACGTTCCGGAACATCCGTTTTTGAGCTACTGCGTCTGGCCACGGCAGATCGTGTACGCGCCTCTGAAGGCGGGTGCCACAGCGGGGGTGCTATGATCCAGGAACACGGATAATTAATTAATGCAACAGCATTATAGGCTTCATGAGTAAAAAAAATCCGGCGTTGTTGAACGCCGCCCGCAGTGGATGGCACAAAAAGGCCCGCATAGCGAAACACATAGGAAGCGCACGTGACGGTACGTGGGAACAGATCCTCCCCAGCCACGGGGAACGCTGATAACGGCTAAGTACTGGCATCAAGATGACTGCGTTCATATCATCTAAATAAATAAACTGAATACAATTTTTTCTGGTCACGTAAGTGTAGTTAAGTTATTTGAATACGAAAGCATTGTGGCTTTCGATCGAGATACTTGCCAATGACTTTCCCACTGCTAATTCACGTGGACGTGTCATGCTGGTGTTATAAAGCTAGCATAAAGAGGTTTGCAGCTTCTAAGTACGGATTTCTGAATGGTCTGCCGCTTGACAACCAATCAAGACGCAGAAAAAAAGGAATGCGAGAGATTTAGAGACGTTGTAGCAGTAAAGAAGTCTGACAACTATCGCCGGAGGAAGCTACATTGCTTCCCCGTTGAAACCAGCCAACTAATTAAATTCTCTTAGGTGTCGTTAAAGTACAGGAATTGCTTCTGTATGAGTCGTATGCGTAATTGGGGGCTTCCACGATACAACATTTTTGGGTTGATATTGGAACCATACCGATACCGCCACACCACCACTCCATACCGCCACACCACCGGCCTTCTTCGTGTCAGAGCGTGAAAACATTCGCAGTGAGGCTCCCGACTCCGAGGTAACCAACCGCAAATGTCACCCTCCAAGACCTCACGCCGCAATGAACGAACTTTGCAAAGTGTAGTCACATATTTTTATCTTTTATGAAAACTCTTGTGAACGTTTATTTCAAACCCTCTGACTTGACTCTTTTTTATTGTACATGGGCAATAAGAAATCACGAATTTACAGATAATTTATTCGCTTAAAGTTCTGTTTTTAGCTTTGACTTCGTCGTCTCCCGCGGTGCAGAGGTGTCTTCCTTCGAGGTGTCCTTGGTGAACAACTCTGCCAACGACAAGAGAGAATCAAGGTCCGGTCCGTGGCTGTCATCCCCAGGCTTTCCACTATTAAGGAACATTTTTAGACCCTGAGAAACCAGCGTTTTGAGAAGCTCACCGCCCTCATTCTGCCCTTCCAGAAGCGGCATTAGCATGGATAACAAGTTCAGCTGCGAGCTGTCAGACTTCGTTCCAAGCAGGGACGGCAGCATTTGAAGCAGCAGTGGCGTAAGCTTCGAGAAGTCTATAGAGTCTGCACCAGAACCTCCTGCGGAGTCTTTTCCTTGCAACGCACTCAGTCCATCGATAATACCTTTCAGGCCATCCATTGGGTCGGCAGCCCCACCTTTCTTCGATGGGGAACCCGCTTTAGCGAGGTTCGACATGATCGAGCCCAGAAGAGCGGCCGACAGGTCCGGCTGCGTACCGCCGGAACTTTCTTTCGACTGGGAAGCTGTGTGGGAGTCGCTTGTTGACTTCGGCTTTGCGGTGCCCGCGTTGCCCTTGAATGCAGAGAGAAGGGCGGCTTCTATCGGGGAGCCCCCAGAGGACTTGGATGGATTGTAGTTTTGGTACATTTCGAATAGTTTTCCCATAAGGGCAATCCAGTCGATCTGGCCGTCTTTGGTGCAGTGATCTGCGAAGAACAGAAATAACGCAGGAATTGCGGGTGTTAGTTTTCGTTTGCAGCACTGACTGCTTTCCCTAGCGTATTGATTTGAAATTCGCCGAAGTGATGCTCAAGCAAATTCCACGATGGCTTTCTGGACTATTGAATTAATGTATAGTAGATGTAGTAGATACGCACAGAGTAGATACTGCGGCATTATGAGCCGATAAAGATTGACAATGTTGTACATGTGCTACACTTTCCGTAGTAGTGACAACAGTTATATAGACTTGCTTTGGGAAAATATAGTAGTTTGGTGAAGGGGCAGTAGGAATAAATTTGAAGCTAATTGGAAGAACTTCAACCGATGGGGACAGCAGTGCCGTTGCGTGACGCTTTTCGGCGGCCGCGTCAAAGAGAGCATTGTAGGTTCCTTCACATAGTAGTTCCGCCATGTGCCATGAAGCCCTAATTTGCTTCTGGTTTGCTCGCGTTGCTCTGCAGTGACCGTTTTTGGGTACATCCCTGATTGGTTCCAGCCATAAATGACCGAATGCTGCCGCATAGTACGTACCAAGACAAATTAAGCCGGCGAAAAGACACAGTGCTGCCCAGTAGCGCAGTGTGCGTATTTAGTTATTTATTTCAGAAAACCTGCTGCGTCATAAGCATTTTTGCATGGAGTGGGGGTACAAGGAAAAAAGTGCATAAAAAACAGCTTGGCAGACATGAACAGAAACAAGGTGACATTGCGAACAAACGCACTAAATGCTGCATCAGTTCAGCATTCAGCACTGTCATTCGGCAACTTATTCGAAACAGAAATAACGTGTGGAAAAAACGAGAGCTCTGAAAAACATTCCCGTGGCAGCTGAATTCGCAAACTTTCAAATTGTGGTCGCGGAGCGCCGATACAAAGTATGGTGGGTGAAGGTACAAGCTCTCATCGATTCCAGTTTTACTAAAATGTATGCTGTATGGTAAAATGTAAAATGTAAAATGTAAAATGTATGGTAAAGTTCCAGTCTGTTTAGCAGGAGCCTTCTTTCTAACGCCGGTTACAAAGTAAATAAGGGGCCGCAGGTTGAACATGTCGCTGCTGATGGGTATGCATGCCATTTAGGGAGCAACTTTAAGGCGAGCGAATGTAATGTAGTGCCCTTCTCGAGACTTCAAAGAAGTTCAATGCCAAGATGTCATCGCCCTGATGGGTCGATGCCCGCGAAAACATTCAAGCTGGTTCCGACTGTGCATAGTGGACGCAGGCTAAACGTGACAAGCTCTAGCGAAACTCGCACAGCATTAAAACCTAACGGTTTTCTCGTGTTACCCATCAATACCTCATCTTTAAATTCAGTGCAGAGCAACATAGTTCATCATAGCGACTGAAAAGCGTAGGCACCGAGATGCAAGAAATTTTAGCGCATTACAGGGCACCATGGCAAAAACTCACGCTGGTCAAAGCGCTCGCTTCTCAAATCTTTCATTGAAACTTTTCACGCCGACGTTCTAATAAGGGACTAATAGGGATTCTATTCCCTTCCGTGGGGCGATAACCAAAAAAAGTTTAAGCAATAGTCTTAGCATAACAACCGTTCAGTAATCTTGTTCGGCTTATTTACTTCGTGTATAACCTGAGAATATTTGGTCCACTTAAATTTTCCATTTCAAAGAAACCAAAAAAGAACCGCAAAATGGGAACTTTACTTGTGACACGGTATATGTGGAATAAGTGCAAAAATGTTTTTATGCTGGGTTGTTGTTCTAAAAAAGATATACCTATACTCGTTGTAATGAAACTTCCCGAAAAAACCTTTGAGAAAAACACCCGAGAGTAGGGTTTGCGGTTTCAGTTATTATTAATAATAGTCACCCTACCGGCCACTTCAAGACATCTCAAACGTTTGTGGGCGTAAAAGTTAAAACATTTTCGGTCATCTTAGGACTCAAAGGAATAATTGTGCGGCTGGGAGCCCAAACCGGATGCGGAATAAAACCGGAAGGCTACTACCTCTTTTAAAGGGGGTCGGAAATGACCCTAAATGTGATAAATTACAGGCTCATTCAAGAATGTGCGAACCAACATGCTATGCTCCGCTCTTCTCCTCACGCTAACGACGACCGGATGACATGCTTTTCGCTACTTAAAGGGACAGACAACCGGTTTATTAGTAGTACTATATGCTCTCTAATCAAAATGAAAGGGCATCAGCCAAAACAGCTCTAACAGAAGCGGTTTTGTTGATAGGGTCCGAGAGCAGTTGAAAGCGGATTTTAAAAAATTTAGCTGCCTTACGTGGGCTACCGAAACGACTGCTGGCAACCACGACTGTGAGGCGTGCGGTAACACACATCTAACTGTACGTGAGCTGAAAAGAGCCATTCGGAAACTTCTCCACAGCTAAAATAATAAAAAAGGCAGTCCTTGCAACTCCTTTTCCTTTATGCGGTTTTTGAATAGCGCATTGAAACCGACCGAGCTGTTTTTATACGTACGGTAGTGTCATGTTTTAACACTACACGGCGCCACCTTTCAGTCTTCAAAAATGTTGGTGTCAATTAAATGTTATTTGCACCAATTTATTTAGAATATTTTACGTGGTTACCGACTATATAAAACCCCGGCGTGCATACTGGATAAAGGACACGCACTTCAGAAAAATTGGCTGTCTGTCCCTTTACTGAGACGCGGATGTGGACGGTAAACGTGGTAGAATTACTTTACCAGACTCGACTGAACGAACCATAGGTCATCGTATAAATTTCTTGAACAATTTAAACGCATTTGTTTTGACACAAAGTACGTTTGAAAGTGAGCTGCACCCCACACAATCCTATCCATCTTCACACTTTCTGATATGAGCTATGAGTGGGCGTGGCAATGCACTGAAATGCTTGCATCCTTAACATGAACAACGGCTACAAAAATTAACAATATGTCTCTATAACCCAGAAAGGGTTACGATCAAAATTATGAATGCTTAGATAGCAGGCAAACTCGTAACAAGCTACCACGACGTGATCGGGGTAGTTGGCGCGATGGCACGATCAGGCATGACGTTTTTTTTTTACCACCGCTGAAAACTCTAAACTGATCAGGTTGTTTATTTGCGAGCAACTCAAAATGTTTCAATCGTTCTGCTTCCGTACTAAATATAGTTGACACAAAGATCCTGAAATATGGGAAACGTGAGTGCGCCGAATCTAATTTCACTTGGAAGGCATGCATAAAAGGACTTACGGGACCTTTTTTGAGAGCCACAGAATTCCGGGATACTGATTCTGTACAGGCTTCACTGCTAAAGTCCAGCTGCGTGTTCGGACTTTGCTCGGTATTAAAAAACCCCGTGGAAATGAATCTTTCGACGAACTCAGACGCGATACATACACAAGGGTGTTTTACATCCGTGCGCAGATTTTTTTCAATTGCGGAAATATGAGTTGGTTCTCGCGCACTCCAATTCAATTGGTTCCAGAGGATGTGACACACCTCTTTTTATGTATTGCATCCGAACTGTTTAAAATGAATCTGCATCTGCATCTGCATCTGCAACTGCATCTGAACTGTACATTGAGTTGGGAGATGGGTCAACACAAAAATGTATGCATATGTTACACGCATACCTATATATAATATACTACACCGATAATCGTGGATAATACGTGTGGATTTCCTGACCCTTTTTGCTTAATACCTATCAGAAGCAATGATTAATCTTAGTACTGCCTTTTTCTTGGAGGACAGGCTGACGCCCCGAAGGCCACCTGCATTGCCTTTCTTTCAACTTCCCATAATGAGTTCTCAACGTGTAAACGAAATAAACATTACACATTGAACCTTCTAAGGTTTCAGATGCAAAAAATTGGTTTGTGCAACTGGGCCTAAGTCCCTTCAGACAGCTTTAGTGCCCACCACCTACCGCCACCACATAGCACTTGCAACACCAACTTAAAAATAAAAATGTACATGCCCATTCCGAACATAAATTTGGATGTGAAAACAAAAAAAATTCGGGCAATTTTAGTTCTTACCACCGCAGTCCTTTTCCTCGTCAAGAGGATCTGAAACAACACTCGAATCAAAAGTTCGTCCTTTCCCCCGCACATTACAAGATTTTCAAAGACCACTGGTGACTCAAGTAACTAGCTTTTTTGCAATGCTGCGGGACTGTAATCCGCCAGGGGATTTTATGACATCAGGCAAGCAGTAATTATCACGCACATTTATTGCGTGTAAATATGGCAAACTGAAAGGCAGTTCTATAAAGGCAGCTATATAAAGGCTATATACGAATGTGAGTCGTATACGTTACAGTTATTTAAAATGAGATCTGGAATTCTGAGTTAAATCTCTGTTTGAGGTAACAGATATTCCATTAGCTTAAGTTTGATATTCTAATAATGGCTGGAATCATTGTTTATTCCTTCTTTTATTTTTAACCTGACCTAGTGATCTCATGACCACGTGTAGTCACTCCGCGGTTGCCTGAACTCTGCTAAAAGTGAAAGTGAACATTTTCCCAGTGCGTTAGAACATTTCTCTAGTGTGTTTTAACACTTCTTTTATTTTTATCTCGCACTACTGAACTCTGTCTACAGACCGCTTGTCGTTTTTTCTTTCTTTTTTTTCGTTTGTGTCATTATTCACCTGCCGTAGAATGTTAGGCTATCTGCTGGATAGACCTCGTCAGCACTATTAAACTGTGTTCTCTCTCTCTCTCTCTCCAATAATTGTTTGAATGTAATTCAAAATATTACTCATTTTTAGTGCATCTTTACCGCCAAATCTGCTGTGAAACATGTTGCTCTAAGGATCAGTGCGCATTCGCGGCCATTTCCGCAGTGTTTGTGAAATTATACTGGTACGTAGATAAGTAGGATGTTCATTAGTTTTGCGAGATATGCGTGGCAAGACCGATTCTTTTTTCTATTACGGAAACCCCATTGTGGTTCTCCCAATTTTTACACCAATCACAACGCCGAGGACGATCAAACTATGAAAAGTCACAGTATACAACATGTTGAAGCAGTACTACCGAATTATAAAGGATGAGACATGTTATTTTTACAGCCTGAAGAAATAATAACGTGGAAAATATGCACAAATTCTACCTACTGAACGTGATTGTCGGAACAGTAGGCGTTGTAACGTGAACCTCCTCAGAGCGTAATCCGTGATAGTAATAAAAAATATAACTAATTGAAAAAATAGCCGCTGTTTGGCACCCAAAACAGGTCCTTGAAGCATGTCTGGAACATATAGAAATTAGAAAATGCTAACAATATTTTCTCGTACGTCTTATATCTGCACGATCACGCCAGAGGCTAACATATCCCCTCCTGCATGCCCATGAAACGTTGACAACGAGGTCAAAGCTGGTCAAAGATACGGTCTGGCCTGTCACCTTTTTGTGTAGAGCGTGTGCCGCTCGTGATTCATGATACTCAATCTCCTAAATTGCAGGAGCTTAGGCTTACCATTTTCTAAATGTTTATCGTTGAAAAAACCTAAAATACCGGTGGTGTACCGATGGTGGAAAGTACCGATGGTGTTCATCGTTGTGAAAACCAAAAGCACCGATGGCGCACGGTCTGCACGGATTGAACAGGGCTAAGACAGGACAAAGTGAATATTAACAAACAAGGCTCGTATTGGTTGCTCTTCACTTTGTCCCGTATTAGTGCTGTGCATTGCACGCAATGAACTTACTAGCCAAGTTACAAACCCTTTCGCAGTGTACCGTCTCTGCAGTGCGAAATAATGACGGAATCTGCCTATCTCAATCTTGCTGCACTTAGCCGTTTAGCTATCGCATTCTAGGAATCTCGGTACTGGATAGTGTAACAAGTGCAGCGCCTGAATTTACTATAGTCAGAACTGTCATGTACGAACGTAGAAAGGAAGTTGAAAGTGTGCTATTAGCTGTCTTGTGCTTCATGCGCATTCGTCATAATTAATACATCAAATAGCTACTCTGGTAAACGCCGAGAACGGCACCTGATTTCCTGACAAAAGTACTTGCTACTTCAAAAGGAAATGAACACTTGGCAGCGTAGAAGCGATTTACGGCCCGGGCGAAAATGAATAAATCGGCTTGTCGTTGTGAGGGTAAATATAGGAAAAACATTACCTACCAGGAACCTTGGCTTTTCTCTTGCCTTCTGTGCTCTTGGGTGTCTTGTCCCCCGTAGTTTTGTCCACCTTGTTTTCCGCAGTTTTCGCCACCTTGTCTTGGGCAGCCATCGCGACACTGACGATCACTAAGACCAAAACAGCAGACGACGCCCATCTTGCCAGGACGACCATGGCTGAGAATTAAACCAGGCTCACAGCTGAAAAATAAGTAAATTAGCACACTTAGTTCCTCCCAGCCCTAATTACAGTGGTAGGAGAGAACGTGAACAGACGGCCATTTACGAATACGGCTGTTGAGGAAAGGCTCGTTCGCGTTCAGACGTCTACCGTGGCTATATGGAGGATACCAGCTGTCCCTTTTGTGTCCAAGCGGTCTCCCTAGCCGCGCCGAGCGAACGCTGCCCTACTCTGAGAGGTATATGACGGCTGGGTGAGGGCAGATGAACGAGAGGCTGAGAGGAGGTAGCTCTGGCTGCGGCGAACAGCGCCAAGATTAAGGTGCCCTGGGGGTGAGTAGTTGCAAATGATGGGAAATGTGTGCACCATCTGCTTGAGTAGGAGAACACAGCGCTCCCGTGAATGCAGGTTTTTGAATGAACGATCCCACAACAAAGCATGCAGGAGGCTGACGCCCTCACAGGCATTCTCTACTGGGCGGCGATTGCCATGTGTTACACGCCGTTGAAGCGACGCAGCTCGGTAAACATACGCTCGGCACGCTACGTGTGCGATCTGCACGGCGGCTGCCGCGTCGCGCTCTATAAAAAAGGGCGAGTGAAGAAGCGCGGGAAAGGGTGCTGCAGACAGACGGAAGCTTCGTAGGAGGAGGCCGCAGAAGCGTCTTGTGAATAACGCATCTTCTCTGGCCCTCTATTGTCTGCATTCGCGCGGAAGGTCGCCTGCACGGTCTCTGGAGATGGAGTTGTAACTGGCGCGCAGATGTAAAGGCGGGCGTGCATCACCGCCGTAGCCGTCTTTGTGTGTGTACAAAGTGGTTTATGCAGTGCTCACTGAAAAAAGACAACCTAGATGCTGAGAAATAAACCGGGGAGGCTTCGCGGTTGTGAGAGCTGGAATAGAGGGAGGGTGATAGAAAATGGGTAGGAGGAAGGGACCCAGAAGAGAGGGTGTTCAGTATAGAGATGTAAAATTTCAGGAAATGTTGAGGGCCGGAAAAGAAAAACAGTTTTATTGTGTTATCTTAACAGTATTAATATGTGAAAAAAGATTATTTCAGGCACATCTATAAAAAACCAGACACATAAGGACGAAAGCCCTAGTTGTATTATCAAACGGAAACGAAATTCCTCGGAAACGCTCTACTTTTTTTTACATTTTGTCCCGGTTCAAAAGAAACAAAGCAAAAAAAAAATGCTTCTTCCCACGTTTTTGTTTTTTCAATCGCTTGCACTTCTGGTTCACTGATGGCCAAGCTATATAGGCGTGGTTTAGTGCCGCCACACAAACAAATCCAGAGCCAGAAAGTAGTGCATGGCGAAGCTAAACCCGGGCCAGAAACTAACTTCTATCGAGTTGTTTTAGCCTCTGAGAGAATCAACCCCACGAATGTAGAGACGCCAGCACACGCAAGCCTGTTTTTTAGAACGGATGGGTATAATTATGTTCGACGGAAATGGGGAAATGAAGCCATGTTTCATTGGAAAAGGGAATTGGTGGTATGTCACATGGGATGTCAGATCTTAGTTTGTGGCTTGCATCCAACAAACTGGAATTAAATATAAAGAAAACCGCATATGTATTGTTCAGAGCGAAAGGGACACCCGAACCTTTAAATTTAAACATGCAATTCCGCGGTTCCCCAATCAAGGAATCAACATCAACCCGGTTTTTGGGAGTGCTGTTCCAAGAAAATCTCTCGTGGACACCACACGTAGAATCACTATCACTTCGATCAGATCTCTGTCGTGCAATTGGAATTTTAAGCAAGCTAAGACATTACCTACCGCCAGTTGTTAAACGCGATATATATTATGCGCTCGTCCACTCACGTATAAGTTACTGGTGTTTGGGCGACCACAACTCAGACTAACCTAAGAAACCTTTTAAACCTACAAAAGAGAGGAATGCGGGCTATTTCCAACCTGCACAGAACTGTAAGCGTAGCGCCGTACTTTGAAACTTATACAGTATTCGATATCCAAACTTTATACAAATACAAACTAAGCCAGAAATTTTCCGCAAGCATAGGACCGATAAAGCATTGTTTGGAACTAACTACTACCCGGAAAACACCTGTTATGAACTGCGAAGAAATCCAATTAAAAAACCACGCTTTCGAACAAATTATGGTACTCAGAGATTAGCATCTCAAATACCTGATCTGCTAAATGAAAACCCACTTTTATTGTATCATTCAAATAGTTCCATACAAGTGATAACTTTCAAAATACTTGTAAAAAAATTCTCTTTGAAAAAATGGCATCTGAAAGTTAATTTAGATTTGAAATGTGTGACAACCTATTCGCAGTGTTGTATTTTATATACCTCACACGACTTTTTTGTTAAGTTGTGTTTACATCCGTTCACGTACACAAAATATATTATCCTAATTTCATTGTTTATGCAATGCCATATGCAAAAAAAAACTCCTTATTTACCTGATCTGATAGTTATTTCAGTTCCGAAGTTATGTACCTCTTTTTTGTTGTTGTTGTGTGTGAAAATTGTAAACAAATTACCATTCGAAGCCGCTACAGCTATAGGGTGCCATAGCCCAGTCAGGCATGGTTTTGCATTTCGCCATGTGCCCCAAGACAATTGTGAAAAAGTTCTCTTTGGTACATTTACCTCGAAAAAAATATAAATTTTTTTTTTCCGGACAAAAATGAATGTCGGGACTCGCGTGCCACCGCTTTATGTGCCGTATTCTGTGCCGTCATGAGAAGGTTTCCTTGAATATTGTTTTAGGTATGCCGTTAAAATCATGTTGCGTACCCGCCGTAAGTGCCAAAAAAAACAGTTTGCTTTGGTATTGTTCGGGTAAAACTTCCTCTTCCTAAACTTTTTCTACTCGTGTCACCGTCTCTATCTTTTGCGTAGGATATATCTGTTATCATGATACGATTTTTTGTGATTTGTCATTGTTTTATATAGCCAACAATTGTGTTCATATAGTTTGCCTATGATGTCGTTTGGTTTGTTCCATGTTTATAATTTCATTGAGTGGTGGTTGAATGTGCGTCGCTAGTGCTGCTGCCGTTGCGCTACATCAGGGACGGGGCCTCGTCAGACGGCCCGATCGGGCTCGATCAATCGGAATCGATCAAATGGGCTCAAACGCCTTTTGCCCCGTTTGCCTCGGCAGAAGATTGGAAATTATTCTACCTTTCACGGTGTACTTGTATTCTGCCTAAATAAACAATCAAACAAACAAACAAACAAAAACCGGGAACATTTCCCCCGGAAGCAAATAGTGCTGAGACTGCACACATATTTCTGACGACAACCATGCATAACAAAATCTCTACTTAATAAAAATGCACGAACAGATGGTTGCTCGGGTTTTGATTCCCGTCATATAATTAGCTCAATACCACTGAATACTACGCTCAATACTACTGATTCACGGTGCCAGAACAAACAATCCGTTTACCAAGGCTAACTCTGAACGCATTGCCATTAGAGTTTTGCCGCTCCTGTGAGGGTAAGTAAATGATTCCCTCGCTATTATTTCATCCACTATGTTGATCGTGTCCCCCGAAAACGCCCAAGTGCATTTTGAGTGCCGCCCAAGGGTACGATTGCCCTTGCGTAATCCCGACAAATAAGCCGTGTAATTATTCATTTATGTAGGATGTTTGGAGAGCATAAAAAACTTCTGTTTAATATCAATGGCGTTTAACTAAAGGAATATTTCGAACACCCAGATCCGCGGTTTATGTGGCAAAACTGTTTATACGCGCAAAAGAAATGCCAACCGGAAGGATACATACTCCTCAAGACTATGAAAAGGCGCCAATATTTTTTTACGCAGCGGATTTTTTTTTAATATTGTTTGACATTTTTTATGTTTTGTTCGCCCGCGTACACGCCGTGCTTCTTAAGCCACCCGTTCTTCTTCATAATAATTTCGAAAAAAACACAGGCATAATTCCCCGACAATCTATTCTCAAAAAGCGGTATCACTTTTCCGCAATACTAAAGCGTATTATATACGGCTCACATCTCGGACGCGCATGCTGTTTTCACTCTTACGCACCACTGCGCGGAAAGTAAATCGTTTGAGCGTTGGCCTTCCGCTTCTCTTCGCGCTGTGGCTGAAACACCAGCCACTCGAAAAAAAAGCGGTTAAAACTACGTAGACTTATCGAAAAAAAAAAGACCTCGCTAATAAAAATCGAGGCTAGTTCACTCGTGCATTTTATAAGCTATAATATGGAACACCAATAGTAACATTGTCATTTAGCCCGAAAAAATAACTGCTGCGTTTTAATGCAGGAACTTGTTAACTTGTTAGGTTACTCTTACGAAGGAAAACTGCGTCGGCCAGTTCATAGCCCTGTACAACCATTGAAGTTAATTTGCTATGTTCATGATTGTAAAGAAAGGAGCCGGAACGCTCTGGAAACATTATTTTTTTACTTAGTGGGTGATCAGTGTTTTATCTGTACTACTGTACATGTTCCCTTTAACACGGTTATCCGTGTAATCATTGACTTTATCTTCATGTTTGTGTAACTGAGTGCAGAATGAATGGCACTGGAAGCTACGATTCGGAGGGTTGAAATCGAATTTCGCAATGCCAACCCTCGATTTGCAGAAAAAAAGAAAAGAAAACAAGAATTCAGCAGCCAATAAAGAAACACGTCTCCCGCTGTGCTGTACTAAAGGGTCCGGCTTAAATTCCGACCGTGGATGACCATTTTCTTGTGGAGGCATAAAAGAAAATGGCCGTGTGTCGAAATTGTGAAGCACGTTAAATACCCGCACATGGTCCACACATTAATCCGTAGCATTTCACAACGGCACCCTTCATAGCCAGTTGTAGGTTCTGCGCGAAAAAGTCCGATTTGAATTCAACTGACAAGCAACGTGTAATATGACCCTCCTTGAGTCTCCACGGAACGAAGCGAATGGCGTTTCTTAAAATAGTGACATAAAGTTCCCCGCGACACACAACTAAATGAGGCAGGAAGGAAGTGCATTTCCGCAGAGTGTGCGATGGTGCCACTGTCTTTGCCTGGTGTCACGCCTTAAGGAAGAGAATTTCCGGTGCTAATTGGGAGCGCAACTGATATCTAATCGCACTGCACAGGACGGGCTTCACGCCAACCTTCGCGCCCAGAAAACGTCCCCCAGTGACACGTGGCTTTCGCAAAACCTGGGAAAAACAGATGTACTCTGGGCTCACAGTTTCGGTAAAAAGTTTGTATTCATATTCCCCCATGCTCATAAGTGTTCACACACGGCCACTCAAAGCTTTCCAGAGGATTTTATTGCTGCTGGCCCGTCGGTTGAGCTTGCCAGGCCTGGGTATATGGGGTTGGAATGAATTGATGAAATAAAGTTGCTCTCTTGAGATTAACTTTGATTTCTCTATACCGCAGCACGTTTACGGGATGTTGGTACAAGCGAGAGCAAGTATCTGTTTTATACCATCCTGACGAGCGTGCATATTATCCGATTTGATTCCTGTTCAAGCTCCACGCAACAACCACGTTCGGCGGGATCAGTGCACTGAACTGTGTTTACCTTTTTGGGGGATCTGCTATTGATAAATAGCTCAAAACCATCTTTTCCAGTTCAAAACTGACGCAAGATCACGATAACACATCATTCACAATCGTGTTGCTCTGCATCATCTTAGTGTGTATCCACATGTCTCACACTCAGTCTGACGTAAAAATTTTGTGTGCGGGTAGAAGGCTATGACACCCAACGTTGTAAATTCGAACGCAAAACTGGTAAGGTTTTTCCTAGTGCCTGACCGTGTCTATCCAGATTTCTTGACCGGAACTTCCTTGGCCACGGGTAATTTCAGGAATGATATGTAAATCATATGCGCTCCACAAAACTGGTCTGTGAAGCATGGGGCAAATTCTCCGTCAAATGATTGTTTCGCCGAATAAAATGGTTGTCAATCATTGAAATGACTGAGCGTTTGACGATATGAATGTGTGCGTTTCGTGCATTCTGTTTGCACAACTATGTGTGTATGAGAACGTTTCATATGACCTTCACCACCATCCGGCGTGGCAAGTCGGGTGGCCAGTCTGGTTGACCTCGCCAGGTGATTGAAAAGCCTTCTCTCTCTCTCCCTCTCACTCAACTCGATTCCTTTAAAGCACATCTGCCTCAGAACGTCGTTTTGGTTTTGCTTTATGAGTGCAGTGGCATTTCGATGTAATAGGCCGGTAAACGTGAATTCACTCGGATAATGATTGTGGGATTTAAAGCGCCGAAGCTACGCCTGGGTAATGAGGCACGCCGTAGTAGAGGGGTCCGCATAAAGTTTGACAACCTGGTGATATCTGACGTGTGCCGAAATCTCGACACAGGGGCGTTTTCGCCTTTTGTATCCATCGGAAAGGCTGCCGCCGCGGCCAAATTCGAACCGCCTCCTTGGGCTCAGCAGCGCAACGCTTGAGCCAGTAAGAAACCACGATGGGTGGAACAAGCGAACGACCGCAGCTATACCAAAGCTCAGAACGGTGTGACCTAGCCAAGGGCCGCAATAGCGTTGTTGGTCACGTGGCTTCACGTTAACAGCGCGGCTCATGCGGGCTGCAGCTGCGCACGGCTCTTTCTTTCTTTTATTTGCCGGCTAAAACTCGACCACGAGGAGTCGAGCTGAATTGTGCGGTTCCAACCACCCGAACGTAGTTTTAGCGCCGCTCAATCCATCCATTTTTTCCACACCATCTTTTCCTTTACCTTTTTTTCTCTCTTATCCTGGTTCCCATTCACCTAATGCAGAAGCGGTTTAGCATGCCCGGCTTATTAGTTTTCGTGAACGGCAAAACAAAGCACATTTGAATTAAAGTTACGTTAATATTATACACTGCCAGAAATGGGCACACCCTTCGTTTTGCAGTAAATAATGATGACGTGTAGAAACCGTGCCACCAGGGGTGCGGCATGGAAATGTCTTTCCATATATTCTCCGTGATTGCTCTCTTTGCTATGCCCGAAATCCTATTTGGAAGAGTACCCGGTGCCGCGGAGTTTAAAGCGATTTGAAGCGGTGCTAGTTGATTCCTGAGCGTATACTATAGACAAGGTGACAACAGAGATTCAAGCCTCTTCTTTTGCCGACACGGTTGTTGCTTACATTGGGCCTACAGTGGCCCCACCACTTTATTGGACGCCGTATGTACTCCAGGTTGAAACCATACCCCTTAGGTCAGCTCGCTCTGTCTGTTGAATCGCTCGTGAGAAAGCGCGGGACATCGCACACCACACGCCATGTTTCTATGCTCCCGGTTGACACTTGAGGTGCACGCCTTTGCTTCGCGATCCTTTTTTCTGTATTGTACTTCCCTTGGTGCAGTTTGGTCCATATTAGAGCGCCTGGAACGCCGTGGTCAACATGGCGTCGGCATAAAGTATTGTTTAGTAAGGTGACTATCACCGCATGTTTCTGGGTTCGATGGCCATCCCTTCCAACTGATGTTTGAGTTAGACGATGTATTTAGCGAATACGACACCCGAATTACTCCAGCGAAGGTTCACTTGAGGTAGAACGAGCGCTGGGGCTGAGGTAGAGCGAACATTATAGTACGAGCGCTCACTGTCAAACAACATTGGTACGCAGGCAGCTTAAGTACGCAATAAAGAAAGGCGTCATGATCCGAAGAACTCAAATTTGTTGCGAACGGGAAGTGCTTGTATTGCTACTACGCGTGTATCCAGCTGCGGATTCGACGATAAATTTTGAACATTTGTCATAAGATTTATTTTGAATATTTCGGATGCCTTTTTTATGACAATGGTGCAAAGGCTAGACATTGTTATTCGCGTGCGCCTGCGAAATGCTGCAGTTGCGAAAAGAAGTCGATTCGCTGTACTGCGGGGTTCACGGCGTTTTGTGAAAGCCAAAGCTGAAGGCATTCCAAGAACGCGGAGTGTTGAGTCATCGGTTTTTGCTTGAGCGGAGAAATATAAATTGCTTGTCCTCGAATGATTTTATAATTCCGCCCGGTGCACATTTTTTTATTGATATGACGCTTGTCTACCTATGTACGTTGCTGCTGAAGCAATACCGCGGCGTTTTCGAATTTCATGCATTATGGATGCATGCTTAACAACCAGCGTGACCTTGTGAACCCGTGCAGTGTTTTTAAATCGGCTTTAAAACCTGTCTTACTAAAGTTAATAAATGAATCTGCTCTGTTTTTGTCAGGATTTAAAAGAACAAAACATAAAAATGGTACATATTTCCTGGTTCTATTGTGTGCGGGGTTTTGGTTGGCGGGATGAAGTCCTGAAGCCGAAGAGCACTGAAACACTCTGACCTGTCATTCACTATAGTGTTGTTGTCAAATTGTGGCGATGGAATGAATCAGATATACTTGAAATGACCAATATACGGTCATTGAGGGCCCCAATCTGAAACGGCTGTGGTGAAAGCCGTCTTAAATCGGGTGCCCTAAAGCTGCTGTGGCGAGAGATGACTACGGCAGCAGGTAGGGGTTAAACGCCACAATCACCATCACATGTCTGTACTCTTCTCAAGGGCCGCTAGAGCTCTGGTGAATTCTAGGGTACTACCAGAACCCGTTGAAGCTCTGAGGTTACGTGTCGTACGATGTGCCGGCTGAAAACTCCATGCCACAGAAGTAGGCGAGAAAGCACCGATCCGTTATCTTTGATTCTTCATATGAAAACAATGAAGCGCGCATGAAACTACCCTGTCCCAAGGAAATTCGACAAAATGTCGCGTTCATGCGTCGTCGCAACCCAAACGTGTTCTAAGAACGGGGAGGGCTGAAAGCCCTTCTACGCACTTCTCACAAAGCGTTGGTGGTAACCTTAAAGAGATGATCTGATCGGAGTACTCTTTCTTTTCACGAGAGCTTCCGTGGTAGCCCTCATCCTTTCAACTCACCTAATTAAATCACTGGTTGTTAGCACCTAACCAACCCTTATTTCAAGCTGCCAAAGAAGGAGAAACCACTTCTTCGACGTTCCTATTAATGACTTGAGAAACCAGCATTTTCTTAGGTCGATTACCCCAAAATGCAGCTGCTGCCATCTTGTACATTTTTGTATAAATCCAACGACATGGTTCCAATGACTCATCTCCACCCCTGAAGTGGCTTGCCGTAAGCACTAAGCTCCGCTTCATGCGTAGCGTGCAGCACAGTAAAGGCAACTCAAGTAAATAAACAAATTTTATTTCTCACACTCGCGTCGGGGCTTAATGGTAGAAGGCGGGCACCGGGGAATGGAACACGTTCGAGTGACCGATGCTTAAAATACCTCCTGGGATTTGTTTTTAAATCAATAATATAACGTAATAAAATAAAAGAAGCATAGACAAAACGACGCTGCCTACACAGGTGAACAGAAAGACAAAACGGGAGTGGTGATACCTGTTGCGTCGTCTGCTCAAAGGAAATACCGCACGAATGGCGACGCTGCATCAAGGAACACCCGCTGCTTAGAAACATGCATCCCGCCTGTAGTCTAGGAAGACGCGAGTCAAGGGCCAAAGCCTTCAGCAAAAAGTACGATTCCGTCCCCAAGGTTGCCTATGCGGACGCAACCTCATACCATAGAAGGCGAGCAAAAGCTGCGGTGGTAACTACGCGGAGACCTCTAGACCACCGCCGCCCTGCAACAAGCTACAAAACAAGAAGCAGTAGAGGAAGCTGTAGCAGTCGCCCTGGTACGAACCAAAAGCAACCGTTATCATAACGAATTCTCAACAACTATGCAGAGCTTTGAGCGCGGGCTGGGTGGCACAGACGACTCATCGCGTACTGACAACCAAGCAGCCGGACAGGGACGCCAAAGTTGCGTGGACAGCGGCCCATTCCTCTCTAGAGGGCAATTAATTTGCCCACCGTGAGGTCCGAGGCTTTGTAGAGCAGTCCACGGGGGGCACCACCGAGCTCGCACCATAAACGACGTACCGAGGTATCACCCAGAAATACAGACTGACGCGGAGAACACTCCCGCTACCCCATGACAGCTCACAAAAACACAAGAAACCACACTCACACAACTCACATCCAACACGTTCCCAAATCCAATGCGAATGCACCTCCTATTCCCTTATCAGTTTGAAGCCCAATGAAACTCTTCCGCACACAACCATGATCACTTAGACAGATCGTCCTAGAGTGCGAACAAAATCCAAGCCTACCACCCTTACATCTCCGGCCCTTCTCCCCAGAGCAGTGGAAGACGCTACTATCCAGCTCCCATCTCGCCGACCAGCTCCTGCCGATTGAGAGAACGATTGTAGCCAAGACGGCGCATGGATACCCGTGAACAGGGCAGCACTCCCACGAGGACACCATTTCTCTCAATAAAGTTTTTTTCTCTCTCTGTACTCAACGTTCAAGCGCGCCATTTTTAATACTTCGCTTGGACACGTGGCACCATCTGTGAGTTTCGTTTGCAACAGGTAGTGAAAGCAAAACATCACTGAATATTGGCGGTGAGCGCGACCACGGGCGGCGCTGCGAAACTCGCCTCCGTGACGTCGGCTTAGGGATTCTCGCATTTGTCGTCTGCTTCCGTCGGGCTCGCTCTCCCTGCTGTTGCTTTACGCTCGCTTGACTTTTAGTGCTTGTCCGCCCCAGATTTTGCGTGTGCGTAACTTTTTATCACAATAATAGACTTAAAATCGCATACACTAGCCCAAGGCCTGAGTTAAAGTATAGTTTTGGATACGGCACGGAAAAAACGTTGCCGATGTCGCCCCATTCTTTGCGAAGCCGGTCCTGTGCGGAGCGCGAAGAGTCGGAGCTAGTCGTCAGCTACTGTAGAAAGTGATCTTTCGAACAAAGGGAAGAGCCAGCCGCTAGTAACCGATAACAGCAAAAATGCACGACCAAGACAAATTCCAGGCCTTCGGGGCTGTAGGCTTTGGCAAAAGGCATTACGATTCGCGGTAATCGCATGTAAGGTAAAACAGTTTTTGCAACCTTGCCGAACACTGAAAAGTATTGTATCACATCACTTTACGTTGTCATGGCTTGAAAGTATGCCGACATGCATTATGGGCGACAAAAACTGTTGCTTGACTTCCAAATAACTCACTGTGGGTATATGCGCGTGCTGTATTCATACCAGGCTTCTAACCAGGAAAACGAATCACGTTTACGGTAAAAATACAGTAATGCTATGTTTGTTCAGACCTGGAGGGATATTTCGGTACATTTCCATATCTTCACAAGCCACATCTTCCCAATATTCAGACATGCGCTATAGGAATTAAAATAGCACTCAAGAGGAGAACGAGTACGAGGAGGAGAAAACATTAACAGTTAAGTAAAATCAAGCTGGTTAGTCGGCGGGCTCCTTAGTCCAAGCTAAGGGTAAGAATAGTTTTCTTCAAGTCATAGAACGCCATCCCAAGTAGACTAAGATTGGTTCTTTACGCCTGGAAGCGTTGGAAAGCAACAAAGAGCTGCTTGGAAATGTTCATCTGAATCTATTATTGCTATATATGCACGCATACTATTTATTGAGTTCGTTAGCGAGTATATTAAGCCTGCAGCACCGTAATCGTGTCATAACTGTTCGGCTTGAGAATCAGTTCGTTATGATAACGATAGTTACGATAGAAAATCGAAGCATAAAAGCCGCCTTCGAGTACTCTATACAACGTTGTCTAAGGCGCGATCGCGATGGCGAAGCTCAAACTTTCACATTGTGTGTGCATTTGAATAAACAACGCACGCTGCGGATATGCCCTTTCTTGCACGCAGCCATTACGAAAGCCAATTTAAAGTGAAGAATAGAATGTATACCATACAGCCCGAAGGAAATATCCACACGATCCTTGTGAACCTCCCAAACATCCCCCAAAATACTAATAATACGTTTGTGAAGGCGGAGGAAAATTAATGCGCTGGACACAGAAAAAACAAAACAAAAACATCCGTCTGACACATGTACAGCAACGAAAGAAATAGAAGACAACCGCTTTATTTTCTGCTGTGCGTTGCGCGTGTAGGGGCCCGCTGCATGGTACGTAGCATTAGACTGTTGAGTCTTAATAAGAGCATTTTAAAAATACTGTGGAGAAGCCTGCACATTCTGAATATTTATCGAGGAGCTCTGAGCGATGAACCTCGCGAATAAGCTAGAAAGGACGAGTTACACACGTCCTTCTGACCGATGCTGTGAAGAAAGTTGTTCCCTCTCTTCTGGTACGTTGCAATCTTGTGGGTGATACAGCTTGAAATTATTCAGATGTGTCAAAAGCTGGCAAGAATGAATCAATTACTAGAAATGCGCTTTTTAATGCACTAGAGCATCAAAGGGGGCGATTTGTGCGCTGCTCCCGACTTCGGTGTAAGCTACTTTGGGAGGAAGGGCCTCGTCAGGCTGTAGCCTCTTGTCCTCCACCTTATGTGTGAATGTACTTTCACCCCTTGAAAACAAATAAAAAAAATTCTAGCCCTGGCATTGCTGCCTCTCACAAGCGGAGTGTAGCAGACGACAGCGGCGCGAGTCCTTAAGACGACATCACAGCCAGGGGGCGCCACTCAAACACCTCACCGCCAATTGCAGCAGTGAACGTACATAAACTTACTCCTTCCAGATAACACTTAATGAAATCCTGAGTATAATAATTGAGTTCAGGGTATTTGCATTTTTATGGCATCGAGGAGCTTTGTGTAGTAAATTTTTTTCGCGTTAAGAAGCGCCCTATTATGCTCACCAGCATTGGTACTGTTGCACGCTGTGTGTCCAATGGACAATAACGGTCTAATTAGTGTCGCATCATGGCGAAAGGAGCAGTCATAGTTGATTTTACCCACCTGACAAACCGCATCCGCCCACCGACTAGCCAGAATCACTCTTAATTATTACCAATCACTCTGGGTAGTCAGTGAGCGGAAGCGGTTTGGCTGGTTGGTGAAGATCAAGAGACAATAAATATCAGTTGCGAAACGACACCAGCGAGGATAGCTGTACTGGATGGGAGCAGTTTGTCTTGATTTTTACCCAATCGGCCATACTGCTTCCGCTCACTAACAATCCAGAAAAATTGTTAATAATTAACAGTGACTCTGGCTAGTCAGTGAGCGGAAGCGGTTTGGCCGGTTCGGTGAAATAAACTATGACTGCTTTCATCGCCGCCATGATGCGACACTAATTAGACATTGCAAATGTCAGTTGGCGTTGATACGAGAAACGAACTAACTATTGTTATGTGGCGTGAGCACAGAGATCAGACGAACGATGAGATGAGGTGAAGCGATATAGTATGTATTTACATTATTTCAAAGCGGCCATTACAGAGCTCGCGCAGGCTGCGCCCCCCACACCTTCTTCCTCCTCGTCGTAAGCGTCATTGACGTGGGCCATGGCGCAATGGTGATTGACCACAGCGCCCCGTGACATGTAAACCTGTGTTGGATGCTTCATGTAAGGCCATCCCTGCCTGAGGAATAAGGGGGTTGTTTGTCCGAAGCGTTCTCCGAACTTTTTCAGAAACACCTTCATCACCCCAAAGCACGATTCTAGACAAGCTTATTGCTTGACCTTTTCAGTTCTCTTCCTCATGTCTAGGCCTGCGGTTCGAGACGGCTTTCAGAAACAGCTGACGTGGTCAGCATGACATTTTGACGTAGTCGGCATGACATTTGGGTGCATGTGTCCAAGATCGTCACAGAAGCGAAAGGTTTTCTGTGTAAACCCATCTGCTATGACCACCTACAAAATGTCATACTTCAGCGGGTAGGGGCATAGACTAGCATAGAAGTGGTTTTTTTTGCGACACACTTGCCACCAGGACATGAATATTTTATCTTTTATTAAATGGGTGCGCACCGAGAGTTTTACGAATTTCTAAGTGAATATCATACATTCTTCAGGATTTGTGCAGTCATTTATAAGGGGAATTGGAGTTTCACGTCCCGTAGCAACACGTGCTCTATGATGGGTTGTTCTACAAGATGGGGAACTGAATAATTTGGCCCACACGGGGATGATTACAGGTAGTAGAAATGTTGGCAAAAGTGTTTTTTGTTTACGTTTTTTTGCTAACAGGGGTTCATTAATCTGCTGGGAAAACTGGCATGGTCAGATGATTTCGTTTCTTGACTTCACTGAAAAACAGCATCGAGGGACGAGAATAGACATGATGGCCACTCAGGCAGCAGCAGGGCGTCCTAAACACGGTGTGAACGCAGGAAGTAAAGTTGTTGCAGCTATTGCACTAAAATCTCACTGTACAAGAGCAGGTATGTAACCTGTGCCTAACCAAGTTTAGTTGGTCATGTCAGAAAGTAGAGAGATTGCGTCGGTGGCTGGTATGGCACTAGTGACCCGGGGGTCGCAGAGCACGTGTTCTGGAGAACTGAAATATCAACCCACACTAAGTTTATTCAGAGCTCATTTAAGATGAAACGCAAACACTGGGATGCCCCGCCTGTGTGAAAGCGCCGCAGCAAGGTAGTAAGATTGTAAGTGCAATTGTTGCGACCAGATTTGTTGCGGCACATGCTTACAAATGCCCTAATTTGGAGCTCGTTAGGAGTAATAAACGAACTCGACAGGCGGTTTAAAGAAGAAACTCGAAGGAGTATTTGCTCGACGACCAAGTGACGCAGTGCTGCTGCGCGCTGGCGATAGCTGCTGCTCTCGCTGTGCTTATAAGCGCAAGGGAAAAAAAGGCAAAACGTTTATCAGCAGTGTTAGAGGGTCTCTTTGACGTGTACCACAATACGGTCACGCGAGACTATGCTTCTTAGACCTTTGTAACCGACACTGCCGCCGCTTTCCTAAGTCAGACCAACGTCCTTGGGTACAAGTTATAAATCCGCAATGTGGTAGTGACTCAGCGAGTGCCACAAGGAACACGGGGTACATAAACATGCACGAAAAAAGAATGTTAGCACAAAGTATCGTGCCAACGTCCTGTTCACTGAAGAAAATGTCATTTTGAAAGACGAGCCCTCCAACGTGCATCTGCAAAGCCTCCCTAAAAATATCCCGCACCTCTAGAACATCCATGCTAAGACATATACACCTTTATAAAAGAATGGCACACCAGTAACATAAACTTGCGAAGTCGTAAATGCACCATCAAGTCTTATAGGCCCAAAATACATTTCGTAGTCAATGTACTCAAGTCAAACACTTATTGCAACAACATTGTAGCTGCAGTAACACGCAGTGCTACATCGACGCTGAAGACAAAGTAGGTTTGGCAAATTTTGCAAACCATATTCACATTTAAGTTATGTAGGCCATTCATAACCTGCGTTTTTTCTGTCGACTTGCTGATGGTTCTTTCACGATGGAATGACACTCAGTATTCTTGTTTTCCCTGAACGACTCCTCCCTTAACAGTACGTGATGACGTCAGCTGTGAGGATGCATTCAGTAATCCCCAGAGCCCAGTTTAGGACTTTGGTATCACGTGGAATATGTGTTAGGCCTCCTCCGGGTATAAACCATAAGGTTGAATTTGACCACGAAAGAGGTTAGAAAACTGCGCCACAGCACGCTGGCATCAAAGCCCATTTAAAACTACCGTGGCGTCAGTGCGGTTGTATAAGGCGGGTACAAGAGGCGTGCAGTGCTAGGTGCTTCTCCGATATTTGATGCTAAGCTAAGGACGCATGCTTTCAAAAATACTCAGATAAATATTATAAGTAGCAAAATCACAACGGAGGAACGAAAGTAGCCAAGCACATTTTTCTGAGAACATTTGTAACAGCGATGATAAAAGGTAATGAACATACTTTGACGTAGAAAAAAGGAAAAACGAGAAAGGTCACCAATTTAATTCGACGAAATTTCCTTTGATGTCCATTCCATGCTTGCGGTATATTCTTCGCAAACTTGTCTCGTTATCGAGCTTCCATGGTCTCGTGCATGAATAAACATGCAACCGCAATCTGGAAGCCTCGTACGAAATCAGCTCGAACGTGTACTGAGCGTCTTTGAAAAAATTTGTAACCTTGACGTATTCACCGAAGCTAGACGCGTGGTCTACTCAAGGAAGGATGGAAACGCCGAAGTTATATTAAGCAGTCATCGTACTAATATGGAGTAAGAAAACCAATAAATACAGAAGCCTAAGCGAAGCGCAACAGAACATGTGCGAAGCAGTTATAATGGTAAATTAGGCTGTTCAAGCCAGTTTATGTATCGACGTTACATTGAACCTGCCTACCTACACTAGTGTGCTTTCCGGTCGCTTTCGTTTGCAGGTCGAATACCAGACACACATCACTGTTTAGTCTGTGTTGTACAGTGTAAACTGATATTCCTCCTGAAATTGAGCCTCGGACTACATACTTTGATTGGCAGGGAAATTATTCCGCTCACAAACAAGGCCAGTATACAGATTGTACATTAACGTGCGTGATGCGTGAAGGTGTGTCACAATGCTCGGTGAAAACTTGGAACAGCAGGATAAACGAAGCGCGACTTACCTATAACTCGGGAGCTTCGACGCCGGTTGAAACCCAAGACTGACGTGGGCATGCGGCCATGGGCACCGATTTCATAAACACAACTTTTCCCTCTCCACGACGCCTCACGTCATCGCTATTGCCACGACAACTGCAGCGAGAGGCCGCCTCCGACGGCGTCGACGGCGCAGCAGCGTCACCAAGGGCGATTTCCGCCGAGCGCGCAAACTCTTGCAGCTCAGCGCGCGCTGTTGGCACACTTCGTTGGCCGTCGCGGTCGTGGCAGGAGTGTTTTCGACGTCGGAGAGGACTCGTTACTCGCCACGGTCGTCGGCGAGGGTAGAAAGAGAGAAATTGGGAACAGCGGCGGGATGCTGTTACGTGACCAGGACGTCGTTTGGCATCATCGCTGGCAGCGAAGTCGGCGCAGCCGCAAGCGCCAGCGGAGGAAGCGTCGTCGGCGCTGCCGCCTAATCGCGGCAACACCAGAACGCGCATCCGCTCTCGGTACGGCGCGTACGTGGCTGTATTGTATTTTAAACCCGTAAAATGAGCACCGCTGTCGCGGCGCAAGACAATGCTGCTGTCTTCTTTGTCGCGTATCGCAAAGCTTTGTGTGTGACGTGTACGGTCTCTAGTATTTTTCTTTTGTGCCGAGCACTATATTTCGCTCTGACCCCGTCTGTTGGCGTGACAAATGCGCGGGAAAAGTAATTTTCTTTTTTTCAATTTTTTCGGGTTTAACGCACCGAAGGTACAGTCGTGAGCTGAAGTAAACGGACCACGGGAGCGGTGGCCAAAAATAATCGCTGCGCCGTCTGGTTGCGCGGCGCCTGCTGTCGAGACCGCACACAGCGCAGGCGCGGCCTAGCAGTACAGCACACATGCCGCTATCGCTCGCTGCTTCGCGATTGTCTTACGCTCCGATAAATTGACGCCAGGGGAATCACGCCGCGCAGTTAGAGGAACACTGCCGGGCACCGCCCTATCATTGAAAACGATGCGACTCACCTGATAAGTGGCAATGGTGCTACGCTGCCACACATAGCGTGCTGTGGCTGCGTTGGGCTCGTAGCCTTTTTTTTATTCAAAAGCAGGAGGTTTCTTTTTTGTTAAGTGATGAAGTTTCTCAGTTGATATCTGCTGTCTTGTTGTTTGTTCGAGTTCGTGTTTCGTGTTTTTCGTGTTGTTCGTGTTTTTCGAGTTTCGAGTTTCTGCATGAGAGTGACAGAGTTGGGTCCCATAGCTATTTGTGTACACAACAACAATTGACTGTCTTTGTGGCCGCTCAGCAGCCTATAGTATTGGCTAATTGATAGGTCCTCCTCACTCTCGGTTGAGACGTCTCTTTTGGGAGGCGGGACTTTTGTAATTAAATAAAGATTATGGCGTGGTGAAGGAAAGGGCTGCCCGCCAGACTTGGGATTTGCCCGACCTCTGATTTTTTATGCCAGTGGTACTCGGCCGGTAGCGTGCCAAATACTCCTTCTGGGCTTGCAAAAGTGGTGAGGGACCCCACGATGAAATATGTTGATACGTGCCCTATTGTCGCACAATTAACCCTTGCAGCCAAAGTCGCTCATACTCATATCTCTATGCACGCCCATTGAGTGTGGCTTTTCTGCATAATTTAAACGTTGTGCAAAAAGCCAGCTTTAAAATTTGTGCTGTGCGGAGGCGTTATTCTAGCATGTCATCCGGCAAATCCACTTTTTTTAGTTCGTGGCAGGGTTTGGAAAAAAAAAGGAAGTTGGGAGTATCGCGGAGGGACCCACGGAGTTCCTCTTCTCCCACGTTCCTCTTTTTGTCTGCGGACCCCCATCTATGAACGACATCCCTGTGCAATGCTTTGTAAAATATTACGTGTAAATAAACTTGGCTGTTTTGAAGTATACCATCGTTTGTTTGCCGCATGCTGTCGACCATAAGCTAGTAATCTTTTTATCTCCAATCGGCGACTGAAGGACCCTCTTTGGATCAAATCCTTCAATTTTAACTCATGGCACAGAAGTGCGCAAGAACTGCCAATAATGTTTTCAAGTGCAAATAAATCTAATCGAAAAATGTAGTTTGCATGCAGTTCGATAGTCGCTGGGAATTGAAGGCGTGGTTCAATGGTATCTCATATCGCATTATAGTTTTTGAACATAAAATGTCTGTGTCGGTGCCTCGCACTTGAAAAATGGCGAAGCTGGATTTTCCCGAGCAATTGCGAAATGGCACATATGCCGCATGCGGCAAACGAAGTTTCATAAAGCTATGCAGTACATACCTAAACACAGCAGTATTTGTCAAAACCTTGGCATGTAAGGTTAGCATGAATAATTTTCCCAGTTCGCTGATATTCTCGGGAGGCTGTGATTTCGCATCTATCCTCAAAACCGACAAAGATGGTGTTGTGTTTTATTTTCTTCGACTGTCCAGTGATTTTTTTCTGCTTCATTTTCTGCTTCAATATATGACGGCGGGGGGGGGGGGGGGGGGGATCGCAAAAAAAAAAAAGCTTGAAGCCCGAGATAATCACCAGCGCGCCCACTCTGCCAGCGAAGCCGCGTTGCCGCCGATTGCGCCAGCGCGCCATTTCCACTGAAGGTGCGTGACCCGCAGGCAGTAAAAGGGCAGCGCGGCTCCCCTGGCGTCAATTTATCGGAGCGTGAGACAATCGCGAAGCAGCGAGTGATAGCGGCATGTGTGCTGTACTGCTAGGCCGCGCCTGCGCTGTGCGCGGTCTCGACAACAGGCGCCGAGCAACCAGACGGCGCAGCGATTAGTTTTGGCCAGCGCTCCCGTGGTCCGTTTACTTCAGCTCACGGCTGTACATCTGCGCAAACGAGGCGTCCCGTAGTGGAGGGCTCCGGAATGGTATGGACCACCAGCGGATCTTTATCGCGTGCCGAAATGTCAGAGCCGGGGTATTTTCCCGTTCCGCCTCCATGTGAAAAGCCGCCACCGCAACTGGGACCGAACCCGCTCCCTTGGGTTAATCAACACAACGGATTAGTCGCTGCGCCACGACGGCGGGTTGGAAAATTCATTGTTAACTGCCTGAAGCAATGCGCGATCTTTGGAAGGAACGTTGAACAAGGTTTTCGAACATGAGAGCCGCTTAATAATAGAAAAACTCGGTGACATGAGGGATTACCACTTTTCTGAAGAATTTGATGTAGGCGAGACTCAGAGGGGAAATTTCAACTATGTTGGAGTCATTCGAGCTTGCTTGAGTATGTCTTGCTTCGCGGCCGTGTTAAAGGTCATGTGAAATGTCTTTTCATGATTTGACGAGGCAGGCCTACGTATCGTTTAAAATACCAGGGGGCACATTTTTGGTTTGTCGTAGCGATGTTTCGTGGCAAATTGTTTGCAGAACGTGACTAGAAAAGGTTGTGGCGCAAAGGGGTCCGAAAATTCTGCACGATTACACGTACATATGGGATAAAACTATCACCTTGATGCAAACCCCGACCGGCTTGACAGATTGCGACCTGCCCATCGCCGCAGGCGACAATGGGAACCAGCGTGATAAAAAATTGCCGTGCAGGGCCGACGCTCTCCTTCAAGTGGGGCTAAGTTTAATCCCCAAACTCGCCAGCTTCGCCTCGCTCGCAGTGGGCCCTGCGACTGCTGACGCAAAAACTACCCTTCGTGCCAATCAATTCCAATTGTAGTCATCGCAGCGTATAATAGCGGCCACCAACGGGAATTCGCGGTGAAGTCTAGACCCGTTTCATAGCTGTGCAAACGCCAACGTACATAAATAAACCACACGTGTACCGTATCCGCCTGCTCGATTAGCATTCTTTATTTTCGAGCATTTTCGTTCATTTCATTGATTGATGGTAGGATTCAACGCGCCGACGCAACGCAGGTGATGATGCGCGGCGTAGTGGAGGGCACCGGATTAATTTTGACCACCTGCAGGGGATCTTTAACGTGCGCCGAAATCTCGTACACACGGCGCGTTTTTTTTTTTTTTTTTTGCTTTTCGCTCCCATCAGAAAAGCGGCCGGGAATCGAACCCGCAACCTCGTGCTCAGCAGCGCAACGCCTTAGCCACTTAGCCACCGCGGCGGGTTTTCGTTCATTTTAACACGCAGAAACTTTGTACATTTTAGCTTTACGTCGAGGAGCTTTTTTTTTCACGTGAAGCTCGTCTATGAACGCGCAAACGTTCACAGGGAAAGCTTGAATTGCTATAAACACCCCAACCTGGCCATTCTGTGCGTGGAAGCGCCGGCGCTATTGCGGGAAGGCGTAATGTTTTTCAGGCAAAGGGAGCACTAATCGACGGCCTCTTCAGCAGCAGCGGCATTTTCACCATAACTGGGGCGTCACGCCTGTAGGAGCTCCGCTGGGGTGGCTTACAAACGCAACAAATTGCGAAGCCTGGTATGGGAGCCGTGCGTGGTCAATGCCTGCGGTGAAAACAAGTTATCTTCGGGATATCTTCTTGAGCCACGGCCCCCGTACCGCAGCAATCGGGACCCGGTGAAAACAGATTGGCTTTACCGTGCGCCTGACGGACTTGCTGAGCTGTACTACACAAATAGAATCGCGTACGATATGTCCACTGAAAGTTCTCTGCAAAATGTTGCCGGATCGTCCAGCCTATTCTTTCGCGAAAGCGGTTATTTCGGCTAGGTACAGGTGCGCTCATACGTAATTGGAGCACGGGAGCTGTGGCCGAACTGCATAGGAGCGCCGTGTAGCTGCACCAGCGGTAAACGAAAGGAGCAGAACACGCATGCGCACCTGCCGATGGTGATATCCCATGTATACTTCTCAACCCATTTATTTTAACATGGATTGGAGCATTGCTAGCAGAACACTGGTCTCAGCGATGGCGCTGATAGTAGAGGCGGTATCTGGCCGCGTCTCTCACACACTTTCAGCGCACGCGAGCTGCTGGAGAAGAGTCGCAATTGCAGGGATCTGAAGTGACAATTTTTCTTTTCTAATATTTTTATCTGGGTATGCTATCAGCGCCAACGCTGAGACCAGTATGTCGGGAACAACGCTCGAAGCCGCGTTAAAAGAAGTGGGGTAAGATTTATAGACGGGCCATCTGCGTTGGGAGGCACGCATGCGTATTCTGCTCCTGTAGTTTACCGCCAGTGCAGCTACACGGCGCTCCTACGCGGCTTGGCCACAGCTCCCGTTCTCCAATTACTTTTGACGGCACCTGTATGTCACCCAGCCTCATGCCTGCGTCGACTATAGCCTACACGCTCAGCATCGCACTGATTGCCGCTACTTTTTCAAGAATCACTAATCATGCTGCTGGAACACGGCCTCCCCATGAGCTGAAGGCCAACCAGGACTGCAGTCTGAACCATCTGATGCACGCTTGTTTTGTTCTTGCTATACTAGTAGTATCGGTGGTGAGCCAATGGGAATTGACTGGGGGCGAGTATTCCTTCCTATTTTTCATTTTTATTTTGATGTGTTGTAAGGAACAGTGCTCGCAAAATGCTTCTTTTTTTATTTTTTACCATCTACGCTACTGATCGAAACGCGCTGAATATTTTTTGGTTTTTGGGTTTTATTGTTTTGATTGTACGCATGCTATCAAACACATGGAACGTCCCTAAACGCGTTAGCAAAGGGTTAGCAGCTGTGAACACGTATTTGCGGACGATATCCGGGAGGGTGCGTGGTTTCGCAAGCCTAGCCAAGTAACAATTTCGTGTTAAAAACGTATTTGAGCACACCGTCGAGCCCACCGAAAGGGTGAACTTTCCCAGTGTGAATCCACAGACTGAGAACAACGGACCGAGAAAGAGACGAAACAACAACGATGGCAGGCCAAGAAAACGCGTATACAACCCGCCGCGGTGGCTCAGTGGCTAAGGCGTTGCGCTGCTGAGCACGAGGTCGCGGGTTCGATTCCCGGCCGCGGCGGCCGCTTTTCTGATGGAGGCGAAAAGCAAAAACGCCCGTGTGTACGAGATTTCGGCGCACGTTAAAGATCCCCAGGTGGTCAAAATTAATCCGGAGCCTTCCAGTACGGCGCGCCTCATCGCCTTCGTTGCGTCGGCGCGTTAAACCCTACAATCCATCCAAAACGCGTATACAGCGGAGCAATGGGGAAGAAATGCGGGCCGGTGCAGTGGCGTTGCAAAGAACTAAAAACAAGCCAAACGAGCAATAACAAATCCGGCGTGCGGAATCGGCAAGCACGGGAAGGTCGCTATCTACAAAGCAGGTGGTGGTACAAAATAGCACTGCGGTAGTTGTAATGGACCACTCTCAACATTAACTTGCCCATTTTCTGCACACCACCCGCACAGTTTACGGGCCACACCCGACGAAAAAATTTCTCGGGACAGTTAAGTGTGCTGACGTGCTTTGAAGCGAAAACCTGGCGTGCAATTGCGGCGCCTAACTGTTACATGCACGTGCACCGTCAACACATCAGCAACGCCAATTTACTGTACTTAGAACACCTTAATACACTTTCGCCACATAAATACAACCTAATCTATTTTGCTTCATCTAGCCCCCAACTCAATTTACCTTAATCGGCCTATATACGTGCGATTTTTCCGTAACCTACTGAAACCCCAATTCCTATAGGAATTACTATCAATTTCTAATCAACCATAATTTCACCCCAATTCAAATTGATGTATATCTTAGTTTATTTTAATCCACCTTAATTTTGCCTTACTACTCGTCACTCTCAATAGCTGATCAATCTACTTATCCTGTCAATACCTATAATCACTTGTCATTGTTTGCCATTAATTGTGCCGTGCCACATATTCATACACTGACATGCCAAAGGCTGGCTCCTGCTCCGGCCTCTGGCAACGGGTCGAGTCCATGCACGCACTCGGCTCCTCCTTTGGGGATTTGGGTTCAAATCCCCCACTGAAATAAATGTGTTTTTATTTTCTCTGTATAGGTGAGCTAGTATTGGTACCCATCGTGTTGGAACCGACGACGACAGTCCCTTTTTGCGTTTGATGGGACATGGTGCGTTCGCCTTAATATGCGTGCGAAGAAGTAAGTAGATTGTGCGATGTCAGCTAGCCTACCTTTGAAGATAAGGTGTCTGCACTGCCGGCGCCTACGGGAGCGCGCTGGCTGAAAAGTGGCCGCAAAGGAGGCGCGCGCTGTGGGGTAAGGCTAAAGTTATTGATTTACTTCGCAAACTCTGCCCCACTCGCAGTAGGATCTACTACGGCTGGCTTACCGCAATAGCGGGACCGTACTGAGCAGTATCTAAAACCTACTGGTCAGTCATACCCTCCTCTGGGCTATACATTAATAAGCTGTGAGGTCAGGCGCTCGTGCCGGCGACTCGTTGCCGACACATGCCAGCGCAGTGAGCCTGGCGTGGGCAAATATGAGTGTGGGTATTTCCCTCATTGTTCCTGCGCCGAGGAAGAAGGAGCAGCAGACTACGCGAGGTGATTCAGTGGGTCATGAGCGAGACTATGAGAGCGCGCAACAAGAAAAAAACACGCAGGCTTGGCTGGAACGGGAGAACGCCAGGAGGAGTGAAAGAGGCTTAATACAAGAGCGCTTCGTCCAGATTGGAGATCTTAAGCTCGTAGGGCTTTTGGAGGCCCGAGCTCGTGAGGGGCCCGCCTGGGCCTTGGCGCTTTGTGGCCGAGGCTCGAATCCTAACCCGTGGCAAGTGCGCAAGTTTGACGCGCCCTGTGCGAGATGACCAGTTGCCTGCTGGAAGTCGCCCACCGGCAGTGGCGGGTTGCTTGCTGCCCGCTGCCGGCTGTAGCCTGGCACCCGGTCGTGGGCGGGCGTCGAGCAGGCCGTTTCCTAGGAGGAAAAGTGGTTTTTCATCGCTGGCCTTCCTGCTTGTGCAACGCCGTCATCTGTGCCCCGTCGCACCTTCTCTCGCATTTTCGCCAAAACACATCACAGCATGAGCATTCGATTGGATCTTGTCTTTGTGGTTTCTTTGGAGCAATGATACCTTAGTTTTGTGCACATTCAGCTTTGCATTGATTTTGCATTGACACGTTTTTGTAATTCCGTCCGTAGTCTCGGTATTTCTGTTTGTGTTGTGTTTGTCAAAGAATATGAGTTTATTCGTTCTCTTTGCAAGCGGCCTTGTCTAATTACCGGAACTGTGGCAAGTCCCAGTCGCCACTGAATCCTTCAATAAACCTGTGCCTTCCTGAAAAATTGGCGTCTACGATATGCCATGAAAGCACTGGTTCTTTGAAAGATTCAGTCGCGAGCGCGACTTGCCACAGTGCCAGTAACTATACGCGTGCGTTCGAAGAATTCCTTCACTGGTTGTTCTTTTGTGAATGTCCTGTTAAAAGATTAGCACGAACAGGTGTACCTGGGCAGCTTCTACCCCCTATGAATGAAAAGCATCCAGCACCCGACTTGCAGTCTTCTTGACACCTCAGTGTCCACCAATTGGACTCTTGTGTGCCTGGCTCAGTAGGTAGGAGCGGAATTTCCAGGGGACTGCACCTTCTGAAAGACGTCTCGCGGCGTTTCATAACTCCGCCAGGGAAGTTCGTTCTTTGCAAGGAACGTAGAAGCAACGAGTCGCTTGCCGGACATGGTTTTGGCAACATTCTCACACCATTTCCACAGCGTTCTTTCCTTTTCTTGTTCCGCGCAAAGCTACTAGGAAATGACTTGGATGGCGGTAAAATCCACTGTTGGGCTCCTACCACTTGTTATCACGACTTGTGTTGATGTTCCGACAGCCCAGTAACTTTTCACCTCTTCCGTCTGTTATAGCATGGTGTCTTCCTTCCACGCGGGGTCGGGACCTGTGGCATCGCGCGGACAGGGAATGTTACCCACAATGACATATAGATGGGTGTGTCCAGGAATTTAACTATTGCCTTTCTCTGGAAATAAGGCGATGGCACTTACACTAGTGCATTTAGAACCTCTACAGTGTTCTCGTTTGCAAAACGCAGTGTGGCTCTTGTACTTGTAACTGCACAATTGGGAACAAGAGACCGACGGAGCACCATGGTGCTGCTTGCGGTGTCCCTCAACAAGGAAACTATCTTTTTGTGTTCCCTTTCAATCACCTGACTTTGATGCAGGGTGGACTTTCTCGCCTCTTATCCCGCTCGTAACTGTTGCTCGGTGCTCCCCTTGGGAACAGGAATAATTACAAGGAAGTCTCTCCATTCTGTCTTTTGAAGATACGTGTTTGTATTCAGCTGGTGCCACAGAACACATCTTCTCCTTACTGTTGTCTCGTTCAGGGCACGACGTGACGGCAGGACCCACTCGGCGGGAAACACGAAAGTACCGTTTCTTCGGCCTCAAGCGAGTCTGAGGCTTCGTGGCCTGGTCGGTAACACAGAAAGCAAAGAGGGGAGGTAGTCCCGATCACGAAGTTTTAGGGACTAAGCACCTCAGGGGCTCGGGATGTATGTTTCCCCTGTCGTCGCCGCCGTGTCATGTAGTCGCAGTGCTAAAACACCGGGCCACTCGTTTTCCAAAGCCTCACGCATGAAGTCTATAATATAAGTACAGACCCCACAGCTGTTCCGTTGAGGAAACAAAAACATGGCTGATTATTGGAATACTCCCTAATGCTAAATTTCAGCGCAGCGTGAACTGCAGTCTTCTGGGCGACGGCGCATAACTGCTGCGTCTGAGGAAATGATCGCGTCATCAGCGAACGAGCGGTGGCACGCGCTATTAGATAGTTATAGCAGAGCGGAGAACTGATCCCGGTACGGTACCCGGTACACCTGCGCATGCGCATCAGCAGTTTTTTCTCGTTTGCGCACGCGCAGTAGTTCCGGTCGCCTACCGGGTACTGTACTGGGACACCGGTTCTCCGCTTTGCTATAACACTCTATTTCTGGCGTTATATCGTTGAGCGTTACCGCCGGCGAGCATGTCTCGCGCGGCTTCGACATAACGCCTTAGCCCTCACACTTTATCCATACTTTCATCCTCCGCTTTCCTGCTCGCTCTATCTTCGATGGCGTCTTCGTTCTCCCGGTTACAAGGCAAACGCTGAGGGGGTACGCAAAACCACTGGAGCGGGCACTTAAGAGCTGCGCTCTAAATCATGACTCGCCGTGGTGCCGCCTTGTGATGTACTTACCCCCTTGCCGCCTAGTGCCGACCAAATTACGCACCCTCGCTGCAGTCTTCCGGCAAGCAGGCATGTAGCCTTCTGACGAGAGGGCAGCGCCCATGTGTGGCCGACCCCCCCCTCTCCCCACCCTTCCACATCCCTATCCTCGCATGCTCTCCTGACTATTCTGGCAGTGGAGAGTCTCCTTGTACACAGCCCATTGCCCGGTAAGTCCACTAAGCCCACGACCCTTTGTCCACCATCGTTTTTTGGTAGCATCGAGTGTCGCCGGAGTTTACTGGCAAGCGGGCAGCCTCTTTGCAGGGCGGGCAACCCTATAGTGGGTAGCAAACAGCCTGCCCGGCCGCCATCTCTTTTGGTAACATCCAATGTCTACACATGTCCGCGCGCACGCACAAGTACTTTCGCGCATTAGGAAAACAATCGCATTATAAGAAAACTGGTTGTTCTGCTACGCTTTTCATGTACCTAGTTACAACGGTGGTTTAGCTTTGACACGAGATCATTAGCAGTGCTGGAGTCGAAAGCTTTCCGGCGTCGGCGTCAGCCGCCACCTGGTGGCATTTAGAGCGATTTCATTCTTCCTACCTTCCACCTGCTAACAGACCGGTTACAAGGAAGGAACGGCTCCGACGACTCACTGAGTATTGGCGGTGAGCGCGACAACGGGCCGCGCTGCGAAGCGCGCCTCCGTGACGTCGGCTTAGTGATTCTCGCATCTGTCGTCTGCTTCACTCGGGTTGCTTCTCCCTGCTGTTTGTTTGCCCTCTCTTGACCTCTGATGCTTGTCCGCACCAGATTTTGCGTGTGCGTAAGTTTTTATTATAATATTAGGCTTAAAATTTCATACACTAGCTCAAGACGCGAGCTGAAGTATAGGTTTGGATACCGTTACGGAAGAAACATTGCCGGCATCGCCCTATTCCTTGCGAAGCCTGCCCTGTGCAAAGCGCGACGAGTCGGAGCTAGGCGTCAGCTTCTGTATTAAGCAATCTTTCGAACAAGGGTAACAACCAGCTGCTAGTAACCGAAAACAGCGAAATACGAGACCAAAACAAATTCCAGGCCTTCGGGGCTGTCGGTTTCGGCAGATGGCATTATGATTCCAGGTAATCATTTGTAAGGTAAAACAGTTTTTCCAACCTTTCCGAACGCTCGAAAGTATTGTATCACATCACTTTACTTTGTCATTACATCAAAGTACGCCGAGATGCACTATTGGCGGTGAGATCTTTGAGTGGCGCCCCCTGGCTCTGACGTCGGCTTAGGGATTCGCGCCGCTGTCGTCTGCTACACTCCGCTTGTGAGGGGCAACAGTGCCTGGGCTAGCAATCGCCCGCTTCGTTGCTGTAGTGCGTTAAAAAGCGTATTTATAGCGACTCAGTTATTTTGCCAGCTTCTGACGCATCTGAATTATTTGAAGCTGTATCCCCCACAAGTTTGCAACACACGAAGAGACACAGAACAACTTTCTTCAGAGTATCGGTCAGAAGATCGTGTGTAACTCGTCCTTTCTTGCTTATTCGCGAGGATCAGCGATCAGAGCTTCTCGATAAGTATTCGAAATGCGAAGGCTTCCCTGCAGTATTTTTGAGATGCTCCTATGAAGACTCAACAGTCTAATACTACGTACCAAGCAGCGGCCTCTGCAGGCTCATCGCACAGCAGGAAATAAAGCGGCTTTCTTCTGTTTCTTTCGTTTTGTATCGGATTATAGTTTCTTGCTTTTTTTTTCTGCCCAACGCATTAATTTTTCTGCGCCGTCACCAACTTCTTATTAGGAGGTTTCGGGATGTTTGGGAGCCTCACAAAGGTCGTGTGGATATTTCCTTCATTTTGTATGGCATACATTCCCTTCTTCACAAATTGGCTTTCATTACGGCTGCGTGCAAGAAGGTGCATATCCGCAGCGTGCTTTGTTTATTCACATGCAAATACAATGAGAAGGTTTGTGCTACGCCACCGCGATCGCGCCCTAAACAACGTGGTCCACAGTACTCGAAGGTGGCTTTTGTGCTCCGAATTCCTGTCGTAATTATATCGTTATCATAACGAACTGACTCTCAACTCGAACAATGACGACATAATTACGGCGTTGAAGGCATGATATACTCGCTAACTAAGTAATAAATAGTATACCTGTATATATTGCAAGACTCGAAACCGAAGAATTCCAAGTACCGTAAAAACCCGCGTATAATACGAACCCGCGTATAATACGAGGTGTAATTCGGGGACAGCAAAATCAGAAAAAAAGTTTTCATCCGCATATAATGCGAGGTAAAGAGCACAGAAAACATTTATTTGCACTGCAGTTACCGTTCAGTCATTGTCAGTTTTCGCTTGCACTGTCTCCCGACGTGCGTGCAGTAATCGTCAGGTTCGCTGCCGCTGTCTCCTGAAGTCGCCTTGTCGGAAATGTCTTCCCTCAGAAAGTGGTCCTCAGTGCCATCAAGGGCGTTCGAGATGCCGAATTTCTTAAAAGAGCGACTGACGAGCTCCTCTGGGATGCTGGCCCACGCAATCGCGATCCAGCCACAAAGCACCGCTGGAGAAACCCGCGTCAGCCATTCGGTAGCTGTCACTTACGGGTCTCCTGACCTCATCCACTCTTGGTAGCAGGACCTGATGCTGTCTTTGAAAGGCTTGTTGATGCAAACGTCTAGCGGTTGCAGCAGGGATGTCATTCCTCCTAACATGACAATGAGTTCGGTGCGGGGTTCTCGCAACAAGTTATTCATGGAATCGGCCAGGTGGCAACGAAAGGCGTCCAACACGAGCACTGACGGGAATCCCCAAAAGTGCTCCAGGCCGCCGACACCACACAGACTTTATCCAGCCAAGCACCAGTTGTTAACATTCTGCACCCACGAATGTTGCCTTCGGTGACGCCGAACTGCCATCCTGCGAAGCAATTCTTGATGGTCTCGGCACATAAAATAACTTTTCTTTTAATTTTAGCCGAATACTGTTTTCGTGCACCCGACATCGTGATAGACTTGCGGTGAACGTGCCGAGATTCTTCGCGTGGTCAAAACAATAAAAATGGCGCCGGCTGAGAAAAGCAGCAGCCAGCTAACGCCACTGCAAGATGGCGCACCCTCCGCTGAAACCGAAAGTGAAAATTTTTGGCTGAAAACTTTGGGATCCACATATAATACGAGGCACCAATTTGACATAGTCAAATTTGAAAAAAAAACCTCGTATTATACGCGGGTTTTTACGGTAGCTCTTTATGGCTTTTCAACCCTTCCAGGCGCGAAGGACAAATCCTATTCTACTCGGGATGGCGTTCTGTGATTTGAAAAAAAAAAATGACTTTTACTCTCTTGTCCTGGACTGAGGACCCGGCCCACTAACCAGATCGATTTAATGGTTAAACAAGTTTTCCCCTCCTCCCCTTCCTTCTTCTCCTCCTCTTGAGTGCAGTTTTCCTATAACGCATATCCGAATATCGGGAATATATGGCTGTGCAAAATGTTCCGAAATACCCCTCCTGGTCTTAACAAACATATATGTGTTACTATAAATTTAACGAAGACGTGACTCGTTTTGCTCAATAAACCTCCATACTGGTTAGATGCCTGGTATAAGATCAGCACGCGCGTATATACACACTGGGTTATTTGGAACTCAACCTACAGTTTTTGCAGTCTATAGTGCATGTCGGCAAACTTTCATGCCTTGACAACGTAAAGTGATGTGACAAAACGCGTTCTAGCGTTCGGCTAGGTTGCAAAAACTGTTTTACCTTACATATGATTACCGGGAATCGTGATGCCTTCTGCCAAAGCCGACAGCCCTGATGCCTAGAATTTGTTTTGGCCTTCCATTTTCACTGTTGTCGGTTATTAGCAGCTGACTGTTCCTTTTGTTCGAATGCTTACATGAGAAGCTGACGCCTAGCTCCGACTGTTCGCGCTCCGCACAGGACCGGCTTTGCAAGGAATGGGGTGGCGCCGGCAATGTTTCTCCCGTAGCGGTATCCAAAACTATACTTTAATTGACACCATGAGCTAGCGTATGCGATTTTAAGCCTATTATTATGATAAAAAGTTACCCACACGCCAATTCTGGTGCGGACAAGCATCAGACGTTGACCGAGCGCAAAGAAACAGCAGGGAGAGCGATCCTGAGTGAAGCAGACGACAAATGTGAGAATCCCTAAGCTGACGTCACGGAGGCGCGCTTCGCAGCGCCACCTGTGTTCGCGCTCACCGCCAATGGCGCGCAAAAAATGTAGGTTTTGTTCCAAACAACCTACTGTGTGTCTAGGCGCGTGCAGCTTTTATAGCAGGCTTCTAACCAGTATGGAGGTTCATTGAGCAAAACGAGTCACGTCTACGGCAAAGATACAGTAACACTATGGTTGTTCAGACCTGTAGGAATATTTCGTTACATTTCCCACAGCCATGCCATCCCAGTATTCAGATATGCTTTATAGGGAAAATGCACTCAAGAGGAGAAGGAGGAGGATCAGGAGGAGAAAACTTTATTTAGCAGTAAAATCGGAGTGATTAGTGGGCCAGGTCTTTAGTCCACGACAAGAATGTAAGAGTAATTTTCTTTATTTTATAGAAAGCTAGTCTGAGTAGACCAGGATTGGTTGAAGGGTTGGAAAACAATAAAGAGCTGCTTGAAAATATTCATCGGTTTTGATTTTTGTAATATATGCACGCATACTATTTATTGCGTTCACTAGCCAGTATATCAAGCCTTCAACACCGTAACCATGTCATAAGTGTTCGGGTTGAGAGCCAGTTGATTATGATAACAATGGTTACGATAGACATTCAGAGCTCAAAAGCCGCTGTTGCGACCGGGCGGGGGCACCCGATCCGAGCCCCGTGGCCTCCGACATACGAGTGGTAGCGTGTATGATGCGAGCGGCCAGCCGCTGTTGCAGCCGTGAAGAAGTCCAGAAGCCGTAGGCTAACGTAACTGTTTACTTCATAGCGAGAGGTGAGCCGAAGCCAAAGAACAATGCCCCGACGGGCGAGGTTACAATACAGGACTCGAACAGAGCGACAACTTCGATTCGCTGCTCTAACAGGAATGGTTTACAACGCTTGGGCAGCTCTAGAGAGAGAGAGAGAGAAGGAACTTTATTTGAGCCCAAACTGGTAGAAGGAAGGGGGTGACAGGGAGGAAGTCACCTAGCCTTCCCCGTTAGATGGCGGCCATGAGCCCGTGGGCCCTAGCGGCATCTTCCGCCAGCTGGACGAGTAGTTGTTGTACGTCGGGGTGATAGCTGAGCAAGGCGGCCTCCCATTGCTCCTGAGTCCTGATGTTTAATGCTTTATTAGGGGAACGAGGTTTCTGTGGGCATGCCCATATGATGTGTTGTAGGGTGGCTTTGTCTGCACACCACTTGCATCTGTCGGAATACGTGTCTGGGTAACATCGGTTGTAGAGAACAGGGTTGGGGAAGGTGTTCGACTGTATTCGTCTCCACGCAACCGACTGCCATCTGTTGAGGGAAGAGTGTGGTGCAGGGTACTTGAGGCGACTCAACCTGTAGTGCTGTGTGATCTCCCTGTACGTGGCCAGCCTGTCTCTGCTCCCCGTGAACGTAGGCCCGATGTCTCCGTCGAGGTCAGCCTGGTTGCCGAAATCTCGGGCTGCCTCGTGAGCCAGTTCATTCCCCGGCAGGGACGAGTGCGCTGGTGTCCATACAAGGCGAACATGCCTGCATCTGTCGCCAATAAACGTAGAAAGAATTTTGGCCGCTGGCCGGGATATTCGTCCCGCCAGGAAGTTTCTTATTGCTGTCTTGGAATCAGACACAATAATTTTGGCTTCCGTGCTAGCTACTGCGAGCGCAATAGCCGCTTCTTCTGCCACCTCAGGGTGCGTCGTCATGATTGTGCCCGAGGTCACTGAGTTTCCTTGCTGGTCTACTACGGCTACGGCCGCAGCCGGTCGGTCGTGATAATCCGCAGCATCCACATAGAGGACATGTGGGTTCCCGCACAGCTGCCGGTGAAGTGCAGTAGCTCTGGCGGTTCTTCTGTCTTGATGATGATCCGGGTGCATATTTCGTGGTATGGGAGAACAATGGATGTATGATCGAGTGCTGTCATCCAGAGAGCATTTGATACCGTGTTGAGAAGCGAAGGGGATGCGCAGGGACCTTAGAATTGCGCGGCCAGTCTCGCTGCACGAGAGCCTGTGCAGCTGTGCCATCCTTTGTGCTTCTACTAGCTCTTCCAAGGTATTGTGCACCCCCATTGCTTGGAAGCGCTCCGTGGATGCCATGACGGGTATTCCTACAGCTTGCTTGTAGGCTTTCCGGATGATGCACTGGAGCTTCTCTATTTCTGCTCTTTTGAAGTTCAGAAAAGGAGCCACGTATATGATGCGACTTATAATAAAAGCATGAACCAGGCGCAGTAAATTTGCCTCCTTGAGGCCGTGGTGTTTGTTAGCTATGCGGGCTATAAGTCGGCTGATTTGCTCCGCACTAGATTTCAACGTCGATACAGTAGCTGTGTTGGCTCCATTTGCTTGAACACGAAGGCCGAGTACGCGAATGCACTCGACGCGTGGAATCAGGCTGTTGGGCAGCTCTATTTATACCCACAAGCGGTAACGATCAAACGCAACACGTGGGAACACGCACAACACTCTTTCCAGAGTTCGTAAGCCGTTCATAGCCTCGGGCACGTTGAGTCCGAGAGAGGGGAGAGAGGAGGGCTCCGTTGCGATCACCGGGGCCTGCCTCTGTGTCCTTGAAGAGCGTGGAGACGAGCCGTGCAGGCAGCCGCCGAAGTTCAGCCGCCGCAGGCAGCCGCCGAATGCGCAGAGAGCGAAGCGTCTGACGAGGCTTTGTCGCAACTTGTTGCCGACATGATTGCGCCTGTTTTCGTAGGAGCACGAGTGGCTTCGCCGCACAGCCGAGGAGTGATGCGGGGAAGTACTGCGGCGCTGGCCGATTCGTAACACCGCCTTCGAGTACTCTGGACAACTTTGTACGCGATCGCGGTGGCGTAGCACAAGCGTTCTCATTGGGTTTCCGTGTGAACAAACAACGCACGCTTCGTATATGCAGCTTCTTGCACGCAGCCATAACGAAAGCCCATTTGTGAAGAGGGGAATGTTAGCCATACAGCCTAAAGAAAATATCCACACCATCTTTGTGAGCCTCCCAAACATCTCCAAACCTAAAAAGACGTTTGTGACTATGGAGCGAAATTAATGCGGTGGACACAGAAAAAAATATAAAACATTCGTCTGATACAAGTCAACAACAACAAAACAATAGAAGAAAGCCGCTTTATTTCCTGGGGTGCGATGCTCGTGTAGAGGCCCGCTGCTTGGTACGTAGCATTAGACCATTGAGTCTTCATAAAAGCATCTTAAAATACGTTAGGGAAGGAAGCCTACGCATTTTGAATAAATATCGAGGAGCTGTGAGCGCTGAACCTCGCGAATAAGCCAGAAAGGGCGAGTTGCACTCGATTTTCTGACCGATGCTCTAAAGAAAGTTGTTCTCCCTCTCCTCCTGTGTTGTAAACATGTGCGAGATAGAGCTTGAAATTATTCAAATCTGTCCGAAGTTGGCAAAAATAACTGCATTACCAGAAATACCCGTTTAATGCACTAAAGCATCACGGGCACTGCTGCCCCTCACAAGCGGAGTGTAGCAGACGACAGCTGCGCGAGTCCCTAGGCTGACGTCAGAGCCAGGGGGCGCCACTCAAACATCTCACCGCTAATAGGGAAACGCCGACGATTGAAACTTGCTAATTACACTTCAAGAACAGGTAACAGCGAGTGGGTTCTAGTAAAGGTAGTAGCGAGGTGAATTCATAAGCAGTAGTTTAACGCCCTGCATCTCCACAAAAACACAGATTTGGCGAGAGTAACACCTGTAATCGTTATAGTAGCATAAACGGAGATAACTGGCAGGATAAAATTTTAAAGAAACGAAAATTAAAAAAAATAGAAGAATGAAATTTTCAGAAAATGATCTGACAAAATAAAAAAAAATACCAGTTGATACATTTCCCCCGAGACCGAAGAATAAACTAAAAAATTTCGTGAAAGAACGTTTGAAATGCCCATAAAAATAGCGCAAATTGACAAACCCTGCAGTACGCCTTCCATCGTCGAAAAAACCTTATTAGCTAAGTAAACGCACTTCATCGCTATACCGGTATATCTTTACGTCATTGGTGAAAAGAATTAAAAGATAACTTCGTAATATATTCCAATGTTCTACGCTACTGAAAGCTATCTTTGAAAGCAGAGATGCACAGTCTACACAAGCGCCGTAAGATTGCTACTCATTAGTAGCTAATTATCTGAACTTCTGCAGATGTTTTTGTTTCAATTTTGTTGCTTCCTACAATCTTACCTCATATATACAGTAAAACCCCGTTAATTCGGATTTCACGGTACCAAAGAGACTATCCGAATTAACCGGGTGTCTGAATTATCGCGAACGCGCCCAATACACCTAAATAATACTTTCAATATCACCAAGCCTTTATTTTTTTTAAGTTTGTCACTGTTGTTTGTTGAGGACACAAAGGTGTTTTACACAAAAGAGACAAAAAAAAAGAATTTTATGGTTGTCTTGTTTGTCGGCTAGATGATGGCCACAGCGATGAGAACTCTGCCTTTCACTTGGTTGCGAACCAGTGCCATGTGTTTTTTCTCTCCGTGTGCCCAATCTATATGCACCCAAGCTCGTTCGTATCCCATTCCGATTGTGAAGGTTTTTAAATGAGCCTTTGATTTCTGCTGCGGATCTGAATCAGCTGAGCGTGACCGCGGAAGGATGATCTGCTCTTTCCTCACTTAAACTCAGCGGGGAGTCAAAATTAGCCGAATTGCGGCCGAATCTATTGAAATTAATTCGTTTTCAGCCATAAAACAACCTCGAATTTGAACGGATCAGACAGTGCGTCCGAATCAACGCAAATTACGCATTAACGAGGGGAAGGGGGTATTTCAGATAAGATCGAGCAAAGTTTGGCTGTTCGGTTTCTTCAATTTACGTGATTATTCTTATATTATTCCCTGGTTATTTGAAAATATTGGCGAATCTGAAAATTTTTGTCTTAATAGGCAAAATGTTCCCTTACTAAAAAAAATTTGGAACGTGCCAAGGAGGACCCCCGCCGCTACTAGCCCGTGGGCCTCGGACAAATTTTGCGACGTCAATATACGAAAATATTCGTAACAAGGAATTCGGAAATTTTGTTCTCAATTTGCGCCTGGTGCCCACTTCACCGAGAAAGTTTTGTTGCTGGAAAAAAATATTATTTTCGCGATTAAATGTCAAATTCGTCCAAGAGCCCAATATTTCTCGTTTTTGAGCATTATTGCACAAGAAATGCTGGGGTCACAACATTCAAATTTTACTCAGTTGTGCTGCTCACCTTTAAAACAAACGAACTGAATATTATAATTCTATAAAATTTAGATCAGATCCAACAGGCGCGCATGTTTGAAGAAAAGTTTGAAAAACACAAAGTTCAGACCGTAAAAGAAACACAGATTTGATTCTTTCGAAATTCTCCACAGGTGTAGGCCTTTACATGCTCTTTCGTTATCGCCAAAAACATGTTGCATCATTTTGTTTTTGGAGCGCGTACAGTGCGACAGAGGAGCCCTATTCGCCCGGCTCTCCACGACGTACTGTAGTGATATCGACTGCGCTAAAATTTGTATAAATTATATTTGTCTCATATATAAGGGAAATGACCCCTCCACGGATACAATACCTTGGAATGAAACAGAAAAAATTAAATTTTAATGTTCACTTTGGCACCACATCAAGCAATCTGCGCCCATTTTGAAAAACAGATTGGGTAAAAGACAACAAAACTCTTACGTTCAGCGCCAGATAAAAAAAAAACAGCAGTTTCAATTTTTGTGAAACATTGCCAAGATTCTGGCTGTTAAATTTACTTTGGTTAGACATAAAAACACCTTGCATCATGTTAAAAATAGCAAAAATATTGCGTCCCTTAACTATACAGGCGGCACCGCTGGAACGTACTTTGAAAATCGGCGCAGAAAGGGAATGGTGTTCTTCGGGATTAGTTCTCAGAGCTTCCTCTGAATTGCTTAAAGCACTGACACTCTTTCTCTTGATATGCTATTTTGTATTTCCGAGGTAATTCATGCCAACAAAACATTCGATCCGTGCACACCGCTATCCTAAATGCTAGGTTTACATCGAATATATACAAATCCTAATGATGCAGACATCAACTTTTCGTGTCTGAGCTCCCTGCGAGGAGCATGGCTGACAGAAAACCATGCTCCCGCAGTACACACTTTAGTATCGATATAATGCAAGGTGTTTATATTTCTAATGAAAGTATGTCCAAGAAGTTGGGAAAATTTTACAGAAAATGAGAGTGCTTTTTAAAATCTGTGGTGGAGCCTAAGAGTTTTTTATTCTTTTACCCAACCTGCAGTCTTTAAATATGGCGGAGAGTAGTTTTTTAGCGTTCTAACGTGGACAGTAAGGAGGACATTTGTCTGTTCCATTTTCAGTTCTATTCGATGAGGGAACATTTGCTCATTATACAAAACATATAGAATACATACATAGCTGAAGAAAGTGTTCACCACTACAGTTCATCGTGGAGAGCCGGGCGGATAGAGCTCTTCTCTCGATCTGTATGCGCTCCAGGAAAAAAATAATGCACATGTTTTCGTTATAATGAAAGAACATGCCAGGGCCTACATTTGGGGGAATTCCGAAAAACCGATTATGTTTTTTTTATATTATCGTGTGAACTTTCAGCTTTTCAGTCTTTTCATCAAACTTGCGCGCCAGTTGCACCTTAACTGAACCATATACAGTTATGAGATTCGTGTGTTTGTTTAAAAATGTAAGGGGCAAACGCGACTAAAATATGAAGATTATAGCTTAAGTGCTTTTTGTAATGTAGGCTCAAAGTAAGAAAAAATCAAGCACCCCTCCATCTAACGAGTACAATGGTTGAACGGGAAGGTTTGTCGTGATGATTTCTTTGGTTGGTCAATTTTACACTGCGCGTATGTGCTACTCTGGATGCAAGCACCACTTTTGTGGAGTACCCACAGCAGCCCCGCTCCTGCCGTACCTGCAACTACACGCAAGGACACTTTCCTACAATGGAACTGTCGGGGCCTGCCCCAAAAAGTTGGTGAACTTAAGGAACGCCTTCTCCTAGGCTCACTTCGTGCATGGGCGCTACTGCTTCAGGAAGCAAATGGCCTACCCCGTATCCCCTTTTTTACCGGCTATGCGTCTCCAACAATCATTGACCACCGTAACGCCCCACCAACGCCACGGGGTAAAGCGGTGGTATATGTCCTCACGCGCCTTCCCCAGCAAGCCATTGACCTTCAAAGCTGGTGCTCCCCGTGGCAAGAAACTGTTGCGGTGAAAGTTCCACTAAGTCCCTGTGCAGTGATCCTCGTATCCTGCTATGTGTGTCCTCACAGTGGTCATGCCCTGCGGGCTCGGTTTGGGTGGATTTCGCATATACGAGCACAATATCCCGGTTGTCCCATCCTCATCGGCGGTGACTTTAATGCTCCGCACCCAGCCTGGGGCTATAACACGGCGAGTGCGCGAGGTTTAGATCTCCTCAACCTCATGGAGAATGCGCGCTTCACTATACTTAATGACAAGACCCAGTCAACTCGCCGCTCCACGTCTACTCGTATGCCTCCACATTCCCCACACCTAACTTGGTGGCTTGATCCAACGGCCGTTACTTGGCGGCGGGAGCCAGACTGCTGGGGTAGCGACCATCATCCCATTTCCCTCGATGTTTCATCTTCGCCCTCTCGTCGCCTACGTCGTAAATGCCATATCATCAAGTGGGACGAGTTTCGGAAGTCGATTAGGCAGATATCAGCATTCAAAGAGGACCCTTTATCATCCATACAAAAGGCACTTGAAGATTGTACAACTGTAAACTGGGTTGACGAGAGCCGCCCTAACCCTGATTTGCGCCTCCTTCAGCTGTGGGCGTAGCGCCGCCAGGCAGAAGTGTTTGCTTGTCGCAATCCCAACTCTCCGACTTGCCAAATCCTCCTTAAACAGCTCACAGCCGCGGCTCGTCGACATGAACGCCGGCTGTCCCGCCAGTGCTGGCTTGACATGTGCGCTTCGTTAGGGCCTCAGTCTGGACTACGCTCCATATGGCGGATATTTCATTCGTTTGAGCGATCACCAGGATCCCCAGATCCTGCTGTGTCAGCGTTCCTCACCTCCAAACAGGCTTCTTTGCAATTTGCAGATACGCTGGCCCATACTTTATACCCCGATTTTGACTTGGACCCGGTCATCATGCCCCCTCCGTACACTCTTCCGTCCGGTGCTGGTACGCCGCCATCGGAAGCAGCAACCGAGGGCATACTCTCACCATTTACAATTGCGGAACTAACGGCGGCCAATGACACGGCGGCACTCCGCAAAGCTCCTGGCCCCGACGGAGTAGCATTTGAATCTTTCAAGAACCTCGACCATTCTTCTCTGGAGGGACAACAGGCGTACAACCGGGTTTGGCTCACGTGTACAATCCCCCCGGCCTGGCTTCAAGCGGATGTTATCACTATCTCGAAACCCGGTAAACCGAGTACAGACATCCGCGACCTCCGACCAATAGCGCTTACGGCGACCATTTGGAAGCTGTTGGAACAGATGATTGCCACACGCCTTCAGCGGTGGCTCGACGAGCACCATCTATACCACCCATGCCAAATTGGATTTCGCCCCCACCTTGGCGCTGAGGATGGTCTGGGCCACCTCTCCGAGATGATCCTTATTGGCGGCCGATCCCATCGTGTTCGCTCTGTGCTGGGCATGGACGTTCACAAAGCGTACGACCACCTTGGCCACGCCGCCGTCATTGCGGTACTTCATCTCCTTCACCTGCCATCCCGCCTATGTGATTTCATTTCCTTCTACCTACGAAATCGCACCTTCTCCATACGTCTCAACGGATCTCCCATAGGTTCCTTCCAGCCCCGCCGTGGAGTGCCTCGGGGACCTGTCTTGGCCCCCTTGCTTTTTAACATGGCCATGATACCTCTTGCCTGGCGACTTGGTGCTGTTCCACGCATCTATAGTATCATCTATGCAGACGACATCACGGTATGGTCTGTTCACCAGGACCTTCACGTCCAAAGTGTCCGCCTGCAACAAGCCCTAGATGAAACCAATTCTTGGTGCAGGTATCTTGGCCTCATGTTTTCGCCTAACAAAACAGCCCTTCTCATCGTGGCCAACGCGTGGGGCCGTCGGCGGTTGGCAACTTCCCCAGTCCGTCTTTCGGTTCAAGGAACGCCTATACTAACAGAATCTACGCTGCGGGTGTTGGGCTTGGATATTACCGCCACCGGTTCTGCAAAACCTTGGATTCGCTCTGCAAAGCATCAAGCTTCATAATCGCTGCATCTGTTCCGTCGCATGTCTCAAAAAGCCGGCGGTGCGGCCTCCAAGATGGCCCGCATGCTTGTCCGAGCCATTCTTCAGCCTCGCATAGGTTATCAAGCGCAATTCCACTTTCTTACAAAGTCAGACTGGGCACTACTCGAATCAATAAACAATTCGGCTATGCCAGCTATAACTGGTCTTCCAGCCCTCACCCCCGTCCCTATTCTGCAACAGGAAGCGCAGCTCAACACGTTTGATGAGCTAGTGCATCAGCGTCGACAAGCCCGCCTCCAAAAACAAGCCCTTGACCCTGATTCCGCCGCTCTTGCAGCGTACATGACCGGTTCACCAGCCCCACTACTATCAAACACCAATATACGGCCCCCATGGAATTTCCACCAATTAACGGATACATGACCTGTTGCCCGTATTCATCCCCGGAAAGTTGGTGCTCCGATTCCGCCTTCTATGAAGATTTGTAGCCCTTCGTCTACGCTGATGCTTGTCGACGCCAGTGTTTCCGATACCTTACTTCATACGGCGCTACTCTGCCCGACTGTGGCTCCCGATCCAGTGACCTGCACTTACATAACAACGGAGAAGTGGCCATCAACGCAGGCAGAACTTGCAGTGCGGGATGCTCTGCTACACACATCGTTGCTAATCAACCACGCTTCACCACAGTGTACAATTTACACTGATTCGTCGGCAGCTGTTTGATACCTTCGTAAAACTCTCACGTCCAACGAACTTCTGCTAGAAATCCAGGACATAATGGACACTTATCCATGTCGTGTGCGCGTGTCATGGCGCCAACGGAATAGCCACCCCGCAATGCAGGCTGCAGATGCCGGAACACACCCCGTGCGTGTGCACTATCCAGCTCCTCTTGCACCTTCGTCAAACGGTGTTCGCCTTGCCAGTGCAAAAGAACGTCTACGGCGCACCGCGCGCGCTCTCATATTCCCGCGCGGTACCGATCTCCCTGGCGGGTTGTCTCGCCAAGATGAGGTCCTGCTCAGACGTCTTCGCCTGGGAGTCGCCCTCACGCCAGCTGTGACGAGGTCCTGGCCTCCTCAATACCATGCCCCGTTCAACTCCACTTGCCCCTTTTGCCCCGCTCCAGTTGACCAGGCTACAGCAGAGCACCTGGTGTGGAGTTGCCCTGCTCTGCGAAGCCTCCGCGCTGAGCACATCGCCACCTGCGGCCCGCGCCTTGGACGTCCACCAGACTTCATGGCGTGGATAGAAGGACCACATCATGGCCCCCTGCTCCGATTGCTTCGGGAATCCGGGGTTTATCTATACATTTAATTTCCCCTTATGCTGAATAGCAAAACCTCCGCGATAAAAAAAAAAAACTCTCGGGTGGGCACTCCGTTGGACTAACGTTTGGGTTTCGGGTATACGGCGCGAATCGGTACCTGCTGCTTGGAGTTAGCTTCGACCGTGTCGAAGTGGAGCAGGGATTCTAATTCCGGCCGCTGCGCAGTGCGTACGCAGGATGGCGAGCTCCGTGAAAGGAGTGGCTTTGGCGGGCCCTGCGGCCCGCGGTAACAGGTCAACGGATGTGAACAGTGTTTCGCAGGATTACGAAGTTATTCTGCCCCACCTACCTTCAGGACCAACTGCACTCAATACGATTTTTGTGCACGCTGACGTAAAAGCCAGGCGCTACAAAGTTGAATATTTCCGCGACATGATGGTTCGTCTGGAACTTCTCCCCGACGTTATCGCCTTGGGGGAGTACCAGGTGAACCATGTGTGGGCGGTAACATTCAAGGACGCTGACGGAGCAAAGAAGTTTGTCGCTGCTGGTGAAGTGCAGGTCAAGGGGCGTCGGTGTGTCGTCATCGACCCGAGGAACAAGGACGTCCGTTTGAAGCTCCATTGGGTTCTCCACTTCGTCCCCGACGACGAAATACGAGCTGCCCTGTGGCCATACAACAAGGTGACTGACGTGCCCAGAGACCGCTGGCGTGTCCAAGGATGCACGGCGCAGTCGTCGACTACACGCTTGGTCACCCTAAAGTTAAAAGCAGGCGTCAGCGTCGACGACCTGCCGTACCAACTACGTGTGGCAGGGGAGCAAGCCCTCGTCGTGGTTCCCGGCCGGGTTCCAGTCTGCCTGCGCTGCCACCGGAGCGGCCACATTCGGCGTGAGTGCCGAGTGCCGCGGTGTGCTAGCTGCAGGCGCTTTGGCCACGACGAGAGTGATTGTGTGCGCACTTATGCCAATGTGACTGGACCTACGAAAGGTGACCGTGAGGATGAATACATAATGGATGCCGCCGACACCGAGGACGCTGCTAAAGGAGAAGACGTCGTGCCGTCGCCAGAGGTTACGCCCCCGCAGTGAAGCCCCCTGTCACGAACGCCGAGGTAACACCGCCTAACGATGCCAGCAGAGAGGCTACAGCCAGCCTCCCGGTGCCCGAAGCGGTCAGCTTAACTGACAAGCAACATGAAGGTGAGTTTACGGTGACGGGAACTTCAGCTTCGGAGCAGTGCGAGGCAATGGAGGAAGGTGCTGCGGGAAACGGGGCTGCAGCTGTGAAGCGTGCACGCGAGCTGTGTGAGGGGGGAGGAACTTTCTTTGCGACGAATGAAGAACCGCCGCCGAAAGCAGCAGTAGGAGGACGGCGCTCTTCATTTAAACCAAAGCCCAACATAACGCTGGAGAGGAATCCGCTGGGGCAACGGCCCCCGTAGCAGCACGGACTGGGCCGAGAATGGTGTGTAAGTTGATTAAGGTGGTTTTCCGCGAGGTTTGAAGACATTGAAGCCTATTTCAAGTGTGGTAGACAGATGATCCTTTTGGGGGATTTTAATTGTGTGTGTTTGGCTGAGAATGGAGTAACAAAACAGCCCGTCCGGGAAGCAAGCGCGATTCTGTTAGGTAACCTTACCCAGGAACATAATTTGAGTAGGGGTGCATCTTATTCATCGTACCAGCCTTTCTTAGGCTACTTTGATGTGTAAAATCCGCCGCTGTGTTGTAATGACCAGTTATGGTTGCGAAACTAAAAAATGCTCTAAAAATAGCGACTTTAAACGTGAGGGGCTTGGCGCCAAAAAGACGCCAGTAACAGCTTAGCCGCATTTTGCTCGAAAACGATATCGACATAATCGCAGTGCAGGAAAAGAAGGTAGAAAGTGAGCAACATACAGAGCGGATGATTTCGCCTTTCATGGCGCGTTACAACGTTTGTGTGTGCCTTGCCGTTTGCACGTCCGGCGGCTGCGCACTCCTCATCCGCAACAGCTTGGGCGTTTGAGAGGAGAGTGTAACAGTAAGCGAAGACGGCAGAATGATTGTGTGTGATTTTGAGTATTGCCAGTACGCGTGGCGGATAGTTTGTATTTATTCACCCAACAAAGAAAATGAGCGTAAAAGATTTTTTGAAGACATTGAAGCCTATCTCAAGTGTGGTAGACAGATGATCCTTTTGAGGGATTTTAATTGTGTGTGTTTGGCTGAGAATGGAGTATCAAAACAGCCCGTCCGGGAAGCAAGCGCGATTCTGTTAGGTAACCTTACCCAGGAACATAATTTGAGTGACGTAGGTCACGTACTACCCTGCGGAAGTTTTCCGCAATTTACGCACTTTCAAAATCCGAGCCATGCCAGAGTAGATAGAGTGTACGTGTCCTGTAGTCTAATACAACTTTGGAACAATTATGAAGTTATAAAAGTGTGTTTTAGTGATCATGCTTTAGTTTCGATTGTCGCGGGTACAAAGATAACAAAGCCCACCTTCAATTGGAACCTATGGAAGTTGAACGCGAAGCGTCTTTCGGACGAAGATTTTTTGGCTCAAGTAAAGAAAATGCTTCAAAAAGTGCTCGATGTAGACAATGAAGATGTCAAAATTAAGTGGGAAGACTTTAAGAACAATGTCAAGATAGCCACAAACTTAAAAGCTTGCGTTGCACGCCGTTGTGAAAAGCAGAAAGAAAAAGAGTTACATGGAAAACTAGACTTTTTCTTAAACCAGGAAAGGATCGTTCCAGGAAGATACAAAAAAGAAATAAAACAAAAAAAAACTGAGGTTGAGATTATCGATACAGAAAAGTACCGAAGGGCCATGATAAGGGCACGGGCCGAACGATTGTGGGGAGGGGTAACTGCAACCATGCGGGCGTTCAGTGACGAAAAAAGTTACGCAAAACGGAATGAAATTCAGGAGATAAGTTACAAGAACACAGTTACGAGTGATGTCCAGATCATAGAGAAGGCTTTTGTTGAATATTATACCGAAATGCTGGGTCTTCAGAAAAACGTTACGAGCGGTTACAAAAGCACCTTTCTTACATTGTTGCCACAGTTGGATGGAGACATTAAAGTACAGCTGGAAACTCGAATTACCAAAGCTGAAATAGAGACGACGATTGATGAACTAAGCTCGGGAAAGTCACCGGGGACGGATGGAATAGTCGCAGCATTTTATAAGGCGTTCAGGTCAGAAATAGCGGAGGCCCTGTACAGAGTACTTGACAGAGTGTATGAGTGTAAAGAACTGCCTTTATCTTTTCGAAAAACACATATTGTTTTTATCCCGAAATCTGAAAACTCAATCAAGCTGCAGTCAGTGAGTGCATATCGTCCGATAAGCGTGACCAATGTTGGCTATAAAATTTTCATAAAAGTACTGGCAAGGCGGCTGCAAACAGTATTAAAAGACATAGTCGGTCCGCACCAAACATGCGGAATTAAAAGGAGATCCCTATTCACGAACACGCACACTGCGCGCAGCATATTAGAATGCATCGACGCAATAGGCTGTCGTGTCGCCATGCTGCAGCTCGATTTAAAAAAGGCCTTCGACCGTGTAGCCCATGAAGTGTTATTTTGGGTTTTAGAGCACGTGAATGTTGGCTCAGTTATTTTAGACGGAGTTAAGATAGCGTACAAGCAGTGCAGTGCGAGTGTCATTGTTAACAAGAAATTAAGTACCAGCTTTCCTGTCCTTTCTTCCGTAAAACAAGAGTGCCCCTTGAGTCTGCTGCTTTTTGCAATGTACTTAGAACCCTTCTGTTTAAAGATTTTGACCAACAATAGAATAAATGGCTTTAAGCTGCACTCAATTGAGGTCAAGATTCTGGCATACGCAGATGATATTGCGGTGTTTTGTACAGAGCAGGACAGCATCAACGTGGCGGTAAAGGACGTCACAGCTTTTGTAAACTTTGTGGCAGCACCATAAATTGGAACAAGCGCTCGGGCTTCTGGCACGGTCAGTGGGAAACCACAGCACCTGTTTATGAAAATGTTCAGTGGATTGTGGTTCCCACGAGGTACCTGGGTGTGCCACTTGAGTACTACCGGGACCCTGCCGAACACCGGAAAGAGCAAACAGAGCAGGCGCGCGAGAAAACGTCTTAATGGGGAGGCCGTGATATATCGGTGTTTACGCAGGCGACTGTTTTTAATCTTTTCATTGTCCCAAAAAGTGTGGTATGTTTGCAGGTATTGTGCATGGCAAGGGGTGCGGTGCAAAGGTTGCACCAAGTATTTGCAGTTTTTCTCTGGGGTTCAACATGGGAACGCACCAGTCGAACAAATCTTTTCCGTTCTGTAAAAAACGGAGGGGTCGGCCTTACGCATTTGTTTCTGAGACAAGTAGTAACGAGATATATTTTTTCCGCGACCAGAAAGATTTATTATTACGAACTGTAGTCCAACTGTTCCTACGAGATGAGCTATCGGATTTCGCTGTGTCGTCAAGTGATGTGCAACACAATCGTGTGCGAGGTTACATCCGTGAGGTAATCGATTCTTACAAATTTCTTAAAGCCCGTTTTTTATTGAATATTTAGGTAGTGTTTCTCGTAAACACTTGTATAAAGATTTGCTTGATCTTTGCTTGCCCGAACCTCTGTACCGATCCTTGTACAGAGAAGAGGGTGGCAGGGATGTGTTGAAGCGAGTGAAAAGAATGCCTGTGCGACCATCTGTGAAACGTTTTTTCTTTCAATTGCATACTGGCATGCTCCCAGTGAAACCAGGGCTTAATAGAAAAGGCTTATTTGTGGCTTGGTCCATTAACTGTCGCATTTTTCTGAAGCCAGAAACGATCGACCGCATATTTCTTGACTGCTCAGTATCCGTTTTGCACTGGGATATTCTGAAGCGCACGCTTAAAAAAGACCTTGTAATAAGGCCCCATGGCATTCGTTTCTTGTCCATTCAAAGCAGTGGGGGTGTGCCGTATGATACGTTTGTGCTGCTGAGTCTCCATAGTATTTGGAAGACGCGAATGGCTGAGACACACTCATGAGGACGCTCAGTCTGCGAGAGTGTATTTCAAGAGAGTATGGTGTACAGGAGAGAAATTTACAGGCTTCAAAAAGAGCCGCCTGAGTGGCTACCCCTTTTGGACAGCTTGGTTGCACTGAAAGAATTTTAACTCGCTGCACTCCCAAGTGGTACCAGTGCTTATGTGTGCGTAATATTTTGTGTACGGGTGTTACATGTCCTGTGTATGTGCCAAGCAGGCAATAAAGAAAGAAAAAGTGTCGAAGTGGAGCACTCGGTTAGTCGCCGGCTACATAACTCAAGGGAGCCAGGTTCGGTTCCGGCCACTTTACCCCCGATCATTGATCCCCATCGCAAGAGAAAGGTGGCTTTCCTGCACGGCGTATTGGCGCACAACGACATCTAGACAACGTGACAGCATCATGCACAACGGGACACTAGAGCTTCGCTCTAAAAGTGGGCTCTGAACCGACTTTGGCGTTTTATTGCGAAAAATTCATATTCTTGTCAACGACAAAACGTTTTTGGAAAAGTTTGGAGAAGGCATGAATATTTTCGTAGATAGACGTCGCTATAGTTGACCGAGGCGCACGGCCAGCTGGTGACGGAGGTCCACCTTGTCGAGTTCTATGTTTTTACAGTAGGAAACAGTTTTCGCCAGGCAAAATTTTGATGAGACTGGAAGTTAGTTAGTTAGTGAGACTGGAAGGAAGTTAGAATAGAAGTTAGTTAGAGAATGGAAGTTAGAATGCTATAAATAACTTCCTAGCAAATTGAAGAGTTCGACCAGGCACCGTTTGTTCGATGTTATCTGAAATCACCCAGGGACCGATTGAAGGGTCTTTTACTGTATACTTGTTTTGCGAACCCTTGGATGACTATGAAATAGGCGTTAAGCAAATAATTATCAACTTCAATGCGACATGCCAAACTTACCCGAGAAACAACAAAAGAGCGCACTACGCGCCCAAAGAAAAATATTTTATAGCATTTAGGTGGTTGGCATATTTTGTGTGCAACAAAATTCCATGATTTGTCGAGAGCGTGAGAGCGCAAAATTTCCAAATGCCAAGGACCTCAAAAGTATCGACGTCTGGGTGATCCACCTTAACAGGCCCGCTAATTTGTTTAAACCAAATTTTTGAATACACCAATTCACTAATTCACATTACCTCACCCAATAATCTCACTAATCGACCAATGATACCCGCTTATCCTCGTTAATCGCCTTTACTACATGCGCCTTTTAGTTTCAAGGTTGAGCAAATTCAAAATGACGGAAAATGCAAGCGCGTCTACTTTACAAGCAGAGTTCGGAAGGCGCCAAAGTATTTTTTTCTAATTGTTACGCTCTCTTAAAGCAATAAACAAGCGACACAATGTCTCTGTACAAGACGTCCCGGTGACATAGAGGACGTCGAGTGTTTGTGTCTCACTACTGTTTGTGTATAACTATAATCGAACAACAATAAGTGGAAAATATATACCCGCCGCGGTGGCTCAGTGGCTAAGGCGTTGCGCTGCTGAGCACGAGGTCGCGGGATCGATTCCCGGCCGCGGCGGTCGCTTTTCTGATGGAGGCGAAAAGCAAAAACGCCCGTGTGTACGAGATTTCGGCGCACGATAAAGATCCCCAGGTGGTCAAAATTAATCCGGAGCCCTCCACTACGGCGCGCCTCATCGCCTGCGTTGCGTCGGCGCGTTAAACCTTACAATCAAGTGGAAAATATGGATTTATTGTTGAAGACGTAATTGAGGGCCTTCACAAGGTGGCACTGGTCTATAAAATTATGAATACATTGAAAACTTTACACAATATTAAACAGCATGTACATAGGAACCATTAAAAGTTCGCCATGATATGTTGCCTCGGAATATACCTTTAACGTAACCTATTCCAAATGCAAAACAAAACTGGGGGAGATGGGCAGTGTCTAATGCAAACTGAAGCATATGCGTACAGCTTTACAACAAATTCAGCGTAATAATCAGACGAGAACATTATGAGTCGTGGAACTACGGACTACGCAAAGTATTTGGTGGTGCGGTCAGGCTAGTGGTAAAAATGTCTTCCGACGCGAGGTAGAGCACCATAATAAAAAACTGTGGTTGATTCCTCTGTCAGAGGAATCGGTAAAACACGAAAGTGGAATGTGCATCACAAACTGCAGGTGAGCATGATTTGCGGGTCGGTGGCTGTTTTGTGGGTGTTCTTGGTGAGCGACGTCCGGCTGGCGGGTCGCTGCGGCCAAGGTGTAGTGGCGTCATTTCCGTAACGGATATGACGTCAGTGAAATCTTGATATATTCCGGCATAAAACGCTTTCGTGTTAAAATATCAAACCCGAAAATGAACACGTACCCGAACCCGATAACAAACCCGATAATGGACCCGATAACATACTCTTTAGTACAAAAGGTTGCTTTCCGGAAAGAAGACTGTGTGCAGGGGAGCACCCTTTACAGAGAGAGAGAAAACATCGTTATTTGTCCTGCAAACGCGACGCGGCTTCACGTCGTGTCAGCCTTCCACTCGGCTTCCGTCACCTACTCATGCCTACCCCCGGGTGGGGGTGACACTTTCGGGCGCTGAAGCTCGAGGGCGTCCGACACTTGCTGGACGGCCATGTGCTGTATGACGTAGTCTTTGCACGCCGCCGCACTGACAAGGTACGGCGGGAACATCTCTGCTGCACTGGCCTCGCTCGGGTGTCTTCTGCAGCCCCACAGGATGTGGGCCGCCGTGGCCCTGTCCTTCTTGCACATCACACACACATCACTCGGGTACTCCTCCGATCATATGTGTTTAGCTATCACTGGAGTCATCAGCGCACGTGTTTGCAGCTGCCTAAACACCACTGCTTCGCGTCGCGTCAGCTTAGGGTGGGGTGGGGGTAGCTTCCGGCGGTTAGTCCGGTACCACTCCAGGGTGTCCTTGTAGGTGGTGAGTGGCACCACCTCGTCGTCTTCCTCCGCCGCAAGTTTGAGGCTCGGGCACGCGCCGCGGCTGGTGAACGCACGCGCCGCCCGGTCCGCCTCCCCGTTGCGGTTCTCGCCCGTGCTCAACGGGCCGGCGTGCGCCGGGAACCACTTAATAGGCACCGCTGATCGTCTGGGGAGTAGGGCCCCGCACACCCTCACAACACTGAGGGAGACACTATTCGTAGCGTAGTGCGAGATCGCCTGTCTCGCGTCACTGATCACTGTGGTGCACTCTTTGTTCGCAAGGGCTAATGCGATCGCCATCTCTTCGGCCTGGTCCGTGATCTTGTCCCTGACGCTGCCGGCCGTGTACAGCGCCCCGGTGGTGGCTGCTACCACCGCCTCTGCGTACGTGTTGGGCCGGTCCGGGTACTTGGCTACGTCCACGTAGTATGCTCCGGTGTCCGTCGCGTGTGTCGCCGTGAGTGCCTTGGCTTTGCCGAGCCGTCGTTCCTGATTGTGCTCAGAATGCATGTGCCGGGGGATGGGTGGCACGTGGAGGTTGCGGAGCAGGTCCCGCAGGAGCGAGGCTCGCTCCGCGCCGTCCTGCGTTCCTTGTCCCTGGTGCCCGAGCCGCTGTAGGATCGCGCGTCCCGCTCTCGGTTGCCTTAGTCTCGTTAGCTGTGCCTTGCGCTGGGCCTCGGCTATCTCGTCGAGAGTGTTGTGAACTGCCAGCTCGAGGAGCTTGTCTGTGCTGGTGTGCGTGTATAGCCCGATTGCCGCCTTATACGCCTTGCGGATGATGGCGTCGAGCTTTTTGTGCTCCGCCGCCTTCCAGTTGTGGTAAGCCGCTACATAGGCTACGTGACTGACTGCGAATGACTGGACGAGCCGGAGCAGTCTTGCTTCCTTCATCCCCGCATGCCTGGTGGACACCCTCCGGATGAGTGTAGTGGCCGTTTCCATCTTAGTTTCCAGCTTCCTGATTGCGAGACCGTTGTGCCTGAGCGCGTCGATGTGGAGGCCGAGGACCCTCAGGGTCTTAACGTGTGGGATGGCCATGCCGTCCCACGTTCTCCAGGTGATGTCCAGGGTTGTACCCTTGCACCTTCCGTTGGGTTGCACAATTAGGAGCTCCGACTTTGCAGGCGAGCAGATTAGCCCGGTTCCCTGCAAGTTGTTCTCGATAACGTCGATCGCCTGCTGCAGTGCGGCCTCAATGTGGCCGTCACTGCCTCCCGTCATCCACAGGGTGATGTCGTCGGCCTAGTTCGTGTGCTTGACGTCCGGGAGGCCGGCGAGCCTGTTGGCCACCCCGATCATCACCATGTTGAACAGAGTAGGCGATATCACCGACCCCTGCGGCGTCCCGACACTGCCCAGCGTCTTGGTAGGTAGCTGTATATCCCCGACGTTGATTGCCGTCGTGCGCTCGGTGAGGAAGTCCCTGATGTAGGCGAACGTTCTCTGCCCCATGTCGAGGCGGGACACTTGCTCAAGGATAGCTGCATGCTTGACGCGATCAAATGCACTTTGTAAATCTAGGCCCAGGACCGCTGGGTTGTCCAGAGAGTGGGTCGCTTGGTCGATCACCTCCTGCTTAAGCAACAACATGGCGTCCTGAGTGCTAAGCTTAGCCCGGAAGCCCAGGATCGTATCGGGGTAGAGTCCTTCTTCCTCGAGGTACGACTGCCATCGGTTGAGAAGCACATGCTCTAGCACCTTGCCCACGCATGACGTAAGCGATATCGGACGCAAGTTGTCGATTTGAGGGTGCTTACCCTGGCCGCTTGCTTCATTGCACTGGCGTCATTTCCGTGATGGATATGACGTCAGTGAAATCTGTGTATCCGGGAATAACACACCTGTGTGTTAAAACTAGAAGTTACAGTTTTGAAACCCCGAAACCGGTTCGGAAAGGTTCCATCGATTTATTCCGGTTTGGGTTCAATTCCAAAATGGCGGGAAAATACGGGTTGGGTTTGGTTCCATTTCCGGGCAAAAATTTGGGTTCGCCTCCGGTTTTTGGTTCGGTTACGGTTCGACACCCTGGGGGCAACAAAACGGTATACAGGTGGGTAACAAGAGGATCAACAGGCACCCAATGCCGCTGATAAATCGAGCTAACGTGACCACTCAGAAAAGTAGAGCACGAAGCCCCGTTGGTGCAGACGACAAGGGTAGGGCGACGAACCTCACGTTGCGTACTTTTAAAGCCGGGGGAAGTTAATGCTCGTGTCGATCCTCAAGTTGGCAAATAACAGGGCCGAAACGCGGAGGCGTTTGTTAAGATCCACGAACAGATCTTCAAATAATTTTTTAGAGTTCACGTCGTTTTGCATACTTCCTTGTCGCTCTTAATCTGGCACTTTTGGTTTGTTGGCGTAGTTGCTGACAAGCATAACTGTAGAAAGACTCAACGCCGTAGGCAATGAACAAAGTTGTAAAGACTGATCGGTAAACTAAAAAAGCTATACTGCGAGGGCTGCTTTGCGTAATCTCGTCTACAAGAAGTGCATGACATAAAAGCATTGAAACTATTCATTTTAGAAGTGTATAATGACTCGCTGTGGGTTACTTATGTTTCAGGGGCGAAGCCCCTTGGAGGCTGGGGGTGTCGGCGTCTCATTTAGTCGTCGTCGTAATCGATCGTCGTTTCATGTAGTCACGGTACTAAAACACCGGGAAACTCGTTTACGCCTCGCGCTACAAGGTAATGCGTACTAAAAAACAGCGGGACACTCGTTTACGCCTCGCGCTGGAGCTCTTCGTGCTTAATAAAAAACAAGAGGCTTTTACAGCAAAGCTGTATACCTCTACCTCCGAACGGTTTCATCACCGTAGGCAAAAACGCCAAGCCGCCAAGAATACACTTATACACTGCATGCTTCGCTCCTCCCCATGTTTCACGTTAGTGGAGATTGCCCTGGATTTTTTTACGTAACTAAACAGCAACGTGATTGACTTTTATCAGAAATGCTACGTCAACTGGAGTGCCCACCTCGTGTTTGCCCAAAAGCAATAAACGTGTATTCTTAAGAACGTACATACTGCACCGCAACCGGTCGCTGTAAAAACTCGGCAAAGTTGTCTGTTAGCTTTCACACTAAGAAATGAGGGAGGACCGCTTTGCACACACGTGTCACATTGGTCGCGGAAATATTACATTCTTTAGTCGGTATGAATGCTAGCATTACTGTTTTGGACTCCGTAATTCTCGCTCGTCTTGCAAACCTGCAAACGTTTGCATGAGGCCAATAACTGCAATTCTAGTGACTCGACGGCAAGTGCGCGCGCGCCTGCAAAAGGCTGCAGATTTGACCAACACCTATCTGCATAAGCAACGGTTGTAAGTGTTTCCAGCAAATGCGCAGTGCTTGCATTCTCACGTAAGCCTATGTATGCATACCCTTTGACAGTTAATGGCGAAAGGGTCTCTAATGTGTAGTATCAAAAGTTTCTCGGCGTGGTCGTCGACAGAGACTTTTCTTGGAGCCCCCACGTTCGTTGCTTCAAGAAGACGCTGTTTGCAGTGACCCATTATCTCCAGTTCATCGGCGGCAAGACGCGGGGAGCGCCTATGAAGTCAATGTTGCAGATAGTATACGACGCACTATTTTCGAGCTCCATACGGTGCAGCCTGCCTGTACTTCAGGTACAAATATTCAGCAACTGAAAGGCATACAAGCGCAGTCCCTCCGAGCTTGCCTTGGCCTACCAAGGTGCACGTCAACAGTTGCAACCATTGCTATGTCTCGTGATCACCACTGGCCAAGTACGTGACAACTGAAACACTAAGGGCGCACATAAGGCACCTAACCAGGCTGCCAGATCATAACCTTGCTAGTATGCCATTTAAGCGCCTTCATGCGTCTTTCGAAAAGGTTGTAGCTTTCAAAATCGCCAGCATGCCGTCGAACTATACGCCTGCGATGAGGCCGCCACTTCACTTTGGTGTACGAAGCAGCCTCGAGCATGCCTTACTTTCCCAGGCTTAACAAGGAAGCAAGATTTCCCAATGCTGGCACTACAGCAGCTAACTCTCATTTATTCACTCGAGAGATACAGTGACCACACCCAAATTTACACCGATGGCTCTGTAACAAAATCTGGCTTTGCCGGCGCCGTTGTTATACCACGAATGTCCGTGTCCACAGAAATCAAAATAGCATCTTACCACTTCCACGGCTGCAGAACTTACCGCCATCCGTGGTGCCCTTCACACCATTGAACAAACTTCATGCCGAACATCGGCGATCTCCTGCGACTCAAAGCCTGCGCATCAATCGTTGCAGTCAGCCCTGTGCCGTGGACCTCACGAACAGCTGCTGGCCTAGATACTGCACGACCGTGCCACCCAAGCGGATCATGACATTGCCTTTCAGTGGCTTCTGAGTCATTGCTGCATTGTCGGAAACGAAAGTGCGGACGCTGCCACCCGCTTGGCAAACCAAAAAAAGGAGACCATATCCATTCCGTTATCCAGGATGGACGAAGGTAGGACTCTCCGCAAACTTGCTCGGGAGACCAAGCTATCGAAATGGACTACCAAAGAGTTCACGAGCGCTCGTATTCATGTCCTGGACCCGCACCTTCAGCGCCCCTTTCCATTAGGCCTGCCACGATCTGATGCAACCATTCTTTGTCGTATCTGGTTTGGAGTCGCATTCAGAAATGCTTACTCCTATTTGATTTGAATGGAAACCAGTGAGGCGTGCGAAGTCTGTGACACACCAGAGACCATACGACATGTCCTATGCGAGTGTCGACAGTTTTCATAGGAAAGAAGCCAACTCTTGGACCCTACGGAAGCTAGACGCTCGGCGCCCGTTCTCTGAGGAGACAATCCTGGGCCACTGGCCTTCTCCGTCGTCTACGGACAAGGCGACAAAAGCGCCCGTGTGTTTTCTAAAAACGACGGAATCGTACTGAAACCTGTACCGCAAAAGACTACCCTCTATGAACTCACTGAACGTGTATGTCTAGTGTCCTACCGCTGGGCAAACCACTCTACGCTATGCCTGTCCCGTTCCGTTTTTTTGCTGTTTTCCTCGTTATTCCCCTTTCCCATGTGCAGTATAGCATACTAGGCCGATGCCTGGTTAACATTCCTGCCTTTCCTTTGTGTTTTCTCTCTCTTTCTGTCTAGTGCAAATTTTTCTACGTTGCCTAACATAATAACCACATTATCTGTACAGACCCGTCATTTAAAGGTAATTCACAAAGCTAAATTACCTAGCTTATGTCGAACACATCGGCAGGGAAAAATTAAAACAATATTGAAAACTTAAAAGACATTCAAACAGGAAATTTTGTTTTTAAACTTGAGGATCACTTCAAAATGAAAAAATTGCTTTACTTATAGTTTTATTAGCAATTCTTAAAAGAATTGTTTTTCGTGAAAGCAGAAATAAAAATTAACAAAAACAATTAACCCGGGTACAAGGTCACTGTAGTTATTCCAACAATAATTAGATGTGTAAAGCATGAGGCTTCGATCTGTTACAACAGGAAGTATATTCCATGGATTCCGAATGTACAGGTATTTGTACACAGAATAAATGCAATTGGACTGCGCCAAAGAATTTTAAAGCTTCGTGAATTCACCAAGGAGCGTGCGATAATACATCAAATATTTAAAATAAAGCATGGTATGGCCAGTGGAAGAGTTGTTTAATGAGCCTCTAGTTTGTTGCCTTCATTATTGGACCAGGCAGATAAGGACAAAGCAGCAAACAGAAAACAATTAAAAAAGTGGTTTCGATCTCAGCTGCGCCATCGAAACCATCGAACGATGTCCCCTCCTTTGGATGGTGAGGCCGTAGCCCAAGTCATTTTCGGTTTTACTATCCAAGTGGCTTTCCCAGTAAATTCGGGGACGTTAGGAGAGTGGTTATGGCGAACTTCTACGCGACAACCATTTTTATTGGGAAGCTTTCTACGTCTCACGGGTAGCGTATGTCCTGTTAAAAACCCACTGCAGGAAAGCCGCCTTTCTCTCACGGTGATGAGGATCGAAGGCTAAGTGAAAACGAAAGTTTTCGGAATCTAACCTGGCTCCCTCTGATTATGAAACTCACGAATATCCGATTGCGCCATACCGACAGGGTCGAAACAGTTTGGAGTTGGAGACGGGTCCGTGGACGTGCCAAATTTCACAGGAAAATCATGCACGCCTCCGTCAAAGCCGCTGAGATCGAAAGCCGACACTGCGAGCTAGTACAACCTGAACGAGACAAAATAAAAACCGTCTGCGAGTGCCTATCCACACTCAGACTACATGCAAGGAATCACTCACGAAAAAGCTTCGCGTCCAACAATCGTCGTCGCTAGACAGAGAGGTGCATGGTTCTTCAGTTATCCCGGGTGGGTTCTACACAATACCTTAAGCTGAGATGCGGTGGTCTTATTTTATTTTCCCGAAACCAATTGAACGCGTAAATTTATTAACCAGAACTTTTTTCATGCACCGTGGTATTATTATCATGCAAGTCACCTGAAATCTACGCCTGTTTTACGTCGAGCTGAAGAATAAAGAACCCTTATAACGTTCGTGTGCACTTATTCCTTTCGTGAAATTAGCCAAACATTTATTTTGTTCCAACTAAGGCACCAATGTGGGAACCCCGACACCGATGCTAGTAGTTTGGAAACCCGTTAGGTCACACAAGGGTTTTGTTCATTGGCACTTTTGTGGCGAAAGGTTTTTTTGGAAACGGTACAGTTTTTATGAGGTGGAACGAGCGTAAAAAACGACCTCTCGAGCCAACTCTAACCAATTTACTGGAGTTCAGAAAGCATTGCCTCACGTGTTAAAAAAGGAGGCACCCTTTTTAACTACATAACCTGGAACCAGAGCCGTGTTCCTGATTTTGCATAAGTAAGGAAGGGCGAAGGGAAAGTACACTAAAAAAACAGTGATTTAAGATTACAGGGGAACAAGAATGAAACACTGTTACATACTTTCAGCAATTTCACTTCGTGAAGTTGTGACCCTAGACGAGTTGTGCAAGTACATGACTTCCTGCGAGTAACTACAATTAAAACAAAAGCCACCATCAGTCGTATGGGGATATTCTTTGCCCATGCAGCACCACCTCAAACATCAAGCTACCAGCGCATGTCTTGATGGTTGGCTTTGCCTCCTGGTAGAGGGCGCTGGAAGCACTGTGGGGATATTACAGATATGAAGTAGTGAGATGAATCTGGAAGGGAGTAATGGTACCAGCACTCACATTTTCAAGCGCAGTAGTGTGTGTCAATCAGAGGTTCAATCAGGGCTAGAAGTAAAACAGAGGGTCGTAGGTCGATTGGCATTTGGAGCACACAGTAAAACAACAAATGAGGCAGTGCAGGGAGACATGGGATGGGCATCCTTCGAAGTGTGAGAGAAGCACAGAGCAAAATAGGTTTTGAAGAACGACTTAGAAATATGGATGATCAGAGATGGGCGGCCAAAGTGTTACGGTATCTTTACATGAAAAGCGTGGACACACAATGGAGGAAAAGAACAAGAAGGCTCAGGACAAAGTATATGAAACCTGGAAGTGCAGGGGAAACGACCAAGGCAATAAAAAATGAAGTGAAAGAAACAGAGACAACAACCTGGAAAAAATGGGCCCATCTCCCCGCGAGGGCGACTCGAGTAAATGCGTCACATAGGGGGTGGGTGTATTGCGTTAACGTTTAGTGTTTGGGGGGTTGGTGCTATCACGTGTACACCACGCAGCTATCACGCCGCTAGCACGCCGCTGAGTCGCCAACGCACGCCGCTGACGACGTAGTTTGAATTAGTCAAGGGTATAAGGCGCGTTAGTAGCACGACCAACTATACTTGGTTAGTAGCCTTTGATTCTGTGTCGGTTTTGTGGCGCAGTGGGAACAGCACCATGTACCTCGCGTTCCGTCCACAGGTAGTGAATGCGTTGTATAAGCAGCCTCTTGACGTAGTTTGAATGAGTCAGGGATATAAGGCGTGTTCGAAGCCTTTGATTCTGTGTCGCTTTTGTGGCGCAGTGGGTAGAGCACCATGTACCTTGCGTTCTGCCCGCGGGGTCGTGGGATCGAAACCAGGCGCCGGTAACTGTTATTTCTTTTTATAGTGTAGGTGGAGGCTGGCTGCTGCGGACGCCGACGAACGGGTGATATCGTGAGTTATACAAATGCTCTGCATTTAAAAGAGGAGGGATGCAAAGAAGTCCTTAGATATCTACAGGATCGCGAAGCAGAAGATCACAAGAGAAAAATTATTCGATAATAACAAAGGGAGTGGATTGCTTTTTGAAGCCCGAGAGGGTTGCTTGCGGACAAAAACGCTTATCCGCGAGCCATTACAGGAAGAACTATGCGCAGGCTGCGGAAATGAGCCAGAAACCATGCGACATATTGTAACGGAGTGCAAAAGTATGCGTCCAGTCCACAGTGATGGAGCCATCCAGCTTCCGGAAGCAATTGGCTTTAAGGTTAGCGGAAAAGTGTATTGGACAGCAGTAGAGGTTAGTGAAAGATGGTTAGAATGTTGGTGGGAAAAGAGCAGAGAACAATCTGGGAAGACATGTGAACAAAGAAGTCAGACTAGCACAAAAATTTCGCAAAAGTATTTTCTTTTTATTTTGATATTACTAATTTTTTATTTATTTTGTTTGTAAATTTTGGCGATGTGATTGTACAGCGGCGTTGCGACTAAGGCCGCTGTGCAACACCACCCCGTTACAAAGGGGAAGCCACTAAGCATCATCATAATCTCGCATGAAACATTCATCTCGCACTGAAGTTCATTTACGAGATTTTGAAGGTCGAATCGTAGCGAAGCTTACGAAAGACTTCTTTACTGTTACATCGCCTTTGAATTTGCTTATTACCTTTCATCTGTACGTCTTTTCGTGCGAATTACTTCGAGAGGCCGACCGGCCGCTCTTCAAGCGACAGCTTCTATATTCTCCGAGTTCTCTAGCTGGCGTACACTAGCACTACTAACATGCCGTCACATTCAGCTCTCAGGCGCCCTGAGTAGGCTAACCCCTGTCCGACAATAAAAATACGCCGTGACTGCGCCGTGGTAACACACTCGACTCTTGATGTGGTTAACCAAGTATAATTTCAGCCCAAACTCAAAGGTGTTTCTTATTTTCTCTTTACGCGCTGACAGCATTGGAAGTCGGGCATGGAAAAACGATTGCAGGGAAGCCTAACTCAGCGCCGCTGCCATCGCAGAATACAAGTTTCACATATTTACGATCAAAGCCTACGTATAAGAAAAGGTTTAATGTTTCCGTATATCGGAAAACGTCGGGGATGTCCGTAATTTGGCACAACACCTCCGTAAAAAAACGTAGACAGTTTTCGTATTTCAGAAAACGTAGAAAGTTTCTGTAATCCGAAAAAAATAAGGTAGGCAAAATAAAATCTGACTTAAATTAGACAAGAAGTTGGGAGAACGTAATTGTGAAACCTGCCGTCGTGATGGAGCCTTCATAAATGTACCGTTTGTTTACAACGCGCAGCAGAAACAAAATTCAAACGTGGTCTGCAATTGCGGTGGCGCTGGTTACCGCACATCATCGCTGGCTGTTCCCTAGGACTCTGTGGGCACACGGAACCGCATTCATCCATAGCGAATGGTTTTTCTGCTGTTTGTGTTGTTTTTGCTCTGGCATAGAGCGTGTGGTGGTGAAGCCTTTGTTCGCGCCGCTTTGGCAGGGTTTTCAAGATATCTTTCGCATGTTCGCAGTTATTGCTCGATCGACAGATGGCGTAACAGCAGGTTTTCAAGATATCTTTCGCACGTTCGCAGCTATTGCTTGATCGGCAGATGGCGTAACAGTAGCTAAGCGTCGTTTCGTTGCTTTCTTTGAAGTACTGCGTCTCGGGGCGCGTTGAAGCTGACCTAACTCTCCACCAATTCAGAGCCACGTTTGTAGAGATTGCGCGGCGCGGTTGACGTCTCTCTTGTCGTGCTTTCGAAGAAGGTAAGCTCACTTTTACCTGTTTTCTCGAGACGGATCGTGCAGAACACCTTAGTATAAGCACGACAGTTGCGATCTTTGCCTTCTCGCATGAGTTATCGGCGGCGTGGCTTGGCACGGCCAGTTAAATCTGAAATGACTTGCCAAACTGTATTGTGTCACGCTTATGACGCTTAGTGCATTTGGCACAGGAGACCATCTCACGTTCGTCGGCGGTTCTGAACAGCCGTGGAGCCTGTAATTGGCGTCCATTTCAAACCTAAGCTGGCCATAGCTGTCGCGTAGTTTTTTTTTTTTTGGGTAGTTACGTAGTCCGGTCAAATTGTTCGAGCCCCGCATGCATGTTTAGTTTTGCGCCGCATACACGCTCAGTTCCAAATGCAGTGCAAAGTGCTTTGAGAAGTACAATTACGAGGCTGCGACGAGTATTTGTAGTTGCTTCTTAAGTTATACTTGCGAATCCTTTAAAGAGTCAAGCTGCCAGTTCTGATTTCGCAGAGCTCATTCTATGGTCGTATGCGTATCCCACTGTCGGAATCAGTACAAGGCATTTCTTTTCTGTGCTTACAAAGGTTGTGGTCATACGGGTACATCTGCACCAATAACTACGAAACTAATACAAAACTACAAAATAACTACGCACGAAGCCAATGAGACTACGCAGCTAAATGTCTCTCAGATGTAGAGAAGGGCTGATGTGCGGAACATATACAGAAGAATTTTTGCTGCAGGGATTTTTACATTTTAAAGCAACAATGCAGGAGGAAAAGCTGCAGCTGGAATAGTGAGACATTTCCTTCAGCTCACCTACTTTGAAATTTTTGTGTTTCACAGCAATGGGCTTTATGTTACGCTTTGTCCGATTAGCTCAAGCAATGTGGTTTTCAGGAAAATACAAAAGCTTAAAGAGCCATATCTTTAGACACCACATACAGGAAGTGACAAGCAGACAACGTGGCTTTTGGTGTTCTATGCCGTCATGCGGGAGACAGGAATCAACACGTATGAAGCCCATCTCACACATTGTAGACCACTTAAAAAATAGGACAGTCTGTTGTACATCCTTTTTCACGCGGTCTTTGCGTGCTGAGGTCGGCTGGCTCGTTTATGACCCACGATTCTGATGCCACAAAGAAGCAAAGGATACATCAGTGCACTCTGACGACATAAAGAACGATATTGAAATGGTACCAGTAACTGCCACAGAGCTACACAGGGCCCCTGCCCCTTCATGTTTGTTCACGAGGAGAGCCCATTTTTAGCCAGTGCAAAGATATGGGCCTTTTAACAGCGAATTTTGCACTGTTTTTCTGAAGCTACAGAGCCAGCAACAAGTGCATTAATGGCTGTCCAGTAGTACTTTATAAAGTATAAGCAGAAGAAAAAATTTGAGAACAAGAACAAAATAAATGGCAACTCCCAGGTATATCTTGGTGGCACGAGATGGTATTTACTTTGTTTTTCCCTCTTTTTTCCTGCCCTGTGGGTATCTCTTGGCTGCCGTACTGTTGTTTCAGCTTAGCTTGTTTATGACTGTAGAGATCTAATTGACAAAAGCCCCGTGTGAATCATGACTATGTTAAAAAAGGAACCACGTGAAAGGTCTCTGGGTGGTTAAAATTAAACCGAAGCCCTGCAACAAAGCCCAAACCCCGCCCAGGTGTCGCTTTCACGCATTAAACCCCATAATGCTTTTACATTTTAAAAATTTGTCTTGGAGACTTGGTTCTATAGTGAATGTTGTGTATGTACCTTACTTAGGCCACTCAGAATAGTGTGTCGACCCGCCAGTAGCTCAGCGGCTGAGGAATGCCGCCGCTGTGCATAAGATCCCAGGTTTGATATTTAGCTGTATCACCTATTTTTGTAAGGGTTAATTAATAAAATTTTGTGTACATGCTGCGTGCATGTTAAAAAAAACTTCAGGTGGGCCAATCAAAGGTACACTGCACTGAAATTTTGCTTCGGCAAAATTTATTTTAGACATACAGTGCGCATCCCCAAACCAACTAGAACATTATTGGTAGCCGTGTGAAATGGCTTGGTAGTAAGTTGGAAATGTTTGAAGACCTACGTCGCAGACAGCCTTAGACCTGCCGGAAGACCATAAAAACACCGATGAAGCGGATGTGACATTGCAGCCGGCCAGGCCATTGATCCTCCAGGCAAGCAGGACTTATCCAGGCAAACACTTATGTATTTTTCGGAGCTGCAAGATAACCGGATGGACACCCCCCTTATGGAACGCCATAATCGTAATGCTGTAATTCTGGCAGTGTTGTACACGTTCCTCCAAAATAGGAACGAAAGCTCGTTCCTCGTTACTTGCCAATTTTGAAACGAGTTCCCGTTACAAGTTCCTTTATTGCGAAAGGAACGCGTTCCAGTTCCACTTCGAAAATTATAACGTGTCGTTACATTAACGTTACAATTAGGTTTTTCAATTAAAATATAGTGTCGGATAATCCTAGGTCGAAATTAAGTGAGGCATTTAAAACTCACATCGAACTACGTATATTATACGAATATTAACACCACCGGCAGCAGATTATCTGGGGATAAAGATAATCAAAAGAAACGCTCCTAGGCGAATTTTTTCAGGGAGCACCGGACAAACTCCAGACGGCTCGAGGACATTTCGGTGTAGGATATTTCGGTGCGGGAATTTCGGTGTACGGAAATTTCGGTGTACGGACATATCGGTGTACGGACATATCGGTGTACGGGCGTTTCGGTGCACGCACATTTCGGTGTACGGACATTTCCGTGTACGGACAATTCGGCGACCAAATTATCCGGTGCTTGCCTGTTTGCGACAGCCGTTATATTTTTATTTCCGCTTAACGTGGGTTATGGACAACAATCTGGAGCAGTGAATTTATTTTTTTATTGATGCCATGTTCGATCTTTGCCAGGTATTTTTAAAAATTCTACATTTATATATTTTTGTTTAATACCTCTTCCTGGGGACACCTGTTATGCAGCCAATTGAATTCTTTAGCACACGTTTTTTTTCTTTATGACAGCTTGTTAATTTATATTCGCTCTTTTTTAGCTAAGACAATTCGATGGTTTACCGCCTATTTTGTATTTTTTTTAAATTACACACCCTCAAATTACATAAGTTACATGCACACTCTCAACATCCAAAAAGTAACAAACATTAGCTAGCCCCCCATAATGAAGAAAACCTTATGAAGAGTATTACGTAGGCTGGGCTGCCTTATTTGCTACAATGAATTCGCGAACACTGGTCTAGGATATTGTCGGGGAGGAAAAACGGGCCTTTTGGAAAACAGCCGCAGGTTCTAATGTCCTAAATGCTGATTAAGCGCGTACCGGTATGCATACAAATTCCACCCATTGTGTTTACAAGCCTACATTTAGCACATTTTATCTCTTTGTCCCCCCCCCCCCTCCCACCTCCCGCCTGTACGTTCGAATCTCGACCAGATTTCTTTTTCAGCCATATTATTTTAGGTTTCCCCTGAAAATCCTACTGGCGTGGTGGAGTTCACGGTCTCCGAAGCGTCACCACAGTGATTTTTTTTATTTTTTATTTAGGACATACTGCTAGCCTCTTAGTGGAGGCTTTTGCAGGAATTGGGCGATACATTCAGAACAATGACATAGCACACTTCCCGTTTAAAACAGAGAAAAAGCTTTACATTCACCATGGGCGCACGAAACCTCTATAATGTGACACAAAAAGCCAGCCAAAAAGCCGCTGAGAACACAATGGCCACTATCGTTTGCTGGCTACGCCCTTCCGCGCGTCGCCGTCATATCGACGGCGCCCCCACTTTAGGAATCGCTATTTCTGCGCCTTCAGTCGCCCCTTGAGAATTAACTCATCACGTCGCAGATATCATGGAAACCCCAGGTATACATCGCTTCCTCCCATTATAAGGAGCAAAAAAAATGTATAGACTAGTGTGACAAGAGCGGCAACAGTCGTCTTCAAGTTTTCGAAGTCCATTCGACGCAATGGTGAAGCACAAGTGACAGCCCTCTCTCTCTTCTTAGGGTGATGATTGCCGGCGGGGCTCAGCTTTCCCCTCCCCTAAAAAACGCCACCTTAAATGCGATCGTTGGTTTGTTAGTTTTAAGTAGAACTGACACCGAATGCAACGAAGGCGAGATTGATTGAGAGAATAATTAAACCGAAATGCACACACGCCTAATCGACCTCGTTTTTTTTTGTTGTTGTTTTTTCGCGGAAGATTTGCTTGGGGGGGGGAGGAATAGACTAAAAGCAACAACGTCTTGCACCGTTGGGAGAAGTGAAAGGAAAGCGCTTTGGTAACACTTAAAGTATGAGGGTTGTTCACATGAATGTTAAAATAACAAAAACTGGTTGAAGGAATCCAAATTAACAACGCTAATTTTTACCATATGCTACAGAAATTGGGTTTCACGTGGCAATGCTCCGCCAGAATTTAGCGTTCGTTTCCACGAACGGCGGCGCAAGCACAAGTCTCGAACGTAAAATCATATCAAGTCACGAAATTACAATATTAAAGCTAAAATGTTCAAAGAATGCCTGGGACATCCCTTCACTCAAAATGTCTGGGCCAAGACGTCGTGCACCAAAATGTCCGTGCACAGAAATGTCCACACCGAAACGTCCTGGACCGAAATGTCCGACACCGAAATGTCCGGATCCCGTTTAGCAGTCCGTCCGTTCGTTGGTTACGTTGTTACCGGGTTGGCCGGGCCCGGTCTGCTCCTGAGCGCGCGGAAGGGCGAGTAGGAAGGGTGCGGAGGCACGGATATGGCGAAGGCAGGCCCGCGGAACTAATCCCCCTACCACGACGAATGCCCAAGTGCCCAGCCGGGTCCAGGTCAACCCAGTAACAACGCATACGACAGAACGGACGGACTGCTAAAACTCTCTATTCTTTCCCCGCCAGGGAACAATTCTATCGGCCAGACGCGCATTCCGGCCTCCCCAAACAAACGATGAAGGGTGAAAAGCATTCTCGCGGCTACGCTATTCACCCGTCGAACGCCGCGTAAGCAACCAGCATGAAAGCAAGCACAAGCTGCGGCCTGCTGCGTGGTTATTCTTCTGCCTTTGACCTTCGAGGAAGCACGTACGGTTGAAGGGCGGGTAAACTGACCATCTTATAGTAAGAGAAACGCAGTAGCGCTTTGTTGATTTTTGTACTCGAGCCTTGGCATCAAAAACAGCCAAATCTTAGCGATGTAACGGCAGGAACGCCGTTCCTGCCGTTCCTTCAAAAACGTAACGAGTTACCGTTACAGTTCCACCAACCCTTAATGGAACGGTGGCGTTCCTCCGTTCCTCCAAAAAGGAACTAGTTCCAGGAACGCCGTTCCTTGTAACGCCGTTCCGTACAACACTGAATTCTGGTGCCAACCGAGGCAAGCGAAATTTGTCGAAAGGTCGTGAGTTTAAAAATTCGGAAAAATTGGATATTCGTGACCTTCCACTCCAACTAGTTCAGTGCGTAACAGACGTTATAGCACACTGTCAGGCCTACAGGGTATATCCTATCACGGGCTTAAATCTTGGATTCTTGCCCTTCAACTGTCGGCCTCAATTTACAAGGATCGCTTTTGTCTTCCGCCGTTTTGAATATGCTGTCTCCCGACTTGACCCCAGACCAAGCTAAGAGTCTGTTCGCCCGTTTCTTCCATTATAGTGATATTTGTTTTTATATGGTGGTCGTCTACTGCAGCAAAGAACCATTGTGAAATACAGCCTTAATACGGGCAAGGAAAACCTCGTTCACAGACTACCTCAGCGCGTTTCTGCGACGGAAGGCGGAATTACACAGACCGAAGTTGATAAAATCCCAGACAAAGGTGTCGTAGAGACTTCGCGGCGGTACCCCGTCTTGCTGGTTGAGCTGGTTAAGAAAATGACCTGGAAGGAAGATATTGCCGGTACTACCGCCATCCAGAAGTACCGCCATGCGCCAGCCTAGACCGACGTCCACTTTTTACACCAAATTCATGACGCACTCCGCTGCCATCACGGTGCTCGAAAGTTTTCGTTAATGGACGTCCGTTGCGGGTACTGGTAGATATCGCCGGACAAAAATAACCGTCAAAAACTGCCTTTATTGCTCCCGGCGATCTCTACCAGTTTCGGGTCATGCCCTTCGACGTGTGCAGCGCCCCCGCGATCTATGACAGAAATATGAACGTCCTCTGCCAAAGCTTGCAGTTGTCCACCTGCATGTGCTCTGTGGATGATATAACCGTTTTCTCCCCTCCATTTGAAACTCGCCTCGAGCGTGTGTAGGCCGTTCCGGCTGTTTTTCGCAAGGTAGTGGTTTGGTTCAACTCTCTAAATGCATTTTCGTAAACCGTGCGATTGTCATACTTGGTCACATCGTCAATGCCAGTGGCTGTCTTCCGGACATCGCCATATTTTGCGCCGTAAAAGACCTTCCCCGCCCACGTTCTACGAAAGACGTTCCAAGCTTTACCAGATTGTGCACCCATTTCCGCCTGTTCGTCAAAAGATTAAAACATAAGGCGCTTCATCTTCCCAGCCTTATGAAGAAGAACATTGCTTTTACAGCGAAGCTTTAGTGTTCTTACTGATTCCGTTCTGCTCCAATACGCCCTGCAGAAAACCTAACTTTCTCTGACGATGAATGATCGGGGGTGAAGTGAGAGAAAAAGCGCTTCCCATGGCCGGAATCGAACCTGGGTCCTTCGCGCTAACAAGCCGGTGTCTATCCGATTGCACCATTTCAACATGATCGAAGTGAGCGCCAAGCAGCAGGTACCGCCGTACACTCCGAACCCAAATGTAAGGCCTGGGGAGTGCAGACCCGAGAGTTTCTCTGGGAATTCTAGAACAGTTGGGCGTACCTCCAGAGTAGAACCTACTCACAGTGTGGGATTGGCAAACTAGAAATCCATCAGGAGGGAGCTTCCCGTCCAACCAAGGTCGTCGTTAGACGGAGGTGTGCATGTTTTTCTACTTTGGGTACTGCCTAACCAGACGCCCTATCATCCCCATCCCATTCGCTCCCAGTGCCACCCATTGTGGCACACATGGACCCGTTGGCCCCTACAGGGCATCGCACTGATGCCGGTGTGCATGGCATATACGTCCTTTTTGGCTCAGTGCCAGATGGATCTTGATCGTGTGATGGCCGAAGCCAGCCGCCTTCTTTTATCCGCGGATATGAACTACTAGATAACGGAACGCGGAGTCCTTCGGTTTCATATGTGCGATGGGAAATTTTAGGCACTACTTCCACGCCACGCCTCCCATTGTCGTAACCTTTCACCACGCTATTTGCTGGTAATCGTCTCTCAAACATCCGAATTGCCGCCTGGTAAGGTAGGCCTTCGGGCTTCAAGAAGTGTGTACAAATCTGAGTGGTGTACAAATCTGGACGTCTCTACGCCGATGGCAGAGTGCATTGAACATCTGCACTATGCCATCTTCTACGTGAGCACTGCACTCTGGAACACCTTGGTATCAGTCGTATATGTGACCGTCTCCGGTAACGATTCTACTCGTCTGTCTTGTACCGTTCTTTATAAAGCATGTTGCCAGGTGCGGCACCTGCCAGTGTCCTAAATCTCCCTCCCGACCACCTGCTTGTCTCCTCCATCCACTCGACATTCCTGCCGAGCAGCTTTCCCGCGTAAAGGTAGACGTTGTCGGTCCATTTAGGTTATCCACGTCGGACAATAAGTCGGTTGCCATTGCCCCAGACCACAAAACAGGCAACGCCATTACGCAAGCGTTTCGCACCAGCTGCGCTACCGATTCTGGCGGACTTCGTTCTCTATGATTTCATTCTTCAACCTGGTGCTCCACGCTACTGCCGACCGGCCAAGGTCCGTGTCTTATCTCTGAAGTCTTCTCGGACATTTTACGCTCTTCCTCTACCGACCACGAGTTATCCGCAGCGTATCAACCGCAACTAGCGGCCACACAGAGCCTTATAACGGACCATTTACAAGAATGCTTTCAATGTACGTTTACACCGACCACCGTGATTAGAATTTTACGGGACGTCATACTTGCAGTAGTACTCGGCGATGCCCCGGTGGGCCACTGTACTACTGAAACTAATAGGCATAACATCTGTTCCGTTATTTGTTGTCCTAATGAGGTAGTTCAGCATGAAGTTGTACACAATTAGGAACTGAAGCGTGCAGTCAATACGTGCCCTCTTAATAAAAAAGGTCATAAAGGGTAGTAACGGCCGTAATTACTAACTCTTTACAAACCTTGCAACCTAGCGGTAGCGTACCCAGGCTCCGCCACTAGCAACTGCATGGTTAGGAAATTAACTGGGTGTAGAATGTAGTATACACTACATTTAGGTCGTGCTTATGACTAGGCTATGAATGGCTACTTAGTAAACGCATTTAACTCAGGAGTGTATTATCCTTAGGACTGTACAAGTGAAGGTAGTGGCGCTTATTGCGTTCTTCAGTTAGTAACCCCCTGACAAGTGCGGAATTTACAACCTCTGGTTACTAAGTACCTAGTGTACACTGGGACAAGTAACTTTCTAGTGTTCCCTTAGTGAATGCCACAATCTTTTTTTTCTGAGGCGTGTGGCAATGGGACAAGGCTGGAAGTCGTGTTCTATTTGAACTCTCCCGAAACAAATTGTACCATGATTGTTCGCTCGAACGACTACTTACCCGTGGGAAGTGTTATCTAAGTAGGCATGAAGGATGGGCTGCTACAGGGAGGCGCGGGGTTGCGGAAACTCCCAACAAATGGCGAGAGCTATGAGAACGCGGGAAAATTGAATTGAACTCCACGTCCAGAGAGGCGTAGTTGAAAAATCCCGCTCGCGTCTTTATACGAGTGTTAGGACAAAATCCTGTAATTGTCCTGATGAGAAATATATACGCAGCATTTACTAGCAAAAACGAATTGGATGTACGTACGGGCTGTTCACGTATTGAGTAACTTGTTAAAAGGCGTAAATTCCCGAAATTTGTGTTGTCACTACGATGTGGGCCTTATGTAAAAGTCTTCTAATACAGTGTTTACATACCTGTATACCTATATCAACAAAAACCACCTCAATATCTGAACTGGGATGCCGGAAAAATAAATATATAAAACTCTATTTCAGCGCTCCTCACTCTCTCCCTGGCGTAATTTTTAAAGATTTCAGCAATATGTAGCTCCTGGCACTATAATCAGAACGTGTCCACGAAGTTTGAAGCGTTTGGAATGAGAAGTTTGGCTAGGCGTTGATATCACCTATTAAGCATTTTAGGCTCGCCAGGCGTGTCATTTAAAAAAAATACTTGCGGTCCTTTGCAAGGCGAAATCAATAAAATTGGTTTTGTGCATCGGTTTTAGTAATATTTTTACCATGAACCGATTAGATAAATAAACCAGTGGAACATTAATTGGAGAATCTTTAAGAACAGCCAATTTGTTCGGAAATGCATAATTGGCCCAATAGTGTTGGCTAGGGGAAAAAGTAAAACTCCTTTTTACATATTCGTAAGTGTTGCACATATTAGAAAAAGGCGCTCGGCTATGCGAATGGGCGAGAGAGTCAATGACGTATTTCCGAAAGCATAATTTCCCTCTTTGCCTTGCTTGGTATTACCATTTCGGAAGACCCCGCCTTTGTGAGCGCCTTCGTCATGACACGAATGTACTGCCCGAATTTCAAGTCTTTGGCTCGGCGTTGATGAATCAGTGAGTGAGTGAGTGAGTAAGTGAGTGAGTCAGTGAGTCTGTTAATCAGTCAGTCAGTCAGGCACTTTTTATGGGTATAGATTTATCTAGAATTCTTCTCCCGATTACACCACCGGATATTCCCCTTTCTGCTTACTTTTCGGCAAAGAACCAACGTCGCCCATCGACAGGTTGCTCCCACCCAACAGAATGCCAGCTATCGAGTGCGGCCGTGGTACCATTGCCGAGGCTGATGAGGCCCGTTACATAGACTGCGAACCAGTGACTCACTCTCAGTGTCCCCGGAAAATTATTTACGACTGCCACGGACACGACGTCCACTTCCCTCCCCGATCCTTCGTGCCGCTTTGGTCTCTGTACGCTACGTGGGTCGGTCCTAGAAGGTTCTTTCTCCGTAGCCTGTGAACAATATGAGCGCCAGTGGTAGTTTTTGAGAGCCCGGTGATTTGGTTGCAAGATGAGCTTCAGTGAGTCCTTTTGCGGTGTTCTGCACACGGAGGTCTTCGAACTTGGTAGTGGAAATGCTCAGGCGCAGATGGAGGGTTCTTTGCCTTCCATCTGCTCAATTTGGAAAGGGCACTGCTCAATTCGCTTGTATTCTAGAAGTTAAAACGCAACAACTCTTTTATTTCTTTGTGGATAATAATTATTTTTGTGCCTATCTCTTCATTACCCAAAGGACAGACGTAGTGCCGGAAACGTACCTGAAAGGAATGTGTTTATGGAGTCATTTAACAGGTGTCCGTATGTGACACGTGACACGTTGCACTTGAGTCGAGGGGCCGTCATGCCTGCACGCTAGTAGTTCAATCACTAAGACGACTTCGCAAACGATAGCATGTCGTAGTAGGACTTGATCGCTGGCTAGTTGGTTCATGACGTGTGAAGGAATAATTTCGCGCAACAGCCGGGGACGAAGGGAAGAGAGGACAAGACGAGCGCATCTCATCTTGTCCTTCTCTTCTATTCGTCCTCGTCTTTCGCGCAAACTTGTTCGTTCATATAGCAAGTCGTCTTGCCCATTGATGCACGGGGTCCGGTGTAGCTACTCTTGATATATACGTTGCTGTAATCATCTCCTTGTTACGAGTAGTCGAAATTCGATTTTTCAAGCACCACATTGCTTATAAGATTGTTCTGTCTACAAGCCCGTAGTTCGAGACGCTGCGGCGATTGCTCGCACACACAGCTTCGCCTTCGAAGTTTGGCCTCACAGCGCTATACTGCCAGACTTTTAAAGACGATAGTCTTTCTTGGGCTACTTGTACGCGGAAATTTGGTCTGCCTGTCTGTGCCTCGATTCAGCCGCTTGGAAAAATTTGTTGAACGAAATGATTATATAGGCAAAGTATATTGCGAAACTTTTCAGTCTAGTGGTAATGTTCACGCTCGCCAACACTGCTTAGAACAAACAACGCATTACGCGTATTTGAGGCAGAATATGAATACCTGTGATAATTGCAGTGTTCTTGTAATTAAAAATACATGGCTGCTTCGTTTTTGCAATAGGAAATGGAAAACAATACGCCGTCTACCGCTGTCGCCTGCAACACTATATCTCCTGGTTTCATTCCAAGAAGTTCAACCATAACGAAAGATTGCAGTGGATGGCACACGGAGTGCGCTGGAGCAGTGCAACGTGGTAAAATAAATGGATTTAAGTTGCAGGGGTGACAGCTCTACTCTCGTACAGGGGTGACGTCTCTACTGTCGTGTTTAGACAACATTTGCAAGGAAGTGAGCAGAAACGGGGATAATTTTGTATGCTTATCTTCGCCATCTTCTCCTGACAGCCTCCCGTTGAAGACGACCATCCCAGTCGAGGGAGAATCAAATACGCGGGCATGGTGGTGATACGAACTGAGAGGACAATTAGGTGCTTATAAGTGCTTCCCTGGAACATAGGCGCGGCCATATTTAGGATTCCAGGCCATGTTTCGGTGCCGCCCCTTACCTGCGTAATACATTTGTGTTACTGTTTTCCCACTATTAATTCAGAACTGACACCCCAAAACATTCGCCTTTTTCTGCTTTATTTCGCACTCGATACGAATACTGCTTACATTTAGAAAGATTATTTATGTTGGATTTAACGATGAATGCAGAGCGTAGGTTCTGCCAGTAAATTTCACTCCAAAGCCTGTTTCAACGCGGCATAGAAGTTGGAGAAGAACTGATTATGCCACAACTCCAGGGTAATTGGACTGAAGATCTTGCTGAGGGTTCCAGCAACCATTCTCAATGCATCGCCGGCACCGTCAACGACGAGGTACGGGTTCACAGTTGACACGGGGACAGTGGGTCCCTGGTATGACAGAGCCACGTCATTGACACCTGCCCTTCCAACAGCTAGCTGAACAGTGAAGCGCGAAAACTCGGTGCGGAGACTTATGCTTCCTTGGTTTCCGGAGCAGGTTCTCCAGGGCGTCGACATGACGACATCATCGTCGTTGACCAGCTCAAATTGCAGGAAGCGGCTTCCGTTCACGCAGTAGGGCAGCGCAGGGCCGTACTGGGTCAGCCTCTGGAAGCCACTGACGTTGAGTCTTCCGCCTTCGAATCCTGGGAAAATTTCCGTGAATCCTTCAGGGCCAAAGGTTACGTACTTGGGAAACTTCGAGATGAGTCTTGTAACGGCGAGGTTGGGGTTGAAGCCGCTGAAGTCACACGGTACGTCTGAAAAAATGACCAGTGTTGAAACAGGGAATTGCAAATGCGATTTCACAGCCCCTTTCACATTCCAGTAGGGATAAATTTTATTGATTTATTTGACAACACTGCGGCCGAATGTGCTGGCCCAAGGAGGAGTGGGGACACGAAAAAATAGTTGTAAAAAACAAGAGACAACAATACGGCTGAAACGAAAGTTAAGAAAGAAAATGGCGCTCCAGGTCCCCAGGAAACCTGTTAGAATTAAAGACCCCACAGGGCAAAGAATTCCAATCTTCCCTAGTTCTAGGAAAAGAAAGTATATTTAAAAGCATTCGATCGGCAAAAATTGGCGTTAGACAATGATCATGACCATGACGAGTACGTTGTGCTGATAGCGGTTTAAGGCTGTCAGAAATATCAATTTTTACACTACCAGACAAACAATCGTAAGGAAGGGAAAGACGACTGAACTTTCTGGGAGGTTCTCTAGTAGAAAGGTCGTTTAATTGCATTAGGGTGGTCGGGTAATCAAGCCGGCGATATTAGCCAAAAACAAACCCAACAGCTTTCCTGTTTATACGTTCCAGTTTCGTAATATCTTTCTTGGTATGGAGATCCCAAATAATGGAAGCATACTCTGGCTTTGACCGAACATAGTCATTATATGCTAGAATGTCAGTGCGCGAGGCTGCAGATGCTGATTTTATTTTTAGAAACGATATCTTACGTAATAACGAAGTGGTAACGTCAAATATGTGGGTTGACCAAGTTAGCCTGCTTGTGAGAGTGACTTCGAAGAACTTATATTTATCCACATTATTTATGTTACGGCCCCTTAAAGTATAGTGGAATTGACCGGGACAAGGTTTCCTAGTGATAAGTAGTAGCACAGTTTTTTTAGTGTTTAACTGCATGCCCTAGTTCTGACACCAGTTGCCGATAGCGATATGAGCTTCTTGTGATTCCACATGATCACACGGTGAAGAAATCTCTTTAATAATTAAACAATCATCTGCGAACAAACGCACAGGCACATTTCCAGGAATGACGGAAGCTAAATCATGAACAAAAATTAAAAACAAAAGTGGCCCTAACTCAGTTCCCCGTGGGAGTCCTGAAGGCACACGAACAGTTGATGAGAAATTCGTAATCACTACATTATGACGTCTATCTTGAAGGTAAGCCTGAATGCAGTGAATAATTTTTTGTAGGTAATGCTAAACACTGTAATTTGCATAACAACGTCCCGTGTGGCGCTTTCTCAAAGTCCATACAAAGATCTAAAGACAATACATCACTTTACCCAGGCACATCAAGCACACGTGAAAATTCATGGACAGTTGGCTAACCCCGACCGAAAACGCGGAATAATATCACGTTTTCCGATCATCGGCCTTTTCAACCAGATGCGGCACTCTCGTGTAGACGGAAGCACAAACACAGCAACCGTGTCTTGGTAAAGTGTTTTCTTTCTTGCCAAGAGCGCAAGTTTGATGTACCCTTTTTGGTGGGTTCTCCCCTGGCTAGCACCGGATTATGATTACGTATAAACGTTGCTAAACGGCTGTATTAGGAGGCAAAGTGGTTGATTAGGTATTTTTAGACGATAAGAACAAAATTTTGGCATTGTTTTGCACACTAAAAACATTTCTTGCTTTGGCTTTGCAATGGATAATAATCAATCAATCAATCAATCAATCAATCAATCAATCAATCAATCAATCAATCAATCAATCAATCAATCAATCAATCAATCAATCAATCATTTATTTGCGTGCCCAGGAACAGCCGGGGTCGGCCTTTGTGCTGGCGCACGGAAACAGAAACACACGAAACATAATGTACACATCTTTCAAATACAAAATAAAATACAAAATACAAAAAAAACGAAAGGATAGCTTATGTTGAAGTTACGGAATGAAAGTCATTTAAGTGCATGAACTCAAGGATAAAAGACAAATGCAGAATAAGCAAAGTTGGCAGTTACGCCAATACAAACTCACAGACATGTTTGCGAAACAGAGTAGGGCAATCATTAAATATATCAAGGTAATCCGAGTACCGATTGTACGTGCGTTGCAGTCGGCACACAGGGCACAAGACACGCAGACAATTGGGGTTGCAAAAGGTATCATGTTTCCTGGTCCACTTTTGCGGCACATAAAGACGAACATGCTGTAGCAGCTCACCACAAGACACTATGCCGTGCACAATTTTAAAGAGGAAGAGAATATCAGCCTTGTTCCGCCTGGAAGTTAAGCATGATAGCGTCAATGAAGAGGGCGACCCAGGGTTATAATTACTACTATCGCCGAAGCGATGGTTGAAGATAGATATGAACTTATTTTGGACCCTTTCTACAAGCTTACGGTTTGTTTTGCTCGTGCTGTTCCAGACAACAGATGCATATTCAAGCTGAGGACGACATATAGTTGTGTAGAGCTTGAGAAGAGAAATCGGCTCCTTGAACTCCTTGGACACGCGACAGACAACGCCAAGCGATCGAAGAGCTCTACGAGTAATTACCTGAATATGTGGAGAGAAGCTCAGTTTACTGTCGAAAGTGACGCCTAGGTCATTAACCTCTACCACACGTGGGAGTAATTCACCGTTGATGTTATACGGAAACAAGATGTTGTCAGTCTTTCTTGTGTATGTCATTACCTTAGTTTTAGATGTATTAATGAGGAGTTTGTTGCATGAGCACCAATGCGAGAAGGACGAGATTGCTCTCTGGAGAGCGGAACAGCTGGCAGAGTTGGAAACAGATTTAAATATTTTTACATCATCGGCATATAAAAGAAAATTACAATCATTAAATATTGTCGCGACATCATTTATAAATATTGAGAAGAGAAGTGGCCCGAGAACTGAGCCCTGAGGGACACCACTGGTGACCTCATAGGAAAGAGAAGACTGTCCATTTACATGCACGAAACATGACCTATCACATAGATAATTGCATATAAGAGATATAAGGGATGGTTGTATATCAAGCTCAGATAGTTTTTTGGCTAAGAGCTCGTGGCAGACGACATCAAAAGCCTTGCTTAAATCAAAGTAGACTACATCAAGTTGACCTCTCCCTTGCACAGCTTCCGAAGCATGCAGCATGAAGTTGACGAGATTGGTAGTGGTCGATCGGCCCGCGAAAAAACCACGCTGTTCAGGTATTAATGTGGTATTTATACTGAATGTGAGTAGTTTATGCAGTATTGACTCAAACAATTTAGAAGCAGCACAAAGAATAGATATCGGTCGGTAGTTCGTGAGGTCCAATTTAGAACCTGTCTTAAATACAGGAACAACCCTTGCATTCTTCCAACGAGCGGGGAACTTGCCAGACTTGAGAGAAGTTTGAAATATACACGTCAATACTGGAACTAGGATATCACCAAACGCTTTCAGTACGGCAGAAGGAATGCCGTCAGGGCCGCATGAAAATGATAATAATAATAATAATAATAATAATAATAATAATAATAATAATAATAATAATAATAATAATAATAATAATAATAATAATCAATCAATCAATCAATCAATCAATCAATCATGTTTATTTACGTGCCCAGGAACAGCCAGAGGCCTGGGTGCTGGCGCACGGATAGTTACATGAAAACAAAATACAAGAAACATATTGAAAGAAATAAACAAGCGACAACACACACAAATTGAAGTAGCGAAAATTACAGAAATAAAGCACAGGCGGAGCCTGGGTACAGGTAAAAAAGAAAAAGAAGATGCCTTTGTGGCTCAGCTTATTATAATGAATACACAACAAGCAGAGAACAAAGTTTAACAGTAAGACGACAAGAACAATGACAAAGTATAGAGACAAATGATAAGACAACCATGATAAGTAAACAGTTTCAAAAACAGGCAACTATAGTGGTTAAACAGAACCACAGAGAAACCAAATTTCAGCAATAAAAAAAAGAAAAACGAACGACAGAGATATCATAGATGTTTAACATACTGTGTTCAACAAAGCAGTACGGTAAATTGTAAAGGAGCTTTGAAAGATGTCAAGGCGTTCAGAGAAGCGGTTGTAGCAATTCTGTATTCTGCGCACAGGAGAATGATTGGAGTTGCGCGCAGCGGTCAAGAAAGGGCGATGCGACCTGGTGGGCCTCTGTGGAACACTAAACTCTAAACAGTTAAGCAGGTCTGCGCAAGAAAGGTCACCATGAACAATTTTGTGAAGAAATGTAAGGTCTGCACGCATGTAAGAAATGTAAGGTCTGCAATAATAATAATAATAATAATAATAATAATAATAATAATAATAATAATACTATACCGTCTATTTCAGTACACGGCGGAAGTAACACCACTGCTACAGATGGGAAGGTTTTGGTTGAATCAAAGTGGAATCAGGCTTTCCCAATGTTGGAACGGTGAGGAAGTTCCGCTTCTTTCCCACGAGCTTTGCCAGTATGGTTGCACCTGTCTGGTTGAGCCTACTGGTATGCGAAAATGTTTTTCCGTGGATATTAAGACCGGGTGTTGCCTATACCACATTTTCCAGTAGGAAGGGAGAATGTGGCCCCCTCCAGCAAGAAAAACCGGCGTTCGAACATCGTATATCCCCAGAATTCCACATTCCTTTAACTAAAAGAGAAATAAATTCACCGCGTGAGCGGTACTCAAACCTATGTACGCGCTTATAGGCCAGTGTCTGAAATTTACATCAAATCCGCACGAAGCATGGCTTTTGAGGAGCACTGAAGTCCGCTTGTCTGGTTACAGGCTGCGGATGCGGAACAGGCTGTGAGTGCGCGTGTGTTGGACACTGCAAAAGGCTTTCCCGGTGCTTTGGTATGGTGGTTCCCATGGCTATCGCACTGACCACATACCCCTCAAAGGGGTTGACTGATAACAATGACACTTGCCGTCTGTGGCCGGAACTCCAATAGAAGCCAGCAGGGTTCGGTGAGAGGCAGGTGTCTTCCCAAGTACTCTACGCCTACAGTTAACGGAACGCTTCTTTCAAGGCGTACTTCAGCCTGCTTACGTGCTTTTAATGCCAAAGCAACTTGGCTTCCTCTGGCGTAAGTTTACTGCTGCATTGTGTGCGCGTCATGCTGGTTCCATAAGATGCCACAATGCAGATACTAGTGCGGAGGACGAGTGCGCAGTCCTCGTACAAGGATTTGACTTCTTAAAAACGTGAAGTCACCACGGCGAAATGAAATTTCATATTTGCCGCGCTTTCGAGGCGCTTTTTCAAAGAAAGTGCTACGAGTTGTGCTGCGCCTCCGCCAGATGGCGCCACGGGTCCCGCGACCGAGAGAAGACGCAGTGAAACATCCCCCTCGCGGGGGGCACGATCAAATGCAGAGCATTTCCGGGGGCGCACGACGTTAAGTAGTTTGCGTTAAGTTAATGTTGTTGCACTTGTGGCAACTGCTGACGAGAGAGCGCTCGTCAGCAGTAATTTGAATGAGTCAACGATATAAGGCGCGTTGGAAGCGTCGCATACTGTGTCGGCTTTGTGGCGCAGTGGGTAGAGCACCATGTACATTGCGTTCCGCCCGCAGGGTCGAGGGATCGAAACCGGGCGCCGGATACTATTTTTTTATATAGTAGGGAGGGGTGCGGTGCGGACTACGGACGTCAACGCCTGTGACATCGTGAGTTACTGAAATGCTCTGCATTTCAAAGAAATTTCCCGCCTTTAATTAATGAGACCCGTATTTACCTGTTCTGTAATGCATGGCAGTGGCCGCAGCCGCCATGAAAATAACAGACGCCAGGACTCTTACGGGAGACATCCTCGCTGGCGCGATCTGAAAGAAAATTGTTGGTCTCTGATCAATTGAAGCCTCCGCTTGTAGAACAACACTGGAAAAAGGTACTTAATGTGAACACGTGAGACATGGGAAACATGGAGGAAATTCACAAAGGTAACTCGATAGATTGACTACTGCAGATATAGTAATAATTGTGCTCTCGCACAAAGCGCCTCCAGTATTTTTTTGATCACAACGAGGCTCAATATCTTCCAGACTGCCTGATCAACAACGTTTAGAAACGATCCTCGCTGTAAACACACACCGTTTCGCTTTTCCGGGAAGGGAAAAGATCAGGAGGATGAAAAGTAAAAAAAAAAAACTGTTGCCCTTCCACAGCGTCTCAGCGCGCGCGTACACAATCATTTAGCGCATCTTGCACTAGCAGTTAAGGCTGACGAAACAGCTGAGCTGGCGGCCACTGTCCCTTCGTCGGGGGCCCGGATGTTGCACCTCAGGGGGATTTCCAAACTTGCTGCTGAAAGTTCTGCATGACTGGCAAACCCAGGTCGCTTTGTTCGCAGTCTTTCACGTCTCTCCTAAAGTGGACCCCGTTACCACGCGCTAAAACCTACTGCGATCAGTTTCCCGAATTCGGCGTCTTCATGCGCGAACGCACGCAAATTGGCGAGGAGAACAGCACGCGAGAGATATCGCCACGAACGCTGGGCAGAGTGTTCTCGAAAGTCGAGCTGGCCGACTCGAGGCATGTCGAGTCCCACGGCCACTTTAGGGCCGCGCCTTGTCGTTGTAGCTCGCTTTCTGGACCCAACTAGAGAAACAGGGCGTCCCGCAGTAACGCTGCTGTCGTTCGCGGCGTACCCCAGAGGCTTCGAAAGTCAAGCGGTTTATATAGTCATAAGCATTACAAACTCGTGAACCGTTGGCGCTTGCCCTACATCTCCCGTTGTTTAGCGCAAAGAAAACTGCAGGTACATTTGAGGCAAAATATACGTAAACACGAAAACGAAAACTGCGTATAAAACGAGGCTAGAAGAGAAGACGACTTGACACACAGGGCGCAGGGTGTCCTCGTTTTATGCGCAGTTTTCGTTTTCGTAATGTACCAACTAGCCCAAGTTTGCATTACACGCAATTAACCGGCAGCGCCCGCGTTCTTTTAGTTAAGAACGCCCGTTGGGTTGGTTTCTACTATGTAAAAAACAAAAAGTGGTAGTGCAATGCCGAAAAGTTCGCGAGGAAAAGCACGAAGAGAAGAGAACTCCCGCTGGCGCAGTTTCAGGCAGGGAGCGCGCGAGCACTGCGAAGGTGGGAAATTTGAAATGCGTTGTGTGGTAGCAGTGAACGGATAACGGCGCTACAGCCCATTATGGCGAATCACTGCTCTGCACGTACGACCGCTTTTACATTGATTGGAACGGCTTAAATTTTCTTGTGGTCTTTTTTTGTCTATAGCTCCTCCAGTGGCGCAAGGCCACGCGCAAGCTTGGACGATGCCGCGCGCTCCTCACGCGGCGCCCGCTCACGTGCGATCGGCTTGGCTGGGCTTCGTCTAATAATATGTGCGAAAGCTGGTTTTGTGATACTAAGGTGTAGTCACAGCGACAAATTTTACGTTTTATATAAGTTGAACAATTTTTTACACCACATGCCGAGCCCAGTTTCCGGCCTGCGCGCAAGTTCCAAGGTGTTTACCAAACAAATATTGTTCAGATGTCTTCAAATCGTTCATAGAAACACTATGTTGAATTGTTACCAAGACTTTTGGGCGCAGAATTCCTGTCTGGTTATCGTTAATTGGGCGAGTAAAATGTCGGAACTTCAACAAACAGTGGAGTCGAGCCACAGGCTTACAACTGCTAAATTGTTATTTCTTATCAAATGGGCCCAAATACCGCTGTCACATCAAATACAGTTCCAACGTTTTTCTGTGACCCACTGCGGTGTACACTTCTAAGGAGTGGGGCTGCTGAGCCCAAAGACGGGGTTTTGATCCCGGCGCAGTGGCTGGTTTGCAGGCGGTGGCAAAAACATAAAACGCCCTTGTGCGGGGGTTTTGGCGGAAAGTAAATATTACCAGGTGGCCGAGATTTATCTGGACATCTCCGCTACGTTGCGTAGAACAGCCTACTAGGTGTAGCTCCGTGGCGCAAACGAAACGTTATTATATTTGAAGCCTTCTTTTGGATGATGAGAGCAAAACGCCGCGTTTGAGCAACCAGACACTACTCAAAATATATTGACATTTTTTCGCTTACTACAATGCTGTACTGATTGCTTTATTAATTATTAAAATCGAGGCTGAGTACTAGGGATAGCTGTACTCAGACACCATATCCACATTTGTTAAAATATCACAATACGAAAGCTCGTAAGCAGCTTATCAGTCTTCCCAAGAAATTCGTTCTTTAAAGATGGAACGAATTTGTAGTAAAACGCCGTACTTATTTCTATGGCGTGTATTCAGTGAATGAAACCAATACGAGCTAATTTCCTCCAGAGTGAGGCCAAAACAGTAGTAACACACGTGTAGTGCCTAGCCCTGCTCAAGCTAGTGGAACAAGAAGCCTGAGATACAGCCCCCTCAGCGGTATAAAAATTACGGGTGTAAGAAACTAAGGCGTTTACGGTGGGACTGGAAATTACGCCAGCAGCGCTGTTTTAAACCTGCCGCCTGATGTAGTAGACAATTTTGATATATCTATAAAGCGACGCAATGCACCTATGCCAATATCGTCATAGTTTCTGCTTAAACCTCGCGTCGCAGTCTCTTGATTTCAGATTTTTCAACTGATATACTGGGTGATTTGTGATTACATGTTTTAGATAACCTTCTTCGGGTCTGAACAACCATCTTCTATTCAAATATAACGTTAGATAGGTACATTCACTTATAAACATCTGTTATGCACCTAGCTTATGATGGTTTAAAAAGTTGAACACACTTCGCAGCAGACAAATTCGCAGTTTCACAGCGCTGTTTTTCACAAGAACTTTCCCACGAATATAAATATAGTTGCACAAAATGCCCGTAATTAGGACGGGCACCGAAGTCGTATAGGAGATGCGGGACTGTATCATTTGCCGAGTGGTACACATGTTAGTGGCGCATTGAACTGATTGATGTATTGTAGGTTTAACGCGCAGACGCAACCCAGGCGATGAGGCGCGTCGTAGTAGAGGGCTGCGGATTAATTTTGACCACCTGAGGATCTTTAACGTGCGCCGCAATCTCGTACACACGCGCGTTTTTGCTTTTCGCCTCCACCTGGAAAGCGGGTGCCGCAACCGGGAATCGAAGCATTTAACTGCCGGACGCTATTACAGATCTATTTCACTGTAACTACTCCAAGACATCATGTCGCACCGTGCCGCCACAATGCTTCCACAAGCCCACAGAAGGTCGCAAGGTTAGTTATACCTTGACATGCGTATGGCAACTGTTTGAGAATGATGTTTCCTTTTCTTGTGAAATACGGTACCCTTGCACTGCCTAATACGTCATATTGAACGGAGAATACTTTCGGCAGCGTCTTTAAATATAGTGAATGCGTGTCTGGCGGAAGTTAATCCCCGTTCTTACCCACAGACCCGCAATCGGAAACTAAGCGGTTGAGCGCTATTTTATGGCGAATAATCGTCACGCAGGCAAACTTGGCAACATTACGCACCGGAAATGTTTTTTATTAATTTTTTGCTCCTTTGCGGCACCGGTTACGGTTACACTTCATCCGGGTGAGAGCAATAATGAAATTAGGCAGCGAGTGGCACAAAACCAGTGTTCCCATCCCGACACAGCGGGGCATTGGTTGGGACGTTGCAGATAATGGATGACTTCCGCATCAGTAACTCAGGATGAGGTCAGTAATGCGCATTTAACGAACCAGTAGCCGTATTAAAAACTACTCATACCCCGTAAGGAATGTATGTAAATCTTTCCTAAAGTGAACCGGAATCACGAATCGCGAAATCCCGGGAAAACTAGCAAAATAAAACGTCAGAAAAACATTTTGACTAAAAAAATGGGACCTGCGCTGTGTTATCGCGCAATACTACTCTTCGTCCTTTCATCTTGCGAAGTCACAAACGCGACGACATTTTTTGGGTAACATCTTTGCTAGTTAAGGTCATTTACTTATTTTCCTGATTTTATAGAAGCGATCAGCATCCTCCATGCACTAAGCTGAAGTGGATCGTAGACATTTCTTAGCTTACCCTTATAAATGTACCAGCACCCTACAAGGCCACAAAGTGTTTCCTGTGCAGCGGGGGGTATCATGCATATCATTCGCCGCAATATTTTGAGAGAACTTACATCCAAGAAGCGCTCCTAAAATCCGGATGTTCCCGCTTCCAAAATTCAGAGTCGAAGAATTCCCTCCAACTAAGACGACGCCAGGCGTACTGCGTTCCCTTTGGGAAAAAGCTTGCCGCCGATGTGTGATAAACAGCTTTATATGCATTCGCAGCCGGGCTTTTGCTAGCTCTGATAAGAGTCGTGTTTCTCCAAACTTGGGGCGCCATATAGGGAACGCAATTAGACGCAACACAAAGCGAGAGCTCCCCCCCCCCAAGGACATCCGCCAGGATGCGAACATGCCAATAACATTTGCTTGACTCCGCATCCGGTGCTAAAGACAAAAACATCGTGTATCACATCGCCACGTTCATACCCAATAATCTTTTATCAACGCTGCGCAGACCAAACATTTGGTTATGTTGTGTTTCCGTCTGCAAGACATCCGTAGAGCGCACTGATAGACCGCCTAATTGGACTGTTCCGAACGAGTATCCTTTCACTTAGAGCAGAAGCTTCATTGTTAAGGAGACTAAGGGGAGAACGTAGCGAATGGCACCAGCAAACGTGGTTGCGGAGAGTACCAGCAACTCACATCGTTAGGCATTGGGTGCGATCTTTTCTTACAGTCGTTTTCCTGTCATTTTTGATGTCACACGTCTTTTGCGCCGGTAAAAAGTGGAGCGCTTGTACAAAGCGTAAACAGAAAGAATATATTAGTAAAAACACCTGTATATTGACAACAGTACTGCCGCGTTAATTTCGTGTCGTCCTGTATACCAAAGAATTAGATAGTCAAACATGGTCTATTACGACTGTGTCCCATATGCAGATGAAGCTTTTGTCACACCACACATGACGCCTTTGTATTGGAATATAACCTTTCGCCTTGCGGTCAGTGAGTCCAAGCACGGCCTTCGAGTCCAAGCACGGCACTGCGCTTTCGAATGTTCGCTTTGTCAAAAGTATAACACATTTAACACGAAGCTGCCGTCATTGCGAGTTACGGAGTAATTTGTTTCCAAAAGGAGTTCCGTCATGTACCCGGCAGGTACGTTCCACTTGTCCTTGGCATGACTCATGAACAGGCTGAAACGTTGGCTATGGCTGTAAAAAAGCAACAATATTACCGTAGATGGTTCATGAAATTTGTTTTATTATTATAAAATTGAACCTCCAAAATGTCAGTAGTTTTTTAGAAGCTTAATGTACGACGAACAAGAAAAAAATAGTACTTTTTTGTTGATTCTGGCTTCGTAACAAAAAAATTACCCCACCTTCCCGCGAGGCGAACCCCGAGGAGATGCGACGCATCTTGGGGGTTGACTTGGTGTTTCCGTTGGGTTGATTCTCTAATTGCGTGAAACGTGTGAGGAACGCGTATGATGTATTCTTTATATAACACGCGGCGTAACGTTAACGATGACGGCCTTGTGGTCGCCGAAGTGTACGGGTAGTGGATGGTGAAGTAACGGGACCACGCCTAATATTCACCTCCACTGGTTGAACGCATTTAACTCAACTGTGTCTGCGCTAACCACTAGAACACCCCCGGGCCGGTGCGATTCAGATTCCGAAGGAGATTCGCAAGTTTACCGATGTGGCTGCACTACCCCTCAACGTTCATCTGGTACTCCACTAGGCTCGCAGAGTCTCCAGAGCGAAAGCGATCTCCAAACAGCACCGTCAGAGCTCCACCACCGTGTGCACAGACGCAGCATTCTACCCCCAAAAACAGCCCTGATCGCTGTTGTTACTACAACTGAATCCCTCCTCACAAGCGCATTAAATCCTACCACCCATGCTGTACGGCCCGCAGTGGCCACCGCCCAAGCCCTTTCCCAAACCCCTGGGGTGGTCATTATCACGGTCTGCCAACAAGCGTGTATAACTTTCTCGAGAGGCTTCACCCAATGCCAACCACACAAATTCTACTGCAGCATTCTCTCGAACGCCAAGTATTCATTATTTGGGCTCCACTCCAACCTTACGTTCCCGGCAACCAAACTTTCAACCGGCATGCACGAGAGCTGACACACCGGGCAAGCCAGATGTTTGGCGAGCAAAGGCATGTCTGTCGCTCTTGTCCTTCAAACAAATCCCGCAGCAGCACCGGGTGGGGCGAAGAATATTATTCATCCACACCAAAATCTCACAAAAGAAAAAAAAACGTCACCTTCGAGGCTTTCAAACACATCTCCCCAACCCACGAGCACCTCACAATGCCACCTCTGCGAAGTTCCGGGCACCAGCAGCCATGTTACGTAGTGCTTTGATGAGAACCCCTGCACAACCTCTCCTGACCTTTCCCTTCCCCGAGCAATGGGAGAGTACGCTGTGACTTCCGACCATGAATACCAGCTTTGGCGGGCGAAGAGAGCCAAAGAAGCCAGACCGCCTCAAGGCGTTCATGAATAAGGACTCTTCCCCAAGACTAAGTGCTTCATAGACACGTTCATTCATCCTCCCTATAAAGCAAGCCAGCTAAAAGGAAAGATTGCAAGTGAGGTACATTCGATTGTTTGGCTACTATACTAACTTTTCAGCTGTCACCCGCCACGGGACTGCTAATAGAAAGCTGTATTTAACGATCATTCAGTGGAATGAGGCTCCCAAAAGCCTCGAGCTGCGCCATCACTGCGGCGCCTGCGGCGCCTCTCCGCGGCGCTTACGGAATGACCACTGTGGGGATGGCTATAAAGAAAAAGTACGTTTAGAGCACTTCAAGAATTAGCTGCGTTCTGGTAGAGTGCTGGAATGCCCACAAGAGATATCCGGGGACGCGGTACTGTGTTGGGTTGGGTTGCGTTGTGTTTATGGCACATCAGCAACTAAGGCTATCATGCGGCAAAGAGATGGTTTTGGGTTTTGTTTTGTGGATAATTGTCCGTTGTTTTAAAACATTACAGCTTGTTTAAGAGCATTGCTTCTTTTACAAAACAAAAAACAGAGGAAATTTTAGCAAAACCGTCTTCTCTTAAAAGTAAACTGGGGTGAAATGGAATGTGTTCTTTGTAGAACAGCCTAAAATGCCTTCTTCTGAGGCCCTCATATTTCTCACATGACAGTAAGATGTGGTTCAGTGTTAGCTCTGGGTCCCATGCGTCAAATCTATGTTTATCTTGTTTAGTAAGAAGACAGTTATGTGTCCAATGTGGAAGCGATATACAATACCTTATCTGAAGCGTTTTTTATGTCAATGTGATCGCCACTTTGCTATAGTGGGTTTAACTCTGCGAAGCTTGGTGTTGATTTCCTCAACCCGTGATGACTGCCATTTTTCTGTAAGCTTAGTCTATAAAAATTTCACAAAGTCGCTGTGGGAAATCTGTACTTGTTTTATTGTTCCATTACCGGCTTGTGCAGGAACCCAGGAAAAACTTAGAAACCCAGGACTAGGAACCCAGGACAACTTAATTTTCGGTCCCTGCCTTTCAGCCATTTTTAAGTTGTGTATTATACCTCCTATTACAGGTTGAGCTGCATGTTTCTATTTGATTGCTGTCATTGCGCTGAGAGCGTCTGTGTAGATAACACTGTTCTTTTAGTTTTTCTTTCATTATTCTTTTTACAGCCACAGCTATAACGTGACATTCCGCAGTGAAAACCTAGACGCACTGTGGTAACCTTATAACCTTCTCCCATTTCCCTTGCACTTCTGCACTCCCAACATAGCATGATGTTTTGGAACCGCCTGAGTAAAACGCTGCGTATTCTTTGTATTTTTCGTTCAGTGCCAAAAAGTCCTGTAAAATATGTTCCCGCGGTGTCTGCTATTTTTGAAGGCGCGTTAGTGTGAAGTCACTCTAGTAGGAAAACTATGGCAAGGTGGTAGTTGGTCCGGTCTATGGGCAATTTGAGGTAATGCGCCCAGCATACTTAATTCTTGGCATTTCTCTTCAAACCGAAGGAGCAATGGTCTGATAGCGTGGGGTTTGTTGTAATTTTGTAACTATGGGGTAACAAAGGTGTTTTGGCAGTGAACAGATCTTTAGTATGCGTGGGCATGTCAGCATTGTTCTTGTATCTGTGAGTGGTGGTTCATTAGTTTCGACGTAGAGGCTGTTTATGGGTGATGTCCTATACGCCCCAGACGAGAGACGTAAATGTAAATTGTGAACTGGGTCCAATCATTTCAATTAGGACTGCCTCGCTGAGCCAATGCACAATGCTATCAAAGCGGACGCGGTACTGCGCTTCTTCGCTGATCTTACGGGTGCCGGCGACGGTAGCAGCATATCACGCCTGTCACCTCCGAACACGTAAGGCACAAGCGAATTCTGTTGCCGCCTCTCTTAGGCCTGATACGGGCACAGTGAGAGGTTGGTTTCGTTTTGCATTTGGGACAACGAATGCGACTTTGTTTCGAATATATACGTTGTAGAAAAAATATGATTCGGGACTGTGATTACCCAACAAATGACAATCACCTGTGCCTTTGATGGGAATATAATCAACGCGAAAATATTAAGTATATTCCATGGCTGTGACGCTAAATATGGGCCCACTCCCGCCTTATAGGAAGGGCGAAGGAGAGATAATGAAACAACGAAAAAATGAATGTTCTGCAAAGTCTGGAAGCAACAGAATAGCTCGTACGGGAAGAAAAAGATCCACTGTTGCTCAAGAAATGCTCAAAACGTTCGTCTTAACTTAAGCAAGGCAGGACTCGCTACACCAACTACACGTGAAATGCGGTGATATTTCCCAACGCAAGAAGGGGGGGGGCAGACAGACGCTTAACTATCGTTGTCTGCAAATACGGAGCGAAAGCAAAGAACTGACGTTTTAGTAATCACACAGACACAAGCTGTGAGTTCACTTTTCTTTTGTTTTTCTACATTAAAGGGGTGCTGACACAAAATTTCAAAGCTGAGATAACTATGTAAAATGCTTCCTTTTTATCAGGCGATATCTCCCAGCAAGTTTCAACAGCAACCATTCGGCGTAACATATTTTAAATCCATTTTAATCTTCGCCCGCACGAGAAAGCCCAGAGCGGGCCGACATGACATCATATGCTACTTTCCCCAAACTGCCGACGTCGGGGCTCCCGTGACGAAGCCGACGCGCTGGCTGTGGTTGGCTCGCGCTGCTCTGGCGTGTGTACACGTCATGGTTTTGGGACTGACGTCATACTGCCCGGGCGCGAGGGGACTGTGAAGACCTCCGCTAGTCTGGGCGCCCGCGTGCGCCGCTCGCGCGCGCGTCCAGAGCGGCAGCGGCACGGCAAGAATGGTGACGTCACGTGATACCTCCTGTCATGGCGTCCGCTCGGCGTTCGTTTTGTCGAAACCGAAACTGACACGAATAAACGACGCCGTAAATGAATGTTTACGATGAGCTCGACCGTCTAATGTGTCATTTTAGGATTAGTGCGCTGGTAGGCACGCATAGCAGCGAAAAAAACGTAACACGAAAATTTCATGTCAGTACTCCTTTAACGAACACCTGATCACTTGGCGGACGCATTTTTGAAGTATACAGGGTAGGCAGTTCACAAGAAATAAAAGGTGTTTGAAGAGTGTGGTATCTGATAAGGCCCTCTGATTTCAGCTTTAGCTAGACTCTGCAGGATCCCTGTATTATATGACAATGTTTCGAAGACGCGTTTAGTCGCGGACGCGGATATAAGCCAGGCTCCGCGCTGCTCGCGGATGATATAGGTAGCAGATTATAAATGTTTGCGAGCGCTCTCCTCGCGACAAGATGACCCAGCGTAAAATTATTTGTCGTGTGCTGAATCCCAGGTATGGTTTTGCATTATCCATCATGGTTACTGCGTAGAATGTTCGGGAAATTTAGGTTACATTGGCTTGTTCAGGGTATAGTGGTCATTAGGTAGGATATGAAGCGTAACTGGTGTGGTCAGGTACGAGTGCCCAGGTAAATTATTTAAGCGCACAAAACCGATTTACATAGTAGTGTATCGCCGTAACATGAGCATCTGAAGGGACGCTGCCTACAGAGAGACTGTTAGTAAATTTTAGGGCAGTAAAAGTACAATCCGCTCCATGCTTATCCCGGTTTGGCGAAGCTGGGCGGTGACACACACTCGGCCCTTATACGAACCCAATACACGCCACTAAAATTGCGTAAGAAGCATTTATACTCTCGTAAATACGCCACATTTGCAGCAAGAGTGATTGCTACACATAAATATGTATTTCCGGCGAATGTAAGCGGGAAATCTCAGTAGCGAACGTGCCGCAAAACCAGCGGCGACCTTGGTAAGCAGGCCGGAGACTCCCCGCGGCTCGTTTTGAAACGGGCCCCTGGTGGAATTTCAGTGCCCCCCCCCCCCCCCCGCGATTACAAATTGAAAGGCAATTTAGTCACTAAGCTATTAATGGTACTACTTTCTGGGTTCGACGGTTTAATTGTGTGTACACCCACTTCGAAACAAGTCGCAATAACACCAGATTTGATACTCAACACAAGCATGTATAGGAAAACGAAACACATCTGAAACCGACCAAAACCTACTTAAGACAGAAAGAATAAGCGCTGGGCAAAGAAGACAGCGCTGCAAAATACTGCCTTTCCATGTGTGTTATCTATAATAGCCCTGTTTTCTCTTCAAAGCCGAAATATCTTGACCCTGCAGGGTAGGGGGGATACAATTTTTTCAAAAAAAGGAAGCGCGGTCCATACGCTAAGAGTGTCTATGTTATATATAATGGCAATTTGGCTGCTCTTAAGCAACTAAAACTTGTATTTTCTACGCGGCCCAAAAAATTTATTATTACACCGCCGCAATATTTGATGATGGGGACAGGTTAAGCGCCAGACACAACTGGAGGAAGTAAAACAGACAGGAAAGGGGTGCGCTAACGCGCCCCTTTCCTGTATGTTTTACTTCCTCCAGCTGTGCCTGGCGCTTAACCTGTTCCCATGATGAAGTACCAACTAGCTCGCATCGACAAATTAATGCAATATTTGAACTGAATCGTTCAACTCCTGATACAAACAGACTTGCGAGTGAATCGTGTTCGCAGTTGATGAACCCATGATCGAAAGGCGGAACGTGGCGTAATTTAAGGAGCTCGTTGAAATGCTCCTCATCGTAATCAGTTTACTGCTTTTTAGATCTTTAATTTTTAGAACGATACCAGTCGCTATGCTCCGTCTTTTTGTAGTTTTCTTGCTCAGCAAAAATCCAGCCAATCACCATTGAATACGTGTGAACTACCTCGGTATGGCATGGGCATCCCCATTTATACGTTGCGTAGTTCATGTATAATTCCAGCCGCGTTGTTAGAGAAAGTGTCATATCACAGGGTCTTTCAGCCTCAACTCTAGATAGGTCGCCCGTTATGTAAGCGGAGCTATTGCCCATTACAAGCTCTTCTTTGCAGGAGCGGGGTAATTGTACTTGCGGTTGTATTTGCGAGACCGCCCACAAACCTTACCTCTATGGGCTGCGAAGGTCACACGTTTTGTGCTGATGTATAATCTGGCATTTGTTTTTGCTTCCTTTGCTTTCTACACGTCCGTGTTGTACTGCATGTGTAGAAACTGCGAAGATGTCTCCCAGTAGCAACCTTTTGTGGAGAAGGAGGTCAGTCACAGGTGGAGAACAGAAGAACGAATTACTACATGCACCTATTAAAAACACTACCAAACAGTGAATTTATGCATTCGTCTCACGGGAGGGTGCTTCAAAAACACGACTAGTACTAGAGGCTTAGGGTTATCTGAATATATTGTCAAACCATGACTCACGGTTTATATTGACCCCAGGGAAAAAAAAGGAATTACCAACGTGGGTCAAAGCTCACACGATTTCCAAGTAACATTCGAAGGGTACTTTTTGGCAGCAATTCTTTCAACGATTTTTTTCGCGTAATTATTGCCTCGTTATCTACACTGAATTATGTAACTTTGTGAAATAGAGTGACATATTTCTCGGAGGACATAGGCACGCAGATAAGGTCACCTCAGTGTTCTGAAGAAAACTTCCTAGGTTTCCCGACTGCTGTACCACTGTGGCGCTTAGAAACGAGAAGGGATGGAGGCCGTAATGCTACGCTCCATGTGGCAAGGGAGTGGCCACAGTTCGTCGTTCTGGTTGCGTTTCGATAAGAAGAAGGCCGCGGCAAGCGTAAAGTGTGAATTGACTGTGCGACACGAAGCACCACCAATAGCAGGCCTCAGAAAACTCGACCTCCGCTCCACATTCAAGTACACAACATTGGCCCGGTTGCAGCCTTGCACGTATGCCTCGACAACAAGCGCGGGCCAATTCCTGAGCCGTAAAAGCTGGGAATGCATGTACATTCGTGGCGTAATGGAATGCTGACACGATATTATCAACCACACCACACAAAATTGAATAGTACTGTCAGTGGAGCCCAATAATGGCGTGTTAGTGGTACAGTGGTACATCTCGAAAGCCATAATTCGGAACTTTGTTACCGTAATTAAGCCACGCGTCAATTTGTTTTGCATGGAAAGAAATCGCGCTATTTGTGTGTTCCAGCGTATATTTTCGTGTTCCCATTTGATTTGTCCATGACTGTACTTATGACGCCTACAAGAGACAATGCGGGATATGTCTTGTGGCTTCTGCAAAGAAAGTTTTTTTTCGCCAAACGTACCCATGCGAAACGTTTTCGCAGCACTAAGGAAACACATCTACGAACAATGCAAATGTATGCCAATACCTGGTTTATGTGATAAACTTACACTATCGTGCCCCTCCTTCACTATCAATACGTGTATGGTGTTATGTAGAACCGTTCGTTTATCGCGATTTTCAAGTAACCGTTTTGACACAATGGAAGCCCGATTTCATTCACGTGCCGTGTGTCCAGAGATCTTATCAGAGCTGTTCAGTCGACCAACCGGTTTACCGAAAAATGCATCAGTGTTATGACCCACTAAGAAACGTTTTGCTTTAACAAAATTTGGTTCGCAGAAGCCACAAGGCAGTATCAGCCAGCGTCTCTTGTATGCGGCATAAGTACAGTTACGGAAAAAGGAAATGCCTGCACGGAAATATAAACCGGAACACAGAAATAGGGCGATTTTTTTCCATGCAGGTCATATTGACGCGTGGCTTGATTACGCTGACAAAGTTTGGAAATGCGGTTTGCCAAATGCACCAATAGCCGGGCGCTATTCGGCTTCCACAAACAGTATCTTTTCAATTTTGCGTGTTGTGGGTCATACTTTCGTGTTCACATTTCGTTTGTCCGTAACTGCACGCACATTCCCAGCTTTTTCGGCTCAAGAATTGGTCCGCGGTTGTTGTCGAGGCATACGTCCAAGGCTACAACAGGACCAATGTTGTGTACTTGAATGTGGAGCGCACGCCGTGTCTTCTGAGCCCTGCTATTGGTGGTGCTTGGCGTCACACCCTCAATTGACACTGAACGCTTGCCGCGGCCTTCCTCTTATCGAAACGCCGCCAGAACGACGAAACTGTCCCACTCCCTTGGCACATTGAGGGCCCCGATACGGCCTCCATCCCGTCTCCTCTCTGAGTGCTATTGTGGTACAGCAGTCGTGAAACCTTCAAAGTTCTCTCCACAACACTGAGGTGAGCTTGCGTCTATGCATGTGGCTAGATCATCTGAAAACTGTGTCATTCTAGCTTACAATGTTGCATCATTCAGTGTGGATAAAGAGGCAAATATTACGCGAAAAAAATGGTCGAAGAATTGTTACCAAAACCTGTCGCTCAAACGTTACTTGGAAAGCGTTTTAGCCTGGTCTCACGTTGGTAATTGCTTTTTTCCCTCGTGTCAATACGTACCGTCATTAATACTTTAGCAATATCTTCAGACAACTCTAACTCTATAGCAGTAGCCTGAAACACCTTGCCGTGAGACGAATGCATAGATTTACTGCTTGGTAGTGTTTTTATAGGTGCATGTAAGGATTCTTTCTTCTGTTATGCCCCTATGACTGATTGCGATCCACAAAAGGTTAACAAAGAGAAACATCTTTGTGTTTTCTACCCGTGCAGTAAAACACGGTTGGGTACAAAGCAAAGGAAGCAAAAAAAAAAGCCAGATCATACTTCAACACAAAACGTGTGACCTTCGCAGCCCATACAAGAAAGACTTGTGGGCGGTGTCGCAAATACAACCGCACGTGCAATTGCTCCGCTCAGGCAAAAAGATTGCAATGGGCAATAGATCTTTTTGCATAACCGGGTGACCTATCGAGAATTCAGTCTGAAAGACCAAGTGGTACGCTACTTTCTCAAACAACACGGCTGGAACTATACATAAACTAGGTATCGTATAAATGAGGATGCTCATGTAAGACAGAGGTACTTCATACCTATTCAAGAGTGATTGGGTGGATGTTTGATGAGGAAAAAAACTACGAAAAAATTGATTATAACAATTTGTATCGTTACAAAAAATTATTTGAGCAACTAAAAAGCAGTAAACTGGTTACGTTTAGGAGCATTTCATCTAATTGTTTATGTGACGACGCGTTTAGCCTTTGGATCGTGTGTCATCGACAGCGAATGAGGCTCAGTTGCATTACTGTTTTTATCAGGAGTTTGTCGATTTAGTTCTATACATAGCGCTGTGTCGAAGCGAAATATTGCGGTGGAGAAATAATCAATTTTTTGGGCGCCTAGAACGAACAAGTTGCATTTGTCTTAAAACAACCAAATTGTAATTATAAATAACACAGCAACTGTTAACATATGGTACAAGCTTCGTCCCTTTGCACGGAATTGTATCCCCCGTCCAACCTGCAGCGAAAATATATTTCGGCTTTGAAGAATAAATGGGGCTACTATGTAAAAACAGTACTTTGTGGCGCTGTCTTGTTTGCCCAGCGCTCATTCCTTCTGTCCTAAATGGGTTTTTGTTTGTTTCACAGGTGTTTCGTTTTCCTATATATGTTTGCGTTAACTAGCAAGTCTGGTTTCAATGCTACTTTTTCCAAAGTAGATGTATAGCGGCCCACAAAATTAGAGTCTATCCCTGAAGTAGTTCCATTTAATGCGTCGTGCCCGAATTGCCTTTTGGTTTGTAATCGCGGAATCTCATATTAGATTGCGCATTATAGCGTAAGACGCGACGGAAGGTGCCAGAGGTACGGAGACACTCAGACTGCCGCCGGTACAGGTGATAAATACCTCGGAATGCGCTCCACGTGTAGGAGCATTATTGCACTGATTGATAGTTAAATACAGCTTTCCATTACCACTCCCGTGGCGGGTGACAGCTGAAAAGTTAGCATAGTGGCCAAAGAATCGAATGTACTCACGTGAGTGTGCCTCACGTGCAATCTTTCCTTGTAGCTGGCTTGCTTTATAGGCAGGATGAATGAACGTCTCTATGGAGCAGGTACTCTAGGGAGCAGGTACTCTAGTCGTGTCAGCGTCCATGTTCATGAACGCCATAAGACGGTCCGGCTTCTTTGGCTCTCTTCACCCGCCGAAGCTCGTATTCATGATTAGACGTCACAGCGTTCCCTCTCAGTGCTCGGGGGAGGAAAAGGTGATGAGAAGGTTGGCAGGTCATGAGGGGTTCTCATCCAAGCCCTACATAGCATGGCTGATGGTGCCCGGAGCCTCGCAGAAGCGGCATTGCGAGGTGCTCGTGGGTTGCGGAGGTGTGTTTGAAAGCCTCTAAGGAGGCTTTTTTTTTGTGAAGTTTTGGTGTGGAGGGAGAATATTATTCGCCCCACCCGGTGCTGCTCCGGGATTTGAAGGACAAGAGAAACAGACCTGCCATCGCTCGCCAAACATCTGGCTTGCACTGTGTGTTAGCTCTCGTGCATGCCGGTGGAAAGCTTGGTTACCGGGAACGTAAGCTTGGAGTGTAGCCCAAATAATGAATACGTGTCGTTCGAGAGAATGCTGCAGTAGAATTTGTGCGGCGGGCTATGAGATGAAGTCTCTCGAGAAAGTTATACACGCTTGTTGGCCGTATGTGATAATGACCACCCCAGGGGTTTGGGCATGGGCTTGGGCGGTGCAAGTTCGTGCCGTGGAGTGGTAGGAATTAATACGCTTGTGAGGAATGATTCAGCTGTAGTCACAACAGCGGTCATGGCTATTTTTCAGGGGTGGAATGCGGCGTCTGCGTACACGGTGGTAAAGCTCTGACGGTGTTGTTTGGAGAACGCTTCCGCTCGGAAGTGTCTGCGAGCCTAGTGGAGTGCCAGATGAACGTTGAGGGAGAGTGCAGCCACATCGGTAAACTGGCGAATCTCACTCGGAATCTGAATCGTATCGGCCTGGGGGTGTTCTAGTGGTGAGCGCAGGCACAGTTGAGTTAAATTCGTTCTACCAGTGGAGGTGAATTTTAAGCGTAATAATTGGCACATACGATGAGCTTCGAGGAGTTCATCGAAGGCATTGTGAACTCCCAAATGTACGAGTTTCTGTGTCGAGGTGCTGCTGTCAGGTAGTCCCAATGCCAGCTTGTAAGCCTTGCGTATTAGAGCTGCTGGCTCGACCTCCTGAGCCTTCGCGAGCGCGGAGGCATCTTTCACTCTTGGCTGAAGGCAAAGGCAGCTAGATACCGAAAGCACCAAACTCGGAGCTATTATTCTGTTGCGTCTCCTGTCGCTCTGAGATGGCATGTTTAAGAGGCCAATGAAGGAAATGCAATATTATTTCATGTTAAAAACAACCCCAGATAACTCACTCAACTTCATTCTGGCTTCGAAATACGTAGTTTTGAGAGTACCAATATATAAAACATGGAAAACTGCTATTTCGTGCTGTGCAACTTCATCAATGCCGAAACAGGGGAAATAATAAGAACAAGGCTATCAGTTTCTTGAGTGTTTGTAAGCATTGAAGGGAAACGATCAAGCAGAAATGGGGCGCTGTTAAATCGTGTATACATGATTTGTAGTTAAAGCTTAAGTAGGGTGCCCTGCGCCATATGATCTAGGCCAAGTGTCAATATCAGGGCTGGCAAGAATGTGGCTGGTGAATGATCACTATTTCACCTGTTTTGCGGATTATTCAGCACAATCGTTTGTAGTGGAAGTGTCTGACCAATTCGGCAATTGGAAACGTTCTAATTTTCGTGAACCAGCCTTGTAGGTTCTCTTTATCGTGGGTGTGAAATACAAAATTACTACTTTTTCGCGCTCGCTTTGAGAATACACTAACCGAGCCTGTTCGGCGCGTGATTTAGTTGCACCAGAACTGAAATGGAGCAAAATACAGTAACCAGAACGCCAACCATAGCAGAACCGGACTTTTTTTTTTTTAGGCACCTTGGGGCGAGCACGCACAGCCGAGATCACACACACAAAAATTATCTTACAAATTAGTAGCCATCTTCACACAAAGACAGGGAAGAGGAGCACTCTTTGGATCTACTGCTCACCACTGCTCCATAACAGTGGTGCGCTGACAGATAATGGCATCATTTCGGACGTTGGCAATGACGACAAGCAGGACTAGGAGGAAGCATAGTCCGGCAATCTCCGCAGAGGTCATGACCGGAAATAACGCCGCCCATATATTCTCCAGTTTTCAAGAAGGCTAAGATGAAGGTTTCCTGAACATTCCTCTGTGACAGCAAAAAGTGCTCACTGCCGCCTTTTAGCCAAAAGGCAGGCGACAATGACGGGCCTTTTCAAACATCAAAAAGCTGACATGCCTCGCTGCTGCACAATTGCAGTGTGGTGTTTTTATTGTGCACTTAATTAGTTCGAACGTTCAACAATTCAAACTGAGATGGCGCCCCTTGCGGTTCGAAGTAACGAGCTATTACTGCAATCAATTTCGAATTAACGAAATTTCACCGGATAAACATCCGGTTCAAATATTGATTTACCTTTCGTCCGAAAGGCTGAATTCAGGAAAAGAATGACAGACATGCAGACAGACCAAAATTTCTGGGTTTAGGTAGCTCAAGAAAGATTATCCTCTTGAACACCGGGTGCGGACCCTTGCATTGGCTGACGGCAACTTCGACGCCATATGCTTGAAATCTCTTACTGACTTGTCATCGCCCATTCGTCGAAACTGCCAGATGCTGCAGTGGGGGTCACCTCATTTGGTGCCCGGCATATTTCGAAACCACTTTTTACCGAGTCACGAGCATCTTGAGGAGTGTTTATGTTCAACCTAATACTTTGAAATTTTGCGTGCTGCCCGCCGACACTTAGCCTTGCCCTCGCACACTCTATATTTGCTGCTATGGGCGCCTGGTGACTCAGTGCTCTACTGGGACGACTTAAAAATTCCACATCAGCACCAGCGATAATGCCCGCCCAGGGTGCATCAGACCTGCCCGAGAAATGTACAGCCAAGGATAAATCAAAAGCGAACAACAAAATATAAGCCAGAATAAAATAGAAGACTTTGGTTCGTGGTGATCACACAATGACGGTTGGGTATACAGTCAGAACATAATTCAACGACGCTTAGGGGCGAAGGGAAATATTTCGTTAAGTGGATAACTTCGGTGAATTGAGTTGTGCATTTCGTGGTCGCATAATTTGGTACATTCGATTGTATACTATAGCAGAATCCAGCAAGCTTATGCGTTGGCTTATTGGCGAAGCATGAATACTCCGAAAATAAAATTTGGGCCCACGCGTATGAAAAGACAGAACGAAAATTGTTTCCCGAGCACGACCTGCCGCCGGAGGACTACAAATGTATTTACAACCAAAGACGTCGGCTATCTTTTCTTGAGTGCGCTTTGTAAGCAAGCACACAAAACTTCTTTACACTATTTTTGACCAGAAAGGGTGTAGCGAAAGTGGAAAAAAAGTGTTGGGAGCCCATTACACCCTTTGTCTGGAATCACAACACCCGTTTCCTAGCTCTACACCATTGTTTAGTAAAAAAAGGTGTTGATCAACATCAACACCCTTAGTTTTTCTTAGGGTGTTAAAATAACTACTCTGTAAAGAACAAAACATCCCGCATACCTTCGCCTACTCGTTAGAAATCTTTAAAAGCAAATAAAAATTGTTCGTCTGCAATGATCGCTCTTTTCCTGATACAGTGCGCCACATGCCCCATGTTTAGCTTTGGCACGGGAAATATCAATTTGAACGTTTAAAATTAAAGACTGTAGTTGTGGGGCGCAACGGCTGTTTTTCGAACGCAACACGCTTGACTTTCTGTAAGGGGTTGAGACGGTGTGAAATGGGTATTCAGTTGCGAAAAACGAACAGCGGTGCGGTGGTCGACCTAGTTTCTTCCGGTGTTGCAAGGTTTTGCTACGTTTGTTGTGCTTTGCAATGTTCTTGCTAGCTAGGATAAGTACTGATACGTGAGGCCTAGTTTGATCAGATTTTACAAAGGTGTTCCATTATGTCCCGCACCCTGACAGCGGATCGAAAGGGGAAACAAGTTTGGTCGACCCCCAACTATGCTGTTTCTCCAGCCTCGCACCGCCATTGCAAGCTGCGCCAATTCGTTTTGCACTTGAGAATCCGAAATAGACTAGTACCTTTGAAATAGTGTAATAAGAGGTGCGCATACGCTTGCGTCTTGTGCGATCACACTCGAACAGGCTCCAAACCCGACTTTACTGTTCTTATACCATATCTGCGGTGGTGCACACTGTAAGGGGGGCGCAGTTCTTTGTCTCTCTCTGTTTTTGCTAAAGACACCGAACCTAGTTCAAGCTTACACAGCTTCACCTGTAATAAAGTATGCCAATTTATATTGTGCGAAACATCGTGAGGTACAAAACTTACTCAGCTTGTAGGAAATGTTCCGTCAACCCGTCTAAACGGGTATGAACTACACCTAAAGTTGGAGGTCTCTTACACCCTTTTTCTTACACCTCTTCTCTTACACACTTTTTCCTTAAACCCTTTGTTTTAGTTTCAAATGTCCTAATTTCTTGCTTTACACCATTTTGGGAAGTAGGGTGTGAAATAATGTTGCCCTTTTTGGAGGGTTTTGAGATGGCGGAGAATGTATAGTATTTAACGAAATAATAACTACCGCGTGATTGACAGGTTTTTGTAATTCCGCATGCTGATTTGTATATGCATACATTAAAATGCATGATTTTGAACTTAGCAGTAAATCTCTTTGTTTGCGACACGCATGCCGACTCTGTAGGCGGACTTTCTTTAGGTGGCTATAAAAGCAAGAAGAGAGGACGTGTTTCTAAGTCAGTACGTGCTCGCTGCCCGCATGCATCCCTTTGGTTTCCTTGCTCAGTTCATTTGATGGTGAAGTGTGCCTTATGCGTATTGAATGTGTCTGTACGTCATGCTGTGCTCTCGGCCTGTCCACACGGTCATGCATAGCTCCGCCGCCCACACCCTTATTTTAGCGTGTTGAGCATCTTTACACCCTTTTTAGGGTGTTCAGACGAACATCCTTTTTTTCATCCTTACACCCTTCCTTAGCCAAGACACCTTTCAAAGGTGTTCGTCAGGGAACAAGATTCTTCCACCCTTTTCGGCCAAAAAGGGTGTAAGAACGTTTAGTGCCAGGACCGCATGGATTTCTCGTAAGTTTGGTGTCAGTCCAGTGCGTCTTTCGTGTCTTCGTGCGCTCCTGAAAACATCCGCAACCGATAAAGGGCATCCATCACTTGACCCGATGTCGCACTGGAGCTTCCATATCTTCGATAGCTTCGATATCCTCAGCGTCTGAAGCCGCAACTTTATTTTTCTTTTATGTGCCCGATACGCTCGTCACAAAGATTAGCGGTGCGCTTGCTTGCACATACCACTTCCACGCACGCGAGTAGCAATGCTAAACTGACTGTAGTTTTAAGAACTTCTACTACAAAAGAAAAAGAGACAAGATGAGTTATAACATAGAACGATGTAAAAGAAACCGAAAGCCAGGGAACTTCCCGTACAGCAATATTGCACGAACGACTCAAAGCCCGCCCTGAAAAATCCGATCGCCGAAAATTGATTTCCAACAGCCCCACTGCCATCTATGACGTGCGAACGAGACTGTTTTTTTACCACTGGCGTCATCTGAAGGATTCAACATCAAATTACAACTCCTGTTTTGCGACAAAAGTTTTGAAAAGCATGACAAATGCCCTCCGCGATGTTGTGGTTCGCGTGTCATGAATCAGTTTACAGGCGTTCTCTACAAAACATTTTTTGAGCTGTACTTTTTCGTTTTCGTTTCGTTAAGTTTCGTTAAACCGGGACAGATCATAATATTGGGTTCATTATATCGAGTGAGTAGAAGGATTCTGCTCTGTGGGCGTTTGAAGAGGATCCCTATATTTTTATAATATCGGGACTTTCTTTAAACCACTCTTAGTTAAATGGACGTTTGCCTGTATGCAGAACGTCACAAATACAATCTTTTGTTCCGTTTAACAATGATACGAAAACTTGACTTACATCGAAAGAAATTTCACTATTTGTGCGTTTCCGTTGGTTTTTGCACTTTTACATATAATTTCTATATCACCTCCGGGCTTCGGACAGCGCGATTACGGATGGGCACCCACGGACACGTGCAGAAGCCGGCCGCGAGTTTTTTGCTGAAGCAGGAGTGGTAATGGCTACAGCACACGCGGGACTGTCGAATCGGCTCGCCGCTATAATTAAATATAATGAAAGAAAATTCCTAGGGCTCTTAAATTTAAATATGCTTACGTGCTTTGAAGGAGAAAATTGGCGATTATCAAGCTTTTCTTCGCTGCTGCACCGTGTTTGCGTGTCGTTCTTCGCTTGCGATTCTTCATCATTTCGCGCGAATTACTCCGATAGGCAGGCTGGCCGGTCCTCACGCGGCCGCTTCCACGCAGTCACAGCTCTCCTGCGCGTGCACCAAATTTTAGCGCGCAGCACTTCGGCGTCCGGTACATTGGTTTGGCCGCGGTGGTGGTGGCGGCGGCGGCGATGGCGATGTCCGCGTAACCGAGCGAGCGAATGAGACAGTGAAGGCAGATAGAAAACGGTGGAGGAGCATTTGTGGAAAGGGTGAGGGGGAGGGATGCACGCGCAGTGATGACATCTTCTCCTAGCGCGTGGCCACGGCTCAGCATACCTTACCGCCTCCCCCTCACTCTTACGCCAGCTGGTCCTCCACCGTTTGTGGCTCGTCGGAAACACGTGAAATTTGCACGGGAGGTTGAAACACAATTTGAAAGAACATGCTCGGCGGTGGTGACGTGCTGCGAGATAATGCCCGACTAGCGCGCGCCGCCATGCGCTCCTGATGACGCGATCAGTTCAGGAGATGCAGTACCTGGATGCCGAGACCGAAAAGACTCCAGTTCGCCCTACGCACAAGTTTCCCACTACGAGGCATACTAATCATCAACTGATTTTTAGGTGCAGTCCTTTCACTGCACGTAAAAACCTACCTACCGTAAATACCTACCTTACGTGCCGTCGGTTCACGGAACATAACTTTCACGGAAAACGCTTCAACTGCTTTGTGTTAGATTCTTGCCTTTGCTGTTTAGGAATGTAGAGAGTGCACTCGCCTTCTGCTTTTGCGATCAGGGTTCAAATCCCACAACGACATCAGTTTATTTTTATGTATTCATTTTGTATTTGCAGTGGCGGCCATTTTGGTACCATTTGTATTTATGATGACAAGTACAGTCACCCCTCGCTCTTGATGATGCACCGAATACAAACTTTACTGCTTCGTACGCAAGGTGTCACCTACCTCTCTCACAAAAAATTTGGAACCCCTTCAGTGTCATTTTATTGGATTGGAAAAACATCTTTGGGGCCTGCGAATAAAGTCCTATTGCTAGGTCTTCGTGACTTGGCCGTCGTCGTCACCGCAGATGTAGTCACCACGGCTAGGGGTCCCCCTCCCCGTCACCGGGTCGCCGGGGTCCTCCTGCCTTGCCAGCGCCACGATGACTCGCTGGACAGCCTGTAGTTGAAGATTTTGGTCTTCAGTTCGCACCGCCTCCTCGAAGGAAGGTGGCGTCGGTCTTGTGTTTGATTCGTCCGGGTATGCGAGGCAATTCCAGACGATGTGCACGAGTCTTGCTGGAGCTTTGCGACACACCCGACAGGTGGCATCAGGGTATGTCTCCGGGTACATCTTGCGCTTGAGGTGGGGGCTCGGGACCGTCTTTGTTTGGAGTTGCCCATAGATGACCGCCGGCTCCCTGCTCAATCCTTTGCAGGGTGGCGGGAGCTTGCGTCTGGCAAGTCGATGGGCCTGAGTAATTTCTTTGTAGGTAGTCATTCAGTCTCGTGTGCCGTACCACAAAAGCTCTCCGCCACTTTGCCCGGCGCGGTTAGTGAGTTCGCGCGCACGAGCGTGGGCGGTTTCATTGTGGGTCTGAGCACGTGCCGACACCGTCCCTGCATGTGCCGGGAACCAGTTGATTCTTGTCTTCCCCATGACGCTTGGTTGTCTTCGCAGTAGTTTCTCCGTTACGGGGGAAACCCTGCCTCTGGAAAAGTTTATGACAGCTTGCCTGGAACCTCTCAGGATGGTTGTGCAGCCTGGATCTTTTAGGGCCAGCGCGATCGCCACCCGTCTGCTTCCTCGGATCTCCGCTTGCATAGCTGGCCGCCGCTCAGAGGTTGCCCTCGGCGTCGACCACCGTCACCACGAAGCCACGTTCGTTTCAGTATTCCGCTGCATCGACGTAGCGGGCTCCAGCGTCCCCGGCGTCGAGCTCCGCCAGCGCCTTGGCCCGGAACTGTGGCGCGCATATTGTACCGTCAAACAACATGTGGCATTGCTCGCTGGCACGCTTTTCCCTGTTTTCTTTCACATTTTGTAACTGTTGCGTGACAAGGGCCAGGGATTGAACTGAAACAAAAAAAAATTCACAGCATATCCACGGGGTGAATGATGATGAGTGGGCGAAGCTCCTGAGGGGAAATCATCGGTAAAACCGTGACTCTTCAGTGCAAGTTCGCCCACTACATCTGTGTCCGAACGTAACGTCTAGAAAGTCTCGCTTAAACCGCGCGTCAGCACCTTGGGGCTGAGCTCGCCTGATGCGTTTTGCAGACGCCTCACGAGCTCTCACTGCATCGGGGTCTGCCTGCCGATACGCACGCTTTCTCGCCGCTTCCCGTTCTCTGACGTTTTGGAGATCCTCTTCGCGCCGCAGCCGTGCCGCTTCGCGTACGGCAGGGTCCTGGTGCCGTTGCCGTGACGCTTGGGCCTCTCGTTCTCGAACGCTGGGATCTTGGCGTCGTCGTCGCGCAGCCAGACGACACGCTTCGGCCTCCCGCTCTCGTACGGCAGGATCTTGGCGGCGGCGTCGCGCAGCTTCACGGAGCGCTTCTGCCTCGCGGGCTCGCACATCTGCAGCCTTATCCATCGGGCGACTCCGAGCGCGCGCCAACAGCTAACGGATTTTATTACAACGCTCCCCGCCATCTAGTAAACAATCCAAGAACTAAACTAGAGGTAGCCACGCCATCTAGTGAACAATCCAAGCGCATCTTTTCATCATATACAAGTACCGCCATCTAGTAAACAATCCAAGAACTAAACTAGAGGTAGCCACGCCATCTAGTAAACAATCCAAGAACTAAACTAGAGGTGGCTACATACATGCGTCGAGGATGGACAGACCCACGCCCTAAGGAGCTTCGCCCCTAAAAACACCATGAAGCAGCCCAAGAGGCTGCCTTAACAGACATCTAGGATGATGGGCATCGCCTGTTTTCTACGCGAAACCAATAGAGTTGTTTATTCGTTATCGATGATCGGAATTTCAATGAACGACACACTCCAAAGTGCACGGAGTAATTCAGAAGTCACCTCTGCAACTTTATTATCTCCAAAGGTTTGTGTATGTGTGCTGTATACAGTGGAGTCTTGTCGGTATGATTCGGCAAAATTCGTTTTTCGGCCTAATACTTTTTGTTTCATTATCGCCGGACGTCACTTAGAAATAATGCAGTTTCGTGCGTTTAACACGACCACATTTATACCGCAAATTGGATAATACGACCGTGAAAATAGCTCTTGAGCGACGTTGTCAAGAAATCTTACTGTATTTATTGCTATACTAGCTCAAACCACATTTCAACAAGCCATATTCTCTTAATTGCTGATCGCTGGTTTGGCTGCTGAAACATCGCTGCCAGGCATCGCTTTCCAATGATAAGATACGCAGAAGATGCACCGCGCACATCTAGGAAAACTTATCATAACCAATGTAGTTGCTCAATGTTCTCGACAGGCATTCGACTTCCCTTCCAAGCTTCTCGCCATGCTCCGTGCTCTCCACGCTAATTTTTGGTTCTCTATCGGCCTTGTTGCTGCATTCCATAGATCCACTCTGGCTGTATTGTTGGGATGCACGATGGTGCTTCCAGGCTTGTGAGAATGTCGAGGAAACGGAAGTCGCTTTAAATGAAAAAGTGGAAATAGCGGAAATCTTACGCAAATCAGAAAAGAACCCTAACATAAATCCGCGTCTACTGGGCCCACGACCTCGGTTTGCGAGTGTCAAGGATCGACGCTATTGTCGGACAGCAAGAGGAACTTCGGAAGAAGCTGAGAGTTTTCGGTCCCTGTGTAAAACCAACGCGAGGTGCGGAGCATCAGCAAATGGAAGACGTCCTCCGTACATGGTTCAAAGAGGTGTGAGTGGCCGGAGTGAACGTCGACGGGTTAGTCCTACGCAAAAACTTTGACAGCATCATGCTCTTCTTGGACACTGAAGACTTCCAAGCGTCCAGCAGCTGGATTCATTGATTTAGGGCATGACACGGATCGCTGCCATGCCCGGCGAATAGAAAAATAGCAGCAGCTTCTTTTTTTTTACGTTTTAGAACAATTTACTGCTCGACGTTGAAAACAAGAAAGCGCTGCACGAACTGGCCAGTTATTTCAATGTTGCATAGTACAAGTTAGTTGCGGAAGCAGTATGAATATTATGCTTTGTTAACGTCTTTGGATGATAGGATTTTCTCATGATATGTTTTACTTTCGAGTTCCCATGAAAAACGTAACAACGAGATTTCACTCTACAGTTTTTGTTGTGCGCCGATAAATTTTGTCTGGCTGTCAAAATGGAGCCCAGAACAATCATGCATCTTCGTTAGGGCGTTTGGAAGTGAGGCTAAGTTGGGATCAGTTTGAGCATTTAAAAGAGGGTCTGTCGAAAAGCCATTTTAACACGAAAGTGTTTTATTCCGGTATTCACGAAGATTTTCCCTACGACCTATCCGTCACGGAAGTGACACCAGTACAACGAAGCAAACGGCCTGTAAAGGGTCCCGCAAGAAAACCTCTGCACACAGGATCTTCTTCTGGGGAAGCAACCTTTAGTACTAAGGAGTAGGTTATAATTAGGGTTGTTCGGTTTCGGGTTTTATATTTTAACACGAAAGTGTTTTATGTCGGGATATACCAAGATTTCACTGGCGTCATATCCGTTACGGAAACGATGCCAGTACACCTTTGGCGAAGTGACCCGCCAGCAGGACGTCGCTCGTCAAGCACAGCCACAAGACAGCCGACGACCCGCAAATCATGCTCAGCTGCAGATGTCGCTGCACATGTCACTTTCGTATTTTACCGATTCCTATTACAGAAGAATCAACCACAGTTTTCTCAACTCCTTGTCTGTCAGTTTATATGCACAAAAAAGCTTCAGTACTTGAGCTGGCGTGAATGCTTCGTAGAGACAGGAATGTGTACATTAATGCCGCTGGGTGAGACGACTGGAGACCAGCCTTCTAGCCGATGTCAGCGGCGTTCGCAAGGGGTCTGTTTTGCTGTTTTTAAAAACATGGTTACAGCAAAACGTCAGGTTTTACAGTTATTCATTAGCCCCGTTTATTCTTTCGCTGGAAAGCAAATTTGTCGAAACAGGCGGCACAGTATTGCACTTAGTTACTGTGGCCCGCTGCGTATAGTATCAAGCGTAAATGTTGTGATGCAGCAGCAATGAATTTTACCGCTTATAATCGGCAGCGTTTTTGATAGGAACGTGAAACGTTGGCAATCCGTTCGCATGTTATTGCCAGCTTTATAAATATTTGAGGCGCATACAGAAGAATTACTACCTGTCTCTTATTTCCATGATGATCTGCTAGGGGGCGCTGTTAAAAAATACACCAAATTTCTAAGTTACGGAATTGGAAGGCTCTTAGTTCCGCCGTCAAACATTACCACAAAAAAATACAAAATACCAAGCGCGTGAGGAGCACTTTGTGTCGTCCGGGCTTGTGCGTGGGCTTGCACCACGTGAGGAATTTGCAAAAAAAAAAAAAAAAAAAACTCAGAAATAGCGAGAATACGTGAGAGTGCACCTCTTGAGGAGCTCCCGGCGTCGGCCAGCTCGACCTTCGAGAACACTCTGCACAGAGTTCGCGGCGTGATCTCTCGCGTGCTGTTCTCCAAACCAATTTACGTGCTTTCATGCCTGTAATGGAAGCACTTTTTTTTATTGCCATAATTTTACACACCACTTGAATAAAAGAAAGAAAACACAATATAGATAAAAACTGCTAGCCAAAACCCTCCTAGCAGAAAACAGCGAAAATTCCTTGAGGTCCGTTAGAGTCTCCATCACGAACAGCCACTCCGGAGGGTCAGGTTGAGCTCTCTAGACTTCGATCATAATTCGCATATAATCAGAAAAATACTCTTTCGAGCGTTTATCATCAAGGTCACGATGATGAATCGCCATACGCGACTTACAAATGCCGTGCAGGGCCAGGACCATGACGAGGTCATATGGTACCCCGTTGTCACTCTCAATGGGTATAGGAACCTGATCCCATGTGCGTCCAGAGGGAAATCCTTTTTGAAGGTCCGCTGAAGCACGTCCCAGAAAAAGACTCCGTCCCAACACTCGAGGAACACATGTTCTACTGCCTCGGGTGTTTTAAGCGGGTAGCAGTCCACCCCCCATGAAAAGTACAAGCCCTTCTCTTTCTGCCACGTTTTTTCTGGAAGCACACCCACGTGAAGTTTAAAAAAGAAAGACTTTACCCAAGGTGGCACAATGATACATTTTACACTTTTTAGCACGTCCTGCCCAGGCCCTGCACGATACATTGTCCTGTACAATGGTACAGGTACACAAAGTTAACCAAATCACGGTAGAACGTTTTCCGCGTAACGCTTGATTGATAGGTACTCTAAACTGAAACGTGACGCAAAAACTGGGTCGCTTGAACCACTCCACGGAAGTAGCCGTCGATTGCTCCCACAGAAATATGTGCAGATGTAACCACAAATTCAAGCAATGCCCTGGATAACTTCAGCTGACAAACAGTGCGCAAGAAAGGATCGTTCACATCACGAAAGAACAAAATGCGATTGGTGACTTGCCACAAAAACAAATGGGACAAAGAAAGGCCCCCCTCACGCACGCGCTGGAAGAGGTTCGTGCGGCTTGTTCTTTCCCAGGCCGATTCCCAGATAAGTACTGCGAACACCCGGTGCAAGGCCTGTACATTCGCCCGCGAACAATGCATAACCTGAAGCACATACCATAGTTTGCTCATTAGAAAGGCGTTGCACACTGATGCCCGTGCGAACATGGATAGGCCAGTGCCTTTCCATTTCTCTGCTTTTTCGCGTAGTTCAGCAGTCTGTCTGCGCCAATAGGGGTCTGTATCTTCATTATATTCTAGGGGCACTCCCAAGTACTTAGCTGGCCTCGTCTGCCAGCTGATACATTCGGAAACACTTGGCGTACAATCCCAGTCCCCGTGCGAGAACCCAAAAAATTTTTGCCAGTTGACTCCATTGGCACTATATTTACAAAACCTCTTTAAGATGTTTACAGCAACACGTATGCTGCTCCTGTCGACGCAAAAAATGGCTATGTCATCAGCATAGGCGAGCACTACCACTTCAGAGGACTCTAAGCGAAAACCGTTGATTCTCTCACTTCTTATGATACTTAAACAAAGGGCTTCAATGTACAAACAAAAAGCAACGGTGACAATGGACAACCCTGACGCACCGCTCGTTGAACTTGAATGGATTTGCTTACCTTTTTGTTTAGAACAAGGTGAGTACAACACCCATGGTACGCCATGCGCACTACCTAGCCAACAACAGAACCTACGTTCACATCCTGTAGCATATCTAAAAGAAGCTCATGCGATACATGGTCAAATGTTTTTGCCAGACTATCTGTAGCATGGCCAAAGCACCCTGCATACTGTCACAGCATTCGAGAACACATCTGGCAGTATGAGTATTTGTCACTATTGACCGCCCCTTTATTCCGCACGTTTGGTGCGGTCCTATAATATATTTTATTACAGTCTGCTAACGACTAGCTAATATTTTCATTAACACCTTATAATCGACGTTTATCAAACTGATTGGGCGATACGCAGAGATATGCCTCAGTTTGTGTTATTCCTCTGATTTGGGTATAAAAACTGTATGTGACACAAGACAGGAAGGTGGTTGCACTCCTGTTTTGTACGACTCGGCGTAGATGTTCCGTAGAACGGGGCTAATGTCATCCTTAAACTTTTTTATAAAGAGATGCGGTCAGTCCATCAGGACCCAGCGTCTTCCCTGTGCTCAGCACGTCAACAGCCTTCGTTACTTCGTCGACTGTAATATCACTTTTTATGCTTGCTGTTTTTTCTTTTACCGCAACAAACACATAAACTCGTTTTCAAACTGCACTGCATCAATAGACTGACGAGGAAACAACTTCTCATAGTAGTCACAGAAGCTACGTTCGATGATTGCCTGGTCGTTACACAGTGCGCCATCATGTTCGATTTCCACTATCATGTTTTTTGTGCATATCTTTCCTCTGAGCTGAGCACCCTTTTGGTCGGCGCTTCACCAAGCAGGAACCGTTCAGCTCTCACGCGTACAAGCGCGCCATGGTACTTCTCCTTATCTAATTCCTCGAGCTGCGCCTTCAGTGTTCGAATATCATCCTTGAACGTGCCGGGCGACTTGCATTCTTCCTTGACACAAACAACAAGGCTACTTCTTAGCAGAGCTTCTTTACTTTTGCCCTCCTTGTTAAGTGCGCCCGATCTCTCCAGGGCTTTCATTTTTACCTCTTGTTTAAAAAGCTCCCATTTAAAGATAATGTTCGTGTCGCCTTCGCCGCTAAAAATATTTTGTCCGCTTGTGGTAACTGCTTCCGCGAATACTTAGTCTTCGAGTAACTTATTCATTTTCCACAGGCCCCAACAAAAGGCCTCTGTAGTGGGAGCACAGACGCCGAATTACCGCTATAGACGCCAAGTTAGAGGAGCGGGTTACCGCGTGTTCTAGTGTATGCAAACGCGGCCCACTTTGGGAGAGATGTGAAAGCTTCCGAAAAAAAAATGTGGCCGATCCCTCTTTCCTAGGAATCGCCAAACACGGAAGTGCAAGGGGCCTTCAAATAAGAAGTTCATTGTTAAAGGAATCTCCTTCATGCGCGAAGTGTTCGCGAGACTGACCCCGCCAGATGAAGTGACGCCGACACGCAAGAAAAAAAATGGCCGCATATTTGCTCCTTTCGTTGCAAATTTCGAGAAAAGGCGATAGTCTTTGTCGACATTTGCCAAGTAAATCCCTCCCTTCCCTTTTCCACTCACCTCTCGTGCTGTTCCTCTTCAGTCGCGCTCATTCCAAGGTAAACACGCCAAAGGTTTGCTCAAGTAAATTTAAATTTACCGCGTTTCACTGCTCCACGCCGGGTGCCTCGATGCCAGCGCTGCCGTACGGCAGAGACGCGCATCAATCGAGGCGCCCTACTTCAATGTTTATAGAACCCCGTTGCCCTACTCCACGTGCGCTCCAAGCAGAACGTTGAACCTATCTAGTGGAACCTTTCGTAATTGTTGCCCCTTGATTTCTTAAAATACCGCCAGAAGCTATAGTGGCGCGGGGGGACAGCAGGCGACGAAGTGAATCTTTTTTTTGCTGCGGATGTAGTATTTCATTTCCCAAAAATCAAGTATATAGGGCCTATTGGCCCCCTCCTATAATAAAGTCATCCATTCCATTCCATTAATTTTTTATGAAGGAACGCTAAATATCGCTCATTTTATGATTTTGTGTCTTATATTTCCGTAATGTCTTGTTCTTCTTTAACAATGTTGACAAGTATGAACATTAAAACCGGACTTAGATATTTATATTTGACTGTGAGTATGTAAGACTATTGCACGGATTGCGTTTCACTTTGGCAGGCTGGCTGGATTGAGTCACAGACAAGCAGACAGACAGACAGACCAAAATTTCTGGGTTTAGGTACCCCAAGAAAGACCATCGTCTTTAAATACAGCGGATGCTGCCTCAATTCAAGCGCGTCCCCCGTACATGATGGCGCTGGCACTGAGGTGCCAACTGTCGGCGCTCATTAGCATCATTATGCGCTACTTCGCTTCGCCTTTCCTAGAGGGCAGCTCCATATGACTAAGTCATACGAAAGGGCATAAGTCGCGTTCGTAGGACTGCTCACATCTCCCTTCGTAGTGCAGTGGTCATTGCGCCGCGTACTATCTTGATAAGCATTAGGGTGAACACGGGAGCACGTGTCATTCCGTGCGAGGGAGCCGTCTGTCAGCGTTCCGGGTAACTTCGCACGCGCATCACATAGCCTCGTTGCAAACGAACTGCGCATGCCATCAAAGTTACGGGGAACACCGACAGGTGGAGCCGGCGAACGAAATGACCGGTCTTCCGTGTTCACCCTAACTGTGATCAAGATAGTATCTCCCGTTCTGGCGAGAGAGTCGTGGACTCGAAACCAGGCGCCGCAGAATTAATAGCACTTTTTCTGGCCCCGTCCTTCCGTGACGGATATGATGTCGCTGAGATCTTCGTGTACACACGCATAAAACACGTTTGTGTTAGAATGATCAGGGCCGGCCAGTCATGGAGAACTTTCGTCAGCAAGTTCGGAAATCCATGTTAGGTGCAACAGCCGGGTCTCCGACGAAAAGAGAGGGGCCGGCAGGTCTGCTGTTACGTTTATCCAGGTCTCTACGAGTAGTCAATTTTTTACGCTTTCGGTTTAAACGCTTCACAGAAATAAAAAAATACAATTGCTTTCTATTTAAACATAACAACCATAGAAGAACAGAGTAGTTACCCACTATATGCTATTTTCATTTCAGAGTCAGGTAAAAAGGATGGCACTAAGAGTCTTGGCATACATTGCTTGTATTGGAGTGGTAATGGGTTCCCTTCCGTACGAAACAGGTAAGTGGTAACCTCTTAGTCCGATATCATTGAAATCAGCAAGTTAAAATCTTCCAGACAAGTGTCGGCACTTCAAAAAATATATTAGGCCCATTCACCTGTCCACAACATGGATGACAATTGAAGCATAGGATTTCATGCCTCTGTTATCGATTCGGATTAGAATATGAGATTCAGATGTTGCTAATTAAAACGCCCCAACACATTTTATTCATTTTTTCATTGAGATAGCGACGTATTTATGTCTTGCGAGAGTATTGACCGGGCACTGTTTAAGTGAGGGCAATTAAACTTACAGGGATAGACATTCTTACTCTTTACAGATAGCAATATTTGCGCAATGAATGGCACACTAGCACCATGAAAGTTCCTAGAAATTTAGCGTTATTCTACCGGACAAGCACGAAGCTGTTAAAAATCATGCTACGGAGGTTTTCCCGCAAAATTAGTACTGTTCTGAATGAGTTTGCTCAATAAAATATGAGCTACCTTTATAAAACGTGTAAAGAATGTAGCTTCACTCCCCAGAAAAACAAGAAGCTTTTACAAGTTGTTCTACGGCGGATTTTGCAAAGAAAATACCATTGTGTCTAATTAGCCATTTTTTCATAGGGAGGGCTTAATTACATAAAACTGGAAAGCAATTTAGTTTTATTCTACGAGAGAAGTACGAATCTCTCACAAAACGTTCTACAACCATTTTTCAAAATGAGTAAAGCTGCTGGAATGGCCTAAGCTGTGGATTCATATTTCCTCGAGAGAATTAGGAGACTAGCCGTTTAGGAGACTAGCCGAGGAGACTAGCCGAGGCAACAAATTATTAGAGGGCGCACAAAAATAAAGAAACGCAAAATCGCGATGACAGATGACACATCATAAACAAATGAAATGTCATTTACCGAAGCTGCCCAGGATCGATTCCACAAGTTCTAATAATTCTAGAATAGCTGTATAGCCTTTCCTTTCAGTCCTGTGTGTTGTAGTGCTTTACAGAAAATGGGCGTGGCGTTTTCTTTCACGACAATGCTGACTTTAAATCCCATAATAACTCCATAGCCCGGTTCAAATGCGTCACGGCACTTTTTTGTGAGTGGTACGGATGCCTTTGCTGCCGTCAGTTGCAGGATCTCATGTCACCTCAGTTTAATTTTACTCAGCCAATACCGGCCAATTAGCGTAGGCATTCTAGCCCATTGAGCTTGTTTGGCTATGACCAGAGGAAAGTGAAAGCAGTGGTCATGATAACACACTGCCACATCGAGACTCCCTTTAACAGAGACAGGCGTACCATTCTACGTCACAGGCTGAAGGTTGGCTTCTCTGAAACGAGCATTAGGAAAATGCTTCGCGCATTCTGCTTCGGACATGACAGACACTGTGGCGCCTGTACCTGGTTACATGGGAACTTCCTTACCATTAAGATTTACTGTGACAACAATAGCAGGCGTCCCAGAACTGTGCTGTGTATGGCGCAGCGTAATTGCAGCCATTTTGGATACGCCGTTTCGAGCTCTCTATTGATAATGGTTGTGGGGTGTGGACGAACAGGATTGTAATTCCGAAATGCTTCCAGGACGTGGTTCTTGCTTTGTTTCACGAGCAACATATTGCTTAAAAGCCGCGGCGATGAAAGCCGTGGCGCGTTCCATGATGTGCTGGCCAGGTAATTATAAAGGTGTCCAGAAAATCGTGATGAAATGTCGAACATGTCAAAGTGTCCTTCCTGCTGCACAGCCTGCGCCGCTGTGACCATGGACAATGTGTGAAAACGCTTGGGAGAGGGTACAACTTGGCTTCGCGGAAAAAGGGCAAATGCCTTTTGTCGTGATTGACGTGCTTTCGAAATGGTTTGAAGTGAAGCTAATGGCTTCGACAACGGTAGAAAAGACTGTCGAAACAGTGCATTCCTTCCTTGGATCTCATGGACTGCCGATGGAAGAAGTGACTGATAGCGGTTCGCAGTTCCGCTCGACAGAATTCAACACCTTTCTGTCGGCTCATGGCATAAAGCATACGTTCACACCTCCGTCTCACCCTTAATCGAATGGTGCGGTTAAGCGTGCCTTTCGAACTACGAAAAAGGCACTGTTGAAGCAGTTATTGGACGACCAAGGAAAAGGAAACAAAAGAACGTTGCAGCACAGAATTGATAATATCGTGTTCTGATACCGAACAACACCACACACGTTCGCGGGAATGACGCCGGCAGAGTTGTTCCTCAGACAGAAACTGCGGACTCGCTTGTCGTTGCTACGGCCAAATGTCACCAGCGCAATGGTCGAAAAAATGTCAAAGTTAAAGTGGCTGCAGGTGAACGCCGATCTGCGCAGTGATCATTTGCTGCGGGTGATCGCGTGTTGGTACGTTCGGTGCGTGACGAAGTAGGGAAGTGGCTCCCGGGCAAAGTCACACAAGTGAAATCACTGGCCATATGGTTGGGATGAATAGCCATGCGAGCGATTCACCGCGCAATTGTTCCTGCGGGAACTGCAGCAACGACGACAATGAAGAGGGGCCACGCGGGAGTGATCGGAAGATCGAACGACGACGGCTGGAAGGCAAGCGATGGAACAGGGCGCGGTTACGTGGAAACGACACCTTCGGACGCCTGGTCCACCGGCCACCTTGAACAAGACCGCTAATAACCTCCGCCGAGGCTCGAAAGCGCATCTGGGTACCGTCATCGCGGCGCTGGTGCGCCAATTGCTGACGCTCCGTTCCCGCTGTTGGGCGCTGCCGTTGCTGCTATTGAGGCGCTAGAAACACATCGCGACGGAACGTGAGCGGACATGCATAGGGGGCATTGCTCTCGGACCTTCCGAACTGTAAGATTATATTGTGTACCTTCAGACTGTGTTGTGCCTATCCCCATCGTCTATTATGCATCCCGCCGTGTGCTTGTCCTTCGTCTTGATGAAATTATCTTCAACGTGTTAAACAGGGTTCGTCTCTGCCTGTGTGGTCCTTGGCCCATTTGTAACAAAAGTGGCGAGCCGGACAGGATCTCCTCTTGACATCTGCAGGAAGGAGCTGGGTGCTGTGAGACACGTCATTGAAGACTCTGTCATGGATGTAGAGAAGCTACCGGCGATCGGGACGCATCTGGGTCTCTCAGCACTTGAACGTCGCAAGTGGATCGACACCAGTGTTGTACACGTGCCTCTAAAACAGGAACGACAGCTCCTTGCTTCCCAATTTTGAACCTAGAACAATTTTTTCAGGGAGAACCGGACAAATTCCAGACATGTTTAACTCCGCCCCTGATATACTAAGTTCACATAAAAAAACAGAGAAATGCTTAAAGATATCAGCTAAACATATATAACTCCTCGTTCACTCTCGTTCAGTCAGGACTCAAGCTTCCCTAATTCGACTTTATATAACTCTCGCTGTGACTGTCCAAGAACAAAAAAAAAACACTTCGGTTTAATTACACAAAACCATTCCCAGAGGACCTAATAACTAACACACACTGGGCCGCTGATTGGCCAGGTCAACAAACTTCAAAGATTTGTACACAAACAATGACGTGATCCACACTCTCACTCTCACACCCAGGTATTCATCAAAGCGAAGGTATAAAACAGGTTGAAACCGCCCAACTAAAGCAACTCTGAACGCCGACCGTGAGACCTTCGGGCGGCCTCTCTCAGGTATTGTCCATACGGCACGCCACGAAATTATGCCCAAGAATGCCGAAATTCCTGTCCTTTGTCAACACGACGTGTGCAATACAAAAGGACCTGGTACTCCCGTCGACCCATTCCCACCAGATCAGCGATAGACCGCGCCGTGACTAACTGCGTGCGCACTCCGTAGCTTCGAGCAGTACAACACCCCGAGATACTGCGGCGCGCCCATGTCTCTATTGATAGTCGGTGTTCCTTCGAATGACCTCACAGCGAGCGCAACTTCCCGGACAACAATGCACCCGCCCTAACTCACACTAAGGCGGTAATTACCCGGAAAATATACACATACGTAGGTTTCACGAGGGCCCTGCAGGGCCGCTCGGACTCTACCCGGCGGGAAAGAATTCCATCGACTAGACGCGCATTCTGGCCTCCCCAGACAAACGATGCAAGGTTCAAAGCATTCTGGCGGCTGCGCTATTCACCCGTCCAACGCCGCCGCGTAAGCTGAACCGGCATGAAAGCAAGCACAAGCTGCGGTCCGCTGCGTGGTTATTCTTCTGCCCTTGACCTCCGAGAAACCACTTTCCGCTGTAGGGCAGCTCACAGTTCGCGACTTGTGGATTTTTCTGCTCGAGCCTTGGCATCAAAAGCAGCCAAGTCCTAGCGATGTAACGTTTGCAGAAGGAACGCCGTTCCTGCCGTTTCTTCGTAAACCTAACGAGTTACCGCTACGGTTCCACCGATCCTTATTGAAACGGTGGCGTTCCTCCGTTCCTCCCAAAAGGAACTAGTTCCAGGAACGCCGTTCCTTGCAACACCATTACGCACAACACTGATCGACAGTCAGCGGGCGATGCATCATGCAGAAGGCAGCTGAGAGACAAGCACTCGGACAAACTGGAGAACGGGAAAACGAAGCACGGCGAGAAGTTGCTGAGATAGCGAAGGAAGCTGCCGAGAGAGAAGTGCGAATCCTGGAGTTGAAGATTCGTCTTCAAGAAGGGTTACAAAATTGATTGATTGATTGATTGATTGATTTGATTGATTGATTTGATTGATTGATTGATTGATTGATTGATTGATTGATTGATTGATTGATTGATTGATTGATTGATTGATTGATTGATTGATTGATTGAAGGGTTCAACGCGCCGACGCAACGCATGCGATGAGGCGCGCCGTATATACAATGGAGGGCTCCGGATTAATTTTGACCCCCGGGATCTTTAACCGGCGCCTAAATCTCGTACACACGGCCAAGGGTTGCAAAACCCCACAACCGTTACTGCCGGGAACAGTGAATCGACAAAAGCTCCTACCCCTGTTTGGTGAAAAACGCGACGACCTACATGCATCCTTGCAGCGCTTCGAGCACGTGGCGACTGGACAGGGTTTGGCGGTAGGACCAATGGACCGTCAGCCTCAGTATGTGCTTGTCCGTGGAAGCGCTGACCGTGATTGGCCACATGACTGCACAGGAGCGGCTTGACTCCAGCAAAGTCAAGAAAGGGTTAATCCAGCGGCTCAGATTTACGGCAACGGGGCACCAGGAAAACTTTCGTCTCTGCCTGCGTGGTCCTTGGCCCACTTATAACAATGCTGTTCGTGGGAAATAGAATAATACGGTTTGTGCACGCTGATCAGTTCCGGCGTTCTTGGCTCGAACCCCCTGAGGGGTGCGAGGACAATTTGGCCATGCGGCGGCCCCATGCTTTTGATTTTGAGTGTGCGTCAGGTGCAAGAAGACAGAGTGGTCAATTGATACCGCGGTGCGCTACTGCGCTTTCCCGTAGCAGGCAACCATCTATTATGTTAAGAAGCACGAGGAGCAGGCGCCCTCCGAATCGTTCACCATACTACGCCTTTTAACGTATTTTGGTAGGGAGTGTTGTATTGCCGCAGGCGTATATTGGGTTACGTCGCAATGCGCACGTGCACGTGATGTTTGATACGACGGCCTGGCCATAAACGCCATGTGGGATCACTTGACGGCAGCGTTGTGTCGGTGCTAGCTCCGTGGGGCGCTAGTAGAGACTTTGCAGCCGCTGTGGTGAAATGTTCTATTTTCCAAGGCAGCATGGCTGCGCCTCGGGAAATAATTGCTAGGAAGAGTACCACGGTGTCTCAAATATAACACTGTGGAAGTACTTGCTGCACGTATCCATCAGAGGCAATACTCTTTTGGGCTACGTGATCGCAACAATTTGTGTCTGTCCGCCTGTCATTTGATTCAACTGTCCATGCGAAAAACTGTTTAAGGAATGTTCAATGCAAAGTATATGTAGGAATGACATTCCCACAGTAGAAAAACGGATGGCATTCACCATACAGGCCAATGTTGTTCAGCACAAAGAAAACATTACGCACATTTCCGGCAAAACATATGTAAGCATGCCCCTCTCAGGGAACAGTGCTCCTTCCTCAGAATGAATGTTAGATTGGCAGAAAGAATAGAGGAAACGCGTAACGGTCTAAATAAAACGGGAATAAAATGTAATTCGGGCGTTTTCCGCGCCTAAGCTACACCTGCACTATGAAGGGTGCAATAAGGCAGGGCTCCGGATTAACTTTGGCCACCTTGAGATCCTTAACCTGCGCCGAAATGTGGACACACGGGTGTTTTCATCTTCTGAGAAAATGAGAAAATGGCATTCTCAGAAAAGCACAAAAACGAGAAAATGGCGTTCTGAAAAAAGCACAAAGAAACACAAAATTGACCTTGCGTTCACCAGAGAAAGCCTTAACAAGCTTGCGACTTTGGTGGCTGGATGCGAGATAAAAGCAAACCCTAAACAACAAAACTCTAGTCTGGCTCAAGCTGCTCCAATCCCACAAGAAACAAAAGGTCGGAGCAGTTGGCGCGTGAACAGTGAGAACGAGGATAAGTTTAATTCATTTGAAGAAATCTTCATGCTATCCATCAATGGAGGAATGGGAGCAGAGAGAACTAGTATGAGGGTTAAGAGAGTGATAGAACAAAAGGTGTTGGACTGCAGCACCTTGGTATGGGTGCTTGAAGGTTAAGTCTTCTGGAGGATTTTTGCTGCGAAGCTGTCAATTTTTTCGTTCAAAATGTATGTTTTGCGAAATAGGTCGGCCTCTCAAAATACGAAGGTATTGAAATTGGTTCGAAGTGCACAAAACAAGTTGTTAGCGAGACAGTTGAATAACTAACGAGCAGCTTTTGTGATGTGACATTTTAAGGCGAGCTTATTATTCCACGTACAAACACAGAAAACTCTTGTTATCGTCCCTGTAACCTTCAAGCTCCGCCAATGTGTAGCAAACGCCTCGTGACGTTTCGTGGTGAAGGGGGTTAAGCCACGGACATTGGATGGGTTGCTTACGGGGCCAATTTGTGGTGCCGATGGCGGCCACAGTGAAAATATGCAATACCTCGTTTGTTCCAAGGGGAGGGGAGAGAAAGGGGTAATGGAAAGAGTGTACGTGCTCCCCCAAAGTCCAAGCCAGCGCTTTGTGCGCTTCCACAGTGAAAATGACTAGTGGCTAGTTCGTATCGAGGGGAAGGGTGTAGAGAGAGTGATAGGGGGAAAAGGGAAAAGGTAAAGGCACGTGCGTTCCGAAAACGATACAAGCAGGCTCTGTGTGCATCAATGTTGGCGGTTGATTTGCGCATACAGCGGCAAATACATCAAGAGGGTGTGTTGTTGTCTGGCCGTGCCATTGTTTGCGTCCTCGCTGCGCGTTATCACGGGAAAACCTTGCTATCACTCTAGAAACTTCGTTTAACCGCGCTCAACCACGGCAAAATGTATGGCTAAGGATGCATGAATGTACTGTGTACGAGACGCAAAACCTTTTCTTAGGGATGACCGCCGTAAGCGCTCGAGTGAACCACAGCGTGCTCATACCTTTCGCCTCAATTCTGCATCGCCTCTACGTCGTCTAGTCAACGGTCGTGTGGTATGTATGGCCGCGTGGCCTCCACGTCATGTGGTCATCAAGCTTGGGTAATCAATCAATCTCCTTTCGACAGTATAATGGGTCCTAATTTTTAAAGTTAAGATCTCATGACATAATTTCATGTGCTGGAAAATGGCGAAATGTAATCCTTGCGGTATTAAGTTTTTACTTGACAGGTGATAAAGTAACTAGCAGCAGCGCAAACCACAAAATCTAACTACCCTGCTTTTTTGCTATCTTTGCGACGAAGTGCTTCCCACCCCTGAACGTAGAGCAGCTAAAATCACTGCAGTGCTTTTTGTATGTGGTACAGAGGTCTTCCACATATCTTTTCATACCCGGTTGTGCTGTAGTGAGTGATCGAGTAACCGAGCGAGCGAGTTCTTAGCAAATGGGCTGACCTAAAAATGCGAGGTGTGCCGAAACTTCTGTGCAGGGTAACACCTTACGAAAATATTCGCGGCAAATCAGGAAGAGTCACACGTGTGTGCGACCTTAAACATGTTCAGAAGAAGCCGCAAGATGTCTCGCTTATAGCGATCCAGTGTCCTGTTGGGAATAGTATGCCTTACAACTAAGAGAGCGGGGGCTCTCATTACTTTTGTATATAAACCAAAGCCCTCTACCGCATGTACTCGTCAGTGAATTAATTATGTCTGACGTCGCCAAGTACACCTCGCCTTTGATACGGGACGACGAGGCCACGTTTAGCTGATAAAAGCCACGCCTTAGTTCATGCTAAATTCCTCCGGGGGTGTGGAAAACCAGTGACCTCTCTGCCCTTTCAATTCCTTTCTATTACAAGGTTGGCACCGAGGCCTTTAGAGGGACCTAGATGTCTGGCAATTGTCAGCTTTATATTGCGCCATTTTTCTGGTATCAATTTTTAGGGTCTATTTAAAAAACGTGCAAAGCGAGCATCACAAAGGCCTTTGCGCTGGTCGTTAGTGATCTGTTGACAGAGCCACCCGTAGATACTTGAGCCATGCCTTCATACGCCCAGAGCAAGTGCCGAAGTACTAGCGACCTGGTCTCGGGTACTGGGGTATGATGCCGGGTAAATCTAGTACGCATTTGAAAATGTCAAAAGATCAAGGTGTTACCAGTTTTATGGTTTGTTCCGTGAATGTTCAAAAGGAAGGCTCACAGTGTTGAAGGATGCGTGTATGTTGGAGTGCATCCTTAAGTGTGGGCGTCGCGGAGTGATGCATCCCCGGTGCAAGACTCTCCCAGATGAACGACTTTCAGTAGCAACCTTTGCAACGTCATCAAGTGGAGGAGCGGAAACTGACTCGTTGCAGACCTTGATGTTTAACACTGCCCAGTGATACCTTAAGCGTTCCACAGCAAAGCTGTTCGCCTTACGTTGGTCGGAGAATTTCGTGCCATAAACAAAAAAAACCCAGGCTGGACGCAGAAGTTCTCGCCCCAGACGCCGAGCGCACGCGTCAGGCTAATCAGGCGTGCAGCATAGATCTCAGTATTCGTGTAAAGAAAAACCATAAAACATGCATTGAAACCGCATTATGGATGATAAGGCGCTGATGAATAAAGGAGCCACCCCGCCCCCATGTTTCTTGTAAAGAGTAACTTTGCAGCTACTTTCGAAAGGTCAGGAGGTTGACCTCCTTCGAGGGCTAACTCATGCGTCAGGCTAGACAGAGACCCAGCAGTTCTCGTTCAAAACGCCGAGCGCAGGCGTCAGGACCCAGAATGTGCCGCTAGAGAAGCCGATTGCAAGCGACAAGCCCGCCGTAAAAACGAGCAACCTTTCGTACCTTCCCCCTTCAGCATGCGTAGTGCTTTACAGCAGCTGCGCTGGGCACCCAATTCCCCAGGGCGAGATGGCGTCCATTTGTTTCCTTGAACGGCTTCCAGGCTCTCCTTGCATGATTAAGGGAGATTGCCTTTAAAGCTGGTCGAGCGCTTTGTATGTTACTCTTATGTTGATATCTAACGCATTCTTTTCCTGTTTAGGCAGTTCCTGCGACTTCAGTAATATGGACCTGGATCGGGCTCTGATGCGCGTCCTCACCAGGCTTCCCACATACGTCGAGCACGGCTTTGAAGGATACAGGACGGTACTACCTGGCTTTGAAGTCGGCAGACTCAATACTAGCGGCTGGAATCTTCTACGACAGTACGGCCCGGCGATTCCTTACTGCCTCAATGGGAGCCACATGTTACAAGTGGACCTCGTCAACAAGGACAACATCGTTCTTTCGGAGCCATGGAGGACATGTTCAGGAAAAGAAGGAAGCTTTAATCTCCGAGCGGAGTTATCTCGCTTCACCGTTCAGTTTCACGTCGTAACCACAGATGTGGGCCCGGAAGTTAAGCTGTCGTATGTTGGAGCTACGCTTCCCGTGTCCACCACGAACATCTACTTGACAGTTGAAGGCGCTGGCAATGGCATCAAATCAGCGGCGTTAGTACTTAGCAAGGTGCTGGAGGGCATCGGCCAAAAAATGTGGAACCGCCACTTCTTCATGCCATTTCGCACTGCCCTCATGAAAGCTTTGGAGTCAACCAGCGGGTAGACCGACAGGTTGCTCACACCATGATGAGCATAGTGAGCAAGGCGAGCGTAGTGCATGGGAAGTCGCTGTTGTAACTATAAAGATGAAAAGAATTGGGAAGAATGCTCTGCCGTTCAATGTTGAACACATTAAAGAACTGTGTGTGGTGAAAAACAAGGTATGTGTGGTTTCGTTGCATCACCGTAAACAGGAAAAGCCATGCCTTTCCTCTGCTTATCTTGCTGGTGCAGTGTGACTATTAATGCTGTGTTATATGAAAACTGCCAATGAATATTCTAAGGCAAATGCCCCAGATCACTGTGTTTCAAGAGACCGCATGGAGTCCAAATATCATTGCGAGGTACCCATAATTGCGCAGAAAGTCGTGGCGCCGGGAAAAAAAAGCAGGAGTAAAGACAAGAGTCCAAAAAGTGTGAGAAAGGGCGACGTATCCCGTGCTAAAGAACGAAAAAAGCGGTGACCAAGCACGTAAGCCGATGCCACATGTGCAATACGAGCTAGTATCGATGAGCTGAAGCAGGTGGCTCCTGTTTATTGCGAGCAAGCGCAACTACCTTTGGTAGGTGCAGTCGAGTAGGCTGGGCAAGTGGGGATAGACGCGCCGCGAAGTTCAACAGAATATTTCAACAGAAATTTATACATAAGATGAACAGAAGGTCCAACTAGACGTTTGCCTTCTCGTTGTTGAATTGAAAAGACACGGACGGAAGATTGAAGTAAACACAAATAGGGCGCCATGTTTGTGTTTATGTCAGTGTTTCGTCCATGCCTTTTCGCGCCTAGTGAAGATCAATCCAAACCAACTCGCCCAGTCGTTTGTTTTGATGCGATCTCAGGATGTTCGGGGGGCATCTTTACGGCGGGAAAAGCGGTAATAAGTGGTGATATTGTTAAACATAGTAGATCTATCCCTGGTGGATCTGGTCCCATGATAGGGGACGACACTGGGGCCCGCTCGAATCTGGTGTCCGCGAGCGAAGTCATGCTGCCTAGTTCCCCCTAAAACCGTCGTGGGCCGAGGACCGTATTAACTCCCCTGGGGAAAATAGGGAATTTGTGATGTAAGTTTGAGTGGAACGGGGAAATGTGTTCACGTTCAAAATTTTTGAAGGCCATCTTGAAATTAGAGATTATAATAGTGGGAGCCGGCCTGTTGGACAACGCCGCGAACTCTATTGCCGTCTTAGCTGGATGTGGGGAGCGAACCGTGAGTGAATTAATAGAGGGGTGGTCGGGCTAATTGATCACAGCCCCAGTATATGCGGCGTGATGACGGTATTCAGTGGGGTCTACATATTGTATATCCGAGCGTATTGTAAAAAGATTTTCCAGCGACCGTTCCCTCTGCAATCTTCGGCCTGCATGCGTGGGGTGCATATTGCGGTAAAGAGGCCGAACAGGGAGGTTATTCTTGAGGGTGTTAGCAACGGGGACTTTGCGGTGTTGATCTGCTGGAATCTTGGTGCAGGGGTAGTATAAAATGCACAGCCTAGTGGGGTAGTAGCTTGACGGGACATGTTTGGAGAGATGGGTTTCTCTCGGCTCTTTTTCAGTATTATGCACCCCCAGTTGTTCGAACCTGGCTAAGATGGCATGCAAGGGTAACGGCACTGTCGCTTTGTAGACATTCCTAACAAGCCAAATAAATTTTTGACATTCGGTTACGCTAACGTGGAGGTAAGGAAAGGAATACGTGATCCTGCTGATGACAATTTCCTGAATCAAATATAGCCTCTCTTCTTGTATGCCCGGTCGCCGGCTAGTTATTTATTTGATTATACCGATTGTAGTACATACTTATGCAATTGAGATATAAATTGCGCATTCCCCCTGACGTGCTCCATCAGTAATCACCGCACTTTGAGGGTGCGTACTTCTGAAATTCGGGGGTCATCAATATAGATATTATTGTGAGTTCGAGTTCTTGCTCTGCGTTTTGCTGGCGGGAGAAGGAATACCGAATTGGTGCATGAACAGGTAAGGCCAGGTAGTTTGGCTTCATCCGCGACTTTTTGAGCGCCATTTTGGAGGATTCCCCAATGAGGGCGCCCCTCCGTCGCCTGACCCAGACGGTGATACCGTCTGCATATAGGCTGATGCGCAGATGGGGAATTTTTCAAGCATTGGACATGCTCATTATGGCCTAATTGAGGAGCAGTGGCAATGCACAGCGCCTTGTCGTTTGCACATATGTGTTAGGGCCATAGGGTTCGATGGGATGTCGCCGACTTGAATGAATGCCGTGCGTAACGAGAGGATGTCATTGTAAAGTATCGCTGTGCGTGACACTCTGTAAAATGTCTTAGCAAGATCTGAAACTCGTGTTGAACATAGTAGGGGCGTGAAGGCGTGAAGGCACGTTGAACATAGAAGAGGTGTGATGACTTACCGGGGCAGTAGAAGAAGGATGTCTTGCCGGGTGAACCGGGTGGGAATCCCATGATGAATTGCCGAAGTGCGCTGGAGTATTTCGGATGCGACAAGAGGTGGCCGAGGATGACTTTTTCAAGAATCTTTCCCATGCAAGAGGTGAGGGAAATTTGTCTGAGGTGTTCGATGAACAATGGTTTACCGGGCTTGGGAATAAGGGTGATTTTGGCATGTTTCCAGGACGCAAGTAAGGAGCCCCGTTTCCAGAAGCTGTTGAAATACGCTGGGTCGACCGAGACGGAGTTACCGTCGAGACCCTGGAGCATTTTATTTGCACTGCAATTCGGTCCCGGGAAGGACACGGGTCGGAGATTGAGGAGGGCGCCTCGGACCTCCGCCTCCGTAATGTCGGCGTCGAGATCTGCACTCATGGAACCCCTGTTTGATAAGAGAGATTATTTAGCACAAACGGTGTGTAGAGATCATGCACCTTATCTAGCTATTCATCGCTCATTCTGGGTAAGTTGGGAATGATGAAAATGAAGCGATGATTTTGCTCGGTTTATTTGGTAGGAACGGTAGACAACTGCCATCTCTCGATGATATTTGCGTGAAGTGAGTAGATATGTGTGCAATTGTTTCTCAATATTCTGTTAATACGATAGATGGCGTTGGTCAAACGCCCTTTTTACCTGATATGTACTATCAATGTCAAGTAGCTGTGAGACCTACCACCTGCAAGGAACACTAAGCTCAATGCACGCAAGGCTGCCAATGGCGGTTTACAGCGTTGGAGCTTAAAGCGCAATGTTAGTCCTAAGTCCGGGCCGTGGCATACCCGCGTTCCTGTCGCGACGCCAAGAAAAGATCTAGCGAAAACGTATGTTTCACGCAGCTATTTACCACTTCGGTATTTATCACGCTCAAATTATTCTTGTCTGCGTCAGAACATACTCATAACTCAGGTGTCAAAGTTGCCGTCCGCTGTGTGGTCACAAGCTCAGAGAATGTTACCAACGCAATGTGAGTTGGAGGCCACTGGGTATTGACTAGGTACATCTTCAGTCACTCAAAACCATTGAGCCGTTGTGGCGTTTGGGCGACGGGCTCGTTTGGGCCTCCGATGAGGCTCTGGTTTCCATTTTCATTCACACCCACATACCCCAAGTTTGCCTTTCAGCTCAGTTGTATTCTAATTTGCGATTTTGTTTTTGACGCTGTCGGCCGTTGGATGTGCCAGCTGTATGTCCAGGACGCCACCCTTTCGCCATGCAGATTCCTATATTGCTTTCGGATTAGAACGTTCCCAGGTTCTACTGCTGATGTCATCGTTCGAACTTAGTTACACTGTTTTGTATAGGTAGAACTTTATGCTCATTGGAGGCAAAAGCAAAGGACATCAATAAATGGAGCAGTGAGTATCAGTTGTTTATTCATTTATCGAATTTGTGAACCTTGGTTACGCTCTCACGCGAAGTGGGCGTACATTGTGCACTCCACGCATGGGTGCCAAAATCGGTACACTCTGGACGATCACATGAAAGAGAGAACGCGACAATTCAACCGTTCCCTTTCAAAGGCACACAAAAAGACAAAAAAGGAAGAATGCTTGGTGGGCGGACTGTTGACAACAATGTAGCCGCCACAGTGCTGCACGTAGCTTGTGGTAGGAACTATAGGTAGATGCTATAATCTTTACCCACAGCTCATACGTAGCCAGCTAACGCCAAAAATGATGCAACTGATGCTGAGAAAAGTACGCTATGATTCATTATGTAATACTTGCGATGTGACATGTACCCGACTGCGCGTGCAACGAAAATAGACCTTCCAAATGGCGAAAGAAATGTGCCGCTCAGTTGTGAACTCACAGCGTGTACTGCGGGCATTGCTTTGTAAATGAATGACTACGCGATAACGGTGAACGATTGCTTCACCACACATGCTTTTAGTACAGTGCTGGTGCGATCTATAGCATGACCTAAGTAATGCCTATTTTCTCATCACTGTTTGTTACAGTTACGCTTCATTTGATTAACGGTCACTGCCGTACACTATGTCCGGCTGCTATGTTTACTTTTCGCGACAACTTGTCCGCTATGTATCAACGCGCCTCCGTACGGGTTTAGATATGACTATGGGTACAGTTCATTAAGACCACTTCATGGGAAATTATATTTGCAACGTGGGCCTTTGTCTGTTTACAGTGAGCCTGCCTTTCTTTATAGCATGACATTTTGAGAACTCACTACTGATCACAGATGACGAGACTGTGTACGAGGCGAAACATGTCGCGATGTAATGGTTCGGGTATTATATTAATGGGGACTTTTACAATAGGGGAACCAAGTGTTGGGGGCCCCCAAGAAGTTAGGGGAGCCCAAACGCAACACGCCCGCGCGCGACAAGTTTTACAAGAGGGTCTTCTCCAGCACCTCGCAGTCGGCTTCGGATGCTCGGAGTCGGGTGGGTGTTGGAAGCGTTAGGCTTAGAGTAGCTTAGTTGCGAATGACATTCCGTAACACAATTTTTCACCAAACTGTCACGCCGTTTCTTGTATGCAGATCTTTTTATCCGCGGTGATTGCCATTTAAGTGATCAATGATCAAGACACTTGCCACGGCCTCTGCGGATTCTTGCACGAAGGTATCGCCATCATTAGGCAGTTCACCGCACCACGCGTGAACGGGCCAGCGGATGCCAGCGGTGCCAGGACCGACCTCCGCGGCTTGTCGGCATAGATCGCGGCAGATATTTGAGCTTCGCAATGAAATTCACAGATGATAACAATACGTAGCACAATTTTTCAGTCCACTAACAACCACTTTCGCGAATGTGGAAGTCATTTTACGCGATACGTGTGATTTTACAAAGCTGCGACAAGGTGTTGCTGCCGCTACATGCGTTGGTCCAACCCACTTCGTGGGCAGTGCGGGCGTGTGTACGGAGCTCTTCACGCCCGCAAACTCTTCATGATTTCCTGCTTTATCCCTTCCTTGCGAACGACATGCGAAATCTAGAAATTTAGCGCGGTTATCCTCATAGCCTACAATGTTGATCGGGGAAACGAGCCCACCACTGACGCTTACACCGGGCTCGGTCGCATACGTCGGCAAACACCACCATACTCAAGTTGTTTACAGTTATAAATTCCTCCTGAAGTCAAACTACACTTTAGCACTGACAATTAAATTCAGACGCCAAAAATTAACACGAAAATACACAAAGAGACCTAAGCGTGACGCGCCGCAAGCCAACTACGCCTCAAGATTGGAACGGTGATCCTACAAGTGACGTCAAAACGATCGCCGCACCGGAGCCTCCAGTGGTGGCCCTCACTGCCAATTTTAAATAGCTTCACTGGCGATTAGTGAGATAACTCCCCCCCCCCCCCCACGAAAACTCGGACGATTCACTTCATGAACGTGCGGTAAAATGCAGGCGGGTCGAATGTTTGGCCCTTCTTTTCATTGTGTGCAAGTCATGCCGCTTTTAGTATGTGGGGAGCGCCTTGGCACGACACCTTCTGGCCTAGAGGGTGTTGTTAGAGCCCCTGGCCATTGGCTCCCTTCCCTCGCCCTCCTCGCCTTCCGTACGGCCACCGGGACGCAAGACTTGGAGACGCCGGCGCCGGAGAGATGGCGCGAGTGGGCGTGTAGGAGCGGGCGGTGAGGAAGAAGGAGAGCGCGCGGGGACTGGGACTCGGTACGCAGAGTGTTTTTCGGTGTGTGAGAGAGGGCGCTGCGGTCGCTCAGGCGAACGGGTGTGTTCACATCGGCTCCGTCTTTAATGAGTTCTCTCGCAGTGTTAATTAGCCAACACCGAAGTTTCCTCTTCACCAATGTGTTCCTAAAGTCGAGCGCACGGAGCAAGATAAACAGGAGCGCCGACTTCGCTCTCTCCGGCGGGCTCTTAATGTCCATAACTCGCGGAACACAATGTAGATGGCGCAGCGAAAGGGACCTTAGCCGGCGGCGGCTAAGCGGCCGGCGTTCCCCGTGCGCCGGCGGGCGAGTTGGCGGAGCGCATTTCGTCGGCTCTGTCGTCTGCTTCGGCGACGGCAGTTTTGGGCACGGACTGCTTTGGGCCTGCTTCGGCGCCGCTTCGCGTTCATTGCGCGCCTCTTTCGCACAGTTGATTAACTTGTTCGACAGCACCTTCCGGGTAACCCGGACCCGAAGGAATTGAGTGGCCGTACGGCAAAGATACGTTAAGGATTGGTTTGCATGGCGGGAAAAGAAAATATAGAGACCACATACAAACATATGGCTGCTATACAAACACTACCTTTTGCGCGGTGCTTGCCGAAAATGTGGCTCCGTTTTGTAAATTTGGGAATACCAATTTGGCTGTGTTTTAACAGGTTTTACAAAAGGCGAAAGGAGCAACTGGTTCTGATCACTGGCGATTATAAAAGTTCCCTCAGCTTTCTCGCAGTTCTGCAACTTGCGTCCAAAACAGAGTGTGCCTAGAACACGGGCCGGCACTTACACGCTCATCAGAAAAGAACAGAAATGCGATAACATCACCCGCGACTGCCCGCGACGTAGCAATCTGCTCAAGATCAAGTCCCTGACAGTGCGGTCTTTTCACAAGCCTTCATTTCGCGATAACTCGCCGAAAGAAAAGGTTTAACGAGCCGGTTGTTTTGCTGGTCAGCCGCTTAACGAAAAAAAATAAAAAACGCCGGGAACCCTGGTAGGCCAAAAAATTGCAGCCATACAAATCGCAGCATTTTATTTGGAGACCGCGGTGTTATCGACGAGATAACACGGCCGTAGAGCGACAGTGAACATCGGGCGGTAAGTTGCGGCATGAGTTAAAATGAAGTATGCGTTTGATATTCTTGGGTTCCTTATCAAGCTGACAGTGTTTTTGTACACTTGATACGACAGGGCAGCCGTCCAATTCAGTCATTGGCACAGAAATGTGCATCATTGCCGTTTGCCGATGGAGTCTCCGGGCGACCCTCGTAAGCGTTGTTCGCGCGCAGAAGCAGCATAAATAATTAAGCACGCGGCCGGAGAGCGGGATAACCTTTGCGCTGCATCGATTCGTCGTAAGCAGAATCACGCTAGACTATGTTGTGGCGTTCCATATTACTCTTGCTCATTCTTCGGTGCTTCTGAAGTCGTCGTCGTTCAGTTGCATCTTACATGTGCTGGGTTAGTACAATATTTTTAGTGGATATTCATAATGTCAGACTAAACGTTCCGGGAATAAGCGATCGCCATGTATGCGGCGGCGTGCGATTATCTGCGCCGTCTATTGTGCCGCGCACGGGTGTTTAAATTCCGCGCGTGCACGCATGCCTCCTGCATAGTAGGACAGGCATAAGACAGACGTCGCTGCGCAAGAAAAGATGCCTCTGGGGAGAGCGAAGAAGGGAAGAGCTATGTACAGAGGCGCAGTGACGAGAGGGCGAACGAAGGAGGAAGAGAGCAAAGGGAAAGCTGGGTGGCCGGCGGCGCGTGGACATTATCGGCCCGAGCAAAACATTTTTTCTGGGCCACAGTCGGCGCTGCTCTTTATATCTTGCTCCGTGGTCGAGCGGCATCCACAGACACCGAAATCATCAAAGGCAAGTGATTTTTCGCCGAATTATCGAACTTTTCGTGTCAACGCCGTGCGACCGGCTGCTAAGCCTCGGCGTGCAGCGCCGAAGCTAGGTGCAGTCGCTGCACGTGCTGCGCGAGCGCCGGCCCCGGCGGCTGTCGCTCATCTCGGAGATGGAGTCGTCCACTCCGACAACAAGCTCGGAGGCCAAGATGTGCGTCGAAGTGATGGGCGAAGAAATTTCTCCCGAAGAATTTCACGAAGACGCCGGCTGGAAACTCGCGGGAGACCGCCTGTTGAGAAACCGCCAGCGAGGAGCAGACAAGAAGCTCCAAAATGACAACGCCGTCAATCGCAAGGCAACGTTCAACGCCAAGAAACTGAAGGCCTCAGCCATTAAGGCAGCAAGAATGCCGGCAATGCCGCGCGAGGAAATCAAAATCATTGTCAGACCTAGGGGCGGCCTAAGCGTCGTCAAGACTGGGCTGATCGACATCACCACAGCCATACACGCAGCGGCTGGAATCACCAAGGAAGCCGGGCACTCCGACACGTTCTGCCTCAACATGCAGCAAAACATCATCGTAATCAGTACGCCCAAGGAAGAACACGCCTGTCGCTACGAGAAAATCAGCGAAATTAACATTCAAGGCAAGCTGCACGAGGTTGGCGCATACCGCACGGCTCCGCACGACACCGTCAAGGGAGTCATCCGGGGAGTACCTGTGAGCGAAACACCGAGGGACATCGACGTCAGCATCGTCAACGAACGCAACCCGCTAGCCTTGCGAGCCAAAGGAATCGGAACCACGACGACGATCATCGTCGCCTTCAGCGGCACCAAGGTGCCAAATTATGTGAGATACGGCTCCGCCCTCATGAAATGCCAGTTATACCGAAAACAGGTGGACGTCTGCCACCAGTGCGGACGCATCGGACACCGCAAAGATGTTTGTCCGTCGCCGACCGACACCATCTGCAAAGGGTGCGGACAACAGAACCCCCGAGAGGATCATACGTGTTCGCCGAAGTGCAAGCTCTGCGGCGTTAAGCACTTAACCGCCGACAGAGAATGCAAAGCCAGGTACAAAATCCCATACGTCGTTCGCAAGAGACAGTGGGAACGGCGAAAGGTCGAAAGCGAGATGTCACTCGAGCACGACTTTCCATCGCTCGAGCCACCATCTGCGCGCAAGTCGAGAGCTCCTTCCAGGAATTGCTCACAATCGATAAGAGGCAGCAAAGAGAGACTGCAGAGCCGTGACGCTAGTGCACATAGCGCCAAAAGATCCCCGTCGAGAGACCGGGTGAGCTGGGCAGACACCGTCCGATGCCCCAACGCAATGAAAAGCAGGGACGCAAGCGTCGACCGCGAGAAGCAACAAATCACGAGCAAGGAGACCCAAACGATCCAGGCACTGCGAAAAGAAAATGCTGAGATGAAGGTCACGATTCTGCAATTAACCCGGGAGATGGTGAACATCCGCAAGGAGATTAACAACTAGGAACAACCAATGAAGCAAACACCGACCTCGCCGAGTACTAGCGAGGCAGCGACGAAAGAGCTCTACTCCGCCACGGAGCCTGCGCTAAAGAAGAGAGCCATCGATAAGCAAGCAAATAAGGAGACAGCCAGCGACCTCGACGCTCGCTTCGCCGGTATCGACTCGCGTCTAGACAAGCTCGAGAAGCTGATCCTGGCAATGAAGACCACCATTGAGAGAAAGTTCGGCGAGTACGACAGCAAACTCGCCGTCCAGGAGAGGAACACTCAACTAATAACGAGCCACCCTATTTTCGCTAACAGCAAGGTACCCTAGCTCCCGGTAACAACTTACACCTCGGACAAACATGGCCACCAAACCAGCAAGCATAGTCGTGTGGCAGTGGAACTGCCGCGGCCTCCAACGGAAGCGCGCAGTGATGCAACAACACATCGAGCGCGCCAACCGAAAACCCGACGTGCTACTATTACAAGAGACTCTCACTGCCACACCGTCCCTTCCCGGCTACAGAGTGCACGCCGGCCCTCCAGAGGGCAGGGGCCTGTGCACCCTGGTCAAAAAGGGACTGACCTTCGTGTAGCACGTACTCAAAAACGTCAAGATAGAGCACACACTCACGGAGCTCGTGCCGACCAAACGCAGAAAGGAAAGCGTTCTTTTAATAAACATATACAGCAACCGGTCGCAAAGGCTACAGCGGTTCAAGTCGGTGCTGCACAAGGCGAGCATTGCAGCGGGGAGGTCAAAGCTACTGGTGTGCGGAGACTTCAACGCCATGGATCAGACGTGGGGATACCCCAAGAACAATGCCAAGGGGAGGAACCTAGCACAAGACGCACTAGAACTAAACTACACCCTCATCACGGACCCGGCATACCCCACAAGAATCGGAAACTCCGTCTCTCGCGACACCACACCCGCCCTCAGGTTCGTCAAGAACGACGAACCAGTCACCATCACCTGGAGGAACACCGGAGAAGACCTGGGAAGCGACCACACGATCGTCGAAATCATCGTGCCCACGTCAGTAGAACAACCAAGCAGTACAAGAAAGTACACCTGGGTCGACTGGACCGAGTTCAGGAAGCTCAGGGATCGAGAAGAAGCCGAGACAGACGAGATCACGGACATCGACACGTGGACTCAAAAGATCGTCCGAAACGTGCGCGACTCGACGCGAGAAATCGAGACCGACGTAGATACAGACAGGATGGACAGCCGACTTGCCCACCTCATCGAGGCAAAGAAACCCATACAAAGCAGGTGGAAAAAGCAGAGGCTTAACAGATGGCTCCGCAAGAAAGTGGCCGAGCTGAACCACACGATCGAACGATCGAAGAGCACTGTCGCACGCTCTGCAGCCAGCAGTGGAACGAGCTATGCAATGCGGCTGACGGCCAGCTACACAACGGCAAGACATGGAATTCACTCAAACAGCTAGTTGACGAGACCAAAACCAAGTCCCACCAAAGAGACCGTCTCGCCAAACTTCTGCATCGAGAGACTACGGAGGTAGGAGCTGCCACCCTGCGAAAAAAGCTCCAAGACAAATACGTCCCGAGGACAGCGTCGGTCGACCACGGTCCATACCGCGGCCGACCCAACGTGCGTCTGGACAGGGATATAGAAATTGAAGTGGTACGCACTGCCCTTCACGACCTGAACAGCCGTTCGGCACCTGGGCCGGACCTCATCACAAACAAGGCCTTAAAAAATCTCGACGACCACTCCATCGAGAACCTTACGGCGTATTACAACAAATGCTGGAGGAGCGGTACCCTGCCGAAGCAGTGGAAAAGGGCCAAGACAATTCTCATACCAAAACCCGGGAAGCCACTGAGCAGGGACCACCTCCGCCCGATCTCGCTCACGTCCTGCGTGGGCAAGGTCCTGGAACACGTCCTACTCAACCGGTGGCAAGAGTTTCTCGAAAACGAAGACCTCTATCCCGAGACGATCATCGGCTTCCGTCAACACCTGAGCACGCAGGACGCCATGATCCAAATCAAACATCAAGTCAGAGCTGGCGACCTGTAGATGGATGAGAAGACATTAGGCAGTCAGGGAACCCCCAAGGCTCCGTCATCTCACCCATGCTCTTCAACCTCGTTATGATACAAGTTACCAAAAGGCTATGCCAGCTCTAAGCACTGAACCACACGATATACGCGGACGACATCACGCTGTGGGTGGACGGGGGCAGCGATGCCCACATAGAATCCACACTGCAGACGGCTGTCGACGCGATCGAAGAAAGCTTGGAAGGCACGGGACTGCGTTGCTCCCCCACCAAGTCCGAGCTCCTGATCTACCGACCGAACAAAACGCACAGAATCAAGCAGCAAAGGGAGCATGAAAAGATCAAAATCCGAACCATGGATGGCAACACAATACCGGAGGTCAGCAAGATCCGTGTCCTAGGGATGACGATCGAAGCGCTCGGTAGGAACGGAGGCACCGTCACCCGGATAACGGGAAAGGCGGCGAACGCGACAAGACTGCTCAAGCGCGTTACTAACAAGAAGGGAGGCATGAAGGAGGAGAACCTCACCAGACTCATACACTCCTTCGTACTTTGCCACATAGCGTACGTGGCAGCCTTCCACAAGTGGATGAAAAGCGAAAAGAACAAGCTAGACATCCTAATCCGGAGGGCCTACAAGACAGCCCTCGGCCTACCCGAAACTACCAACACGAAGCGTCTCCTCCAGCTGGGCATGCACAACACGATCGACGAGATCGCCGAAGCGCAAAGAACCGCTCAGTTGGAACGACTGTCGTCGACCAAGGCCGGCAGAAAGATCCTGTGCAAACTAGGCATCAATTATCAAGAACAACAGGGAACAAAACGCCCCGTTCCCGACCACGTACGGCGGAACGTACGGGTAGACCCCTTGCCCAGGAACATGCACCCGGACTTCAACGAAGGCTGAAGACGCGCTAGAGCCAAAACACTAACGGACCTGCACGCGAAAGACCCCGGCGCCAGATACGTGGACGCAGCCGAATATGCTGGCCGCAACGGCTTCGCGATTGCTGTGGTCGACTGCGAAGGCAACTTGCGGGCATCCGCCAGCACGTCAAGCAAGCAAGTCGAGGAAGCGGAAGAAATAGCCATCGCCCTGGCCATCGTAGACCAAGAATGCCACACGATCCTCACCGATTCCAGACAGGCGTTGAGAAACTACTCGAAAGGAAGAATTGCCTCAACGGCGGCAGGCATTCTGAGCCGACAGGCAGACCGCGACAAGAGGATTCGTATCAAGTGGTTCCCGGCGCACGCAGGGGCAGCGTCGGAGAAGAATGCCAACCACAACGAAACGGCACACGCCCGAGCGCGAGGACTAACCGACCGCGCCCAGGGGAACGGCCTCCCGCTGTGGTTCAGCGCCAAAGACCGAATGACCAGCTACAACGAGTTGACCAAGGCCTTTCGGCTGGCCCGTAGACTTCTCCCGCCGCCCTGCAAAGGGCTGAGCAGGTCACAGGCCGTGCTGTTCAGGCAGTTGCAAACGAGGACGCTTCCGAGCCCGGCGCTACTGCATCGGATGTACACGGAATCACACCCCGACGACAAGTGCAGAGTGTGCCGCAGGGAGACGGCCACATTCGAGCACATGCTCTGGGACTGCTCCAAACATCCAAGCGAAGCTAATTCAGGACGTATACCGCCGCAGCTTGAGGAAGCAATGCGGAGTGACCACCAAGAAACGCAACTCCAGGCCGTCCAGCAGGTCATCGAGGCGCTTGCTAGGCAGGAACCTCGCGAGCCGGCAACGGCGAGCGATGACCCTCGCAGAGCACCCTCCAAGACGACGACGTAGGCCACGTCCTAAGCGCGCGTGCGCGCTTTACTGCAGGCACAATAAACGTTTCTCCAATCCAATCCAATCGGTGTGTGCGTGTGTATGCCCGGACGAGGATGTAAGTAAAGAGTTCTTTCACGCAACCGCAGTGTGCCTCATTCCTTGGCATGCCGTAGAGAGGAGGCCCACAAGTAGTAGTAGTAAAAACTTCTATTGTGCCCGTGATGTGATTAACAAAGAAAGAGATGAATGAGAAGCGATGTCTTCTGCACGACTTCCTCTCCTCTTCCTCAGTCGTCGGCCAGAAGTCCTCGGAATCTGGCAGCAGCCTCGGCCATTCGGATGACCCGAAGTTCCACTTCGTGGTCGGGGCTGAGCATAGCGGTTTCCCAGCGCTCCATGTTCGTTACAAAAAACGAGTTGCTCCTAGCAGTTGCTACACCATTTTGATCCTGTGTTACGGAGCACGACCATAATATCTGGTCGAGGTCCGCCCAACTCGCGCATAGTGTGCCATCTAAAGAGTATTTAGGAATAATTTTGAATGATTCATGACCATTTTTTTTTATTTTTATAAGCTGCCACGTGCAATTAGTAAACATAAGCCAGTGCTGTTGCATACGCGATGGCGTACCAGAGCCTAGCTCCGTCGCCCCGTACATGCGTGTGGGTCCAAAGCGCTAACGGTCAAAACAAGCGTTCCTTCTGGATTGTGCACACGACATGAACGGCACAGACACACACAACACTCTTTCCAGAGTTCGTGAGCGGTCGGTATTAGCGGCGCACGCTGAGTCCGAGAGAGACAAAAGAGGAGGTCTCCGCAGCGGCTTCCAAGTTCCGCGTCCTTCGGACGAGTTGAAGCATGTTACATCTGCCGCAACTGAAGTTTGATCACGCCGATAGCAAGGCGCCGGCGATCCAGACATGTAACGACGCGTTTGGCTCCGTCGGCTGCAAGCGTGAGTCACCGACAGGAAGGCCTGCTTGAAAGGCGCTCGTAGTGGAGGCTTCGCCACACAGCCGAGGAGTGCTGAAAAAAGCACTGCGGAGGGCTGGTTCGTAGCAGTGGAAAGAAGTGCTCATAGTTCTTGCGACGATAATTGGAACACTTTAAATTTTTTTCCTGAACGAACCGCCGCTCTGTTCGCGCTCAAATTCCACACGAAAGTCGCATTTTGTGGTCTATTTTGTTTGACACCAGAAACAACGACGGTACTTGCCTGTTTATTCTAAAAATAACTAAAAACGATTTTTTTCAATGGGAAAATGGCGGCTGGTTTGCACGTGCGAGCCAGCGAAAATTGATCTTAGAACGACGGTGCCAGCTGGGGTATTCAGAGCGAAACGCACTTTTCGGATTCACGGTAGCAAGGAGCCAAACGGTGTAGCAGACGATTACAAAATGCACCTGGGAAGGAGCCAAATGAGCTAGGGGACGATCGGAAAACCCGCTTTCACATTTTCTGATCGTCTGCTACACCATGGCTCCTTCCTACCTTGAATCGCAAACGTGCGTTTCGTTCTGCACACCCCAGGTGGCGCCGTCGTAACAAGATCGATGCTGGCGGACGAAAAGCAGAGAGGGGAATTTGCCTAAGACAGTTACCACCTGTCAAAGGAAAAAAAAAATATTTTGTGCCTAATAAGCTTCTTGTGCCTGCCCTAAGCAGCGCTAGTATTAAACCAAGAGTATAAAACATAGGTATATTAGTCCTTTTTGGTAAGATGACAAGTCATCACACCGCTACAGAGGGGAAACAAATAGCAATCATCACCATCATCATCATCAACTTTTCGCTGGCTCGCACGTCCAAACCAGCCGCCGTTTTCCAATGTGCGAAAATCGTTTTGATATATTTTCAGAATAAACAGGTAAGTACCGTCGTTTTTCCCGGTGTCAAACAAAATAGAACACAAAATGCGACCTTCGTGTGAAGTTTCAGCGCGAACAGACCGGCGGCATGTTCACGAAATTTTTTTAAGTGTTCCAATTACCGCCGCCCCAACCTGTATGTCTAAAGCAATTATGTACTATAAGCTATTCCCACTAAGGATTGCGGGATTATTCTTGTTTTCCTACTCATTCCTCTCTTTATTCAACTTCTTTTTCCACCTCCACCCTTCTCGCTCGGTTCTCAGCCTCTCGATCAACCACTCAAACTGACACAGCGAGATTGTATTCTCAGCTAGGTAAAAGCTCGGCAGTCCGTGTACGCTATTTGCGCCATCCACTGGTTCGCTCGGAACGCCCCTTTTGTTCTGAGAAATTGATGAGAAGGGAAAGGCAAAATTTGAATTGAAATCCTGACAAAGTCAAAGTAGGTAATTTCAAATAAATTTAAGAAAGAGCGTGGGCTACACGTAATCTCAAGAAATTTCAGAACGTTCCTGATAATTTGCTGCAATCGCAGACGATTCCATCTAATTATGACCAACTTCAAGTACCTAGAATACTCCGAGTATAACCAAGGAATTCGAATTCGAATTAGACAATCTCTACTGCTCCCAATTATTTCCACGCAATGCCGCAAGTCTTTCTAAAGCAAGGAATGATTCGAATACAAAGACAGTTCCCGCATTCAATACCGGCTGTAATTTTTTAGCTGAGGTGCGCAAGTTGTTTTCATCCTAGAAAAGTGCGCTGTACTATCCCCCAGTGCTAAAACCCCATGTCCGCCAGTAGATAGGTGTAGTTCGTACGTACTTGTCTTCGAGTTCTGCGCCCGTCGGGGCGTTGTATGAGGAATCGTTCTGCTTTTCGGCCTTTGTATCTCCTGAAAGATATGCGTAGAGGCAGGAAGTCCTTCTGTGGGCGAATACATAAGATCCGGCGATAAGAAAAGCGTTATTGCTACGTTAAAAAAATTCCAGAAGGTGTTTTGTCAGCTTAGAACGCCTGTGCAAAGTTGGGCAGCTTTAGGGTTTCTCAGAGAGGCATATCTGCAGTGGGAAGCGCTTAAAGAGGTCAGGAAGACAGAATACAAGTTTCTGTTATTCGAAAGATTTCGTGTTCTATACTGCCGCCAGCGCTTGTCCGGAAGCAAACGATGCCTAATTCATTGCGAAATTAATCAATTTATGCTAATATTTTGATTCTCGCGCCAAAACGTTTTTTTGAATGACGTTTGCAATGACATCATAAGAACAGGCCTTTCCGCTAAACTTGGTGTGGAGCGGAGACTTGTTTACTGTTAGACAACCTAGATGGCGCCACCAGACGGGGGCAAGCCGTTCACTGCGTATGGTTTGTTCGTGACCGTATTTAATACGGTCTTGTTATTGTTCATGGAGAAAATAATCGTATCGTGAAACGTGGTGGTCGCTCGACAAATATGGTGACGTCAGACATCGTCGCTTGCGTCAATCGGCCAGTGTCGTCTGAGACATCCACAAAGGCCGAAGTTCTGTGCACCCATCCAAGCATAGTGCGCGCAGTAGCAACAAGAGTACGCATCGGTACTTTTATGTTTACGTGTCCTTTCGTAACTTCCACTGTTTGTCTCACCCTTCTTACTGATATAAATAGAATTTGCCCTAAATTTAGAGTGCAAATAGCTCGTTCCGGAAGCCTATGAGCTCTGCCTAATTGGCGTTGGATTTTGCTGGCCTCCGTCAATCGCAGAGCTGGCTGGTACAACATCATGGGTTGTGTTACGTGAAATGAGCTAGTAGGTGGCATGACCATTCCCTTTTTTCCTAATTATATAGCTTATTTGATCGAAGTTTCCGTTTAAATGATGTCAGCATGATTCTAACGAGGCAATGTTTTGGATGAACCAAACTTGCATTTTGTCTTCGTGGCCCCTTTTAAATGTTCAACAGTGTGAAACGGGAACCGGAACGACAACAACACAGGATGAAGCGCTACTAGCAAGCCATTTATTTTGAGACATAGAACACGTGTACAACGTGAAATGCCATTTACGTGGTGCGGATGGTACAGGCAAACGCGGTAGACCAATGGTGGAACGAAATTCATTACGTGCATTCACGCAGTACAAAGCTTACAAGCGTAACTTGAGTTACAGCTATCGTAATTTTAACGTTGCAATTGTGCATTCGTCCTGTCTCTTCACCCGTGATGTGCCTGAGCTCGCCCCACTCGCTGATGGTTGTCGCGCTTGCGCTTGCTTTAGTCTTTTACTTGTCGCTTTTACGGCTCCGATGGAGACAGAAACGTCCAGCTATAGTCAGAGGGCCTTGCTGATGACTGCCCTCTGTCTGTATTGCTGCTTAAATCTGTTGGTGCCATTTCTGCGCCCGTGTGAAAAAACAGGGGGAAAATAGGAGGCACCATGAAAAAGCAAGAGCGGAGTTTTGGAAATAAATCAGACCTTTTAAATTACTAAAACTCCCAGTGACGACAGATTTTTGTTAAAGGTGTTATACTTATGGCAAAGCGAGCTTTCTGGAGCGCAACCACTCGGGGTTTGTTCAACAACAGCACAGCCGTGCTTGGCCTCGCGAACCGCTGGGCGAAAGGTTACATTTCAATACAAAGGCGTCATTTGTGTTGTGACAACAGCGTCATCTGCATATAGAACACAATGGTAATAGGCTATATTTGACTATCTAGATTTTTGGTATGCATGACAACATGAACTTAACGCGGGCGAACAGTGCGGTTGCAAAATACGTGTTTTTAGTAATACATATTTTTCGTTTACGGTTTGTTTAGGGCTCCACTTCTTACCGGCTCAAAAGACGTGTCACTTCACAAATAAAAGAAAATGACTGTAAGAAAAGACTTCACCCACTGCCTAACGACGAGAATTGCTGGCATGACTGGCTATCGCGTTTGCTGGTGATGCGCACGTTATTTCCTTAGTCTCCTTAGCAATGACGTCTCTGCTCCAAGTGAAAGGGTACTCGCTCGCCACAGTCCAATTAGGCGGTATATCAGTGCGCTGTACGGATGTCTTGCATACAGAAACACAACATAACCAAATGTTTTGATCTGCGCAGCGTTGTTAAAGACCATGGGGTATAAACGTGACAATTCGATACACGGCGTCGTTGTCTTTAGCAGCGGATGCGGAGTCAAGCAACTCTTATTGGCAGGTTCGCATCCTGCCGGATGTCCTGTGGGGAGCTCTCGCTTTGTGTTGCGTCTAATTGTGTTCCGGATGTGGCACCCCAAGTCTGCAGAAACACGACTATGATCAGAGCTAGCGAAAGCCCGGATGCGAATGCTTATTAAAGCTGCCCTTCACACAGTGGCAGTAAGCTTTGTCGCAAAGGGAACGCATTACGCCTGGAGTCGTCTTAGTCGGAAGGAATTGTTCGACTCTAAATTTTGGAAGCTGGAACATCCAGGTTTAGGGGCGCTTCACATAAGTTCTCCCTGATATTACGGCGAATAATACGTACGATGACCCCTTTACGCAGGAAACAGTTTTGTCGTTGTATGGTGCTGGCTGCACCTAGTGGTAACAACGAGCAAAAACACAGCCTGCATCGTAAAAAATGTCCACAATCCACTACAGTGCAGTGAAATGAGGACGGTGATCACTGCAATACAACCAGTAATATAGCCCCATAGCTTACCCAGCACAAGGTTTAACCCGACAAATATCGTTGCCGCTGTGACTTCGCACAATGAAAGCACCGAGAGTTGCACTGCGCGATAACAGCGGAGACCCCATTGTCGAGTCAAATGTTTTGTCGGACCTTTTATTTCCTAAATTTTTTTCCGGGATTTCACGATTGGTCATTCAGGTGCCTTGTACCACATATCCACGGACCTTTTTTCGAGGTATGAGTAGTGTTTAAAAAAAATTACGGGTTCGTTGAATGCACATCAGTCCCCTCACTTTGAGTTACGGATGCTGAAACCGTTAATTATTTGCTACGTCCCAACCGATGCAGCGCTGCGTCGCGATTTGAATGTTGGTTTTGGCCTCTCGCTGCCTAATGACATTGTTGCAATCACCCAGACAAAGCGGAACCTCTACGGGGGGCGCAAAGGGTGTAAAAGTAATAAAAACATATTTCCGGTACTCAATCTACCCAAGCTTACCTGCGTGACGAGTATTCGCCTCGAGGGGTCGTTTTGTTTCCGATCTCGTGGGTCTGTGGCGTGTGATGAGGATTTACTTCTGCAAGTCACCAATTCTATATATTTATCAACGGTGGATAAAGCATTTCCCGTTGTATATAACGTACTAGACAGCACAGGCGTGTCGTATGTCCCAAGAACGGGCATTTCCCGATGTTGTATTTCCTGGTATTTCCCGAACGGGTATTTCCCGAGGTCGCATTTCCCGAGGTTGTACGGGTGTAAAAGAGCCGCAATTCTGTGATTGGACTATTCCTTTCGATTCTATTTTCGACTTTGAGAAGTCTTCTTGAATTCGGGAATTTGCCGGAAGGTTTGTCTGATTGGCTGGCTGGTTTGTGGCTGTGTGCTTTCGTCATCTTGATGTTTCATGAGGAATACTGGCGCCAGTTCTAAAATTTGCTTTTTTTCTGTAGGAGACCAGAAGGTGGTCGGGTGGGAGTTTTGGGGCACTTCTTTGGCTAACATTATCTTTGGATAACAAACGGTGCAAGCCAGACCAGTAGAATTGTTACCGGATACGGTCATATGTATGGGAAACACCTTGGTGTCCCGGAGTGGAGTGGCCATGTAGAGGATGGCAGACTTCAGATGTTCAGGGATGACAAGGCGTAAGCTGGGCCGTCCGAGCGCAACTTCTGTCGGTAGAGGGTGCCAAAATGTGGAAACGGCACGACTCATCGTTGTGGTAGCGGTCTATGATGGAGTGAAGGAGCTCATCATGACGCTGGTCATTGGAGATGTTTAGAAGGCCAGAAATGAAAAAAGAAAAACTGAGTTGTCAGCATGGGTTGAACATCAGTCGAGAGGACCCACATGGTATCTGGACACGCCGGATGTGTCGGCGTGGAGACGTCCAGATTTGTACACCACTCAGATTTCTACACCCTTCTTAGAGCCCGAAGATCCACCGTCCCAGGTGGCTGTTCGGTTCGTTGAGAAACGATAACCAATAGAGACCGTGGTGGTCGGTCACGACAAAGGAAGGCTTACCATAGACGTAAGGCCTAAAGTTTCCTATCGCCCATTAAAGAGCGGCGGACTCGCGTTCCGTCATGTAGGAGTTCATATCAGCCGATAAAACATGGCGACTTGCTTAGGAAATCACCAGATAAACGTCCATGTGTCGCTAAGCCATATACGGCGCCTATGCCCTGCCCAGCGGCGTCAGTGCGAAGTTCTGCACGGGCCAACAGTACGATGTGGGCCATAATGAGTGGCATTGGGAGCGCATGGAATAGCGTTGATAAGGTGCCTGCATAGGCAGTACCGAAGGTGGAAAGGTAGGTGAAAGCGGAGAAGCGGCGAAAATAGGATCACAATCTGGTAGAGCTTCCAACATCTTCCGTAGTACGCGGCCGGGGAAGGTCTTTTACGGTTCTAATTATGGCGGTGTCCGGCAGACCGACATTGGCATAGATGATGATGTGTGCCTATTAATGGCTCAAAGCCGACTGAGGGCTTAGCATATACGACGTGACCAAGTGTGATGATCGCACGGCGTATGAAAATGCATTTAGTCGAGTTAAGCTAAAGTACGCTCCTGCGAAAAGCAGCCGGAACGGCCGGAAACCGCTCGAGGTGAGTTTGAAATGGACGGGAAAAAACGATTACTTCATCCAGATAGCAGAGACAGCTCGCCAACTGCAGGGGTTGCTCAGGGCGTTTATAAGTCTCTCGAAGGTCTCTGGGAAATTGAACAGGACAAAGTGCATGACCCTAAACTCGTAGAGGTCTAGAGTTGAACGGCAAGAATCCCAGATTTCAGCAGAAGATACGATATACCCTATATGCTAGACAGGGTGCTCTAATGTTTGTTACATAGTGAGCTGCTTGAAGTGGATGGTCGTGAACATCCTATTTTCAGATTTCTTAAACCCACGACCTTTCGACAACTTTCTCCTGTGTATGTTGGCACCAAAATTATATCATAACGATTATGGCGTTCCATAGGGGCGTCTATTCGGTTACCTTTTAGCTGCGAAAAAATAATAAGTGTTCAATAAAGCGCCCAGCCAACGCTACCCTAAAATCCTTCTATCTTGTACCGTTATCGTACGTAAGGCAGGCTTTGGACCTATACGGTATAGCGGGTTACTAATTATTTTCCGATCCTGATTACAGACACCTCCAGACAAACTAAATGAGGTATGTCCATTATCAAAAATTCAAACGGAAGGCTGAAAGGAAAGTTGTGAACTTTATTGCTACATTCCAGACGACGCGTTCCCTTTCTCAGCTGTAGCACAGCCTCGCGAGTGAATACAAGGCTGCCGTCACGGGCTTGCGTGGGCGCAGTCTCGTGGGAACCGACAGGTCGCGCATCCAGCCTGTAGCAGGAGAGCGTGCTATCACGTCCGGTTGCCGCGAAGGCGGATAAAAGGACGCACGTGCTGTCTAAAGTTCCTCCTACGAAACTTCTAAAAGAGGCGACTCCTGCGTGGCATTCAACTTCCCTTTGTTTAAAGGTGTGGTGAGCAGTCGGCACTCACCGAAGACTTCGATTTTCCTCGTCGAAGCTGCGTTAAGGTGAGTTCATAGTAAATGTTTTAGATAGCAATTAAAACAACCACAATTGCTATTAATGTGACCCTATGTATTGATCATTTGGTTTCAGTTGTGTGCAAAATTACCTACTTTTGGTGTTTGCAAACAAACTTCGTCGGACTTCAGGGGCTGCCGTGGCTGTAAACATGTCTTGCTTACCCGTATAAACATCAATACTCAAGCTGTGGGCTGCTTTTTGAAGCTATATATCGACTTTGGCAACTTAACAAAATTAACCAACGATATTCAGAAACGCCCTCTGCGAACTGTTACGCGTTTTGCTCGCCGTCAGCCCAGTGTTATATATTCATTCAAACATATGTTATTGCTGGTGTTTTGACCAACTTAAAGGAAACCATATTAACGTGCCCCGCGTACAGCTGACCGCCAACGTCGTCAACTGTCCAACTACGTGGATTCATACCGAAATGAGCACTCAATTAGTCATCATACGATAGCATTTAAGGTAACCATGTTGAACTTAGGTAGTGCAATACATATGGAGGTAAAATGTAGGTGCTCTGGTCGGAGAAGACAAACCAAATAATGACGACCCCATACGATTCCGTGCTTAGCCGCCTGCGTCTAAGAGAACGTCACGAGTAGATTATTCTGGTACCAATCCTCAAGCTCAGGATCCCCATTACTGTGTTTTGTATTTATTAAAGAACCTGCATTGCTTTATTTCGGACGGAGTTAGTTTTTGCATCTGTGGTTTTGACAGTGTCATTTTCTACATATTTTCTACATATTTCCCTGAACTCTGCAAACAAGGTTTTCCGGAGCGGTTTTTTTTGCATTAGATTCTTTCACTGGTGCTATCAGAGCCAAATACTTTTTGCTTTTTTTAAAGCGGCCACCAACAAAAAAATGGAAGTTTCGTTCATTGAAAAGTGTCCAGATATCAATGACACCCATTTTATTGCAGGCTCGAAATAAATGGCCGAGATTATTGACGAAAGGGATGAAGCTGTGGCGAGTCCCCAGCCACTTTCTGGCTGTTTCTGTATCACGACACAAATTCTTTTTTGTGTGATTGTGTGCCGTGGACCTGAACCACTGCCAAAAAACCATGACTGGGTGATTGTAGTGGGGTTTGTAGTTCCGTTCGATTGTACCGTGTCAATGCCAAGAAGCCGGCAATGCTGTGATAAACTACGCTTTGTGATGACCCATACAACGTCAATCCTACATTTATTATACCACTGTAGGGCGAAATTTGAAGGTTTTTCAATATCAGTTGCGTTGTGAGGTTAAAACGCGGCTTTCTTGCTTGGAGTTGAGGTGAGTGATTTTGCGAAGGTTAGTTCCCTCAAACTGTACGTAATTTTATTCTGCCTTCATGTCCATTTTAATTCTCTACGAAGTCCTGTTTTAAAGGATCCTGCGTTGAGGTTAGCTCCAGACTTTAACTCCAGGCCCTTCGCTATCTCTGGTTGCTAATGCTGCATCAGGTGCATTGCTTGCATCTGTGCCTCTCATTTTAGTTTCCTTTTTGCATGGTTCGTGGAAACACACTTGGGTTTTTAGAAAGAGGTAAATGGTGTACCTCATAAACAAATATCTACCATTTGTATACCCCTTTTAGAATTTTGAGTAGGTATCATTCTTACGGATATAAAGCCGAAAGAGATTTGTTTCATTCTAATCTGTGCGGTAATGCTGTAATTTTACGAATTTCCCACGGTGCGGTGTGTCTCCATGGCGCAGTGTGTCTTTTCTGTAGTTTGGTCGGGCACGACCGTTCGTGATATCAGAAAACGTCCCCTTATTACCTGACGCTGTAGGAAAACCAAAACAAAACAAAACAAATAAAGCCTCATAGCAGCAGCAGCACGAGATCAGAAGGATAGGATTTTTGATAAATTAGCTTAGAATACTGCTCTGCCCCCATAATGAAGCAAATTTCTTCCAATGTCTTGCAACCTTTACTGGTAACGCCAACACCTTGAGGGAGCCAGTTTATTAAGAGCGAAGTTTTATAGCAACTCGTAATTTTTCGTGTCCCCACTTAAAAATAACAAGCATTGCCGAGCGAGCGCGCGTGAGCGCGGGCGTCGCGGCGACCGCCGGGCAGTTAACAATACCAAGAAAATGCCTAGCGCTAGTGTTTGTATGCCTCGCGAAGACCGCCCAGAGCCCTGCGCATGTTTGGCAAGCCAGGCATACCCCTTTAATGAGATAGGCTTGGATTGGCCAAAAAAAAAAACTTCAGTGTTTGCCGTAATCGTGGCAACATTTGTTCAAAACGAGAGACTCTAGCCTTCGCCGTAATCGTGGCAACACTTGCTCGGAACGAGAAAGACAGGTCATAGCGTACGCCACTCCAACGTGATGTCCAATGACAGTCACTTCAAAAAAAAAGAGTAAGGCTCAGACTTACAGCAACAATGATGGAGTAAAGGTCGTTGTGGAAGCAGCCAAGAAGCAAATCTGCTGCAATTGTGGACTTAAACAGTCGTGATGGTCGTGAAGGTTGTGCACAGCTTCGATACCTTCGAGTATCACGCGTTAGTGTGAGCTTCCTTAATTTTTTGGCGTTATTTCGCCCTAGATGAAGGCTTCATTTTACACCAACGAACACGAGAGTGTGTGGCCGGAATTGTTGGAGGCTTCAGTAACACTTGGGCGTCTTTTGCGCAGCTGAAAAAAACATGACTGATGTTCTCAAACTGCTCTGCCCCCTGTGGATTCTTGTATGCGCCCCATCAGCTCATGCCATAGCAGGTAAGAAACTGAAAATTGATGTGAACCCAATTTGTTATCAAGTATACGCACAGAATCGTTATCGCACCCATACGGAGCCGATTACTTCATGCATTTTTTTATTTGATTTTTTATTTCTTGGCAAAAACCAAGGGGAGGCTGAGACTAAAGACGAACGTGGCCTGACAGAGGCCTCAGCCACCCGATTTACAGCGCACATAACAACACGTCTGTTCACAAATTTAAGCATTATAGTACAATCGTAATAGAGAAATATCACGAAGCAATGTCATTACTACATTTCTTATGTATTATAAAAAGCATAGGTCTCAAATTCACAAAGGGATCACAATGCAATCCCGACTAAAATCTACTCAGGCGTGATGTACTTCATAATTGCGTTTTGTGGCCCAAATGAGAAATTCCTAATGAGGAATGGAATCGCGAAAATCAGAGAACATAATCTGCAGTGCGTATTTTTCGCTGTCAGCATAAATAAAATTAGTAATTAATTGTTTTATACAGTGTCCTACCCTGCCTGGAATGCTGCCCCACGGGTGCCTTTTTGAAGACTTTTGTATATTAGGAAGCTACGAAAACGTATAATATATTGATAGATTGCTCTTATTCATAGAGTTGATGTGAAAACCAAAGGCTGCCGTGAATATTAGAGACGCGGTCGGAGGGACAACGTTTTAAATAGTGTTCCATGATAGCGGCCATGGGTGCAGTCTCCGTTAATTTTACCTAACCGGCTCATCTGCTTCCGCTCACTGAGTAGCCAGAACACTCTTCAGAATTATTATTGTTTTGGCTAGTCAGTGGCAAGAATATCACGCATAACCCACCGTAGACGTGCAGCACTCATGTGCTCTCGGCGAAAGCACAGAACATGCTTCCAAGCCTATTTGAAAGAACAAATTGTTTGTCTTAAAGCCTCCTTGTTTTCTTTTTGCTTTGCTGCTTGTTGCGAAAACACGAACCAAAAAACAGCTGTGGGTAATGTAAAAAAGGTGGTACAGGAACAAAGTCGAAAACGGTCGGGAAACCAAGTGCGTTTGGAGCTGAAGCATTTTGCGAACTGGTGAGGTGAAACCGTGCCAAGATGAAAAAAAGTTGAGGCCCCGAATAACCACTGGCTCCCGTGTCACACAACAAATAATCATACGAATGCGGCCAGGTTGGCTTTTTTTCTGCATAAATAAACAACGGATGGTTATGGAAGCTTTTGAGCAGTACAATAACACCCATTTATTAAATTTAAATTTGGTACAAAATGTTTCCCACAAAAAGTTTTCGTAGCACTTGATGAAATCTTTAACAGAAAATTAGGCTAGAAATGGTATTCCCGGATGTAATAGTTGTGATATGTTTAATGCTGGGCCATTGACGGAGTTCTATTGCAGTTAAAAGATGCCTAAAACTCTGCGAAGGGCTTAAGCGATTTGGGCGATTCGGTCGATTTGGCTTAGTTATTCTGGAATTATAGTTTCCGAAACATGAAATAAGGATAAAGGGGGAGTCCTGCCCTTCCAAATTAAAGTTAATGTGCGAATAGAAATGATAAGAGGGAGCAGAACGACGCCTTCATGAGGAAAAACGGCAAGTCGTTTCGTTTCTCAAGAACGTGACGAGCGTTATGGTGCTGCGGATGACGTATCCCCACCTCTGAAGTTCTCTTTCCGTTCGGTTCTGACTGATTTTTGTTAATCAAGTGAGGAGCATATCTACTGTACGCCCTTCTGGTACAGAGCCACACACCCGGCGGAGACACACTTGCACACCTGGCCGCAAACGTTATATCCATAGTAAATATCTATCCAGCGCTACGTGCCTCAAAAAAGACATTTATATATGTTTTGTGAACTAATATTCTCCAAATGACCAGTTATAATATTTTGTGTATTATCGTAAAGTTGTTTACACCGCACCAGCGGGCTCACTTCAAGCGGTACTTGAAACGGTGGAACGTTATTCTGCGGTTGAAAAAAGCACAGAACTTTGAAAGTCTCATGTAGTTGAGACGGTGAAACTTCCCGCACCGCTGAAACTGAAAGTAGGTAGCTTTCTGGAAAAAACGAATATTAGACCCACCATCAAAACAACCATGAGTAACTAGATTGCCATCTTGATAGTAAAACAGATTTCACCCCTTGTTTTGCGCTCACGAAACTTCTTCTACAAGGGGTGGTTGGCAAAATGGCCTGATGTTTTGACTTCTGAAAACAGTTTACACTGGGATAGTTGGTGTTGAAAACAATGGGGAACAGTTCAGATTATATGCGCGCGCTAAAAAATAGGGTGGCTGTTACAACGCTTACAATGTAGGTCGCAACGTTAACAAGTACAACTCCGCAACTTGCAGTCACCTCATTTTCAGAGTAAGAGGATTTTGTGATGGGAATAGAGGGTAAATAAGTGCAGGGGATAGTATTTACTGAAAAAGATATAAGTCTTTGTGATGGTGTTAGAGTTCTGCTTCTGATACTATACTTAGGGGCTGTACAAAAATACTAACGCGCAACATACGGTGGAATAATGGTTCCAGTTTGAAGTCGGTGATGCCAGTTGTCAATAATGAAACTCGACCACTCGCCCAAGTCTAAATACTCCGGAATTTATCGGTTACCTCCCTTGAACAAAGAGGAAACAGAAGAACAAAATGGAGGAAGGAAAGGAACGGAAAGATGGAGAGATGAACATTAAGGCAGGTATTAACCTACAAATCGTTCCCATTTGAAGAAAACGGGTGAAATGAGAAAGCAGAGAAAAGATGATGTTTGTAGCACAGCGTAGTGAGGTATGCGCAACATTGAGGCACTAAATATGTATACTGGTTCAATAATTGTCACTAGGCGGGTTCCTTCTAGAGTCGCGTGTTGAAGTTGCGTCTCTCGCAGGAAGCACATGAGCGCCCTTGTCACCGTATTGGATGATGAGGCAATCCACCACACGCTGAAATCGCGTGTTGTGGATTTCCTTTTGTGGTAGAAATCCACCACGTGGATTTCTCCTTTTCAACCACGGTTGACCGCTGCCTTCCTTCAATTGCTACAAACGTATTTATAGAAGTAGAGCGTGCCACATTATTTAAGCGGTTTATTTAAGAGTAACAAAGTCGCGAACATGCTATGCTGTTTAATAGCACATCCTGCATCTAAGGCCGACGTTGGAGGTCCTTGCGGGGGACAAGCGGTCACGGTGTGCACTTCGGCCGGACGGAATAGAAGCGCTTTCCCCGTAAAGTCATCCTTACTTGCAGTGCAGACTACAAGCTGTGCTAATTAGCAATTGGCAAGTAGTGGGTGTTTGTACCTTTCACACGTTTAGAGTATAGACGCAGGTCTCAATAATCGACAAGAGTCCACGGCTTTCAAGGCACACTGCCGTGTTGCATACACTAAAATACTTCTTAAAAAACTTCAACGGTTCACACGAATTAGTTTACCAATGTTCGCTGAAGTCAATCGAGCATGCTGCAGCTTCTTCTCAGAAGCCAAAAACTTATCCTGTTGGAATGAAATTTTATCCATTCATTTGTCGTTATGTTCATATTCTGCCTCATTTACACAGTTGAAAATGTTGTCCGAGAGGCAGTAAAGGTTTACCGCACTTGAGGCTTATAGGTGCTGTTGACATGAATTCAGTCCCATTGTGACAGCTCTTACGAACCTTCAGCGCCAGAACAATCTGCTAGCAGCAAAGGAATTCAGTTTGTTGAAAGGCACCAGAGGTCATTTATGTACAACGTTTGGGAATTCCGGTTCAGGGGTTGATTGCATGTTTTCGTTCTGACATGGTACGCACCATAAATTTCTTCTGAATTCAGTGTGAAACGTTTTCAACGTGCGAGTCACAGCAGGCGATGTCCGCAGAAAGCGAAGGCCCAGCCTCGACGACAATTGTTTTCCATCGGGTTCAGTGCTGCCATCAGTATCATGATCCCCATTTCGAATTTGGCGTCCACATCGCTTCAGACTGGAGTGTGTAGACCTCTGTGTCAGCAGTTTGCTTTTGTTGGTGGAGTCACATTCTACCAGCCGCCTGTGAGAATTTCAAGTGACCCGTCCTACGATAAGTTGGCCGGGCTTCTGCAATCTCATATATACAGGATGTGCTGCAGAAGGGGCTACCTGTTTTTTACATATTTTTATGATGCTGTGATAAACAAACGCCAACATTTACTTGTTGTTCAGCACGGCATATTCTACTAGTAGCTGGCTGGTACGTGTCTCTATTTAGCGGGCCAACCGAATGCACAAAAGTAACATAACACTGGCATTTTTTCGGCGTCTACTTCTTCCCACTATTATCCACTTTGTATCAGTTGATATAAGATATAGGTCGTTAGTTATGTGTGTATTCAGATGGGAGATGCAAGCCCTTTATAGAACCTTCGATGGGCCTAGCGACAGATGCTATAAGGTTTTGTATTACACGTACCGGATGCGTTGCAGCAAAACATTGCGGTTATCCTGACATTGACACGCTTTTCATATTTTCAGCACAGGTTTTCTGAGACAGCCGTAGGAAAATGCACCGGTTTCGTCGGTGTTGTTGGCATCGTCCGGGCTGTAGTCGCTGATGCAGCCTCGCACCTTCTACTCTCGCCAAATGCATGCAGCAGTGGTGTCCAAACTGCTCGCTTTACGGCAAACCTGTTTCCACCCTCTTCCGAAGAGCGCCCTGAAGGGATTCATGAAGCCACGGCTTGTACCAAAGCCGCTGGCGCCGGAAAGAGAATGGAATTGAAGCGCCTTCTCTGAAGTCATGTATCCAGAAATCGGAATGTCCGTATAGATCATAAATCCTATAGTGTTGTTGCAGCAGTGTAATAGACTACACATAAATACCGAGTGTAAGTGCTTCTGCGCACAAAGCCGTGCTGCGCTCTTTCAGGTTCGACCGCGATCGCTTTGCTTTGACCGTTAATTGTAAGAAGTGGTTCCGCCGTGAATTGAAGGGACGTCGCACGATCGATTAGACTGGGGTCAGACTTCAACCAAAGTTTTTTTTTATCTGGAGACGGGTGCTTTTGATTGTCGCTCAAGATTCACCAGAACTATGATGTGTTTCGCTTTAGTTCTAATGGTTGTATGCTAAAGCTGTAGCTGTAGCTGTAGCTGTAACTGTGGCTTCGGCTGGCGACCAGATTATCCAACACGCCATTGAGTTCCTAGCTGTTTGTTAGTCGTCGCGAGGTATTCAACCGTGGTTCTGAACATGAATATATAGAGCCGAAATTCCTGGTTATATTTGTTATGTGGTCAGTCTGACATTAAAGGCGTAGGATGTGGACGAGGAATATTTCCCATGCTTGAATTGGTTAAGCTCAAAGCGTTTGCTTTGAATTAAATTCGTACAAACAATGATCATGGTCATTGAGGAGGAATTTTTCTGTTTCAGCCTTTAAGTAAAAATGCTCAATTGAAAACTAACCCCATTTGCATGGTATACCTTTAGCCCTATCTTTTGCTGGAAGATTCACCGCTGATCCAGCGCCTCCTGTATAATCATTGCCTAACGTGTGAGCGAGAAATGGACAAACACCCACTCTCCTGTAGCTCTCCCCAGCCCTTTCCCGTTCCGCATCCTTCCTGTCTGCTTTCATGTCTGTCAGCCAGCGCCAATGCTCGGAAACTATGCGAAATAGTTGACAGTTTACCTAGCGTTCCCCAGGCGGCGCTCCTACGCCTTCTTGTTTTTCACCATGCCTGTTTGTCCTGGTCTGCCGCTGATAAAACCACCATTGTTCCGGTGGACGCCGCGGTGATGCCGGCTACTTGTGCTGCCGCGGTTGATGCCGGCTTTGTGCACTTACTTGGATCACGGGCACCGACATTTTCTAAATGGGTCATCCCCCTGTGTCCCCTCCGCACTTTGGCCCTGTGTGGTCCTCGCTGGTCGCACTCCGCATCGGTACGCAGTTTTAAAATTGAGGACTGTACTGCAGAAGCGCTCGGAAAACGTGGCTAAACCCTCCATTTCTTATCCTTTTGTTTTATATTATCGCCTGAAATTCACAAGTTCGTAATATGATTGTGAAAGTAATGGTAGAAGTGAGCGCATGAACAGAACAAAATGTGCACGCAATTTTTTATTCACTAAATCCTCTCGAGGAAAAAAAAATATCAGTACAATAATGGCTATACCTTGCGAAAGTATCGTTTTTATGTTTGATATTTGTCTACCCGACAATTGATATGTTCTTACACTATTCACTATTTCAGTTCGTCCTCCGCCAGTCTTCTTTCGAAAAAGAAAGTGGCTCCAATCCACGCTGTGAAGGGGGTTGGAAAGCAAAGCTTTAAACGACACCCACAACAATTGCCCATGCCACGTCACTTGAATTCACACCGATGGCTCTACAAAAAGTGAAGCCAGGGATTCTGCCAGCCGTTACCTGGAATTCGCGGGGGCAGCGTCCCGAACGAAGCAGCAGCGTCGGCCACAGTCGGGCTAGATCGGCGGACGCCGCCGCTGTAGCCCAGCCGTGAGTCTGTAGTAAGAAAACGGAGAGGAGCGTCTTTCGAAGGGTGAGACAGCGGAACCTAGCCATCCTGATGTGCTAGCATCAGGCTACACCAGCGCGCGACGCAAGCGCAGACACCGAAACCATTGGGTATGTGAGCTTAGCGATTCCCATTTATACCGATTTAAAGCAGTTAGTTGAGAATTCCAAGAAAGCTGAGGAACTTTTATAATTTCTATTTATCAGAACCTGTTGCTACTTTCGCCTTTTGTAATATCTCTTAAACACAATCGTATTGGTAATCACCAATTCAGAAAACGAAGTCCAATTCGTTGCCAGCAGTGCGCAAAAGGTAATGCTTCTCTAGCGGCCAGATGTCTGTATGGAATTTGTACATTTTGTTTTCCCGCTCTGCAAACCAATCCTTAACGTGTGGTTGCCATACGACACTTAATTCCCTGGGGTGCGGGTAACTCTGGAGGTGCCTTATTCATGCCTTATTCATGCGGTGGAAGGCACGGCGCAATGGACGCGAAGCTGCGCCAGAACAGTCCGAAAACAACCGCCGCTGAAGCATACGACAAAATCGTACCACGGCCCGTCGCCCCCGCCGGTGAGCAGGAACGCCCGCGCGGAGAACGCTGGGTAAAGCCGCCGCGCCATCTCTAGTGTGGTCCGTGAGTGAAACCCTCCGCCCCTTCCGTCCCTCCCCCCGCAGCCACCTCCGACACGTTAAGAGTTTGTTGTCCCGCACGCCACGAAAGAACCGTTGGCTGGTGGAGCTAGAAAGCTTTGCTTTAAATTGTAGCAACTATGATTACGAGTGAAACGTTGAACGAGATCCCCAGTGCACCCCAGGACTAGCGCCCCGTCGGGGCTAAGATGTGAGCAAAGCGGCTCTTGAAACCCAACAGGCAAGGTGACAGACACACGTCGTAGAAGAGGGTGCAGCGTTTGCGACTCGCGAGCAGTGACGCATTGCGGGACATCCGCCGGTGCGCGCCACATAGCGGATGAGTGCCTGAACCAAGCATCCCTACCGTTCTCATTGGAAAGCGGGCGACGCGTTAGGCAATGTTTATACAGGCGGTGTTGGCTGATCAATTGGGATAGCGCCGGAATGCCAGGAGGCAGTGTTGTGGAATAATTATATTAATTGGAGAGGTCATTATCATTTGTACAAGATGTTCTATTGTTTTGTTCTATTTTTTCTCAGTTCAATAAATTGTGGTTGTTAGTCGTGGTGGGCACCGACATCGAATATACCTTCGTTTAGCGCGCTGCCCACTGTACATACGTTTATCAGCACCGTTTACCTGACAAGGGGCATCGCTAGCGCCCTGCTTTACTGCTACTCCCGACCCCCCTTTTCCTCACAGCTGCAAAATTACAGAAGGGTCTTGTGCACCAGCGCTTGAGTGCACTAGTGCTGCTTGCCTAGTGGCGCTACTCGGATTCTAACAGTTATTTCTGACGATTACGTTATAGGCAATTCCTGAAATCATTTGTTTCGTATGGTAGCGCTCTCTTAAAGGCTCCTTCAGAACGCTGAACGCAATGGTTCAAACCACAGAACCTTGCGCACGACCGGGAAAGTTGATATGAAGATATAAACTGCTGCAGACACTTCAAATGCGTTACACGGACGTCTTGCATTAAGAGTGATTTAAAACAGGCACAAGTTGTTAGCCTCAAGTAATTGCTCTTTTGTTGTTTTCCCACAGGAGAACGGTGTAGTTTCGCAGACCTGGATCTCGACGCAGCCGTGGATGCACTGCTGGCGAAGATGCCCCAGCAGTGGACGGCGCCAGACGCCGACTTTAGGCCGACCCTGATACCCGGCGTCGAGATTGGCGGAATCCGTGTCACCGGCTTCGATATCCTGCAGCGATACGGGCCAATTTCACCTTACTGCATCAACGGAACGAGATTATTTCACGTGGATTTAGTTAACAGCGGTGGTGGCGTTCAGGTCACGTCCCCATGGAAGTACTCTTGCTCCGATCACTCGGGCACCATCGGACTCGCCGCAGGGTTCACGCGAATTACTGTACCTTTTCGAGTGGACGGCGTGGGATCTGGTGCGAGGCTGGCTTACGAAGGCCCGTCAACACCGGTAGCAGTCGAAGGTATCCACTTAAGGCTAACTGGAGCAGGAAGCGAACTCGAAAAAACCGCCGACTTGATTGGTAAGCTGGCGCCAGCTTTTCAGAGGCAGGAATGGAACCGACACTTTTTTACAGCTCTTTATGGAGTTCTGGAGAATATATTGAAATAGCTGTAATTATTAACTTGTCCATTGATTTTGACCACACTTTTACATAAAAAATCCTGAACGCGCGTCCTGACAGCCGACAAATTTTCGAAGCCAATCGAATGCTAGGAACCGACGTTTTCGTTCAACCAAAAATGCTATTTTCAGATCGTTTGTGGTGTTTCTTACTTGCTTGATCTGTAGACGCGTTACCTGGCTTTTGAAGTGGAGACGGAGGATTGGGAAGGCGGTGGCGCGATTCCCCGTCACTATGCATGACGGGAACAGAGGACGTGACCGAGGTCCGAATAAAGAGTAGCAGGCTGGCGCGTCCAGCAGCTGCACCAGCGGCAACTGTGCATGGTCCGAACGGATCCGAAGCGGATCCGTTAGGACCATGCACAGCGGATCCGCTTATCCGTTCGGATAAGCGGATCCGAACCCACCCGGCGGGTCGAGGGTTCGGATCCCACCCGGCGGGCATTTTTTCACCACTTCCTTTCTGTCTCGAAAAATTCTTCAACTGTTTCTATGACCTAACGCATTCTTCCCTTTGCTTTCCGAGGTTTTCTTGACTGCCAAGCCTTATTTCTGTCTTAATTCAACGAGCCCCTCAATTCCTATTCTGATTCGCTACATGCATAGCGAGGGCCTCTGTTCTGGCAATCTTGGTGCCATAGGTAGCTTAAGAGGGTTCAACGCTGGTCGACCACTCTTAACATGTCGTAGACACTCCAGTCACGTCCCGGGGGTTACAAAGAAGGTCCCCTTCACCCCGAGTGGTCGGACTGGCGCTGGCTACCACCCCCAAGCACAGGAAACAAAAATACCTTAATATAAATACCCAAGAAAGTGGACGGGAAAATCGTCCCACCGGTAACGTAGTGGTTATCCACCAGACTGGTATTCTGGAGGTCGTGGGTTCGGATCCCACCTGGCCGGCATTTTTTCTCCACTTTCTTTCCAAATTCTTTAACTGTTTCAGTGATCTACCACATTCTCCCCTTTGTTTTCCGACGTTTTCTTGACTGCCAACTCTTATTTCTGTGTTATTTTCAATGAGCCCCTAATTTCCTATTCTGATTCGCTATATATATATATATATATATATATATATATATATATATATATATATGTAGGAGAACAGAGAGATACGGGACGAGGGACTCGGTAAAGATACATATCAAGGTTTGCAGTCGTCATTGCCAGTGCTATTCGGCTTTTTTCGAAATATTTAACAGGGCCGAATGACGTGTGCTTGTCACGTTTCTTCGATTCATTGATAAATAAGCGAAAATATAAGTCGAGAAAAAATCCGCTGTTTTTCCGGGAGCGGGACTCGAACCCACATCTCCGCATAACCGGTGCGGTGCTTTCGCCATTACGCTATCCCCACAGCGGCTTCTCTCTCGACTTTAAAGCGGGGGTTTATATTTACAAGAGCTCTGAGGCCGGTCAACCCCGACCTCCGACCACGTTCTACGTGGCGGCCGCTGGGAAAGAAGACGTTCTACGTCTCCCGCGGTAGTCGAGGGGCGGCGCTAGTTGACCGGCCTCAGAGCTCTTGTAAATATAAACCCCCGCTTTAAAGTCGAGAGAGAAGCCGCTGTGGGGATAGCGTAATGGCGAACGCACCGCACCGGTTATGTGGAGATGTGGGTTCGAGTCCCGCTCCCGGAAAAACAGCGGATTTTTTCTCGACTTATATTTTCGCTTATTTATCAATGAATCAAAGAAACGTGACAAGCACACGTCATTCGGCCCTATTAAATATTTCGAAAAAAGCCGAATAGCACTGGCAATGACGACTGCAACCTTGATATGTATCTCTACCGAGTCCCTCGTCCCGTATCTCTCTGTTCTGCTACATGCATTACGAGGCACTGGCTCCAGCAGTTCGGATACGCCAATTGCTAACCCCGACCTCCGACCACGTTCTACGTGGCGGCCGCTGGGAAAGAAGACGTTCTACGTCTCCCGCGGTAGTCGAGGGGCGGCGCTAGTTGACCGGCCTCAGAGCTCTTGCAAATATAAACCCCCGCTTTAAAGTCGAGAGAGAAGCCGCTGTGGGGATAGCGTAATGGCGAACGCACCGCACCGGTTATGCGGAGATGTGGGTTCGAGTCCCGCTCCCGGAAAAACAGCGGATTTTCTGTCGACCTATATTTTCGCTTATTTATCAATGAATCAAAGAAACGTGACAAGCACACGTCATTCGGCCCTATTAAATATTTCTAAAAAAGCCGAATAGCACTGGCAATGACGACTGCAACCTTGATATATATATATATATTATATATATATATATATATATATATATATATATATAAATATATATATATATATATATATATATATATATATATATATATATATATATATATATATATATTTCCTTTGGGTTCGTAGCGCGGGCGGCCCACTTTGGGAAAGATGTGGAAGCCTGCGGACGGAACGATCCGGACCTGCCAGTCTTGGAGACCTTTCAGCGGCAAGTTCGGAAATAAATGTGAGATGCAACAGACTGGTCTCCGACAAAGAGAGGAGCCGCCAGCTCTGCTTTATCTCTTGCAGTGCAAGCTCCACCATTTTTTCAACAAAAAAAAAATGTGTAGGCAACACCAAGTCACATAAGGTGGAAGAGCGCTTCCACATATTGTGGCACCTCTACATTCAATCGGAACTGCAAGGCTGGAAAATATTTGAATAGAATCGAATAAACTGTGATACGCAGAGACTTCCCAAAACTATTGTAAGGGGGTCTCAAGGCAATATCTTGTTATTACAATAATTTTTATTATTCTTATACTCTGATATTGCCCCCCAAAAATTGAAGGGCTACTTCAAAAACAATTAGTGTAAGAGATAGTTTCTATAAACCTTGATGTTGAAAAGGAAACAAAAGCCATTTTGAGTTTCATATAGCCCAACCTTTCGTCTTTTCTTTTTGAATTTTTTGGTTCTATACAAGAAAGAGTAGCGGAACGTGAAGAGAAACTCCTACAGAGCACCTTGCGCCCTCTGTAATATTTGTATACGCTTTAAAATCTAAACAATTGCCCAGTTCGGCATTCTATAAAATCGTGCCCTTCTGTCGCTGTGCTGTTTTGACGCTGTGCTGTTTTGTCAGTATGCTCTTCCGTCGCGTGCGCTTTTGACGCCGTGCTGTTATGTCGGTGCTCTTCTGTCGCGTGCCCTTTCGTCGTGTGCTGTTTTGACGGCGCCCCAGAACAAGGCGAGTACAATACCCATTGTACGCCATGCGCACTCCCTCGCGAACAACAGAACCTACTTTGACATGCTGTAGCATATCTAAAAGAAGCTCATGTGATACCTGGTCAAATGCTTTTGCCAGGTCTATCTATAGCATGGCCAAAGCACCCTGCATACTGTCACAGCATTCGAGAACACTTCTGGCAGTATGAGTACTTGTCACTATTGACAGCCCCTTCATTCCGCACGTTTGGTGTGGTCCCACAATATCCTTTATTACAGACTGCAAACGACTAGCTAATATTTTTAGTAACACCTTATAATCGACGTTTGTCAAACTGATTGGGCGATACGCAGAGATATGCCTCAGTTTGTTTTGTCCTCTGATTTGGGTATAAACACTGTATATGACACAAGAAAGGAAGATGGTAGCACTCTTGTTTTGTATGACTCAGCGTAGACGTTCCATAGAACAGGGCTAATGTCATCCTTAAACTTTTTATAAAAAGATGCGGTCAGTCCATCAGGACCCGGCGTCTTCCCTGGGCTCAGCTCGTCAATAAGCCTCCTTACTTCGTCTACTGTAATATCACATTCTATGCTTGCTGTTTTTTCTTCGCTCAGGCATGGCAAAAAATACATAAACTCGTTTTCAAACTACACTTCATCAATAGACTGACGAGCAAACGACTTCTCATAGTAGTCGCAGAAGCTACGTTCGATGCTTGCCTGGTCGTCCTCCACCACATCTATCCCACATTATATCCCCGCCCAAACTGCCCGGCATGTGGCGCTCGAGATACCACGCCACACGCCATTTGGGAATGCCCCTCTTTACCCCCGCTCCTTTTACCCAACCCTCCCACTACCTGGCTGGAGGTGACCGGGAGCTCCTCGCCCGAGCTACAGCTCCTGACCGCCACTAGGGCTCAGGATTACCTGGCGCGCCTCCCTCACCTGAGGGACACTCGCTAGGACTGAGCCTCGTCAGAAATAAAGTTATTCTCTCTCTCTCTCTCTCTCTCTCTCTCTCTCTCTCTCTCTCTCTATCCTTATGTAATTCTTCCAGCGGTGCCTTCAGTGTTCGAATATCATCCTTTAACGTCCCGGGCGACTTGCATTCTTTTTTGACACAAACATCAAGGCTACTTCGTAGCACTTCTTTACATTTGCCCTCCTTGTTAAGTGCGCCCGATCTTTCCAGGGCTTTCATTTTTAGCTTTTGTTTGAGAAGCTCTCATTTAAAGATAATGTTTGTGTCGCCTTCGCCGCTAAAAATATTTTGTCCGCATGGGGTAACTGCCTTTATTAAGGTAGTAGTAGTCATTGTCATATACGTTACATCGTCGTCTTCCTCGTGGATTACTGGCGGGACCGGACCGTTTTACCCGCAGGCTTTCACATTTCTTCCTAACTAGAACGCGTCTGCGCGCGCTAGAACCGGCTGAAACCGGCTTCACGAACTGGGCGTCTTTAGCTGAGCTGTCTTGTGCTCCCCCGTAGAGGCGCGTACGCGCGTGAACTGTTCTCCTCGTAAAGTGCGTGCTCACGAGCGCGGTTAACGGCGGGAGTAAGTATTACCCGAGTTTTTTAAGTGCGAAGCACTTCTTAGTCGGGCCTACTCCTGCTTCCACCGCCGTCCTCCGTCCGCAGCCTAGCAACGGAGCTAGCTACCGTGCCTAGCAACGGCGCCGGATTTGCGACGCGTGAGGGCGCTCGCATGGCGCCTTATCTCCCCTCTCGCCTACTCTTCTAAAGCCCCTTTGCTACTCTCCAGCTCGCAACACCCTCTCTCGGCGCGCCAGCCAGGCCACCACACTATATAAAAAAAAAACCGCATCCGGCGCCAGGTTTCGATCCGAGGACTTTGCGGCCTCAGCGCGACGCTCTACCGACTAAGCCACGGACGCGACGCTGGTATCAGTGTTAGTAACGCGCCTTATATCTTTAACGCATTCAAACTACGTCGTCAGCGGCGTGCGTTGGCGACTCAGCGGCGTTATAGCGGCTGCAACAACCCTTAACGGTCCACTTTAGCGACCACAAGGCGGTCGTAATGACCGTCGCATACAACGACAACACAAACAAGTGCTGAAATAAATACTGTCGTTTCACTATACTTTGCGTGTGTGTGTGTGTGTGTGTGCGTGATTACATTCCCTCTCGAACATCTCTCGAACATACACGTTAATTCACCAAGATTTCCGCAGAGGGACAAACGAGGCGTGTTAAGCCGAACGTGATCACGAGGGGGTGTTAATGTAACTAACGGGCAAAATGCCACCAAACTTCAACAAACTCCCCCTCATAGCATCACCCCGTGCTTCGCACTTCCTCATACTCCCCTTCGGGGAAATGCGGGGGAATTTTTTTATGACACCGCATACACTACGGCCAGCAACATGCAGAAATGTCTCACCAGCAACGCATTTGTGCTAAAGGTCAGGCCGGATTTAAGCTCTGTCGCTGTGTGCTGGGTTTTCCACATCGAAGCATGAAGCCCCACCCCCCCCCCCCCCCGGTGCGAGTAGAGTTACACTACCTCCATACTTCTCTCCACCTGCAGCGCGTTTTAAAGACACTAGCCGTTTTTGGGCTACTTAAATGTAGAAATATTGTTCTGTATGTATGCATGTCGGTCTGTTGGTGGCTTGATTCAGCCACCCGTCCAACGTGAAACCGAAGCTGCGCAAAAGTCTTATATACCCACAGCCAACTATAAACGTTTAAGTGTGGTGACAATGTTCATACTTGTCAAAATTCTTGAACAAGAACAATATATTGCGCAAATATAAGGCTGGAAATCAATACATAAGGAATATTTGCAGTGTTCCGTTGTTAAAAAATTCTGTATGCTAGGCTTTTGCAATAGCAAACGAAATACATTCACTGCTGAAACATTTTAAGTAATGAAATGGCAACAATAATAAAAGGTTCCACTAAATTGGTTCCACGTTCCAAGCACGCGTGGAGATGGGCAAAGTGATTGTTTAAACGTTTTAGTAGGGTGCTTGATTCACGCGAGTGTCCGCGGTGCGGCAGCGCTAACATCAAGGCACCCGGCGTGGAACATTGAAATGCGGTATATTTAAACTCACTTGAGCAAACCTCTGTCGCATTTATCTTGGGAGGAACGAGACGGGAGAGGAAGAGCATGAGAGCTTAGCAGGAAAAAGAAGGAAGGCATTTACTTGGCAGGGGCGCCAGGCGACTCTCGTCTTTCGTCGACATATGCAACGAAAGGAGGAGATATGCGGCCATTTTTTCCCGACTCGTGTATAGTCGGCTCGAGCGACGTCTCTCTTCGTGCTGACACTACCCAGTGCCGCACACTCTTCGGCGGCCATCTGTGTGGGGCACCAGAGCCTGCGCTGTAATTGGCGTAGCCGCGCTATAATGAACCGCGATTGTCTGTAGTTACCAATCGTGTCTGCCCTTAGTCTGATATGTAGAGATTGGTCCACTGTTATTATAATGAAATATAGCAAATTACCAATATAGCGAAACCCCTAGACAGCAAATTCAACAAGAACGCCATCTTCGCGACATCTCTGTCTTCTCTAGGCCGTAGAGCTCTGATGTTTTTGTCATGTAGCTTGCTAACGTTTCCTGAATTGCAAAATGAGCTTTTGGCTTATAATCTACGCTGTTCTGCATGGATTTCTTTTCAACTTCAGCAGGCACGAAAGCAATTAATTTGTCGTATTGTGTTGCCCGTCATGTCACTGCAAAAGCTAGGACCTGTCAAGCAGTAAGTCGATTTTTTTCGGAGGTGTCATGCGTAACCATCGAAAGGCATGCACTACGTATAATTGTGGATCTTAGAAAGTTCTCAGTGCCATGTTAAGAGAGAGGCTTTGCTTGCGCATTTTCTTCTACTCACGTTGATAGTGTTAGTGTTGACAGAGAAACGGTATTTGTCAATAAATATTTAAACATTGTAAGGCTTTTGTGCCAATACATTGAAACACTACCCTTGTTTTTCAATGTAACGATTTTCGAAAAATGAAACCTCGTGTATGTGTTTCAAGTTTCACGTATGGTATTTCCAGGAAGACTTATCAATGTGGCTTCAGGCTTCACAAGGTTAAAGAAGCCTCGGTCCTGGGTGATACGAGGGGGTGTTATATTTCGTACGTCCACTTCAGCTCATATCAGAGATTGCTCAAATCGGGGCTTTCCACTCGTTCACTTCTCCTTTTCTAGGCCCGTAGTTCTCACTGGTTTCAAGAGAGGTCTCGCAGAGGGCCGTCTTTGCGTATGACTGCTCGACCTTAACAACACTTTCGGCGGAGATTTACCAGGTAAGAACTGTGCTTTCTGTGAAAGTCCTGCGAACCCGGAACAGTGGATGTTACGTGATAAATGTTCTTATTTCTTGCAATAATTTACAATATGGTTCCAGTTACCCTGTACTGCAATTTTGCTGTGGTATGCTGGCTCCCTTAAATTAAGAGCACTCATGCATCAATTGGTTTAGTCGCCCATTTATGATTTATGATAATGTTTGGTACAACATTAGTACACCACTCAATAAAGCACACTTCAGTGTAGCCTCGATTTAGGCGCAAACGCTAAGTAGTAAGCTAAGCGCGTCTAACTGCTCTTCTGCAAGGAAACTCACTTATTTAAGCATGGGGCAAGTGTAGTCCTTTGAGACTGGTTTCCGATGTTAGCAAAGACTACGGGTCTCATAGGCGCTTCGAACAGGGTGGTTCCGTCACAAAAGACATTCTAAATTTTGGGGTTGTACGCTAGCCATGTGAGGAATTAACGCCAGGGACAGGTTTCTGGAAGAAATTTATTCAACTAGGGAGAAGCTTGAAAAAGTCGTTCAAGAACCAAAATGGCTTAAGAAAAAAAACATTTTAATGGTCACCGTTCAGAGATAAGCCTGGCGTATAATACTTTAAACGTGCGTTTAAGATAAACTACTTTGCTTTCTCAGGGCGCGCAGTACGAAGGAACGCCAAGTGTACTCGCAAACGCCAAAGAACAACGAGATTGAGAGGCCCGTTCTGTACCCGCTATGAAGATGTATAAACCAGTTCAATTTCCCCACTAAAACACAAGTGAGGGGAAAGCGGGTTCCACTAGGGAAAATGGACAACGTTTCGTTCTTGCAGTGATAATACCGGGCCTTCTGTGTTAGGAAGCGCTGTTTGCATTTTGTTCGCATTGCAGGCCATTAACTCGATGGACAGATGAAATAAGAAAATTCGTAGGCAAGGAATGGACATGGGCAGCACAGGACAGAAACGGATGGAGGTCAATGAGGGAGGCCTTCGTCTTGCAGTGGCCCCAGATACGCTGCTGATAATGATGATCATGAATAACTACAAAGAATACGTAGCACTCCAATTAGACTTGAGAACACGCCGACTCGACTGAGGTTGACGGTCGCTGCTTCATAATTCTGGTAACATTGGTTATAATGGTAAAATCTTGTAATGTTGCTAATGAGTGACAATGACGGGGGTGTTCAATACCCTTGCAAATCCCAGAATGTTTTTCGGTGTTGGCATTTCGTCCTCATTTCGTTGGCACAAATATTTTCACGCGGCATTCTGCTTCTCCGTTGTTTCGGCTACGAGAATTCAAGGGTGTTTTATAATACATGAAGTTCGCACAGATTCAATTTCGGTGTAAAAGACACCATGCGCTTTAGCGTACGCTTCCACCTTTTTAAAAGTTTACATTGTAGTAGACGTATTTTGAAAGTGACCATTGTGGTGAGGAATAGAGGCTTACAAATTGGGACTATAGTTGCGAGGCAAACGAAAAAAGAAACACCTCCCGTGGTCGGAATCAAACCAGAGTTCGACGCATTATAAATACCACTTCTATCCGATTTCTCTTTTCGACAAGGGCCAAGCAGTTCAAATTTGGAGACGGGTGCATGGCCGTGCAAAATTAGAAACTTTTGTGTCATTCCGTGTTACGGCTACGACGGTTGAACGCGAAGCTTTCTTCGTGCGAAATGAAATAGCGAAAGGTCAAAGTAAAAGCCTCTGCTCTGAAACGTCCAACTGCGAGCGAGTCAAAGTCAAAGCTTAAAGAGTCGAAGCCCAGCCCGTTGGCGAGTGGAAGTCCAAACTAAGATGACAGCCAAGGAGTTCCTCGCCACAATGGTTCGCGTTCAACAATCACCGTCGCTTGACGAAGGGGTGCATGATATTTTTAATGCTCCTACTACAAAATGTATTATTGTTGTGTGTATAATACCTGCAGGCAAACTGTATCAACATGCGAGCTTTAATACAGCTAAAGAATGTTCGACAGTAGCATCGCGGTCAAACAAAAACTTTCACGGGTGCTGCACCTGTAATGCCTGAATTGCAGCTTTTATGGCTGTTTTGAAAGGCCGGCGTTCGATATGATGCCCCACTCTTTCTTGCATCAAAGAGGTCAATTTTATTGGGTAGAAGGCCGAGTGCGTAAACAAGAAAAATAACGAAAGAGCTTCCCCATAATCCCTTAGGGGCACGCAATTTTTCGGAGGCTTAAACAAGTTTGAAAAAGGCTTGCGGTTGACATGTAGCTTTCGAAGAGAAACTAGCTACGGATGCTTTTAGCGGCTATTCTGAAGAAACATGAGCAAGCAAGTGCTTTCTAATTGTAGGTGCAGCACTGGCACAAAGTCGACATCCTCTCTTGTGTAACAAAAGATGCGCTGTGTCAAAGTCGAAATCCTCTCTTGTGTAACAAAAGATGCGCTGCACAGACGTACCGTGTTTCACCATGTGCTTCAGGGAACCTGCAAACCGCTCAAAACACACGCCAACGTCGTACCTCTGTTCTCGCTGTCAGCAATGGGGCAGTGTTCCACAGATTCCATGCGGGTATGCTCCCGACGACACCGGCGGAGGAGATATTCCAGACGGCGTTTGGGTACAAAATAATTTCCGTACGTGCGTCACACTGCCCTGTATAGTGTTTTTTTATATTCGCATGGCGTTCCAAGATGGCACATCGCTCATAAATAGCGGTCGTCACTCCCAGTTTTTTTTTAATTTTACTGTTTTGAATAATGTGTCCAAAAAGAACATTTGTCAAGTGAATATTGTTATTTTCTCACTTGGTAATAAAAATGGATCCTGCCCTTTCGAATACTGCAACCTTTCCGGTGGAACATCCTGTGTTTATGGTTGTCGATTCTTATTCACGCCGTGAGCCTAGCAGCGCGTAAATGGTGTGTTACTATTTTTTTTATATTGCCATGGAAAACAGGATTATCTTAAATGAAATAGATTAACATTCCTAAAATAGAAAATCGCTACGCGGTTTCCTCTAAACGACCTTCACACGAATAGGATCTCATTTTTATATAGGTTTCCTAAAAAAACAGAGACGGACTACTTAAAGGCGGAGGTGCAGTCACTTTATCGAAAAAAGAAAACATAAAACACTGGAAAGGAGTTTAAAACAGCTTATTGTGACTTACCTAGAGCACAGTTTCAATGGATGAAAATACGATCCTTTTAAACAGCATAGCTCTGTGGTGGCGTAGGCAATACAAAGTGGTGCCCCCTCCGTTTTGAAGGACGAATCGCTTTATAAAAAAATCAGCAATTGGTTTTTTGTGAAGCACATGAAAACTCTTTTCTTTCTTACCAAATTTGCCCCGCTTTGCTTACACATTCCCAGGCCGGGGTAAATCATTGTCACTTCAACTCAGTGTTCAGCGGGTGATTTGGCCTATGTCTTAGAAGAAGCTTCTTCGGAAAATAAGACAATTATAGATTGGTGTGTTACATTAAATTCGTTGAAATTCTGGGTTTAAAGCGCCGAAGCCACCTCTGGGCAGAAAGGCGCACGATAGTGGAGGGTTCCCGATTATGTAGGCCACTTGGGATACCTAACGCGCGCCGAAATATCAAAACACAGGTTTTTTCGCTTTTATTCTCCACAAGGAAGCGACCTTTACTTTTGTTTGGATTGTTCATTACATTGCAAGTTAATTTCGGACACTGGATGGCGCATGAAGCACGGCTTGTTCGGCGTTAATGTTTGGCGTCCAGTCTACGGCTAAAAGTTCCATTCGAGGGCGACTTCAAAACAAAGAAATTTTGATTTGATGATTTGATCAATAAAGGTTAAGAGAAAAGGTGTGGGATCAGCCTCACAAGTCCAGAAGACCGCGAGTCCTCTAGACTCTTAGTGCTCTGTCCGACATGGATGCTGAAGGTCCGGCGCTGAGCTGGACAGCGCGGCCTGTCACATATCGGGTTATGCTTCGGGTACGGATCAGGATTGAGTGGAATGTAGTAGACTACATAATAGGGTGAGAGGGGGATACTTCAATTCGAGCAATTAAATTTGAGAAGGGAAGGGGAATAAGCGGGGCGGCAGTTTAATGGTGCGATGTGCCGGTCTGAAGCCGGCGCAATGTGTGAGAATCGTTGTTGGTAAGGGAGCGTAAGCACTAACATAGGTTATTCTCGGGCGAAGATATTGCACGAGGGTAGTAACATAGGTCACATTGAGCCATCCGAGCCACCAAGAGCATCCCGCCTTTGCGAAGGGAATGCCTGGGCGTGTCGTTCTCAGGCGGTAACGTGAGCTGCCTCGTTCCCAGATGGGCTTGAAAGGACTGGTGTCCAGAGTATGGTGATGCAGTTGTCTGTTGTTACAGCTCGAGGGTAGTAGAGGACCATGCCCGGTTTTCTTGTAAAGCTTTATAAAAGTGGTGGACATGTTGGGAATCAACGATTACTGTGAAATATGGTTTACTGTGGTGGGTCGTTGTGGTGTGCTCTTTGCCAAAGGCCTGTGCCGTGTCGAGGGATAGACGAAGGCAGGATGCCACAGAGGCCAGTTCACCTGGTTAGGTCATCGTGACGATGATCGTTCTCGGTGATCCACAGTATCAGGCTATATCCGCGCCATGGGATGTAGATGTCGTCAGAGTAATAAAGCGAAGCTTCCTTTGGCACCCCAAGTTTTTAGGGCTCCACTGTTGCTGCTGCTTTCCGGGCTAGTGCGATGCTGGGTTTTATCTTACACCAAATTACACAGTTGACCTCCAGACTGAGCGCTCGCAGGGATTTAAAATCGGCTCCCAGGAGGGCCTGGTTAAGTTGCGGCATATAAGGCGGGCTTCTGCGGACTCGGACCGTCGGTACCGCAAGGAGGTGACTTGTGGGGAAGAGGGGATCTGGGGAAGCCACAGTTCTTGCATGTAGGACGTTAGCATCGCTTGGAGCCGGGGCCTATTTACTAGAGAGATGGTCACGTTCAGCTCTACTCGTTCCGTCTGGTATTTAGCGATGCACTCGGTACGGCTCATCATTCGAAAAAAGTCCGCAACTACTCCAAGCACAAAATATGTTACATGCCAGTTCCTCTGAACGCATATACACCGCCACGAAAGCTTCGAATGGCGTTCCCGCCTATGCGTGGTATCTGCCAATCTTTTTTTCTCGGGAAGTTTGCACTGATTCTTTTTTAGAATATTAGGTAGATATGTCTCGGGATGGGTGCCAGTAGCACTCTTAATTTGATGTCCGATGGGAGCACAGGTGAGATGTTGACGGAACTTTGGTTCGGTTTGCCGAGTGTTAGGTATACCCTTGCGCCGGCTGGTGGAGGATATAGCGGATGAATTGGGACATTCACTGTTCTTGTTCAATTTTGGAGAGAGTAATATGAAGTCTTATTAGTTGTAATTTCTCAGTCGAGGTGTAGGCTGGTAGCTAGATTTGGGATTTATAAGCTTTGGGTAATAGCGGATCCAGCTTGGCTTTCGCTTCAGGTTTGAAGGTGATTAATGGTGTAAGTCGACTGAGAAATAGGGCTCGAACGAACCTGCGATAGTCGGTTTTTCTGATTCCGTTTTTTTTGACGTCGTATTAGTTGTTTGAGGAGTGTTTGTTCGGTTATTATTTGTGTAGTTGGCGCAAAAAAAGCCACTTTCGATACATCGTGATGAAGGGGTGCTTCCATAATTCTGATCCTGAGAACTTTTAATACATTAGCTTATTACCTCAAATTGCGAGTTGGGGGGTCTAGTCCAATTGTGCGAGGGCAGAGCACAAAGAGTGCCGACTTCATGGGTTCAAACTTTAGGTCTCAATTTCGGAGATATGCTATGGAATTGGGATCTGCTTGCTGGAAGGAATATTGTTGATTCCTCAGATCAGGGTAGACTCTCAGAAGTGAGGCCTCAAGTTTGGTATGAAGAATTCGGAGATGCTGACGCATTATTCAAGATCCACCAATTGACCCGCAAATAATGTCTGTCTTTGCAAGCCCGTTATTGTCTCCTAAAATTCGTGAGCTCACTTTAGGCCAGCTTTAGCTTAGGTTTATTTCATTTTGTAGCATTACTTGACAGTTTATCACAAAACGCAACTTTTCAAGTACTTAGTCGTTGATTGTTACATAATATAGTGCCAGAATTACACAACGCCTTCATCTGAGTGGAATCTATCACGTCAAACACCCGTGCAGTGGCATTCAGAGTGTAAGAATAATACTTTAAATTATACAAACAAGGCAGATGAGGAGTCAAGAGGAAATAATTTTATTCACACGGTGTCAACAGCGGCAACAACGCTCAGGGCGGCTGGAACATCACAGCAATGCAATGCTGAATGACAACAAAATTTATTTTCGCTTTATAAGGAATAAATATAACAGGATACAATACAGAACAGGACAGCACAGGTGGACAGGAGGCGTTGTCCACTTGAAATATGTACGAAATGACTTGTATGCAATCAGTGTTATGGTCAAATTTTCTCGTCTTGGTGCAGGCAACTTTGGAATCGTCTGCCCTTTATTATAATATAATATTATGCTTACCCGCTGTGGCGCGAAGCGAAGGTTGAACGATTTTAGAAATATCTTACACAAATTGCTGTTTCCTACATAGTTTTTCCTACATAGCAAACGCGTCCGCTCTTCCCTTCGTGCCTGACGCACCTTGAAACCTGATCGGTCCTCCGTTTCTGCTTTTCGTTTGTGACTATAGAATTAGTCAATTGCTGCAATTGCAAGGAAGCCGTCCAATACCTGCGACGTCGGTGTTATGACGTAATTCAAGCGCTCGAATAACGCCAAGACCCTGAAAGAGAGAAAGATTTTTTTAGCACATTGCTAAGTCATCTGACGGTTTCACTGCAGGAATTTCGGACTGTGTTACTCTGTGATACCATATGCTAAGTACTGGGTGTGTTTCTTCAGCTTGTTCGAAAACATTTATTTAAATTATTTAATTTAATTTAATGTTGAAAGACTTTCTCAGGGTCGCTTTAAGATATGGAGGATAGGCGAGGCCCGAAGAGGGTAGAAGGATGTTATAATCCCCTAAAACTGAAATGGTGGATAAGGTTCGTGAACTAAATGAACGTCCAGGTTCCGGTAACAGAAATTCGCTGGAATCAGTATGGTGCAATCAAGCTTGACGCTGCGGATGTAAGAGGAGCGCTGGACGAAGAGTTATGTCTGGACATTTGTAATCCTCAACAAGCTTTCATGATGCGATGGGTATATTCTTTGTATTTTTTGGCAACTTGGAAAAGTATGACTTTTGTTTTATTGTTGTCTTTTTGTTATCTATTTGAGGGGCACCACCGCGCTACCTTCCGCAGTTAGGTATTCACCTGTTTTTGATATCCTTAATCTTGCAACAGAAAAAAACAGTGTCATCAACGTACTTTTCCTACTCGGAAAATTCATTTATATGTATCAGAAAAACAAGGGTCCAAACACAGAGCTTTAGGAAACACTTTGTGGCAACGGTGAGGTAATTGACGTAGTTGCTCCAATTTACAGTTATGTTGTCTAGCAGTCAGATAGATCCGGAGAAACAGTTGAGACAGTCTTTCAAACCCATCTCTCCAGTTTCAGCCGTACAATTGTGATTTTGCGAAGGAGATACCTTTAGAGCCAATAACCGCTCCGATTATGTACAGATTGTTCCTGATGCATCGTTTATAGTTACATTTAAGCCTGTTACTGCTGAAACGGTCAATCTTTCATTTTATACAGTCATCTGTTTTTGGAGGAATTGCGAGAAACGTTCACATACTAATATTTACACCCACATATAAAGTGTAAAAAATGTCGGTCAATGATTGTGGTATATAGGTATTGGTCTTGTAGTTCAGATTACGCCCAATTAAAGCTTTTTTTAAAATCCTGGGCTATACGCCATCATTTCATCAAACGTCGCATTAAACATAATTTAAAGCTGCAACCTGAACTGAAATTTGTCGTTAAACTCCTGCAAATATTGCGCAGTGCTAAGTGCAACTTTTTACTGCAAAGCACTAAATGTTTAACCCCCCCCCCCCCGTTTTCCTTCCCGTGTCATCGATTTACTCGGCGCAATTCCAGGGCTCTTGCTCACCACCGCTGACAACTCTTTCACAGTTATTTTCTCCCTCGCCTCCACCGATGACCCTTTGGCAAGTTGCGCAATCGGCAGCTAACGGCGGTATGCGGTTATCAGATGATTGCGAAAAATGAACAGAAGCACGGATGGGCGTATAAAATGCACTTACGTTTACTACACTCCCTCATATGAAATTTGTGCGCAGCGCGAGCTGCAGTCTTCTCGGTCACGGCGCATTTCTCCCGCGTCTCAGGAAGTGTTCGCGTGATCACCGAACATAGGGCGGCGCGCATTACTCTGCTGCTACCTCGCAGTACGCCGCCACCACCGGCCAGCATATTGCAAATCGTGTTTGAACCTCCCGCGCAAATTCACGTGGTTCGGATCAGCCCCGCACAAGAGAGCAGCTAGCATGCTGTTGCGTATTGTGTTTGAACCTCCCGCGTAAACGTCGCGTGGTTTGGATTAGCGGAGAATAGAACTGCGTCTGTGGAAAGTGCCAGGTGAGGGTGCTACTTGGTGGCGACACATGAAACATGTGTGAGGAAAAGGGAGTGAGAGAGATGACGTCGTAGCCGCACGTGTCGTACTCCACTTCACCCTTCGCTAGACGCTCCTCTCCGTTTTCTTTCTTTCGTCACTGCTGCGTTCGCTCACTCGGTTATGCGGACATAAACAGACGCCGCTCCCACGAAGCCCAGGTAACGGGTGCCAAAGGCTTCCCCCTAAAACGGCCCATAAACGGCGTCACCGTTTCCACTCAAATTCGCTTAGACAAGTAGCTACGAATCCATCCCGGTAGAAGAGAAACTTCCCCAGTTGGAAAGCCGGATTGAGCCCATATTTCTTTTTCATCTTGGAAGGCGTTCCCATCGACATTTTCGCCGGTGTCTTTCGGGCATACGTATGCGCCATCACCGGTTACCTGTTTATGGGTGTACGGTTTTCGGGTACAAAAAGAAGGGCGTGCACGCACAGCTAGGCATCATGCTGCTACCGATGAAATTCCGGTTGTGCTGGCATTAAGATATCGAAATTACATGGGTGTATGCGATTAGTCGCCTGTCCTACTCCATCGAGCGGTTCGGGTGTGGGTTGATGTGTTACACCGACATCTTACAAAAACAGTGAGATGCATACTACGGGGAAAGAAAACGGACAACCACATGTTTGTACACGAGAAAGAGCTCAAGGGCTTCCAGGTTTTACATCGTTATGGAACGGATGCCTGCCGTTCGTTTGGAGTAAGAACAAGAATCGAATGGTTGGCCCGAACACAAGCGCGAATGGGTGCAAAAACAACGGAAAGCTGCTGACACCGCTGTAACCGCCTCAAGTTTAGCTCGTGGAGTAGCGGCGAATCCCTACCCGGTCAACAGCAAATTGCCCGCTTGGAACGCCGGTGTGAGCCATTATCACTTTTTCAGAGGGCTTTCAGGGGATATTTTCGACAGTGTCTGTCACTTATAAGCACGCGCTCATGACCGGTGGCCGGTTTATGCGTGCGCAGGTTTGAAGTGGAGAATAGTGGGAGGGAGGAGGGAGGCGTGCCCACGTAGCCACAGGTTTTATGCCCGTTCTGTAGGATGGCATGTCCATTGTGGTGGTGCGAGATTTAAACGCGGACGTTAAACGGCCAAATGGGACCTGTCCGAAGTCCTTATTTGCAGGGCGGATTGGGTTTGTGAGTTATATTATGTTCAGATTACCGACGCAAAACCTGTTTTGCCATTTATAGACGTAAAAAGATGCCATGTGACGCAGTTCGGTTGGCTGACGTGGGGTGACGTAGTTCTTCAAAGTTGCTACAAGAGTTGAGGAAACAGTCTGAACCCGTCCTTACACAAACAGTAAGATGCTTACAACGAGGGATAGATACAGGCAGTTCTATGGCTATCTGCTTAGAACAAAGCTTGGATCCGTAAGAGCTTCATTTGTCTAATCGGCTTGGAAATATGCTCCATCGCAAATTAGGCTAAACATGTTTTGTTTCGTGCACTCCGTGCACTGCGTCCAGCTTTGCAGGTCATCTTCCTTCACAGAGTGGAAAGGCGCAAATTTTTTGGTGTTTAAATAGCTTTACATTTGGATCATCGTGCTCGTATAGCAATTTCTTTATACACAACCACTTGAAGTAAGGGTGTGACTGCAGGAAACGTTCATATTTTCCTTTCATACCCGTTAAACCCACATTCTACATTTTTTCACAAGCGCTAGGCGGGGCGATATAGAAAAACATGAATGTTATTTTATGTAATGACATAGGTAATTACGTCCAAAATTCTTCTGTCCATGGTGATTTCTTTGGGTAACGTCAATGCGGAAACGTTTTTCTGTCTGTTCTCAAAGGATTGATTTTGGTAGTAGGTATTGTCCCTCAATTTTTACAGGCTCTCGTGTTTTTGTTTTGGCAGCGGGAAGTACGATTTGGTTTGCCCAGGCACGTACAGATTGTGTTGCACGCAACCAATACAGTAAACCAAGAAGTTGCGCGCAACAAATTCAGTAAAAAATGACGTCAACGTTTTTATTACGCGCTACATCTCAAAATTCCAATCTCTCTCATGTCGATCACTTGACGGCACGATACCAATTTTCTAACAAAAAATGCTGTGGTTAATGCGTGCAATTTGATCTGAAGATTTATATTTTCACTAGGAAGAAGAAATGCGTAGGATAGGTAAGTAATATCAATAAGAATAGTGCAAGAAGATGAGCTGGAAACATTGTTTCGTTGGTGCTGATGTAGTTTGGTCATGTGGCGCTAGCCTACATAATATGTCAGCCTGCTCTGGGTGGCCAATAGCACAGTGTTCCACATCTTCTACCAGCCCCATATAACTTCCACAGAGAAGATCACACCAGGGCCAGCTTGTATCACAAAGGGTCTTTGTTGACCCTTTTCGGAAGCGGTATAATAGAGCGACTGCCGCTCTTCTTAGTCCCTTATTTACACAAGGGTTATGCACTGTATTAAAATTGCATTGAAGTCTGTCGGTAACTTTATTGGGATACCTCGTATAGTTTAAAACTAACACGTTTAGAAAAAGCTACGCAGCATTTTTCTTTGTTTTAGTGCGTAAACAATACAGGATCAAGTGTTACTGCATTTTTAAGCAGCTACATACTAAGAATGGGACCTGGAGTATTTAATAAAGAGCTAATTGATGAAATTTGTGATTTATATGAATAACGACCTCAATCATTTTGAATAGTAACCGCAACAAATGACGTCATTGCGCACAGTTAAAACGCGTGAAATTGATACATGCCCCGCAGAGACATAAAGCGAAGTACCGCGAAGCCACCCAACAAAAATTGGGCTTTTTTCGTCGTTTATGGGGGCAAAGAAATCGTTAAAGATCGAAATTAAAAAAGATGCACTTTTCGAAAAGTAACAAACAATTAGTAGCTTTCACTGCACGAGTGCTGCTGGTTTTTGTTGGGCTAAAAGTTTAACGTTTTCAGATTGTTTGACTAAGCGGAGACAAGCGGGAAGTGGACTGACTAATGTATCATATTCTACCTTTTGTTGGTGTCTGGTCGCAGCCCTAACAGATCCTCATCAGCATGGCTTCCCAGGGGATGCTGCCAGCTTTCATTTTCTTGGTGGTGTCATACCCGCTTGCTGGCGTATGTTTCTCAGGTAAGAATCAATTAATCTGCATGAACCTAACAGCGCTTACGTATGCCGAAATATTTTACCTATACATTCTGCACGGTGTGTGTGCGCCGACTAGCAAAAGGGTAGTTTTTTTCGTAGCGATGAACCTTAATCTACCTCCCATCAGGACTTCATGGTGTTAGCGGTTACGAAAAATTACCACAAACGGTCGCCATCGCAGATGGTCCTTTGCAAGGCATGCGGGAAATTGGAATAAGAATTTAATCCATTGCAACTGGAGCAGCCACATTTGAGGCCCTTAAAGGGACCCTGCAACACGTTTTTTAAACTTTTTTGAAATCTTGAATGCTTGCAGAACGTAGCCAACCAACACGCCCAGTACTTAGATTGGGGGATCGCAAAGTACCTCAGCAAGAAATTACTGCCCTATTCCCATCAGATAACTTGGAAACTTGCTCAAAAGATTTTCTCTCTTTCCCGGTCTTGACGTTCTTCGACGGCCCAAATTACGCCACCGAAGCATGTAGCGGCTGTTCGCCGGTTTTCCTTCAGTTTCAGCAATGCACGCTTTTCGATACCAACTTCAAAAATAAAGCCGAGTGACGAGCAAATCAGCCGGTGCGGCAACGTGCTGGCAATAACTGTAGCTTGCGCAGTGCTTCCGGACGCGAAGGGAAGGGTGAAAGCGTTTATCAAAAGTGTTGCAGGGACCCTTTATTGACTGATGCACTATTTTCAACTCGACCGCTGTAAATAGTTTCTACCATATGGTAAACTTTTTGAGTGCATTTTCTCGGCATTTTCTCGGCATTTTCATGGCGCGCTGTACGCACTGCCGGGTATTAGAGAGTTTTAGAATAACATACGCAACCGCACCTAAACAGTTAGCGAACGCTATTTCTTTGCGTCGTTCTCACTGCGCATGGGCCGTACGTTAAGCCGCTTCTGCGTTTAGCGGACGGAAGCCGAGCGGACGCTATTTCAGCGAAATAGTGCGTGCGTGCGTGTGTGTGTGTGCGTGTGTGTGTGCGTGCGTGCGTGCGTGCGCGTGCGCGCGTGTGGGCGTGTGTGCGCGTATGTGCGCGTGTGCGCGTGTGGGCGTGTGCGCGCGTATGTGCGCGTGTGCGCGTGTGCGTGCGTGCGTGCGGGCGGGCGTGCGTGTGTGCGTGTGTGTGTGTGTGCGTGCGCGTGTGCACGTGTGCGCGTGTGGGCGTGTGCGTGCGTGCGTGTGCGTGTGTGCGTGTGTGTGCGTGTGTGCGTGTGTGCGTGTGTGCGGGTGTGTGCGCGCGCGTGTGTGTGTGTGTGTGTGCGTGTGTGCGTGCGTGCGTGCGTGCGTGTGTGCGTGGGTGCATGCGTGTGTGCGCGTGCGTGCGCGTGTGTGTGTGTGTGTGCGCGCGCGTGTGCGTGTGCGTGTGCGTGTGCGTGCGTGTGCGTGCGTGTGCTGCGTGCGTGAAATGCGACGTTGTTCGCGATGAAATGCGACGTTGTGTTTCTTCGGGCGGACAGTATGCTTCTTATGCTCTGGGTTATCTTTCTCGGGCGACGTACGACTCAACCTCGCATGGGGTATGTACTGTGGGCGTGGCTAAAAGCCTTCTCGACTTCAGCGCCAGAGTTAAGTGACTTGCTGTTCGACCCCGCAAACCGCGCGGCAGGTGAGTGCGAGTTTACGACTTGCAGGAGGAGGCAACCGATCACCGGTCAATCGCAGTTCAGACTTGCAACGCATGTCGTGACGTTGTGTTCGTTCGAAACGCCTCCCTGTATTGTTTTGAAGTTGGATAAAATGTATGCGTCGAACTCGCGCATTCGGGTCAGGGCGTTCTGTCTATTGCTCGAAAGAAGTTCCGGGGGACTTCAACGCTTTCTTTATGGAACGTACTCAGGTAAGACAATATTTATGCAGTGCTGTGGCCGTGTTGCATTCAATACTAACCGGAAAGCGTTTCTTTACAATTGTTTCGATAGTCGTAAAGTCTCCAAGCACTCCGGCACTCCGCTCGCAGATCAGCCGGCGAGTCATTTCGCAAAACATTCGACAGATGGCGCCGTATGCATTAGCGTGTCGCCACGCAAACCTGATGAGACGCTCTACTAAAACTCCGGTAGCGGTGTTTCCGTAGCGGGACGCAAAAATTGAGCGTTTAGCGTACGCAGAGGCAACAAACGCTCTACTAAAACTCTCTATTATTGCCGCATTCCCGTGTTCAGTATTATAGTGCCTGCGTGAACTAGAACAGATGCGAACAACGGAATTTCTGGTTAAAGGAACCCTGAAAGGTGTTTTGAGCAGACTCATTGAACTAGCGCAATCGTTAGGTTGGGTGGTCAACGTCACCTGTGCCAACTAACGCTTTTTTACGTGCAGCGGAAAGCTCACAATTGCGTTGGAAAGTTTGCTGCCACGTTGCCACCCTTTCCTCCGTGCTTCTGAGCGCCGCCATCTTCCCGCGTGTACGACATCGATTCCCCCATGCGCGCCCCGCAGCAAAAATTTTGCAATTGGATGGCTTTGTCTCGCACTTCCGGCGAACAGAAGAGTCGTCTGCGTAGCGTCGACGGCTCGCGGCGGCGCCTTTGTTTAATTAACGCTTCCTGCAGCATGCTTAAGAGTGTCGTGTTCGTCGATATTCATCTTTTTTACTCTATTGCCACCCTTCTCGTTAAGGCGCGTTGGCTAGGGCGACCCGGCGACGAACAACACGACTGCGACGTCGACTTCCGAGTTTGCAGAGCGCCAATTGTCATATGACGCCGACGGCGACACGAGCACGTCGGCCGAACGATATTCCGCGTTGTGTGACTGGCTCGCTGACCGAAGACGCCGGCAATACCGATCGACCGAATGGTCGGCGTGAAGCGATTCAGAAGCGAAAACTGCATCCACCACGACCACAATCCTGCTGTAATGAATGCGGCTATGTTCTCTTCGTTCTTAAAGTGTAATAAACATACTAAAATCCACGAAGTTTATAGAACACTCACAAGCGCTAATGGAATCTGTATTTCGGCTCACCACGCATCGGCCGTTGGCTTTAAAAACAGTTCCCGGAGTTGCAAACTGCATATTGGTGTGCGACCAGCAATGCTTATAGAAAATATAAGCTCAGCTAAGAGCACAATACGAGTTACGGGAGGTCTATTAGGTAATAAGGAGTCTATATCGACAGAAGGTTTACGCCGAAAGCTTAAAACAAGAGCGCGGAGAGCATTATTCCCGCAGGGCAAAATCGCAGTCGTAAAAAAAAAAAAACAGTGCTGTTCCTGGAGATCAGCTATGAAGTACAGTATGCCTGTTATTTCCCCTCGTGTGCCATTGCTCCGTGTTGCATTGGATTAATGGCTCGCGTTCGCTTTTTCAAAGCCGCGAATTCGAATCGGGGCATATTTTGCCTTTTTTTTCTTTTTCTGGCCTCTCAGGGGCATCGTTTGCGAATCTTACTCGCGATTCCAAAGCAAAATGTTTTGGTTGAACTGTGGAACTACTATATCAAAAGTCAATGCGTCGTTTAAGTCATTGGTGCGTTTTGTTCAGTTTTAAACTCGTGCTTTGTATATATAAATAGGCAAGTGTACTTTCTGAGGACGAAATACGTATTTGTGTATCTTTGGAAATGTTACGTCGTTATATAAAGCAACCAGAGTTTCCTCCCATCCGCCTAAACAATACACACGGTATGTTTCTTTTTTTTTGGGGGGGGGGGGGGGAGTAATATAGGGCGGTGGCCGGCAACCAAGCAATCCACATATGTCAATCCAGAGCACTCAGCAGGTAAAAAATGGACTGGCAGCTTTTACAGAGAGAAAAGAGGTCCAGGCCATAAGGGAAAAAAGCGAGAGTGGAATAATTGTTTTGTGCTATCATCTGCGTATTCTCAAAAAGGTAGCGCGCATGGCCCCAAAACTCGCAGTACTCTTTTGAGACCAGTCGGAATATTTGTTACGGTGTACTTGTCTAGTAGTTGATAAACACAGGGTCGCATCAGAGGTTTCCCGGAAAGTAAGGGAGAAGGGGGAAATGGAATGCATGGCGCACTCTAAAAAAAGTCGCTGTGCCGTACAGTGCACACTTTCGGCTGCTTTTTTGTTACGGTTATAAATTACTACCGATAGAATAACGGAATGGAATACTACAACAGTCTTTGTACGCGCGCGCATGGTGTCAATACAACACGACCAAGCTTCAGATTGGCGGGAACAAGCGGCTAATTAGGCAATATACAAACCGACGTCCTTTCTCAGCGCGTGTACGTCCTCACACTACCAAACCCGCTGACTTATTTTAGACTCCAATATGTACCAAGGCATGTCGCCGCTAAGGCGTAATGACAGGGTCGTTCAGTGTTACCGTGATGTTTCTGCGTGGTTTGAAAGCATAAACGCCCCGCCCCATTTCTTCAATCAGCTTCTCCAGTCGTGAGCCAAGTTCAGTATATCCATAAAATGATAAAAGAAGGGCCCAAACGGAATGCACAAATTAAGACGGTCCCGTCCCAAAAACGATGCTGTGGCGCACTGCGAGCTCTAGCTGCGAAGCAAACACTGCGGGATTGGCATTCAAGCTTTTTACGAATCTAAGAAGTCGAAAAAAATTATACTCGCTCTTTACTTTCGCCGCAACCTGTAACGCATTCCCAGAAGCCCATGCGGTGTTGTTTCATACGCGATATTCTTTTCCAACACAGGCGAATGCCGGGCACTTCGGATGCGATGCAAAACGTTAATTCAACCGACCTAAAACGAGTGAGACCGCTTTTATTTACAAAAAAAAAATGCACAGATACCAGCCAAGGGAACATGTCACAATAAAAAAATCACGTGTTTTGGAAAAGAGATGTTGGTATTGCTGCAGCCCGAACACAGAGCGTTCGTTCCAAAACCCATGATTCTACCCACATGTTACTGATACAGGGCAGCGGCGAACTTTTTGCGGTAGATGCCGGGCTTATACACACTACGGAACAGAATCTCGCGTTCCGGCCGCATTTTCACTTAGGTATTGCACAAAGCATAAAACGACACGTGGCAATGACCCGAAACGTACTCTTAACCATTTGCAAGATAAATGTGGACATGCCAATGGCAGGCCAGCACCCATTCAGGTCCATATGAAACTATCCTGTGTTTAAAAGTTCTCGTCTCTGTGCTTATTTCCGCAAGAACTGTAAGGTGTACCACTTAAAGTTATATGAATATGACAGTGATTGCGAAGCAGCTTGCGAGCAGCGGCCGGGGGTGGTTCACGTTGAGGTTATGGTCTCTCAACTTCTAATTCGCAGCTCTTCATGTGCCACTCTGTTTGCCTTGTCGTAACAGAGTGTTTTTTTATTTATTAGTTATTACTTCGTTATCGTTTAAACATACTGGAGCCCTAAATCAGCCTACAGCACGAGTGGAGCAAAAGCGGCTACATGAGCAACCGACGGAGTTACATTGTTACGTGAGTGAGCTAGCGGTATGATAGTATAGATTCAAAATATAAGTAAAAGGTAACAAAAGATCAGAGCGCGAAACAAACTTCAAAAAGCTCGACAGAGATTTGTGGGAGCAAAAAATTAACAGTGGCTTAGCTCGGCTATGCCAGGGTATACGTAGCGTGAGCTAAGGTTCAGCTGGTTATTCTTAGCTTTCCTGGTTGACTAGGATTAGCTGACTATCATGCTTACTGCTACTAAAACGATTTACAAACCAATACAATTCAATACAATCCAATATAAACCAACTAAATGCAATCCAATTCAATCCAATTCAATCCAATCAAATCCAATCCAGTCGCGGCGGCAGCGGCTCCGGCGCGCCAGCTGTGCGCCTTGAGACGTCACAGCTCCTCGCGGATGCGCAGCATGGCTCTCCAGGATCCACGCGAAACTGCTCAACCTCGGCCAGTGTAGCTCACGCTACAAAATTGTTTGAGGGAAGACAATGTATGTTGTCGGGTAAGCTGTTTCAGAGTTCAGTTGTACAAAAGCAAGAGGGAAACCGGAATTTGCTAACGTGTAGAAACGTGCTGTATCAGAAGCGTGACAATAAAGTGTCACGGAGAGCCCAGAACATCTCAGAAAGTTTATCGTTTGAAAGCTTGTGAGATGAATTGGCAGTAGAGTGAAAAAGCCGCAGCGATGAAAGTGTTAAAGGCTTCAGAGGCGGTAAAGCTGATACTGGTGAAAAACAAAACTCGCCAGAAAATGGGCATGTCTCTTTTGTTTTTTTGTACCGGCTGAATTTGATTGATTTCGCATCGCTTATAGAGTACACCGGTGACAAACACTCAGGGAAAGGGGTGATACGCGCAATATACACCCTGAACTAGCCTTGTTTCTGGAGCACGGGAAAATGAAGGCGAGCCAACGTGGAGCACAACGGGAAATAATCGACGTGGTTAATGAACAGTACGCGAGTAGGAAAACCGAGTATGGCAAGGCCGGAGCATCAGGAGGAAAGGAAAGGAGGATACTTGTGAACGAGGAAACAGAGCCGCATGAGGTCTCTGGTGGCTAAGGGATAGCATTTGCACCCTCCATCCACCTTGTTGTATCTGGAGCCAACTACCAAACCAAAGACGGAACTACCATTACGAGAAGAGTGCTCGCAACCGAGGAAATATGTAAGGGGTTCGCTGTTATGGTAACAAATTCAGTGAAAGTAATGGAGCGTGTACCGAAGGAATTGTGTGTGGCTCGCTGATAAAAGTTCAGCGAAAGCGGTTACTCGCGAATGGGATATGCGGGAATTCTGCAGAGCAATATGGTGTTTCAGGATCGGTTCCTAGACCATCTTACGACCTTTTAAAGGTGAAATTCTGAAAAGGAATTTACCCCTTCCATCGAAGCTAGAATGAGAAGAGGCGCAACGCGTAAGGGACAGATCGAAGCAATTCGAAACCGTTAAGGCGGATCGTAAGTCAAAGTGTCCTGAGCGTCTAGAATATGAGGCCCTGCTCAAACGCAAGGCGTCATTTATCTTCTCATTCTTTCTTCCGTTTCAAGGGATTTTGTTAGCCTTGATTTCAAGACAGACCGTGTTGGAATAAAAAGATGTCATCGATACATAAATATCGCTGCAGAAGCGTTGAAAATTCTCTTTACAGAGAAGTGTAATGGTATGTCTCATTGTATAAAGGTTTTGGGCTGCGTCAATGGGAATATTTGGGTTTTTATGGCCAGTAGGTCGCCTTACTCAAATAAATGCTCCCTAGACAAGCGATTGATTACGTATACATTCGCTTCTTTCCAAAACCATCGGTCCATGTTTACGCATCTCCCAATTTTGTCTCAGCAAAAGAAAACAACCGACATATTTCAGGCAAAATATAAGTGAATAACCGTCAGTACCAGTGCTCTTTGAACTGGAATACACATTCGATTAGTTTTCCGCCAGATAATTAGGAGAAAGAACCCGTTAAAAATGGTGCCGAAGAGCGGCGAAAGAAAACCAAATGGCGCGAGCATTGCGAATGCGAGATAATTCAACTATAAGAAGAACAAGGAGGAAGGAGGATAAAGGCAGGGATGGTGCAGTATTGACTTGCAGCGATATGTGCATAAAAGAAAGGAGATACGCGAGCAGTTATTTTATAATCCGATTTCTGGCATAAATTTTCTTGCTGTATTTATCTTGGCTATGCAAATCAAATCGAAAGATTTTGTTTTATATGACCTCCATCACTTTTCCGCCAGGAGATGATCGTATTCACTGTGCAATTATTATTTTAGGCTAAAATTTTGATTACCTTGCCAAATCGGGTGTTTTCGAAGTAATATCGCGTGTTTTCGAAGTAGACGAAGTAATAAGTGCGCGTATTCAAACGAACGTCCCCTGCGCCATTGGGATTTGCAGCCATGCTTGCCGTCAGTCCTTCCATACACTCCAACGGACCGTTGTCCGCTGCTGCTTTTTTTTCGACAGTATTTGCACCTGGCTTGTTATTGTTACTGTAGAAAGTAATCGTTTCGTGAAACACGTGGTATCCTCAACAAAAAGGGTCACGTAAGACAACGTCGCTTACGCCAATCGGCCAGTGTCGTGCAAGACAACCCCAAAGCGGCGGACCGCTGTGCAGCTAAAAAAAGCATCGTGCGCCCAGTACCAATAGCAGTGCGCATTGCTACGTCTATGCTTGCGTTTATTTTCGTAACTTTCATTGTTTACACCAGCATTCTTATGTCTGTGAAATGAATATGCATTACATTAGGCCGCAAATAGTTCGTTCGGCGAGCTTATAAGCCGTGCCTAATGTGCATTGGCTTTTGCCGGCCTCAGCCAATAGCAGCGCTGGCAAATATGGCATCATAGGTCCTCTTACGGGAAATGAGCTAGTTGTTCGCATGACCATTCTCTTTCTTCCTAAGTCTATTTGAGCAAAGTGCCCGTTAAAATTGGTCTAGAGTGTGAAGACGGGCTAGTTCGTTCATACTGAAGGCAAAAAACAGTGCAAAGAAACAGCACAGAAGACGAGAAAGAGATCCTACCGCCAATGTTCATCTCTTTCTGGTCTTCTGTGCCGTTTTTTGCGCTGTTTTTTGCCTTAAAAGTGGTGTGAGTAGTATTTTAACGAGACGATTTTTCGGATGAAACAAATCATAACTGGTGTGTTGCCTGCAAGTCCTCTTTTAAGAAACACGTTGTACTATGGCGTAGTGAGGTAGTGTAATTAAACATTCTCCTCTAAACTTTTAAAGAATTCCGACAAATAAAAAAAAATATTACGACCATTTCACACCCAAGGGTCTAGTCACGAGATCATTGTAGAATTGCCAAAGCATGATGAAGCGAAAAAAGTATTCGTAGTATAGTGATGCCAAACATAGAAGTTTCGTGAGCTCCTTCTGCTAGATCGTCATAGGGATGCTGACTTTCAATAACTGCTACACGTTTTCTAATACGGAAACTAAATGACTGCACGTTTCGTGCACATTTTTCTGACAACAGAAATTGAGGTACACGAGTACAGAGAGGTAAGTAGGTATATAGAACCGTAAAGCAAAATCTAATATTGAGTCTCCTTTAAAACTGATATTTAAAAAAAACGGCCGTACTCGAACAGCTTGCGGGGGACTGCGTACCTGTTAAATGAAAATCCAGTTCTCAGAAGTTCAAAGTTTTGTTATATTTTCTCAGGCACCCCAGCAGGCTCAATATACTCATACCTATGTATTTATTGAACTATGATTCTGCAACAGACTCTTTATCCCATTGTCCCACAGAGCTAAGATAGTCTAGGGGAAATTCCACCACGGAATACAACATTATGTTTTGTTACTTACAACTACAATACAAAGAAACTCCTCGCTATTTTGTATTTTAGCAGCGCAGGCAAATTTAAATCCACCAAACTTGGTGTATGTAAATGTCGACATCATTTTCTGGAAAAAGGGTTTGTGTACCCCTCGGGCAAATGCAGCCGACGTCGAGGGTATCCGTACTAGTCCATACGCGAGGCCAACATGTAGATAATTTGGTGTCGGTTTCTGGCTCGATAGGCAGCCGTTTAAAACCAACCTATCATCTAGTGTTATTTGCGGTGATGGAGGTAATTGCGCGAGTTCTTTGCCGGCAAGCGCCCAGAAAACACTTCCTTAACGCAAAGCGGCAACAGCGATCAATGTGTTGGAGCTGCTCGTACAGGATACTTGGGTGTGTAGAAACACATTGAAGATCCCTGTATAGGTACTTGTCTTATGATGTCGCGTGCCTTTATTAGTACGTGGGAGTGTAAGAGACGCTTTTCGTAAAGAAGCAATAGCTAAGCCAGTAGGACTTTCTTATGATAGCTAGAAGTAACAAAATCCTAGCCCATAGAGGCTCGGGATACTTAGAAATCGACCGACTTTTCCATGTTTTGATTCATTGCTTTTGCTGCGCTTCCTGATACAGCAAACGTACCGCTAATAAATAACTCGCAATTCCTTCCAATTCAAATTGTGTATTTGAAGCACCAAAATAGGGGAAATTGTAACAAGATAGTCTTGAAGAGTGGAATAAAAATTGCGAGATAGAAGACGTACATAGTTTCGATGAAAATGTGCCGTGACGGCTATACAAGAACCGGTCAGCGGATGGGTCAACCTTATAGAAGATAAAAAAGAGCTAAATAAAAACGATAAATAGTTAACAAGAAAACATAAATAGGAAATGAGGCTTTCTCGGAATGAGTCACACTAATTACAAATCAGCGCAAGAAAACTGTCAAAAATTTTGGGTCATGCAAGTACAACGCGCTGTTTACTCAAACATATATTCCAGGTGAACGACTATGAATATGGACACTTCTAAGCATCCTATTCCTACTCATTGATTTCCAAACGGTGCCCTATCTACAGAGTGACAACCTGCCAGCCTATTTTATGGGACATATGGGACATGTAGGTCATATGAGAGACATGCCTGCGTTCCCCAAGATTTCGCACATGTGTATGTGTGTGTGTGTTTTGTCGCTGACATTGTCTCTTGTACCCCCGTCGTGAGAGGTGAAATGTTTCCGTATTACAAACAAATATTTTAAAGAAAATACTTGTTTATGCCGATGAAGACCTATTCACTTGTCTTTATTGAAACTACAAAATTTCAGTGACTATTTTTGCAATCACGCAAAATTACAAAATAATGTGAAGTATTTACAAGTCCCCTTTCCTAAGAGGTTCGAATGTGGATGGAACCTACGTGGTGGATTTTGCTCGTCAATCGTTATCTTTGCAAGTTTCATTGAAAGGGGAAAGCAGGGATCAGTATTCGCAATACACTCATTTTGAGTGCCCCTCTTGCCTCTAGAAGCAAAAATTAAGGCAATATTCAGGAAAATGGCGGAAGGAATATTTTTACACGTTCCACGTACAGTATGATTAGTTTTAGAATAGAAATTTTTGGATCATGCATTGCTTAGAGTCTTTTTCACTTGCTTGGTGTCCAGGTTGGTGCGACGAGTCCCATGACAGATACTTGGAACAGGTCGTAGAATCAACAATGAACGAAATACCGCCCGAATACAGCTCGGAACTCGAAGGAGGCCCAGAGCCGCATTCAACACTTGGATTTGACGGCTACAAAATTAATGGCCTCCACCTGCTCCGACGAAGCGGCCCCATCCGATCCCACTGTGCAAATGGCACCCAGGTGAGAAGAATATTGTTGTGTTTGGCACGGAAAACGTGCCGACACGGATTGGAACATACATTCCGCCTCCAAACAACAGCGAATATAAAATCTGCTAACAACGTCGGTGCCAGCGACAATGAGTAAACTGAATACTCACAAAAATTAAAGAAATATTTCTCGGAGCCCTCGTATAAGTGAACCGGGGTTGCCGCCTAGCTGTCGCATTGATTTACCATAGAGCGGTATTTTCGAGCCAGGGGAAGAGAAGAAGGATTGAATAAAGGAGTGCAAACGTCACCTTTGCTATGTACAGTCCTAAGCATCGCATGAATTTCATACAACATCAATTGCAACAAAGTGACCAAACTTTTTTGCAGAAAATGCATACTACAGCCCCTTGTCTACCAAAACTTTTGAAGGGCTGTTTGAGATACCTGCTTATTACGGAGACACCCTCGAGACCACCAGTAACCAAAACGAAGTATGTAACATACGATAGCCCGTTATGCAGATCTGAGTTTTCTTTAAAAATGCTTAATGAGACTAATTCACGGCCCCTTGGGTCCAGCGAAGTGACACATTGGTTGCACACCAGCTGTTTCCATATCTGCAATAGACCCCGAGGTCCTCAGGCTGTCAAGCAGTCGTGCGAGAGCGGATCGTACACGTCGTGTTAGGATGAGCGTTTTAATCTAACTGGCTGCGGGTGCAGCGCGAACGCGTGCCACCGCTTCTTTGTCACATGCAACTGGTGATGATGAACCGTCGTCTGCTACAGCGCGCAAGAGGAAGACGTTCCAAAAATATCGATGCCTTTTGGTAGTTATGTACCCTCCTGTAGGGCATAATTACTAATGTTTCCGTACAATCTCTGGCGAAGTCCTATCGCTGATTATTTTATACACGTGCCAAATGTCATATACTTCTGTGCGTAACATCAATGAAGTATGCATTCGTTATTCCCGAATGACATGAGCATGCCAAACACCACCGGTTAGGTTTCTGTGCTGTCTTTACTGTGGAATGCAGATAAGGTGCAAATCGTAACGAACTGTGTACGTATATGATGGCAATAGATCTACCGGAGGGATTTCAAGGAGTGATGTAATAGCTCAGCTTCCGTGTGGCTTTTTTCGCCCCATAATGATAGTTTTTAATCATTTTCTAATCTATTATACTCGTAGGTAGTGTTTTTCAGTACCTGGTGGTATAGACTCTACAATATGGGTCGCATTCATTTCAGCCCTCCGTCCTAGTAGACGCATAAAAGACGGACTGCTATAGGGGGGCTCATGAGGTCGCCCAAACAGGTTTCTTTGGGAAGAGTCTGATGATATACATCAAGTGCAATCAATTCCCTGAAGTAGAAGACAAATTTTTATAGCCAGGTATTTGAATGCACTAACCCTTCCCTCTTTCCTAAGATGTTATGTTACATCTCCGTAATTAATCGCGCACACGTGTATACTCGTTTTCAAAGCAAAGTACTAGAAAAGCTGTTCTGTTTCGCTGTGATAAAAATGTACTTCTAAAAAAGCTGAGGCAATGTTTTAGTACACTTTCCGTAAGCGAATGCTCGCTGTAAGTTTGTCCTAACGCGCACGTCGTTCATGGTTTATTGAGTCGTGTCAGCAGGGACGACGGCTCTTGTGACAAACTGTCAACGAGGCCAACCTTGACACAAGTAAAGGCTCAGATAAAGGTTTTTACGACAGACTCAATCGTCGAGCTGTATACCTTCGATTGGATTCACCACATTTCGAGCATAGCTTTTTTGATGGCTAATACCGGCAATGATGCTCGCGTGAGCTATCCGCGGTCGCAAAAAAACGCCGGAATGCTCCGTTTTTCCACCACACCTGCCTTCAATAACGCAGAGGGAGAATTTTTTAAGTCCTCGAAGGTAACTGAGCAATGCTGGGGTGCCTCTCTGCCTAAATACCCCGTACTAGATGAGTATTTGACTCGGCTTAGTTTCACATGAAAGGCCGCAGTGCATGACTCTACAGTGTCCTCAACCGGATAATAGGCAGCCTATAAATCCTAACTCCACGTGGAAGATAACATGAAGGTGTTCATCTGGGCAGTCACATATTTGTTATTGATATAAATGACTTGGTACCCAAAATGCCGTCAGAGATTCGTCAATTCACTAAGGACTCTGTAATTTGCTGCCCTATTTAAGATGCACAAATCTAGCAGACTCCCTTATAGAAACTTCATGAAGGTGTCGCACGCTGTGGCTCTGTCGAAAATGTATTAGGAGTTATCATCAAGGCATTTTATGTAGCCAGTCCAAGGCGTTTCCGAGTGCTTTCCCACTAGAAAGCCGTTTCCCCACCAAGAACAAACATAATGACGCACATTCAATCCGTCTTTGCCGATACAGTCCTCTAGAAGAACAATTTTCCGCAATCTGCAACTGAGCCCATCAACATAGATATCAATGCTATCCTTGAATCAGTTCTCTGTTTTAGTACTGCATACCCCTCGCTGCAAACCTCTTGAAACAGGGCACTTTGGGATATTTTAAATAAACAAGAAACGAAACCAAGTAAACAAATGAAGGGGAGGAATAAACTTAATAACTAAAAAAGCGCAGACAAACACTGGGGCTTGGGCTTTACCTTTTTGAGCACGACGTTTAGGGCAGCACGTTACGGAGGTGTTACTCATACCAGAATAGCGGCGGTTCCATTTTAGGGGCGAAGCTTCTTAAGTCATGGGTCTGGTTATCCCTTGTGTCTCGTGGTACGTGACCGCCGCATGCTTTCGGAGACGTCGCAAAGTGGGCCGCGTTGCACGCGCAAAAACCGGCTGCAACCGGCAGCGCAAACTCGGCACCGGGAGCGCGAGCTTGTCTGTGTTCGCCAACGGAGGCGCGAGCGCACGTGCACTGCGAGGGGGAGATCACGCAAGAGATCACGCCACGAACGCAGGCAGTCGTTCTCGGAGATCGAACGAGACGCAAGGACCTTTGCTCGTTTCCTCTCGTCTTGTTCGGGCACAGGTTCGCCCTAAATAAAAGTTCTTTCTTTACCGTTGTGTCCCATCCTACGTGACAAATTGTGGTGGAGGTGCGGCGTAGTCCTCGATGGCGCGGGGTCTTTCACCAGGTCTGGGCCTGGGAGCATTGACTCCGAAAATAAAAGTTGATTTGTACAATGTACGCACACAGTCTTACGTCTTTCTTAATGATGTAATGGGCGAACTCTCACGGGAGAGTTACGGTTACCGATGATCTCCCCCTCTCGAGCTTCGCCCCACTTATCATCATTCATTCCGTGGATATGGCGTGATTTTTTTTTTCTCGAGGTTTCAGTGTTACTCACCCAAACGCCTACGCGGACGACGCGAAATAGTCCAACCTTCTGCTTGTTTTGAGGAATTCTCAGAACAGCGAACCAAAAATACGCCAATTGCCATATTTTCGACCGGATTTGTGCGGTTGCCACCACAATAATTCTATGGCACACATAAAAACGACTTTGTGCAAAATAACAGCACCGACTTGGCGAAAAGGGTTTCCGTGTCTGCCCCCCCCCCCCCCCCACACACACAAAAAAAAAAAAAACTAACCCTGCCCTCTACCTGAACTCGCCGCAAAAGCCTTCCAGTATACAAATGACGATGGCTTGAACACGGAAATTGAAGTCAGGCACTGAGATTCAATAGATTGCAGTGATATCTTAGGCCGTCCACCGAAACTATGTTACGTGTCACACCGGGCTAAATTTCGGCGTGTGCCGGCGGTAACTTACAATATGTCTCTCGGGATCACCGAGTATGCGGCTTCAATTTTTTAAAAAGTGTTGCGATAAAGCCCATTTCTTGGTAATATCAATTGATTGTAGATGCGTGCAGCTATGTCAGAAACTGTAGGCTTCGGAAATAGCTTAACGATATTTTTTACAGGAACAGTGGACTGTGAATGCATGCCTTCTTCATTGGGCAGTCAGCGATAGAAAATGTGTTTGCCAAAGTATTGGTTATGTGAAATTGCGAATACCGACGTTTCAATGAAAGCATACTAGAGAACTCCATTCCAAAAAAATAGCAAGCTTGCGATATGACCGCATGCATCATACTTGCGTGGAAAATGTTTGGTTAGTAAGACAAAGCTTTTGCCGATGCATGGCGTGCCTAATGAAGCACAACGTTTAAAATTGTCATTGTCATCTCCTGGATTTGTTCAATTTGTCTGGCAGACAAAACAGCCGCTTAATTGTTTTGACATGTCCTTATCACTACCATTACAGGGCACCACTGTAGTGTAAAATCTCTGCGGCTGGCTTGTACTCACGCGCTACCAATGCATGTCATCATCATCATCATCATCATCATCATCATCATCCCCACCAGCCTATCTACGCCCAATGCAGGGCAAAGGCCTCTGCCATTATTCTCCAATTACCCCGGCATTGTGCCAACTGTGACCAATTTATCCCTGCAAACATCTTGATCTCATCCGCCCAACTAACTTTCTACCGCCCCCGGCTACGCTTGCCTTCTCTAGGGATCCACTGTGTTACCCTTAATGACCAGTGGTTATCTTGCCTCCGCATTACATGCCCTGCCCATGTCCATTTCTTCTTCTTAATTTCTACTAGTATGTCCTTAACAAGCGTTTGCTCCCTGACCCACTCCGCTCTCTTCTTGTCCCTTAATGTTACACCTATCATTTTCCGCTCAATTCCCCTTTGAGTCGTTCTCAATTTAAGTTGAACCCTCTTAGTGAGCCTCCAGGTTACTTCCCCGTAGGTGAGTACCGGTAAGATGCAGCTGTCATACACTGTTTTCATCAGGGATAATGGTAAGCTGCTATTCATTATATGAGAATGTCTGCAGTATGCACGGCACCCCGTTCTGATCCTTCTGGCCTAAGTAGATATATTCTTTTACCCCTTCCACTGCCTCGCCACCTATCTCAAACTGTTGTGCTGTTCCGAGGTTATTAATCATTACTTTAGTTTTCTGCATATTAATTATCAGGCCACGGTTCTACTCCGTTCGTCTCGTGCGGAAAGCATGCTTGGCAATTCGTCCCCCAGTTAATTAGCAAGGCAATGTCAACAGAAAATCTGAGGTTACCGAGGTATTCTCCATTAACCTTACTCCCATCTGTTCCCAATCCAACGTCCTGAATACTTCTTGTAAACATGCTGGGAATAACATTGGAGAGATTGTGTCTCCTTGTCTGACACCCTTACTTACAGGTATTTTACTGCTCTCCTTATGGAGAATGATGGTAGCGGTGGACCCATTGTAGATATTCTTTATTGTTTTTACAAAATGCTCATCCAGCCCCTGGTTCCGTAACGCCTGAATAACTGCTAGGGATTCGACCGAGTCAAATGCTTTCTCATAATCCATGAAGGCTATATATAGGGGTTCAGAATACACAGCGCACTTCTCTATCACCTTATTGATCGTGTGAATATGGTCCATTGTTGAATAACCTTTACGGAACCCTGTTTGTTTTTTAGGATGACTGAAATCTAAGGTTGCAGAAATTCTGTTAGCGATTACCTTGGTAAGTACCTTGTAGACGACTGACAGTAAGCTGATCGGCCTGTAAACTTTCAGGTCCTTTATGTCACCTTTCTTATGGATTAGGATGATGTTCGCGTTCTTCCAAGACTCCGGTACGCTTGCGGTGATTAGGCATTGCGGATACAGGTTTGCCAGTTTTTTAAGTACAATTTCTCCGCCATCCTTCAAGAGGTCTGCTTTTATCTGATCCTCACCAGATGCTTTCCCCTTTTCATTTCTTTCAAAGCCTTTTTTACTTCTTCGGTCGTAACTGGTTGGATGTCTACCTCCTCTGAACTGCTTTCTCGTTCGGCGTTATCCTGGATGTCCCGGCTACTGTACAGATCCCTATAGAATTCCTCGGCCACTGTGACTATGTTATCCCTATTTGTGATGACATTGCCTTTCAGACAAAGTGCACACATACTTTAAGTGCATACATCTGATCTTTCCCTACGCCAAGACGCCTCTTTACTACTTTCAGTCTACCTGCGTTCTTTACAGCGTATTCGATCCTCTCCATATTATTCTTCCGTATGTCAGCTGTCTTACACTTATTGATTAACTTCGAACGCTCCGCTAGTTCTATTCTGTCAGCTGGGGTGGAGCTTGTCATGGTTTACCGTTTCCTAATTAGATCTTTCGTCTGCTGGGAAAGTTTACCAGTATGCTGTCTAGCCATCGCACCCCGACTTCTACTGCACACTCCGTGATAATGCGTGTAAGGTTGTCGCTGGCTTCCTGTGTCGTAAGCTCGGGTTCCTCGGTATGAGCTGAGTATCGTTTCTGCAGCGCGACCCTGAATTTTCTACTTTACGCCTTACTGTTAGCACATTAATCGGCTTCTTTCGTACTAGCTTGTTGCGGTCCCTCCTCAAATCTAGCTTAATTCGAGATCTTATCATACGATGGTCTCTACACCTTACGTTTCCGAGCACTTCCACATCCTTCACGACGCCAGGGTTATCGAATAATACGAAGTCTATTTCATTTTTATGGTCCTCATTCAGGCTTCTCGACGTCCACTTTCGGCTCTCCCGTTTACAGAAGCAGGTATTCATTATGCGTAGGTTATTCCGTTCTGCAAACTCAACTAGTAGGTCCCCCCTGCTATTTCTACAACCCAGACCATAGTTCCCTACTGCCTTGTCTCCAGCCTGATGCTTGCCTACTTTAGCATTGAAATCTCCCATATCTACGGTATACTGTGTTTTTACTTTAGCCATTACCGATTCCACATCTTCATAGAAGCGTTCCACTACCTGGTCGTCATGGCCGGATGAGGGGGCATAGCCCTCTACCACCTTGAGCTTGTACCTCCTATTGAGCCTAATTACAAGACCTGCTGCCCTTTCATTAATGCTACAGTATTCTTCTGTGTTTCCAGGTATGCTTTTATTGACTAGAGATACCACGCCCAGTTTGCTTCTGTCCTCCAGACCACGGTAACATAGAACGTGTCCATTTTTCAGCACCGTAAAGGCTTCACCTGTTCTCCTAACCTCACGAAGCCCTATGACAACCGATTTGATGCCCTTTAATTCCTCGAACAACACCTCTTGACTCGCTTCACTAGATAAGGTTCTCGTGTTAAACGTTGCCAGGTTCAGATTCCAATGGCGGCCTGTCCGGGTCGAGGTATTCTTAGCACCCCCTGCTGCGTCACAGGTCTGACCGCCGCCGTGGTCAGTTGCTTCGCAGACACTGGAGACTAATTAATTGGCGTATTCTTGGGAGGTTTTGGCCGTTACTGCACCAGGGTGGCCAATTATGCTGCTCTGGTGAGGGAGTGCGTTACCGGCAATGGTCGCCGGGGTCAGTCCCAACCCCAAGCCCCAACTGCAATTCCATAGTTGCGCGTTTTTTTGTGTGTGGGAATTGTCGGGCCCCGGGATTCGATGCATTCTCTTTCTACACACGAGGCGGATTCTATACCTCTGCTCTTTAACTCTATTCCACTGCTGCACCGCACGGCGCTACAGCGGTAAATCAAAAGTTGCCCGGGGGCACATATCGTAACAAAACACGCAGGTTATTTTCTTCCCGCGGCGGAGACTGAGCAGGGTCCCGGAAGTCTGTGCGAACGGGAATGCCCTCGTGCTTTCTGAGTTGGCTTTTAAATACACGTGAGGGAATTAACGTCCTCTAGAAGTTTCGGGATTAGAATTTTTTCGCGGAGAGGCCAGTCGCCTACTAAGAAAGAGAAAAATAAAAAGGTGCCCGGGGGTACATACCGTAACGTTGTTCTTTAAACACTCGGCGTATTTTCTTCACGCTGCAGGAACTGAGCTGGGTCCTGGGCGTCTGTGCGAACGCATGTAGGTTTCTCTATACACGACAATAGAATACCCTAGATGAGGGCCACTCCACACCCCCCCCCCCCCCCCCATTCACTTCAAGTGAGCTTGTCCGGCTGTAAACAAGAAGCTGCGGACTTCTTAACCTTTCCTCGATGTCCGAGATGTACTCTTCTTGCGATTGCGTGTTGAGTGCTTTCACTGAGGGTCTTTCTGCTCGATAGTCGTTCAATACAGTAAAGCCCGCTTATATCGAACACTGGAATATCGAATTATTTCCTATATCGGACCCTTGTATAATTCTGATAAAAATGACATGCATTTAAACTTTTTATATCGAACGCGATTTTGCTCACAACGGAGATATCGAACTCCGCCGCACCGGAATTTTGGCTCTCCTTAGGCATGCAGCAGGCTTTTCCACATCGGCACGCAGCGGTGGAGCTAGAGTTAGTCAATATATATATATATAAATATATATATATATATATATATATATATATATATATACATATATATATATATATATATATATATATATATATATATATATATATATATATATATATATATATATATATATATATATATATATATATATATATATATATATATATATATATATATATATATATATATATATATATATATATATATGTATATATATATATATATATATATATATATATATATATATATATATATATATATATATATATATATGTATCTTCAGTAACGCTGGACCAGCGAGGCAGCGACACGAATACGAATGCATGCCGTTGGCGTCGAAAGCGCCACATTGGGTCCTGCGGACTGGGTGTCACCGATCTTCAAGTCCACGCCAGTCGCTGCCCGCCCTTGCTCGGTTCGCTGGGTTCGCCGCTATTCGCTTGTATCCATGCTTGTCTCCACTCTATCGAAGACGCCGAAGACTCCGTGCCGCTTCCAAGCCGAGTGAAGCCGTCGCTGCTGTGGCCCTGCTATGGCGATATTGCAGTGCCATTGAGGGAAGTGGTCTTGTGCTTGTTGAGTGTTTAGGTAAAGTGCAGAAAGCAGCCACGAGCAACTCGTTGTGCTCCAAAAAGCAGGTGCCTACACTCATGCAGTTCTTCCGCCCCAATAAATGATTGTTTTCTTTCCGAGAAAGCGTCGTATCAATAGTGAACTGCAGGGTGGTAAGAGCTCAGCGTTAGCTCGTGACTCAGTCGCCAGCATTGCTCTCATGTAAGTTTTTTTTGCTTCACTTTCTATATCAAAATTTCGCTATATCTAACTATTTTACAGTCCTAGCGCTGCTCGATATAAGCGGGCTCGACTGTACCAGTGAAAGCGTATAGGTCTAACTTCGCGATTCAATGTGGTCCTGCACGGCGATGTCACGCCAAGTAAGAAGATTCAAAAGAAGCGCTGCAGCTGCGCTATCATTTGGACGAGAAGTCAGTTAGTCTATTACGGCTATCTCAACAAGCTTTCATGTTGATAATTTTCCCGATCCTCATGAAGGTCATGAGAGAGGAGTTGTGCTAGAAACTCTCTATTGGGCATTACCCTTTTGATGCAAGTGCATTTTGGCCCTATTGTGGTTACCCGAAACCACGGCCGACCTTCACCTGCGCAGACCGAGCGATCAAACGCAGGCACGACGGAAGAAACCGAGAAAGAACGATGTGTCTATCCAGAAGAGTACATACTGAGTAGCCAAAAAGATACAGCCGAACTTGCTGTTACAGTGATTTTATTTTTCACTTGTCGATAAGGCAACGTAAAGCTTGATGGGTGTTGATATAATCTGCATGAGATTTGTCAGGTGCACAGTGGTAGCAATTCATGTCGGCTTACATTCATTTGCAATTTTTTGTAGGCTACACTCCGTAGACATTTTGGACAAAGTACGTAATATTCTACGTCTCTCTAATTCTCATATCTTCCCTCCTTTCTCGGGAAACATTTATGGCAATATCTTGGTCGTATCTCATCTCTTCATGCTTCGCTGAAATTTTTGATTGAATATTTCTTGCACCCTCCTGTATCCTTCACCTCTTGCTTGTCGAATACAAAAGAAAACAATAATGAAATATTGCATCAAGAAGGTTTATTAGGAGTATTGACTCTTTTTCACGCAGGTTGCTAGCTTCGACCTATCGACTGAAGAGCCGGTGTTGTGCTCTTTCCATTGGACCACTGGAGGAAATGGCTCCCTCGACCTCGCTGCACAGGGAGTGAAAACGACAACGCAGCTAAAGTTCACCGCCGCCCCAGACGATGCCTCAGACCACAACGCGGCAACGCCGCGGCGGATCCTGGACGAACGTGACGAGCCGGTGACGACTACTCTGCGCACCGGTAGGGTGACGCTGCATATCGACGACCCGAGTGGACAGAACACCAGGGCGACTGCAGGATTCCTCAGGCACCTCGCCCTAGCTGCCATTCATGACTCGTGGGAAGCGCTCTTCGTGCATAAGCTTTTCCGGGCACTAAAGGAGGCACCTGCAGGTGCTTGAAACCTGGGTTACAAAAAGAAACGGACCAAATAAAATATACCTCATACTTTTGAAAATAATACCTGCCTGGCGCTTTCCGAGTAGTACCTGCAGTATATAAGACAAAATCGCATGGACGGGCTTAAATGGTGGCAGCAAGAAACCGACTTTTAAATCAATGCAGTATCTGTCATTGATTTGGCCACTACGTACAGGGTAGGCCCTAACTCCGCTTGTCCACCGGCGCGTAGCATTGTCAACAGTCCGCGACGCGTTGTTTGCTGATGTTGTTTTATAGGATTAGTGCTGTAGGTTTCATGACAGAAGGTATACTCTTAACTCGTATACGAGGAGCTGTGGCAGTAGAAGTATACATTGTAGGGGTTGCTGCTATCGTGATGTTGATGGAAATGTCGGCAGAGGCGATTTGAATGGGTGTGCTCTTGCTCGCCTCCCTCTCCGCACAAGACTTAAAATTGATCACGAATGATTCCCATGAGTGAATCCCTGTTCGCTCGCGGAAATGAGAAAAAAATGCCCTTGCGGTTTTTGAGATCGCATATCAAAGCCAGAAGTTTCCAGAACACAACAAAACTTTCGTATTACGAGCTACCCAAAATCGGTAAGTGTATGCATGGTAGATGCATAGGCGCCCAGATGATGGGTGGAGCGTATAGTCATCAACTGGCGATCAAGACACCTAGCCGGGATTCCTGGAAAGACGTGGTGCCGCTCAGAAACCATGTCAGCGTGGCGAGAATTTCGAACATCCATCCTTCACCTCTGCACTCTACAAAGGCGGGCAATCGCAATCGCAAACCACGAAAAGGAGTGCGAAAATAGTCGTGCTAGAATTTCTAAGACTTCCAAAAGCAAACAATGCGTGCACACAATATTGCGTTCTGTTAACATACAGTTAGGCACATGCTTTTTCGCGGCTGAGTGTACGCATGTGTCCTATAATTTTGCCATTTCTTTCTAAAGCGCTGATTTCTGAAACAACCTGTTCAAAAGGCAAACATACACGACGCTACGATTTAATTTTCAATCCAATGGTGCCCCAGTCCATCCTCTCCCCCGCGCTGAAGAATTGAAGTGACTAAGATTATGAACAGCGGTTTTATAAGTTACCGCAGATGGCACCTCATCATCCGCCCTATCATTTTGTGGCATTTACAGCTGCAAGCGTTTTCTTGTGGTAACGTGACTTGGTGCGTAAGTTCAGCCTTTGCTGCCGCCCCCTGCATGGTTTAGGAATAATTCGGCTATGGTTCTTTGATGACTCTTTCCGCACAAGCGTCATCATATGACCAAAACGTTCCTATGATTTAGTATTATGACCAAAAACATTACACTTGGCATTGGGTGCGTGTCAGCGGACGAAATTGACATTATTTTCAGCCACAATGCCCTAAAGCTTCATGAATAAGCTCGTGATAAGGGGCCATGGACTCCGTCCGGTGTAGCCGCTGACATTGATTACAGGTACTTAAACCCTGCCGGAACTCGGAGTGGCCGCCACATGCAATTGCCCACTGGGCGGTTGCATATGCTGGAATCTTGAAAATGCATTGCATCCTTAAAACCGGTTTTTAAAGTTGACTTCATTTCAAGAGATGCAGCGCAAAAATAGCCATGTAGTCAAATCATCTAAAACCGCGCGAAAAGATATATTGAGTCGCACAATGCGTCTATGAATAGCCCAATCTGGCCACACTGCCGCCACGGCGCGGTGATGGTCTACCTCTCTAGCGAGTGAGCCGACTCAATCTCAGGACCGTGCACCGGGGATGGGGATGGGGGCATGCGCTTATGGCGATACCAGTAGCACTTAGGCAGATAGAGATGCTGCTACTACGCTTTTAAAGCTTGTGCAAGCAATGACTTGTATTTTGCGCAACAAGATGTGTTTACAGGAAGCAGCATCGAGCTCTTGTCATGAATCGCTCAAACAATAGTCCGCCAGCAGGTTGTGCTGCATGCGGGTCGCTCCACTGTATTGTACCGGTAATGAGCGACCGCTCCTGGCCTTCCTAGAGGCGGATACCTAAATGTAGTTTCGTATACACTGATAGTTTTGTTGTAACGTTGGAGTTTATTATGGCAGTGCCGATAATATTTTGCGTCAGTTCAATCAATAGCTCAAATAACAGCTATGCCAATGATTGCAATATAACAAGAAACTCAAATCCAGCGATTAGAAGCAACTGTAGCATTATTTGTATTTCACAAGTCAAGCCTCAAGTTGTGATAGTTTGTATGTGACCCAGTCCATTTTCCTTGAGCCTGAAAGGTTTTTTTTTATATTGTCAAGGAACACCTATGTGGACAATGCCCCATAGCGCCATAACCCGTCACCAAAGACGACGAAGAGGATGCGGCTGGCCCGAGCGATCATGGCCGCTTGTATATTACATGGCCTTCGTTGTTCTTTGGTAGTTCATGGCCGCGGTTCAAACATCCACAGGCGGTCTTTGTACAATCTCTGCTTGGCCCATTAAAAGTGGCCCTCTTGTCGGCTCCAGTACTTGACATAGTGTCGCACTTAGATATTTCTTTTGATGAAATCTTTCCCTCTAACGCGAAATTACTCCCTCTGAACCTTTTAACAGGCCTCCTACAGGATCATCTGAACGGTTTCCCATTCCACGCCCTTGTTGCAACCAATGCTTCTGTCCGGAAGGAGAGGGCAGGCGTAGGTATTTTTTCGCCCGGTCTAGATTGGTCCTTTTCCCTCCGGCTGCCCTACTTTACTACATCTTTCCACTCCGAATTTCTCGCAATAGTCTTGGCCCTTCGTAAGCTTGGTTCCTCGAAACGACAGGCAATAATTCTCACGGATTCATATTCTGTTTGTTCTGCCCTTACTTCTTCAACTTCATCCCCCCTACGTCGAGTCCTTGCTTCTTTAGCGCCTTCCTCCCTTCGTGAACTTCGTTTGGTCTGGGTACCTGGACATGCAGGTATCTGGCTTAACGAATCGGCGGATGCTCTGGCGGGAATGGCATTGGGCGGTCCAGTAGTGGAGGGTCTGCCGCCCTTTCCCTCATACTTCGGCTCACTTCCGTAGGCTGTGCTTACTTCAAAGTCTGCCTGATTCTACTTACGACGACTCGGAGCTCGAGCAGTTCCGGTACTCATAGAAGTGCAGCATGAGCCAGTCGCGAGCTTGTGAAGTAACCCTCACTAGCTTTCACTGTCGCGTTCCAAATTTAAATTATTACTTGCACCGCTCTAATCTGGCCCTGTCGCCGTTATACGCCTTTTGCAAAGAACCAGAAACAATCGACCATTTCTTGTTCTCCTGCCGGTGGCTCTCCTCGATAAGACGAAGATACGTAGAAAGTACATGCACCCGGCTAAACCTCCCGCTGTCTGCTACAGTTATTTTGTCATTCGGGCCGAAAGAACTGGGATTCTGCCACGGGGATCTTTGCAGTGCGTTGCACTCATTCATCCTGGAATCAGGCCGTCTGCCGTGCTAGACAGCATTTACCTTAACTGGATTTTCTTGTCAAGAATATGCGCGCCAAGCTCACTGCTTCGTCTGTACCACTTTCTTCGTGTTTCTTACTTCCAATTTTCATTATATAGTGTTCGTTTTTACCTTTTTTTTCTCTCTTTCTCTAATCTCCTTACTTTTATTTCTCTACTCATATACTGCTAATCCATTCTAATAATTAAAAATGTTTCTTTCCCTTCAAAAATTACCTAATTTTTTTCGGTAAGACGCCCATTTCCTGGCCAATCCCCCTGAGTGGGTACGCGCCATTTCATTGGAACCACCACCACCACCATATAGATCGCATCGCTCTGCGGCAACATCTTGTAAATACATCACTTCATCGTCGCCCGTGGTTCGCCTCATCATTGTCCTTCCGCCACGTAACATTTTGGTGGAGGGTGCGGGTTTCAGTTCCATCCCGGCCCCGAGCTTCACCCCGTCTCGCCTGGTGAAGCGATCTCATCCGGGCTCTTGGAAAGCGTCGGTCCGCCCCAGCCCCGGTGACTCACGGACGCGACATTCCCCAGCCCCGTGTCCTCTGCCCATGCTCCGCCGAGACCAGACGAACTGACCAGCCACGACCAGACGTACAGCCGACGACGTTCCCCCGCCCAGATTTCCGGCTCTTATTCGAAAGCTTTGGACCCTGCCTCGTGGGGTTGGCGGTGGTCACAGCTGTTCCGGGGCCGGTGCTCATCGCGACCATCACCATCATCAGTGGCGGCAAGGGCTTCATTATACATGTTCTCATCGCTTTGCTCATCCGCGTCGCCACCATGTCTTTGCCCTCGCCACGACCGGGACGGTCGTCCTCCGCCGGGGAGGGGGCGGGGGGGGGGGGGGATTTCAAGGAACACCTATGTGGACAATGCCCCATTGCGCCATAACCAGTGACCGAAGACGACGAAGAGGTTGCGGTTGGCCCGAGCGATCATGGCCGCTTGTATATAGATCGCATCGCTCAGCGGGTTCTCGAAGTGGGACTCGAAGAATAGTTTATATTTTTCTTTCCCGGTTGTGTTCGTTCAAGTTGGACTGAGAGAAGCAATGACGACTCATATCCTGACCTTATTTGCGCAGACGTATATACAAGCACTGCTTGTTTCAAACTTTTGCTGAATAACATAGGCAATAAATATTACTATTGTATTTTCAAATACTTTTTTTGGCCGCTCCTAAAGGTAATTGGCTGTTTAGAGCGCGGGAATAAACGCGATTTTTATTATCATTATGATTAGTAGTGCTACTATTGTTATTATAAAATATTAATAATTGTTGTTATGAATATTATCATTAGTGCCAAAAACATCAGACCTCTCCCCTCCCCCCTCTTCCTGCCCTAAGGCGCACCCACAAATTCTCTTAACGGCGGCACGCTAAGAATTCAGGTAACCACAATCCGAAGCTGGATATAGGCGCAAAACATGCTCATTGTTCTGATACCATATCCATAGTAAAAGCGCTAACTACACGAGACAAAAAATAAGAGGGCACAAACATTTTTGCCTCATGTAGTTAGCGCTGTTACTATGAACCTGTACCAACTCGCCCAGTCTTCCGCCTTAGCTCATGCCATAGTTGAAGCATTAAAAAAAGGCAATTGAAAGGCGACCGGAGAAGCACTTCTATTGCTTTCCAGGTGTCCCGTCTTTTTCAGCCATTAAACTGACATTAATTGTTCACTAACTCAACCAGCAACAATTTTTTTCGTAGCACTTTGTTCCGGATAGGCCAGTGACGTTTAAAGACGGGTACAGGAGCTAATAGCGGTCGGTAATCGGATTCCAGCAAAAAATACCGACGCACAATTCTTGCATTCGCTCTCAAACAAAGTTGCGGGTGTGGAGGCGATGGCCAGTAATGCTTGCCTATCACAACTCCTAAGAAGTGTTCGGTGGGCTCGACGTTTTCTTATGCACATCGCCAAAACTTAGCAGCTCCACACACCCGCGCGTAAACCAGTTATGAGGAGATCACATCCGCGAAACTTATACATAACCGCAAACATTTCAGCGGCAGCACAGCATCGACGGAAGGCTATTTGGCTTGTTATGCCCTTGCGCCAACATTACACAAACACACTACCACTTGATACATCCGATTCCAAGGAAAGTTTCAACACCTCACGTGTGTACATGTCAGGTGGCAAAAGTGACAAGGAAAGTCTGCGAGGCGGACCGGTCCGCGGCCATAATGGGCGCAACCTTTCACAAGGTCACGTGTCAAGGCCGCAGGAAAGGCGAGCTTGGCAACGTCTCTTTTTTGCTGCTTTGCACATCTTCGAGGTTGCAGCTATCCACGCGAATGGTCTCAAGCTACCGGATGCAGAAAAGAAAAAAAAATATTTTCGTGCGTATTAGATCCGAAAGCTTCTGTATGTCTCATCTGAAGAAGGACTGCTGTACAATCAGAACCGAGGAGATGAATTTGCACACGTCGGAAAAATAAAAGGCACAAAAGGTATCGAGAAACGGTGAGGTAAATGCGTTTGATCGGTGCTGCCAGGCTGCCCTTGACAACGGAAATCAGCTTGGCTGTCGATAGCGATGGGGGCTATTTTAGGATTGAGTTGTCCGGCATATAAAAAGCTTGCCGCCTCCACGCTGATGTTTGATTCGAGAGGGTGTGTCATCCGCTTGCACTCAAGCTAACCGGTGCAACCAATAGAGCCTTTCTGGACGTACGACGTTTGCAATATCTACTCAATACAAAGGTAAGCAGTTGTATTTGGATCACCAGATAACTAATGTTTTGTGGTATAAAGATGCGTTCTCATTTTACCACGTATCTTGGACAAGGTTGAGGTAACGTAAGGGAAGTGCAGCGGTAAAGATAACAGCGTTTATCAACTATTGAAAGACGCAGTGCTAGAACTGACCAAGATTTTGGATAAAGGTGTTTTTTCGGGTATGAAATATCGGTGCCTTCGAGCACCTCTGTCGAAGGTGTGGTACAAAAGTTCGATAATATTAAGTTGACTTAAAATAGTATTCTCGTGAAAACATATGAGCTATGTATTCGGAAAGGCCAATGTAACCAATCGTAAATTCCAGCTTTTCAACCAGTACATGAGCTTTATATTGTGAAAAATTCAATCTTCCTTCGCCTAATGCGTGAGAGTTTGCTCAATACATGTCATAACTGAGTACTTTGAAAATATCTACTGAACTGCTATACACACCTAGTTGTGAGCAACGTTGACGATTCATCAGGCCCAAAAAGTTAGGACTGAGCGGTTACTGCGCATAGCAAAACTAAGGAAGTTTTCGGTGCAAGTTTCTGTGGGGAGTACTCGCAAGCTTAGGCTCATTTGAGGTTTGCGTGGCGCTTACAAAGTTAAACGGGCCTAGTTACGGCGCATGTATGTGTAACAAAACCAATATAGTGGGACAGTTCTCGAGACCAGCATGTTGGTGGGCGTTCTTTCAAGAAATTACCTTAAATTCGCTGCCAAGAAGCTTGTACTGCTCACGCTAGTTTTAGTTTTGTACAGTTGACGCCCACATCTTGGTTACTTATTGTAGCAGCCTTAGACCTTCAAGGCAGAAAATGATATCGAGAGTTTCGGTGAGTCAAGACAGCTACTTCAGTTTTGCTTTGGTATGTGCGGACTTAGAATCTTATTCGCTGCTTTTGTCTTGTGCTATTGCTCCCAATGTGCGACGGGCTTTTATGAGATGTCCCGTGATTTCTTTTTTTAAAACTCAGCGCAATAGTAGCTGCAGCATTTGTGAAATATTTTTGTGTGGTGACAAGTTTTCATTATGTCTTATTTTTAAAACGGGTAACAAATCCATAGATCGAAAGCAGTGTTATTTTGTTATTACGTAAAGTCTAGGCCACTTCGAAGTAATGCGATTGAGTCTATACTGAATACAATTGGTACTAATTGCAAGGTGAACTCATTCTGTAAAACTATAAATCAGGTCTATGTCATTGAATATGAATGTTTGAATGAGTTTCGGCGTCGTGGTTCCTGTCTCCACGTCTTATTCATTGTTTCTTATTTTTATTTTTTGCTTTGGCAGGTTTCAAAATGATTCTGAAGGTTCTAGTCAGCACTTTGATGGTCTTTGCGCTAATGATATCCAACGTTTCGTCCCAAAAAGGTACGTTTTTTACGCGCGCACATTCTTCAATCATGACTCAGAGGCATAACACTAAGGAATACCCCGATTAACAATTCGCATAAAGCATATCAACGTTCCTAAAGAGGCAAAAACATTCGACTGATGTTTGCATTTAGGTAACTGACCTCCTCGCTTTGCTGCCCCTATGCCTTATGTTGGCTTTTATATAAACTTTCTTTGCACAAGAACGCCGGTTTTGTTCAAACACTTCTTGACGGTATCAGGATGGCACGTGCGTTAACTTTACGATACTTACTACTGGGAAACTTGCCTTTTCACTTGTTCCTTTTTGAGGAAGCACGATTCTACAGTAAAACCCGAGTGCCGTGAAACATGTTTGAAGCATTTACTGGAATTCGTGAACTGTGAACCCAAAAATATGAACCTGAACATGCAAAATTGAAGAATATTGTCACGGGCTCATTCCCTTTGCTCCTTACTATAAACTGAACCAGCGGCCAACCAAGCGGCCAACCAGAGGGGTGTGCGCCCTCTGGGATAAGTGAACCCATAGGCTGGAGAACAAGATGAACACGCTCGCTAATGTTGGTGCGTGTTACTATATATATATATATATATATATATATATATATATATATATATATATATATATATATATATATATATATATATATATATATATATATATATATATATATATATATATATATTTAGATAGATAGATAGATAGATAGATAGATAGATATGTATATATATTAAAAATTGCTCTTTATTTTCTTTTCTAAATTTTGAGATCTAAAATAAATTAGGTCACATCTTGATTAGGTACAAAGCTTTTTGGCCAATCCCCCGCTTGGGTATGTTCATGGTCTGATGCAACCAATCAACCAGTACCTGGGACATCGAAGCTGCCTTGTCTGTCTTTACTATCCCGTTTTTTTTGTAATTACTATCTCTAAATACATTCCTTTCGTTTCCGCGTAACATCTTGTAGTGTGGGTTCTACTTCCCGTCTCCGCAACGCTCGCCGGGCCAGTTTGAGGCAATACGGAGCTTAGGAGCGGGCGTCACGTTCACAGCTGCGATGTCCCAGGTACGCCACACACACCAACATCAGCGAGCGTCTTCATCTGCTGCTTCTCCGGCCTATGGTTTCACTTATCCCGGAGGGTGCATACCCGCATAGAGGGGTTGGCCACTGGTTCAGTTCATAGTAACGAGCCAAGGTAACGAGTCCCTGACAATATTATTCTTGAAGGCCATGCAATCACGCGGGTGTAGTATATTTGTAAAGACTCTTTTCTAAGCGTTCTTACTGTAATGAAGCCACGCGAGGAGTTGCTTTGCATGGGCTACTTGTCTGCTCAAGCGCATATTGTCGCGTTGGGATTTTATTTTTCTGTGCCTGTACTTATTGGTACTATGGCACACATTCACGCCGGATATGCTTGAATGAATTCGCCCTTTTATTTCTCTAGGGCTAGCATGTGTTTAAAATGGTCATATGGTGCTAAGATATGAAATCAAGCCATGCTAACAGCCGCACAGCCAAATAGGACAAATGCAGACGAGACTGAAATAAACGCACTCATACCATGACGTGAACATAACAGGATTTGGCCTGTGCGCCTGTAAGGATGTTTAAATTTCTACGAATTTTTTTCGGAAAGAGGTTCTTTCATTCCTTCTGTGCATTCTAATTTCTCCATTTTCCTGTTATTAAGGCTGATCATATAGTTTTTAGGAAAACTGAGTATTTACCTTGTGGCATTTTGGTTTGGGTTTCTCCAACCTTGACGCCAATTATACACAGTTCCAGTTTATCAATCGGTTTATCAATCAATTAATCTTGAGTAATCGGGCTCAAATGTAAATCTCCAACAGACTGTATCGCCGTTTAAATATTTTCGCTAGTTTTTGTCCAGAAAACTTACATACAATTTTAAAACCATTTTCATTCATACACCCATTGGCGATTGCGGACAACAATACGGCAGGCACGAAATAAGGGGATGCTATACCCCATGGGCAAATTTCAAGCTAGACAAAACACTGAAAAAGAGACTCGTGCAATTTCATAACGTTATACACTGCTGTCAAACCATCAACTAACAAACGCGCAGCTTTCCTTCGCCTAGTTGGAAAAGAAAAATTCTACAATTGTGTTTGCCTATTTTGCAGAAAACTGTGATTTTCATGATGACCATCTGGAGAAGGCCATCTTCGAGTTCATCGAGAGGCTGCCCGCCGAGCGCCAAGAGACGCCTGTGAATGAAGGGAATGGCTCGGATAGTTTAAACCTCAGCGCGTTCAAGTTCGTTGGGCTGGATCACCTCCGACCATTTGGGCCGTTCTTTACCTTCTGCCGCAACGGAACGAAGGTCGTGCAGTTCGACTTCATCAACGTAAAACCCCTGAAAATCGTGGGATCATTTTCGCCAAAGGACGGCAAAACCCACGAAATCGAAAGCCGGGCCCTGCTCGTACGCCTGACGTCACAATTTACAGTAGATGGCTCGGGTGAGCAGGTAAAGCTTCACCCTGTAGTGAACATGCCCGTGTCAATGGTCGGGCTTTCGCTGGAAGTTAAAGGCTTGGACACAGACGCCGACGAAGAAGTGAACACTTTTCTCAACCTCTCTAAAGGCGGTTTCCTTGCAGACTTGTGGCATGGCACGCTGTTTTTTGAGCTGGAAAAAATGTTCTCTGAGCTACTCCCGAAATAGGAACACATGGTACAGAATTTATGCTTTGTCAAGTTCTTTGATTGCCCATAAAATGTCATTGCGAAACTTTTTTTTGTTGAAGTTAATTATGTGTCAAACACAAAGACTGTACACGCGGTAACGAAACACCGTAAAACATTAAAACGTGCACACCCTTCTTCTGCTAACGCATGTTCATTCGCTTTTATTAAATTTTTCTGAGAACGTGTTCGCTAATGTATAGACAGCCTGGCCTGCAGAAGCTGAAGACACCGCCACATACCTTCATATGTTTGCAACTTGTTCTATGCTACGTAAGTTATTTAGACACCATCTTTCTAGTGTAGTCTGCCTTGTGGCTGAAAAGACAGCCCTATGGCTTTGAAAACATTCAGGTTCGACAGCATTGGCTTCGCTTTGGTAGTAAAACGCTGTATGTACACTACGGTAGTCGTTGCAGTAATCATGGGTTAACAGTGCAGTGTAAGGTTCGCAAGTTTTGTTCATCTCTTGAGCAGGCGGCAGTTTTCCGTTTTTACGTGCACCGTGCCTGCATTACCGAGCGCATATAAGCACGTCATGTTTATGCTTTTTCAGAAGTGACTTCGCTTCGCACGTGGGCTGCATGTGTGGAACAGCCATGAACAATATAAATTTCGTTTATTTGATCACAAACTCCCTAAATTATTAACGTCAAGATAAGGTGAATCAAACATGAAGCCCGAAGTTGGCATATGCTTGATATAAAGAACTGTAATCATAAATGCAGAAATTAAGGTATGACAGAAATTGCACCATGATTTCGGCTCACGTAAAGATGCCCGGGTGGTCAAAATAAATCCGGAGCCGTCCACCACGGCGCGCCTCATAGCCCGGGTGTAACGTCAGCGCGATAAACCTCATATTCTATTAAGGAACCGCGGTTCAATTTCGAGCACAGGAAGTGTTTATTTTTGTTAAGGCGCTTAATATGCCTTTGTGGAAACCCACCGTGCAAATTGATTTTTCTCCAGTGCTTTTCGGATGTAACAATTTTGATTTGGGGCTTCGACTTTAACCTTTGAAGACCTTGGCTTTCGACCACACGAAGCTTCGCATTCCAACCATCCTTTACTTCAGTCACGATCATCATCATCGTCAGAAGAGATTGGCTGTCCTGCAGTGCGTCTTGGTGGTCAACGTGGCCATCAGTAAGGTATACAAAGCCTTGCTTTAAAACATTATATCCTACAGCACATCTTTCAGAATCAAAATTTGTCTTCAAAGCGTCCATATGCTTAATTTCGCCGACAACTTTCCGCCTTAGTTCAACCACAACGCCACCGAAAAGGGGAGATGTGTAGGACGCAGCGCGCCACCGGAACAGGGCGCGCCGCGGCTAACGAGCGTGCGCGCCTTACGAATAAACACACATTTCGGATGTCGAATTCACTGCATGCAGACCTCTCTGTCCTGCGCTCGGCTGGCCGGCTGGCCGCCAGTGTGTTCTATACCCGGAGAACATAACGTGGTATTATTGTCTCAAAACGACTGCAGCTACGCAGTCATGGCGTCGTCATTCAAGATACCTCCCCCAAAATTGTTCACATTCTCTGGGAACGAGTGGCGATCGTGGAAACAGCGATTCCTCCACTTCGACACCCCACCCGGGCTTCAAAACCACCCAGGGCAGCAGCAAGTCAACACGCTCCTCTACGTGGTGGATTTACAAGCCGAAGCCATCCCGCGCATGCTCAACCTTTCGGAAGCCGACTCCCAAGACTTCAAAAAAGTAATCGAAAGTTGGGAACAATATTTCGTACCTCGGCAAAATGTCATTTTTGAGAGAGCGAAGTTGAACAAGATCGGCCAGCAGCCGACAAAATCAGTCAGAGTTCGCGACAGTGCTTCTCAAGCTCTCCGAGACATCCGACTACGGAAGTCTGCGAGACCAATCGGAACGCGACGACTTGTTGTAGGCCTCAGAGACACGCAACTGTCCAAAAAACTGCAGCTCGAAGCAGACCCCAATCTCGACAAAGCGCTCATGCAAGCCAATCAGAGCGGAGGCGTCAAAAGCCGGTAATCGGTGCTACACTCCTAAGAGGCTAATTACCACAACAGAGACCGTGTGCAACGTCGCAATTCAGGAGGGGGCACATCGTCTCAACCCCAGGTGTTCCGGGGAAGCACCGCCGCCAAGCCTTCAAAGAACAAACTATGCCGATGCTGCCGTAAAGACAACCATCCTCGTGCAGCTTTCCCAGCGAAAGCATCAATCTGTTCGACCTGCCACAACAGGGTCCACTGCGCTTCAGTATGTTTGTCATCTGCAAACAGCGTACTGTAAGCACTAACGTCGCCTTTCGGAATACAACTACGGCAGAAGATCCCTCCGACAAGTGCAGCACAGACGTAACAGTTGACAACACCTCACTGCGCTTCACAATCGACACCGGTGCAGACGAAACAGTCATCTGAGATAATATAATACGCATAGGCAATTGTTTCAGCAATACCAGCTTCAAGCCCCCCTTACCGAAGAAGCCGTGTGGATCAGACGGCACACCCTTAAAAGTGAAAGGTACGCTCTGTCTGCCTATGACCGCTTTTGGCAAGCTCACAGTGCAAGATGTTTTTGTGATTAAGAGCTTAAAAAGACACTATTAGGAAAATTATCTATTGAAGCTCTCGGGCTTTTCCTGTAGCTCTGCCACTTAGAAGCAAAGCCGTCTTTGCCACTGCAGCTGTACTCACGACTCTTCGAGGGACTTGGAATCGTACAGGGCGAATGCAAGCTTGAGCTGAACCAGGGCGCCAGGCCTCTCGCTTTAACCTCACCACGTCGGGTTCCCCTACCTCTATACGACAAAACAAAGGAAGAGCTGAATCGTGTGTGACAGTTGGGCGTCATCACACCTGTGGAAGACAACGGGCCTCAGTTCGCGTGCGGGAACTTGTCATATCTTGCGGAATTTCGCCACCTAATATCAAGCCCACGGTACCCACAGAGCAACGGACTGGCGGAAGCGGCAGTGAATATTATCAAGGCATCCATGAAGAATACGAACGAGCCGCATCAAACCCTTCTTGGCTACCGCTCAACACCGCTCCGAAACGGTTCAACCCTGCTGAGTTACTCATGGGCCGATGCCTCAGGAGTCAAGTTCCTATGGCAGGCAAACAGCTCGAGCCCTATCTCGTAAATGAGCGCGAGCTCCGAGCCAAAGAAGAACAATTCAAGGCAGCTGAGAAATTGCACTTCGACGGGCACCCTGGAGTTCGCCGACTCCCGGCTCTTTCGACGAACCAAACCCTCTGGACCATAGACCTTCAACGCCCCGGTAAAATATCGAAAGAAGCAGGAACACCGCGGTCGTATTGGGCTACTACTGATGCGGGGGAGCTAAGGCGAAACCGAACGCATCTGACCCAAATGCCACCCATGAAGACATCCGGGCAGGGCGTACCAGACACCGCAGCCGATTACCCTAACGCACAACTCATCCAGTAACGTGCGCCAGAGCGAGGATTCCTGAGCACTTCCCACCTGCAGACGCGCAGCATACGCTACGGATTCGTATTCCACTTCTGACACCATGTTATGTTCCTCGGGGTATACACTGGCGGCCATGCGGCCAGCCGACAGCAGGAAAGAGACGTCTGCACGCAACGAAGTCAAGACCAAGTGTCTGTTTACTCGTAAGGCACGCAAGCTCGTTCGCGGCAGCGCGCCCTCTCTCCGGTGGCGGGCTGCTTACTACGCATATAGAACCAGCTCAATAGACCTGACCTATTTCGAATATAATAGTTTATGGTGAGTTTCTTGTAATGTTTTTTGCAAAAATAGAGGAAGCTCACACTAACGCGTGAGGCTTGAAGGTAGCGAAGCTTTTCGCAACCTTCACAGCCATCACGACGGTTCAAGTCCACGATTATAGCCGTTTTGCTTCTTCTCTGCTGCCGCAACGACCTTTACTCTGTCATTGTTTCTATAAGTTTGAACTTCCTTCATTTCTGTGGAAGTGATAATCACCGGACATCACCTTGCAGGGGCGTACACTGTGACCTGTCTTCCTCGTTCCGTGCTAGTGTTGCCAGGATGCAAACGCTGGAGGCGAATGTTGGCCATTCAAGTGCGTAGGCTAGGCTTGCAAACGTGCGCAAATGACGCTGGGCAGTCGCAGCGGGGCACGCACGCACGAGCGCTCGTAATTTTATTGTGTTTTTTAATTGTGTGGGGCCCAAGCCCCTTTAATGGGGGCGAGGAGGCGCTAGCGACGTCCTCCTCCTTGGTGGGGCGAGGGCGATCCTCGCGCGCCTCCCTCCTTTCCCTACGAGGCGACGGGGGATGCGCGCAGGAGACTCCCGGAGAGACCGCCCTTGGGACGCGCAGCGATCGCACGGTACGTAAATGCCCTTCGGCCACTTCTGGCCGTTTCTTGCATTGGCCGTTGTTTCCCACTTCCGTGGGTCACGGCACCCACCGTGTCGATTAGCGCATGCCTCGATTTGCGTCAGTGCGTTTATCTAGGATGCCCGGCGAGTCTCCGCGGGCATATTACACTCATTGGTGGGTTGCCCCCGCGTCCGCGATGTGACGGCTTGCGCCGTGTAAGGTCAGCGGACAAGCGCCGATGCCACCCGGTCGAGTCCAGTGGCTTGAAATGTGTAGCGGCCACAGAGAGCCCCCTTCCCCTACGTTAGCGAGCGTTGCGGCCGGCCAACGCCGGCGGACGCTAACTGCTGCCTGACTACGGGCTGGGCACACGCTGACGGCTGTATGCCCCAGGGGCTAGGTGCGTAGTGCAGTGCAGCGTTTGTATCGTGGTTTGTATCGTTTGGGGCCCAAGCCCCCATTAAAGGGGCTTGGGCCCCACAACTGCTATGCGGTCGCCACAATGTTGGCCAATGTCCATAGGTGGATATGTTTGGCTTGAGAAATGTGCGCCGGGGACGCTGGGTGGTCGTCGCGAGGCGCGCAGACACGAGCGCTAAGCATTTTCTTGGTTTTGTTAACTGACGGGCCTGTCGCCGCAAGGCCCGTGATCACGTGCGCTGGTTATGAAATTTCTTGGTATTTTTAACTGGGGACAGTAAAAATCATGATTTGCTAAGGAGGTTCGCTCATACAAAAATTCAATTAGCTATTTATGCAATTCTTACTGAGTACAGCCGTAACAGCCTGTTAAGTGAGTCCCATTTCAGTACAGTTCCTCACTGATGGGTTTTTATTGAAATTACTTCAAATAGCTTTCTCTAAATTTGTTATTGGTTGTGGTGGTAATCTTCCGTTGTGTGGGAATCAGGTTTGACTAGAGTTTCTGAATTTTTTTATCAAATTTGCCCCAACAACATTTCTACAAAATTCTTATTGTGCCCTGTCATAACATCCTGCTGCATATAAGCTAAGTTTGAATATACATTCTGATGAGTTTTAACTAAATCTATTTCAGTTATCTTTCAATGAAATTCTTATTTAGTATAGTCTTAACATCCTGTTGCTTGTGAGTCAGGTTTGAGTGGAGTTTCCGGCGAGTTTTAATTTGGGATCTTTTTAGGGGCTTACAATTTCTTGTGTGGATGTCTGTCACACCGGGCGCCGCCTCTCCCAAGTGCTCCCAAAACGAAATGATGGCCGGCCATCCCGCGATCTCGGTTCAAGCGCCGGGGCACGCGGCGCAATAGCGCTCCCTACGTATGCACCGATGAACTACCAGGCCTCCGTGGGTCAGCTATGTAAACGCAATACAGAGTGTATTAAAACTGAACATAATCAAGGGAGTAAGATGCTGGCGTCGCATTTCTTATAAAAAGTTTGTTGCCTGTCCAATGACCAGAGTTTACAAATTAGCAGTTCGGCTTACCCTATATAATGCAGCACACCCTTTTAAAAGCTAAATATATTGAAGTCATTAAAATGCTTATCGCTTTTTTGCAATAAACATTTATTGACTTTCGACTGGCCGCAGTTTATAAGATTTGAGACTTGGTTCAGTCTATAGAAACGCAAGCTGAAGGATAATAAAACTCAATGTATTGAAGCCAATAGAATATTGGTTGAGCTTTTTCAATAAAAAGTTGACTGAAATATTTTATAACTTCAGTACAGAAAATATGAGTTTAATCGACTTTTTATTAACTCTATAGAACCTTAATACAAAGTTCATTAAAACGCAACGTCCATTTTCATGAGGGTAGTGATCACGGTGATTCGACAGAAGCGAGTGACGAGGACCACCACGGCGGTGGAGACAGCACCTGGCGCATCATTACTATGAGAGCTATGCATGTTGTCGAAGGACAATGAAATGGTAGCTCAACTTTTTCTGGCTTCTAGAGGCTTCCACTGTCAACAGCTCTACCTTGAAGCGCACACAGCTGCGGTATCATGGCGAGAAAGAGCAGCCACTCCTGTAGTACCGCCGCAATCTCGTCCAACAACTGGTGGATGACCTGTGGGGTCGAGTCAAAGCGTGGGGCCTGTCTTTCCTAATGGAGTGCGAGAAAAGGCTAGATAAGAAGAACAATTTCATCTACCAGCTCCCGGACGGAAGCAGCAAGGACTGAGCTGATTGCAGCGACATAAAAAATGTAGGCCGGAAAGAAACTGTTTTTCTGCGAAACCTGCAGAAACAACCCCGGATAACGTTTTGAGCCTTTTCACACGCTCCTAAAATATGGGCAGAGGTGTTTCCAGCAGACTGAAAGAGAAACAATAATTATCCTGTGAGTTTTTCTGGCCCAGTTAGTGCTCTCCTTCGAGGGGCCAGAAAGTGGCAAAACAGTTTCGTAGCAGAACGGCCGGAAAGTGAGTAAAAGTTTCGGACAGGTAAAGCACCTCAGCTCGAAAATGAAACGAATACGTCATATGCGTTCCCCCAGTGATAGGCTATGACGCAAAAACTTGAAGACTCGTTATGAATCTTGAAAAAATGTGAGGTGGGCCCAACAAGCCGTGCCAGAAAGAATGGTAGGAGCAGCGCTTGGAGATAGGATGCAATTGGTTTTTATTAGTGTGAAAGCTCCGAAAACTGCGCAGAAACACGATTGCGTCTAACTCTGCAATACAAACATGCCAGCCTACAGCAGCCACTAAAAAGTTAATTAATTAATGTTAATTAATTAAGCTACCGACATCAATAGTTACTGCCTAATTCTGTGTCCCTCAGGGCGCACAACTTCACTGTGGAGGTGGTTTTCCCGTAAATCTAAGCGCCTAATTAAACCTGTCGACTTAATTTTGATCACCCATATATCTGAGCAAACACTGTGCATATAAATTAGTGCGGAAGCAGAAATTGCGGGACACTTCACTTGTACCGCAATTTCTTCTTCCGCACTAATGCCATTGCCTAATAGTATGTCACATGTTTGTTTAATACCATTAAACAACCATGTGATTTCACGCAGTCGGACGACTACTAACCGCCGCAACTACGCGAGTGAAAACATTTGCATATCTGCGTAAACAAGTGTGTAAACAAGTAGGTGAATCGGCACCGTACTGCATAAATAGTGGGCAAGAGAACACTTATAATGCTGAAGTACTCGCGAGACACACAACGAACTGACCCAAAGGTTATCCCCGGCGTCTCCTTCGCGCGATTAGTGCAGCCGAATGCGACGCACGAGCACACCATTGCTGTTTTCTACAGCTTTGTAGCGTCCAAATAAGATTTACGATAAACTAAGTCGTAAATGCTCGCGTGCGAGCATGCAACACCGCCAGACGTACAGCAGGGAGCTGGCAGAACACGACCGATGGGGGGCGGCTGCTACGGCGGAGCGAGCTTTTGCCCAAGGCAAGATGGCGGCCGTCGGCGTCAGTTCTCGAGAGCCGTCGCCACTCCAGAAAGTCTTATACAACCTCCTTGGTGGCAGCACGCGGTGGAATGAGAGCACGTGTGCGGCGCCGGAGGTGTTCTTTTCTCGTCACCAGGAGAGTGGCATCATCCAGCCGTAACGGGGACGTCGGAGACTGAACGGATGCTGCCAGACGGGCTGCTACGCCTGCTTTTGTGGTGGTTGTGGTGGTACCAGTGAAATGACTCGTACCGTACCCACTCAGGCGGACTGGCCAGAAAATGGACGCCTTACCGAATAAAATCACGTAATTTTTGTAGGTAAAGAAAAATATTTCAATATTAGAATGGATTAGCAGTAGTTGACCAGAGAAATAAAAGTAAGAAGATTCTTCGCTGCCATTTCTTGGTATTACGGCGTGAATTACGCCTGCGAGCAGATCGCCCCACGCCACAGCCACACAAGAATAAGGGTTCTGCATGGCTGGTGCGCACCTGCTCTACTCCCGCGCCATCACGTACATTTGTCACGCTGTACGCAGTGCTCTAGAAATTCTACGTTTCCGATGTACACTTTTGTGAATTTCGTGCACATTATCCCCTAAATTCTCAGGATTAGGGGTCAATCCTCCATGTGGGCATGGGCTACGAAGAAAGCAATAACCACTACAACGTTTTTCTACCGCTCCCTACTTGAATAAAGACGAATAAAAAAAGCTATTTTATAGCGCACTCAGTAGAGGACCGAACTGCTGCTGCGGAGGCCCAGTTTCAAATCACACCTTATCGCAAATGCGCTTTTCGTTTACTTTCTACTGCGGCTGCCATTTTCTTCACCTAGCAACAGCAACGACCACAACGGCGCTTTTCGCAGAATGGGACGCATAAGGATTTCGCCTTAAAAGTTCCCGTCTCTCTACCTGCCACTAGAATATGCTGCCCTGACAAAAGGTGATGGAATGCTTGGCCAAGCAGTATATGTAGGAACACCTCCAAGCTGCTAAAACTAGTGCCATGATTCATGTGAACATTGTGGAGAACAAAGAAAACATTTCTCATATTTGATCTAAACGCAAGTGCTTAACTGAAATTAAAGCAGTGTTTTCATTGAAATGCTGAACTTAAGGAAGTGAAGAACGCGATAGAAGCACCCCGAGCTTCGAACGGCTCCTGCGACACGGATATGTGAAACCTGTGTAGGGTTTGTGGGAAGAGAGGAAAACTCTACGATACGTAAGCCATTTGCAGCTCTACTTTAAAAACCCGGAACCCGCAACGCGTCCGGTACACCAAAGCGGTCCTCGACCGCGTGTCTTTGAAGGTTTTCCTAGCATGCGGCCAATCCATGCCGTAGCAACAATTTGTCGTCCTCACCATCACACCGAAGATAAAGTAAGGCAGCAGAAGCCAAGCATCGAATTGGTTTGAAGATAAATCCACTTTTCCCTGCAACCCACCTAATGCACGGTGACCAGTGGGGAAAGCGTAAGAGACAGACGGAAGCCTTTGGAAAGGGTAAAGAGCGCAAAATCGCAGCAAGCCGTAAGGGGCTGAAACCATTCAATAAACAGGCGGAATCAGTTTCTCAGGCGGTGAATCTGATCTAAACACTTTTGTGAAAAAACTGTGGCTGGTGCTTAGTTAACCACGCAGGTATTTGGCTACTACTCGTTTAGTTAGGGAGGGGGGGGGTTTGACCACCGTGGCAGCGTGTGGAGAACGTGTTTTGAATTTTCTGGCGATAAATTTAAAAAAAAATCTGCAATAAACTAAAGAGTTATCGTCTGGCCCTTCTTTATAAGGTAGTCCTGGACGAGTGGTTGCTGTAGAGTTTGTCCGCGTGTGCGAGGTTATTTCATTATATTGTATTGTGCAAGAAGTGCATTTTAAGTGCGAATGCACTTCTTAAGCGAGCCTGAATCGTCCGCCGCCGTCGTCCGCATAGCAACAGCTGCGGGTGCGCGCGTCCTCGTCTTCCTCCTCGTCTTCCCTAGCAACGGGGGGAGATGGGCGCGCGCTACTCTCTTCCTCCTCTCTCCGCTCAGTGACTGCGGGGGTTGGGCGCGTCCTCTCCACTTCGGGCGGGAGAGCTCTCGCTCGCGTAGCGGGCGCTCCGCATTCCGACGCGTGAGGGCGCTCGTGTAGCCCTCGCCGTAACGGCGGGCGCTACTCTCCTCCTCCTCTCTCCGCTCAGTGACTGCGGGTGTTGGGCGCCTCCTCTCCACTCCAAGATCACGATATCCACCGTAATCGCGCAATCAACAACCGTGCATTCGCACTTACACACTCTCCCCCTCGGGGAAGTGCGAGGGAATTTTTTTACCATATGTTCATTTGTGGGCTGCGCGTAGGCTTACAATTCTTCAAAATGAGGAAACAATTTTGTACCTAATCGTCCGGTCTCCGATTAGTGCCGTTTTTGGTAGGATTTACAGTGGACACAGTTGTCTTTGGAATAACCAGGTCTCTTCCTACTTTTTTATCCTCTGAGCTTAGATGGGTCTCATGGGTGAGCCCATGAGACGGCTCAGATGGGTGAGCCGACTTTTGTTTTCCCAAGAAATGATTTTTTTGTAAGACGTAAATTACGAAATAGGTCCTTGTGGGCAGTTACCCACAGTGAATCGATTAACCCCGATTTTCAGAATATCCGCGACTGCTGGACTAAGCTACAAGGTTGCAAACTATAGAAAAAACTTTATCAAAGTAAAGGCGACGTATTTGCAGGGTGATTCTTCGAACGCCCTTCGTCGCAGCTCGCTGAACGGGTCTTCTAGTTAGAAGTAAACATGCAAAGAGTCCCAACTGCGCGATGCCTCTTCCTGCTCCTGTTGCGGGCTTGTGGAACCCGCAACACGAGCTAACAGCACACTGCGAGCTCGTGTTCTCGCACTGCGCTGGGAGCACACTGCCAAACATTATAGACGACATAAATTTGGAAAAACCTTTTTCCTGTGCACCTTTTTTTGCGGAATGCTTCGTTAAACCGGGTTTAACGGCCAAATTTGTTTCGATATTTCGAGTTCGTAAAAGCATTAGGCCTTTGGGGAACCACGGTGGGAATCCGTGTTCCTTCGTTAAATCTGGAATTCGTAAAATCGTGTTTCGTAAAATTGAGTTTCAACTGCATAGTGAAAATGAATTTCTTCCCGCCAAACTATCACAATGTATATGCACTGTAAATATCATCAAAATTTCGTCACCTAAATACATTAAGAGCAGCACTCTGAGAATACCTGAACAATAAGCATGGAAATATACTCCGAATATATTCGAGATATATCTCAAATGACTTTTACATTTGTGGAGCGAACATGGTAGAGACACCTTGAATTCAGGGAAAATGTTTAGTGAAAATACATTTTCAATGTAATAAAAAGCTTTACCGAAATGCATTTTTAGTACACTAAAGACGCTGCTTCAGTTGCTGAATCGTAAGATCCACGTAAAGCATATCTTAAGTGCCGGATAAAATACATTTCAAATGAATCAACGCACTGCGAATTTTTTCTCTTCGATGTTGATTTCTAATAAAAGAAAGTAAGGGAGATACTTTCGCCTACTGGGCTGTCTAATGCAGGCATACAAATAAACTCTGCGTATTAGAGAAAAACTCGGCGAACAGATATGTAAGCGGCGGTGTTTCAGCGCAATCGCCAAGGCACAGACATCTAATTCAACGACTATATATATATATATATATATATATATATATATATGTATGAAAACACTTGCACTTTGCAAGCATTGTTACGACGGTATCGCTGTGGAGGCTTTCAAAATTTTCTTTTTCCGAAAAGTATTTGCCTTAGATGGACAGTGCGGGCTATGCTTGCGAGTGCGAGCAGCTGGACGCCTCTCACTTCCTCTCACTGCCACTCACTACCTCCTCCTCAGGGCCCGGTACCTGAGGCGTGAGTTAAGCGGTGCACGCCTCTTCACGTTTTGTCTGCCCTCGGTGCGTTTCTTTGGCCTGTATTGCGGTATTACAAGTTTTCGACCTCCTCAACGGGCGGTCGTTGTGCGCACGCAGTCTCTGCTTGGACGGCGCGTTGCAGTGGCGTTTGTCTTAGCACGGCCGTCTAGCCAAGGTAAGCCCGATTTACCGGCTGTTTGCCTGTACGGTCGCGCAAAAATTAGTCGACGTATGCTTACCTTGCAATCGAAGAGTGTTAACGCCCCGTATGAAATCCGCACGTGGTTGTTAGGCTTACCTCCACCTGCGAGCAAGATTTCCTACCGTAACTACTCCGCGCAAGGGAATGTACTCACAAATCAACGACAGCAAGAACACGTAAAGAAATAAAAGAATTTTAGTGCTGTTGTTTTTGCGCTTATTTTTTATAGCTCGCGTCCTGCACAGTGGCAGGGGGATTGTTGCTACGAGTTTCCTTGTCGATCGAGTTATTCCGTTCTGAGCTTATTGAGGACTAACGCTTGCAGTAAACACAAAAAAGCCAGGAACATCTTTAGTACAGCCTGTTCACAGAAAGTCCGCCGTCCATGTTTAAGTGACTGAGAAATTTGCGAAGTGTATCCAAGGACGCAGCTTTTTTGGTTGTTATGTTTTCTGTTCGCAGCAGCCGCTCACAGCCGCGCATGTTCCCAGCAGCCGCCGTACGGGGAAGAAAGCCAGTTTGTGTCATACATGCATCTGACTAATGCCCATGGCCGGGGCGGACGGCGAGAAGACGAGTAGCCTTCGCGATTTTTGTCGGCCGCACGTCGCCATTCTGTCAACTAGAGCCATGTAAGAGTTTATGCCGTCTGTTTGGATGTATGCGAACATGTTAAAAGTGACCCCCGTATTCTTGGGTGCATGTGGCTGCAGCGACACTAAGTGGGTCATGCCCAGGGACGTATAATGATTTATCCATCTAAGACAAACTGTACGAGAGTCACGGGTAAGTTACTGCAGCATTCATTCTCATCAGTTTGTGTTCCTACCGCCACCGAGAACTAAGAACCAGCAAAGCAAGAACGGAGAAAGAAGGGGGGGGGGGGGGGGCAGGGGGACTGCGAGGGAGGCACCCAGTTCCTCGCACGAGACCCCTCGGTTACTCTTCCAATAAAGCAACACTCTCTCGGTTCTCGGCACGGGTCCCCTTATGGCCGTGTTCGTCTCTTTTTATTAGAGAGTCAGAGCGGAGAAATGGTTAGCACTTGCGCATGCGCACAGCCAGTTTTTCACCTCTGCGCATGCGCAGTAGTGCCGGTCGCCTACCGGATACCGTACCGGTACCTCTTCTCCGCTCTGCTTTAACTCTCTATTCATTTCATCACTCCCCTAAAACTTCCTGAAACTTCACCACGTTCCACCCTTCCTCTTTAGTGTTTCCTAGCAACTTTTTAGCTCCTTACTGTATCGTTTTCGTAGTGCAGTCACGACTAACACGTGTGCGCGTTTCGAGAGGCCCTTCGGACGCTCGTGGTCGATTGCGAATTTAAAGAAGGTGCCCAAAGGCACCGCAGAGCAGGAAGTCTAGCGCGGGTGCGCGTGGGCTGCTTGGCGGGTTGTGTGTGTTTAGGAGATGCAATTGCTCATTTGCGTCTAAAAGGTGTACGTAAACGAGTTTCTATTAGGTGTCTCGAGTATTAATGAAGCCATTACCTTTTTACTTGATGCTCCCTGACGCTAACAGGTGTTCATCTGTTTATGTATATTAAAGATGCGAGCATTTACAATTATTTTCCACGTTGCTCCCTAATGAAATAATTACGGTTTCTGTGGACAGCAAAAAGTATAAAATTACCGGGGGTGTGGGGATGAGAGCGAGAAATTGCTGATGTGGGTCAGCACAAATGGACAATTTTTTTCTTTGCGTGTTTGCTTTCTTTGCTTTGCTTTGCTACCATTTAAGAGGTTCTCATTTTAAGGAAGGCTCGTAACTTACCCTTTTTTAGAAATAAACTTATTTTGCCGTTCCTTTGAAGGCATTGTTGGGTGCACACGCCAATCTAATGGCTTTTATGGAAGCCTTATACTACATTCCTCCCCATGCATTTTTAAACTGTTTCGCTGCGCAAAATTTCTTTAGAACGTAATCTTCGAAGAAGGTGACGCTGAAATACGGAACCCATAACAATAATTATAGGTACTATGATTACTACTTATATTATCTATTGCCTTCCTGTGGGGTCACAGTCCAAAGCAAAGAGACAAGCTAGTTGTGAACATCTAGGAGTGAAACTTAAGCGCAAAGAGACATAGGGAAGAGAAAATAAAACGACACCAGCGCTTACTATCAACTGAAAGATTTATTAAAATCGAAAACTCATTTATACCACACCAAGACCTAACAAGACCCGTCCCTGAGACCAAGACCCGTCGCTGAGTATTCTAGATAAAGAACTGCAGCTTCTTAAGGAGAGGGGGTAGAAGATGAGGGAAAGAAAAAGAGAAGGAAATGGGGCGGTTGTCCTCATGTACCGCCGTACGCATGTGCGACGGTCACACGTGCTTGATTGTCAGGTCTTGGTGTGGTATAAATGTATTTTCGATTTTAATAAATCTTTCAGTTGATAGTAAGCGCTGGTGTCGTTTCCCTTTCTCGTCCCGGTGTCTGTTTGCGCTTAGTTTCACTGCAGGTCACAGACCAGTTTCGTCCGATTGAAAAAATAGAACGGCCACCATTTCAAGTGAACTCAAGCCCCTAAGAAACAGAAGTAGTGCACTAACGATAAGAACTCTGTTGCATGTTTGGTAACTTTGTTATGTTAGGTGTGTCTTTTTTTCCTAATTTTCTATAATTTTTATTCCTTGATTATCTCATAACATAAACCTTCCCCTCCCTCCAGATTTTCTTTACAATGCTCTTGAAGATCCAATTCCGCATGAGAATATAAACTATGTTTATAATGACATATATACTTCTACGTATTTCAAAGGGGCATTGTTTTCATGACGGGTTTTTTCTGTTTCTTTTTGAAGGGGAAACTAAGAAATTCTTGCTCACAGAGAATGTTGGCCCGGCTAGAGAAAATGCCTGACTGGTTTATCATGTATTTGTGTCTAAGAAAGAAGTGTTTCATTAATATTTTTCTTTCTTCTCATTGCAGGTGATGGGGAAATTTACCGCCTGGGAGAATCCGAAGTACCAGGACTCTCATGCACAACGCTGCATCTGCAGTGGCTACAGAGGTGGCTGAAAGGCATTCATTCCTGCTGCTTAGTAATAGCGAAATTGGCCACTCGGCTAAGGTGTACAGTAAACAAATTTCAAAATGCCAGTCTGTGTACATATATGCTGTTTGTGATGGAATACAGGCTCTTCTAACGATCCCCAGCGTTACGGACGGGAGAATAACGACACAGGGCATCGGAACATGGAGAAGAACTGAAGATGGCACGCTTTATAGGGTTGGGTTATGGCAGAACACGCGGAGTGGAAAGGCGACGGAAAAAGATAACTAACTAGGGCTGCTAACTTAAAAAAAACAGGAGTCCGTTTTAACGGAAGTCAAGTTGGCCAACTGCAACAGTCTCACGTGTTAAATGAGCTGTTCGGGAGGGTGCAGGTTGGCTGGAGCTTTTTCGGCGCGCCGGCGGAACTTCCTCGAATGTGGGCAGGTCGTGGGGCGCTGGTCCGTGCTGTCGTTCCCTGGCCGTCGCCTTCTAGGCGGTCGCAGAGGAACCACGGTCGCGCACCTGGTAGTAGAAGAGCGGCGTCTAGTCCGCAGGCTGTCCTCTTGCTCACGACCACCGCCGAGCAATCCAGAACACACCGTTCCCTTCGCAGGAATCCTCTAGCACCCCTCCTCTTCCTCTTCGTGGCACATAGCCCCACCATAGGGATTGGCCGTCTTCTTGCACAAAATGTTCTTCAAAGACGCAAAGTTACGGCTACTTCCTCACACTGTTATTTTCAGTCATTTGCTGGCCCCCGTTCAGAGAAGGGCCGGTTTAGCTTTTCACAAAGGAGCATATCTTTAGCATAGAGCCTATTCAACATTTCGAAACCACAAAATAAAATTTCCCAGATTCAACGTTTTAAGGTTCCGCTAAGACACATTACAATGGCATTCTTACTCAGTGTACACTCAGTGTACACTCAGTGTACACTAATAACATATTTGAGTATATTTAAAGCAGTATTTTCTGTGCATTTAAAATGAATTGCTAATGTATTTTGCCCATATTTAAAATCGTATTTTCTCTGCGTTATTATTGCATTTAAAATGCATGATATGCACAATTTCGCTGCACTCTTCATGTGTTCGGGGGGGTAGATTTTGAATACATTTGAAATGTATTTAAAATGCATATGGAATGTGGACAAAACATGAAAAATAAATACAAAGTTATTACATGCATTAAGTGCATTTAAAATAGAATAAAAGTGCGGGATCTTTTAGCGAAGGGCTACTAGCTTGGCTTCCACGCCACCCATTCGACTAACATGCTCCCAGCATACCCTGTTTTCACTGTAACTAAAATGTTAGTATCTATAAATTGACTCACACGTTTTATGGTGCATTTAACACCCCACTGCAGTCACGTACGACGATTTGAGCAATATATCATTTGCGTAGAGGCGTAAATAGTGCGCTCATTGTATTTACGTGTTCATTAGAAAGTACCAAACAGGCCAACTATTTGTTACATCTTAACTGCGGGATTTTTTTGGAGACAGGTGCTGTTGTAATGTAAAAGATATTGTAAGAAGAGAACGCGAAAGAAATATCTGCCTGTGAATATCTTTTATTCCTTGCGCCATGCTGTAAAGCTGTGAAATTGTACAGAAAAACACATGCATCGGAAAGAGTGTAGGAGGAACGCGTCGGTATCTAACTTTCCTGTAGCCGTGGGGGGAATAACAAAAAGCTCGCATATTCTCAAGGCTGGCAGGTCAGCTCGATTCTTTTTTAGGTGGTGACCAGACCGCGGGTCATGGTCGTAGCAAACAATGTTTTCAGGCTGTTGGCCACTAAAAGCTTAAGGAACCTATTCGCCCTGCCAACATGCCATAAGGTCCGCGCGTAAAAGGCACTTTTAATAAATGAGTACACGTGCCCTTGTAAAAGCAGTAGCTTCTCTTGACAGCTGTGGTGCGAAAGGACCCCTAAAAAGGTTAAAAGTCAACAGGCGGAAGATAACAACAATTGATGTTTCCATTCTTGTTCCATACTGCCACATGGGTCGAGTTCGCTGCTCATCTTGCCAGGTTTTCTTCCTGTTGGCGTGGTCCAAGAGGTATAAAAGGCCGTTGCAGAGGTAAGTTCGCATGTGGTGCTATATGAAGCTTGGTTGTGCTTTTTCACCGATTGCCCCATTAAAAAACGGGAAGTGTTGCCATTGAAAGTAACAAAGCAGCGCGGAACAAAAGGGTAAGAAATTGTTTTTTTTTTACTTTTAATGTGTGACTGTAATGATTCTCAAGTGAAAGCTCGCTAAAAAACTATATATCTGTTTATTTGGTGAAGCAAGCGTGTCAAGGCGAATTTTGCGAGTGATGACGCGTAAGCGATACAACAATATTTATTTTGATCTCGAGATGTACCCCTAAACAGCAAGCGTTTTTTGGTAATCGGGGATAAATACTTACACAGCCCGCGTTTTGCAATTCTGAGGCACAACTTCTACTCTACGGATACCATCGTGTCGGAAGAGTACAGATCCTTTCTGTTGAAATAATCACTGTTTTGTGGAACAGGCCTCAGACAGAGAGTTGTATAACTGCTCGTAGTTTGCGTCCCAGCGATGTAAGAAGCTGACAGTCCGATACAAGGAGATTTCGTACAACTTGCGGTAAGAAACAATAAAATCACTTCTGAGAAAGATACAAATATTCAGTTGTAGCTGCTGCATTACAGTCGTATTAGTTAATTAGAAGATACGTATATCCGCAATATTGTTAATCATGATGATCTCGCGCAAAAAACGTCGCACGTAAATGGAATTACTCTTATATATAGCCTTTTTCAAACATCATAGTAAGTGTTTGACGAGTGGAAAATAGGATTTGAATGTTTATTACCTCATTTTATAATAAGAAACGTAGCGAACACATCAGCAAATGAGGAGGAAGGAGGCTGCTGCTTTTGTAATCGTAACAAATAACGCGCGCAATTCCCGCAACATTGTCTAAATTACGTCGTAATTCGTTGCTATCGACTTAAGTATATCTGCAAATATAGCCTTTGTCGAAGATAAACAGTTTACGCCTTTCAATCTAAGACACACAAAGGGAGATATTAAATGTGCACACTCGGATTTTCCGTTATCTTTGCTTAAGATTGATGAAAGTATTAGTGGCGTTACTTTAATTGAACGGAAAGCTTCACCCACCCTTATTCTTAGCAATTTTTTTTTTCAATCTTCACACTTATAGATAATAAGACGAAGAACTTGGCCAGGGTTGTTTTTGGAGACTTTCCAAGCGCGGTGATTAATTTCTAACATTCTTGTGGGCGTGTGAGAACCAAGTACGCAAGCGTTGTTCCCTTTTCTTGGCAGCACCAGTTGTTGTTGTTGTGCTTTTTAGTGAAAAAGTGAAACATCCACGTGTTACCTTTCACAGTCACTTCGGCTAAGATGTGCAGCTTTTCACCCTAGCAGTTGTTAATATTGAGACATTAAGGGAAAGCGGGGCCCACCAGGTACTTGTATAGATAAGCTAGAATGATGGCTGGGGTTATGGCCAATCCTATAAAAGTACACTATTTTGGGTAGAACTTCGCACCAGAGCACAGGAGCAAACACCTAAGCACTAGACGTGGCTTCGCGAATCCGCAGCTAATGCGTCCGTGCGGCCCGCGCCACGCTGTCCGCAAAAGAAATAATGCATTGCAACTAAGATCGCGTGAGCCAACATGGAGGAATGCGGACGGAATAAGTTTTCCAGCGGAGCTGCTCGCACCAGAGTAGTCGGCAGTATTCGTGTCGTTGACCTCAGAAAAAATTGGGACGCACGCGGTTTTAATTGTTTCATAAGGATCTACCGCGCTGTATTCTGTAGGTATTGTGAAATAGGACACATGGGTATTCTAGCTCACGGTACTGCAGGACAAACTATCACAGTTTGCCGCAACGATCGCAAAGTGATTATTTCTAACCTTGCAGTACTACATGAAAGCATTCGCTACTTCATGAGCGGGAGTATTTTTCTTGCAAGCGCTAGCACTGTGAAATTACATAGGTGTTCGCGATTTGGATCCCTGAAAATTGGAGCCAGTAGTAACAAATAGCAGAAAATAAATAATACGTTTTGTTTCTTTTTAGGTGTCCTTCAAACTAATTTCGGTTTTTAGGCGCCCTTGACCGTGAAGAGATATGTAAGATTCATAACGACATTGTCCTTGTCTGGTTTATATTTAAGTATGGAATATGTCAGCAAGCAACAGATATAGTGTTTTCCTCCGTTTCCTGTCCTAGCAATAAAAATCCTTCAACAGTTCCTGTCGAGAAACTCTTCAGAACATCCAGGTACGCGGGAAGCCCACTGTCTCGCTTGTTCTTTATGCAAATGTATTTATTTCTCGCTGGGTACTATTGCAGGCTCCAAAAATGGTATTCAGGACGGTAGTCACTTCATTTGTCCTTCTAGAACTGGTTTCTGCTGCTCCTTCATTGGCCGAAGGTAAGTCTATTAGTCTACTTCGGACGATTACCCGGAAAGGAGGAGGAGGAACAAACATTTATTTTACATATTTAGAGCAGATGGGCGGCCGCCTTAGTCCAGGTAGCCGCGTGCTGTCGCTGCTCGGGTGGCCCGCTGGATCAGGCTTTGCTGGTCCTGCAGGTCCGAGCTGGTCAGCGCGCATTCCCACTGCTCAAGAGTAGGTGTGGGGAGTGGGGAGGGGTGGTGTGGGCAGAAGAATAGGAGGTGGGGGTTGTGTCTGGGGTGTGGCAGTCATGGCAGTTATAGGTGAAACGGCTGGGGGAGATATGGGAGAGGATGGTGCCGTTGTAGAATGTATTTGTTTGGAGACGTCGCCAGATGCGGGATTCTTCGTTGGTGAGTGCAGGGTGTGGGGGAGGGTATTCTCGGCGGGTGTGACGATAGTGCGCTAAGATGTCGGAGTAGGTGGCTGGTAGTGGGTGTAGCGTGTCATTCAGGGTGTCCAAGTCGCCCGGCCTCGTCGGGAGTGCCCGGAAGTGAAGTTCGCGGGCCGCAGCATGGGCTGCTTCGTTCCCGGGGAGGGAGGCATGACCTGGGGTCCAAACGATGGTCACGTTAGGAGGTGATACTACGGCTTGTAGAAGCTTGAGGGCAGGTGGAGGAATTCCTCCAAGGAGGTATCTTCGACAGGCTTGCTGCGAGTCCGTGATAATTGTGATGTAGTTGCACGTTGCTGTATGCATTGCTAGGGCTATTGCAGTAGCTTCCGCTGCAGATGGGGAGAGGTTGCGGTATGTGGCCGCAGTGTATAAGGTGCCGTTGGTGTCGGTGACCGCTAGGGTTGAGTGGGAAGTTGAGTGAGCGATGTCGGTGTAGCGGGTGTCGTTGTCCGATGAGTACTTCTTATGTAGGTAGTGAACACGAGCGTTGCGACGTCCTTTGTTGTACTCGGGATGCACATGTCGTGGAATGGGGGTGACTTTGATGGTGGCCCGAATATGAAGTGGTATCGGCTGTAGTGCTTCGTGGGGTTCTGGTGTAGGACGGCCTAAATTCTGGAGGACTGTGCGGCCTGTGGGGGTGAGCGTAAGGCGAGAGAGTTGGCTGGTTCTTTGGGCTTCTAGAAGTTCGGAGAGCGAATTATGTAAGGAATCAAAGTTTACCCAGGGATCTTTTTGCTGACTCTGCTCCTAATCAACATGTCGGGTTTGTTGTTTGAAAGTGTTACTTTAATATTCATTTTCCTGTGGCTGGTCTGGCCGACGCAAGGTGTCCTTTTAGCGGCTGAATAAGACCTTAACTCTCTGTCTTATACGCTATTACTGGAACTACATAATTGTTGTGTAAAATATTTCTAGGATACAAGCATAGGCAATCACCACTTTTGGAAGAGTGTGTTCCAAATGCATCCCGGACAATTCTTAATGTATATTTGATTTATTTTGTATAGTGTGAACAAGCTGAACCTAGACAGGGCGGTATTGTCATCTACTTGTTTCAATCCTCGAGAATTAAATCACATTTCGCACTAAGTTGTATGGTTACTACAATACATTTAAAAACAAATAATCACGCTGCAACAAGGTTTGCATAGCATCGTCGGCAACCTGGGTAACACCATACAGATCGCAGGTAACCTACCGGTGAACACTTTTGCGAGGTATTTCCTTTCCAACCATTCCATTGCTACATCCTTGAACACCGCGCATGAAGAATTTTCTCTTCCTTAACCGGATTGATCTCATTCTTTTTGCTCCAGCCGTGTTGAAAATACAAGATGATAATTAGGAAAGAGCTTATGACGCATAACCACCATGATTCATTTCTGCTCCAAATTTTCGCAATAAGCAGGGACAAATCTTTGCTGATAGGAACTTTGGTAACTCCGCCTATTTTCCAAATATAACTTATTATTAACAAATATAAATATAAGGAATTATTGCGACTCTCCCGTTAGCCCTTTCTTAAACGGCCCTTTGGTCAGTCGCACGATGACCCTAACTTTTCAAGTCTTATGGACACGCTCTCACTTTGCCCCAGGTAGTCATCCACAGCTTGCTTTCCTCATCCTCCCGAATAAAAAACAAAAACACCTAGAAAGAGCTCGAAGGGACACTTAGCTAGTTCAAAAACGATTCACGTCTCTAAAAATGGTCTCTTTCAGCTCGACTGATGCGTAGACGACGAACCGTTATCAGTTTCTCGTCGGGAAGAACACTGAGTGAATGTGCCCAAAGTGGGCAACAGTTTGAGTTCACGCAATGTACGTAAAAAGAATGGCCACCCCCTGAAAAACAGATATAATCCTCTAAATATGTTTTTATACTCAAGAGTAACACACAAAAATTGAATATCGCACCCAAATTTATTCGTTCTGCTCTATGTTTTCCCACCACGGGTTTTGCCTCTTTCACAATCGATCAAACAATCGATCGATCAATCAATCAATCAATCAATCAATCAATCAATCAATCAATCAATCAATCAATCAATCAATCAATCAATCAATCAATCAATCAATCAATCAATCAATCAATCAATCAATCAATCAATCAATCGATCGATCAATCGATCAATCGATCAATCAATCAATAAAGCAATCAATCAATTAATAATTAATCAACCAATCTCTAGGTTTCTCCTTGATCGACAAATTGATGTCTTGGCGTCAGTCAGCATCGCCTGAACAGCTTACGCTACTTTAAGAAATAACGGTCTAATATTATACTGTAGCTATGTATAAGTGTCTGCGTTTATCAATTTACTAACATAACCGTTGCAAGTCACGGGTAGGCGGCGGAGGGGTAGACATTAAACGTTTTCCGTTGTTATTACGACAAGAGCCGGTATAAGCAACATAGAGCACGATGAGAACAACCGGTTAACTTTAGTGCGCGAAGCGTGGTGTTACAGCTAACCTTCATTGCTTAGGCAAGGTGTTATAAAACCATGAATTGAACCGAATGACAAGGCAAGCAACGTCTCACTCCAGTTCGTCTGCTTGGGGGGCTGATTGACAAAGTTAAACCTCTAAAAGTGACGCTAGGTTCAACGTCGGACCTTCTCATATGCGAGGTAGTACAAACGTACGAAACTGGGAGGCTGCAGGAACATGTGAGGATCAAGTTCTTCAACATCATCGCCATTATCTTTATCACGTCACCAACTGGTGTAGCAAGTAAGGCATTTTAGCCAGGCTTACATCGCCAGACTTCATTAAACATCGTTTTCTCTCTCTCTATATATATATATCTCCCAAGACTTCAATTTCTACATCCATAAAATCAACCGAGTTAGGGGATTTGTTACTTCGCACCTAAAAGATTACTACAAAACAATCGCCAGGCAGATTCACTACTAATCTCGTTCATATACAGTTTGCCTCTTACAGAAAAAAAAATCAAGTATATACAGGGTTCCCATTCACATCTGACGAGGTGACTCAAAGTATTTTTCCTTTTTTGCAGGGAACTGCAATTTTCACGATGGCCACCTGGAGCGAGCCATATTCGAATTCCTTGGCAAACTTCCCGCTGTTCGCCCTGAGACATTCGACACGCCAAGTGGCGACGAAGGTGGCCTGAACATTAGCGAGTTTCGTATGGTTGGCCTGAATACTCTCCGCCCCTTTGGCCCTTTTCTGACCTTTTGCCGAAACGGGTCGAAGGTTGTGCAGTTCGACCTCGTCAACGACGAGCCTCTCCGCATCATCGGAGCATTCACTCCTACAGAGGATGCAAAGCCTCGCGAGATCGAAACTAAAGCACTGCTTGTGCGCCTAACGAGTCAGTTCAGAGTTGAAGGTGCGGGGGAAAACGTGAAGCTCCATCCGAAAAGAAATCTTCCTGTGTCATTGGTAGGAATTTCGGTTGTTGTGGAGGGTTTGGATGAGGATACCAACGAAGAAATAACTGCCTCGTTAAGCCTCTCCAAACCTGGTTTTCTTAGTACCATGTGGGATGGGCTCCTCTTGTATGTCCTGGAAAAGGTTTTCAACGAAATACTGAAAACATAATTAACAGGGATCAAGTTATGCTCTGCCACATTTAATCTAATTTCGCCTGTGACATATCAATATGTCCTAATATTTCTGGTGTATACTCTGCTTAAAAGGACCAGAATATTAAGTGACAATTTCTCGGGCAAGTTAACTAAGAGCTTACAATTTTACAATGAACTGTTTTTTTAATAAATTTACCAGACCAGGTACCTAGGGATCCAGCTCCAGTGAACGTGTGCTTGGTGTTGAATAAAACAAAATTTCCGGTACGCCCATGTTCACATGTAAAACGTCGGGGAATATTTCATTGCGCCACATTCCCTATTTCCGTTATGCATCAATTAATAGCACCTGTACTTCAAAAAATGAAGACGTATTGCCCATGAATAGCGTTTTCGTGGTCAGCGATCTACTGCATCACCGACACATTCATGTCCCATCATATTCGTGTGTTGACATTCTGGTGGTTTTTTTTCTAGCCACAAGATTAGCGGCTACTCCCTGCTTAGAAGAGCCTGGCTTCTGTATGCCCACCCTAAACAGTCTGGCCTATACCCGGATGCTGGTGTGTGGAGTGCGAAAGTGGTGAACAGCATTTGTTGCAGAAACGGCAGCGTCAGTGACAGGCTGCGAAAATCCTGTCTGCTGGTTAGAGCTACCAAGTATACAAGTTCCGTGATGAAGCCGAAATGTTTAATCCGTCGCGGATTCCGCCGAGGAGCCACGCGCCCCTAACAAACTCGTTCATCAGAGTAGAATGCGGGCACCTAGTTAGGCCGCAAAAAGAGAACTTGCGTGCGACGGGCGCGGTGCCGTCTATAAAGTGCGCGGGTCGCCTTCCTGTGGTCCTGTAGGGTTGACTCTCAGAAGTGCGAATGCCGCATTTCCGTCGGCTTTGTTTGGCTATCGCGTTTCTCTTAAAGGCGCAGTGTGACCGACCTTAAAGTTTTCTTCTCCTGGGACGTGTTTGCGTCGCTTTCGGCCCACACTTGCTTTTTTTTTATTTTCGGTGTGTCTCATGATTTCATTTAGTTAGTGATAAATATATATCCTTCACTGCGCGACGGGTGCGACTAAAGTTGTTCGTTTGTTGCCGTTTTCTCGTTCTCGCAGAGTAGTATGTGGAGGACAACGTGCCGGCAGACCTATCTGCGTTTTTTCTAATAAACAGGCCATTTTCTTTCTCTTTTTCTTACAAGCTCTCCGCAGCCGAGCATTGTTTCCTAGTGCGGTCAACACCTCGTGACTACAAATTACACCAGGTACTGTTTAGTTACGTGGGAGACATTTTTAATCCCGAATAAATAAATAAATAAATAAATAAATAAATAAATAAATAAATAAATAAATAAATAAATAAATAAATATGAATAAGTAACTATTACTTAAAGAAAGGTTATATAAATGAAAAGTTAAAATAATAAATCAAATGAGAATGTTGAAGCCGCTGCGTGCTTCCGAAAACGCCCAATAATGCAATGACCGAATTTTACGCCTCAGATATAAGGTTCCTTGCGAACCTCATAGGTTGGGCAAAAACTTTGATGTCTGTACTGTATTATCTATGGAAAGAAATAGCGCACGCCTGTACTCAGTGATCCGCGTGAATAAAGAGAGTAGTCACGCGACTGGAATCCCAATACACGTAATGAGAATATTTTCTTTTCGTAAATCCCTACAAATTCTGTACAACGCAGACCCCGATTCCATTCCTCACACCCATTAGCCGCAAAAGCTCCTCTACAACGTTTCAAACGCCCTTCTGGCCCATCCTGCACTCATTGTTAGAAGCATGAATTCTGATCTGGCTTTCCAATCGTTATCTTGCCATGCAGACCTAAGTAATGAAACAGCCATCAGAATATCCCTCTTGCACTCAAAGAATGAGCAGTCATTGCAGGGAAAAGAGAGAGAAGCGGTTCGAAGTGAACTGGTGTGGGTGTAATATTGCTGCTGACTATGCCATCTATAACACAGAAGAACAAGACAAATGCAGCTGGAGCCAAGAATGTTACTTACTTTCGGCGTGAGGGACAGAAAATGATGGCCGCTTTGAGGAGTGAAAATTACGATGAATGAAAAAAACGGGTACACAAGCGTTTCGATGGGATTCAAACCGCCGTAGCCAAAGCAAGCGGCGAGCGCGTTATCACTGAGCTATCTCAGTGAAGCAGCTGTCCAGTTGTTGCCTAGTGCGGGCTGTGTTTTGTGATTTAGCGTGACAGCTCCACGTGATTGTACGTGGGGAGAGTAGGTGCGTCCCAGCCATACTTCCATTGGGAAGTACGCAGTGCTAGCATCAAAGGACGCCCACTCTCTCACGTCTTATTCTATTCGCATCGTCCACGTGAGTGTGGGATGGACTCTGCTAAGTCCATTATGCACACGCATGGACACTAGGGTCCAGCGGCAACGGCGATACATGGTCGCCCACAGAAGAATGCGTGACGGGAAGAGGCACAGGACAAGAACAGTGAGGTTCGGCAGGGAATAGAGGATGAGGTTGGTGAAATCGGTAAAAGCGAGGCCGAAGCTAACGCTGTCGCACATAACACCGAAGCCGATCGCTCGGCTGTTATACGAAAATTTTTAACAACGAAGCCTTCTACAAAAGCGTTATTTTGCGTGTTCGCAGTTAAAAATGGCAAGGAAATACCGAACATGCGGGCGTTCGGTATTTCGGTTAAAAACAAAGCAGGAAAGTGCCGAGCCATGGTGTGTGAGTGCCTCACCGCTACCACCCAGCATCCCCGGCACACGCTTGCCACACCAAGCATACCAACTTAGGGAGATATGACGAGATTGCGGCGACTGCTAAGCACTCGTGGGTCCATGCTTCGTAGCGACCGCCCAGCGACCCTGGTGCATGTTTGTCAAGCCAAGCATGCTCACTTAGGAAGTTTGTGCAATATTGGCAAAAAAAAAACGTGAGCGTTCACCGTAACCATGGCAACACTTGCTCGGCACCAGAAAGACACATCACAGTGCACGCCCCCACCCCCTTCCCCGGGGGATGTCGAATGATAATAAGGAAGCTGACACGTAAAGGTCGCTGCGGCAGTGAAGACGAAGCCAATCGGCTGCAATCGTGCACTTAGACCGTCGTGATTATCGTGAAGGATGCTAGAGCGTCGCTTCCTTCAATTTATGCGCGTTAGTGGGAGCTTACTTCATTTTTTTAAACCACTGCAAGAATGTCCTTGACAGAGAGTTTGTTTGTACTGTATTCGTTCATTACTAATTTTGATGAGCGTTCGGCAATGAGCAGCCCCCACGGACTGGTATATGTTTCCTCAGAGGCGTGCGCATTGCTTGCGTGAATCACTCACTTTGGAAATGTCAGGTTACCAGCCTTGGAGTAAATCGTTGCCGCTAGTTTCTTCACTCCAATAGTTTAAAATAACATAGAGTATCGAATTGAACAGGGTGTGTCCAGCCACTCTTTTAGCTTAATTTTGGAGCTCGCTGCCTGCTTAACAGAGAAGCCTGCAGCCGAAGCTTGATCAAGAAGACCCCATTGGAGGTAAGATTACGTCATCGTTTCGTGGGTGTTGGCCGAGAAGAATGGGTTGTCGACTTTACCGATCACCTGTGGCTAGGGGCGTCACCTTTGAGGGCTACTGCCGAAAGCACACCTCTAAGACTTATAGACCACCATTGACGAGAGGTTAGCCTTATAATGCGGGCTTTCGCTTGCAGCAGAGTACAGAACAAGACAGAGGCCTAATTAAAAAACAACTATCATCACCAGCCTATCTAAGTTCACTGCACGGCAAAGGCATCTCCCATGGATCCCCAATTATCCCGGTCCGGTGCTAACTGTGACCAATTTATCTCCGTAAACTTCTTGAACTCGCCTGAAAAACAACAAAGAAGGGAAATAGATTTTATAAGGGATGTTATTGACACAAACATTCAGTGGCATCAGTGGAGCAACGTAGCGGACACGAAATTACTAATCCAAACTACGTGGTGTGATTTAAAGTCTCCTGAAGCCCCTCTCTTTGGAACTATCTCGTCCATACAGGCTTCAGTGCAAGTTGTTTGGCTTTCATGTTTTATTTTGAACCCCTTTGCACTAACGTATAAACGTGATACAGTGAGTAAACTTATTCTTCACCAGCAGCTGGCGAAGGGGTGCTGCATTTACAAGAACAAAATTCACATTAAAAAAAATAACTCCCGTACGCCCCGCCTCGCGCGTGCATAAACGGAAGTACTGCGCTCATTACCGCGTTTTCTTCACTGAGGTAACTTCTTATACTGCTGCCAAATTTAAGTGACGTGTAATACCCGTTGTTCAGTCCGCTTACTTAGAAGCTACCACAAAAACTATGAGGCAGCAAAGAAATATGGATATAGTATTTTCATCTTACTCTTGAAATTGAAGTGATAGAGAAACGTCCTGAACTCATTGCGTTAAGGATTGTCGAAGTAAAATAAAAAAAAATGATGTTCGCCGGTGCGTTTCTGAGAAAATAAAGAGATTGTCAACCCTGTATCTCGCTGTTCGAACATCGTGAATGGAATTACGAAGAGGGCCGTCATACCTAATGCTTCCCGCATGGTGCCATTATTCTCCATGTGGTGACTTGGTAGGGTGCCATGAAAGGGTAAACATGTCGTTCTGCGGCCATTGCCCGCGAAAGCATTGCGATTATGACACTGGATTACAAGCAGAAAAAAGGGAAACATGTGAAAACGTTTCCATCGGCAAAAACACGTGCCGCTGCATTTGTATGTCACACTCCAGCGAAAATAAATACGGAGAATATTATTTTGCAGGAACGTTTGCCCATGCCCACGCCATAAAAACAGTATGAAAAGGACAAAATGCTGAATCAGGAAACTAATGATGTTTGAATGACTGCGAAATACGGTCCAATAGAGTGAGGGCTCTTTCGTTACTCATATGGTATTGCGTTTTGGGGTGTTGCTGGATAAAGGTATAAAAGGCAGTGACAGCACTACGTGTGTATGTATTACGCTGGCTGTACATGGTTGTCTCGGACGCAAAGACTGGTACGAAGATAACGTCACCAGTGAACCACCACTAACAATAAGGGTAAGAATTTTTGTTATTCTATCTGAACGGAATAATGAACAACTGAAATACAACTGGAGGGTTCTATATTCTTCGAAAGTAGCAAGCCAACCGTGAATTTTTCGTTCATATAGAATGGTGTATCCAATAAGAGATCCCTTCACTTCAGTGGCAGCAAGTCTCAAAAGAAAATTCTTGCAAACAATAAGTGACATCTCACGTGTGTGGCAATCCAAAAGTATTTTATGGTTGTTATCTCTGTGTAATGGCTTATTATTGTGGATGTCATCTTCGGTGGAGATAACGTATTCATTACGAGGTCGATGTGACGATGTGACGCGTCATGACGGATACGATGGTGTTGGCTGATGGTTATTTTAGGTGTACCGAACACGTGGTTCTATGCTCAAAGTTAGGCCCTTTTCTGTTACCTTGCATCATTTTCCACGGCACATTTGCCTGCTCCACCACGTCTTACAGGTCCGGCTGCCCTAGACCTTCAGGGTACATTGCAGCACAGCGAAGACATACAGAAACGTGTGCAGTTATGTGGGTCCGCGGTCTCATTCCTATTACCATAATGCCGTTCCCATGGCGTAATTCTTTTTTCACTGTGGCTGTTCCTAAGGGGCTTGGCCAATCTCTCCTGTTTGTAGTACACATAAAATGTTCCCTAACTGTGCTTTCCTACTTTTGCGATTATCATGTTCACAACTTTCCACCCTTCAAGTTGTCCCAGGCCACAAACACCGTGGCTTCTGCACTACCACTTCCCCCTCGATCTAGAATCCATCTGCCAATGTAACACTATCGCTGTCTCTTTCAAATTATTCGTACACGTGTCAAGTGGTGCGACTGTGCCCTTTTATAGCAACAATGGGCTCGAAACCAGTCATGATCTACATATTTGATACGAGTGTAAACGCGTATGGCAACTGCCTAAATTATAATGATCCAATCCCACATGCAACCTTCAAAGCGCCTGGGACTCGTTTCTGATTAGAATGGTAGAATTTATTCCCTGGACCGCACGTTGTCGTTTACATCTAAGTATCGTCCATGGGGCAGGGCATGCTTGTTGAACTCGCATTTCTTGAGACGTGGGTTCAAAACCCGGACGGTAATCCTGACCATTCCGCGTTCTTCACTTCAATTTACTTTGGGCTGGGCGCAATTTTTATGGTAGTCTTTCCGCCACCCTTATGACACACTCTACGTTTCGCACTAAAACCATACACTTTAAATGTGCTGGTGGAGAATGTACTGTGCCGTGTGCTGTTTGCCGTACAGTGGCACACGTTTAAGATATTGTTGGCGTTGGTTTAAGATGCGGGATATGTGAACTACACAATAAATTATTTCGATAGCAGCCGATAAAAGCCAAGAGACCTCCTCAATCCCATCAAGGCAGCTTTTTTCGGGTATATAATCATCTCACAGTGAGGGTAGCGGAGTCGCACTCCGATGGTGGCCAGCCCAACTAAACCTGGTAGCTCACAAGCTTGCAGATCGGTCTAAAATCTTGGGATATCTTTGTGTCGGCTTCGGGGTACTACCAAGGATGTTTATCTGTTTTTTGTAGATAAGAGTAGTAGGCTAGAGGAAAATTGGAAATCAGTAACGCATTCTGCCATATGAAACTCCAACTGGCACGTATACATCGTACATCTTGCCGTGGGTAAACCTCACCCATCACACATATTCTCAATAAAATGCGGTCATATTTTGAGTGCAAAGGAATAGTTCGAGGTAAATTTGCCCTTGAAACGTCGTTCTCTGCATTTTGTCCAGTACAGGTTATTTCAAATTATGAATGATCTCTTTAACGATTCTCCGCTCTTGTTTTCGGCCCAATGATACATTTATTAGAACGAAGCCGATGCACCTCCATCTGGCAGGTTAATAGCACGTTATTCAGTGGTCACAAATTTAATGACAGGGGGGGGGGGTTTAGCGGATAAATTTCCATTTTCGAACGTAGCAAAATGTGATTTCTTTGTGTCACAGTTCTAAGGTCTTCCTAATGAAATGCGTACTAAAATATACTATACTGTTTCTTATAACCGAAAACAAGACGAGCAGGATTTTTTATTTCCATATTCGCCATGGGTTTCGTGGAGCCATCAACACAACACTTCCCATACAAATATCGTCAAGGCTACATTGAGGCCTCTCAGATTTAAAGTGAACGCGATAGCCTAGCATAAGCAGAGGTCAATAGACATGAAATCCGCCATGACGGTGGATTTCATGTTCTAGAGTAACGTTCTAGAGCAGCTCCCGTGACACCACTTTCATCGTACGCGTAGATGTGAATGCCAAATGTGAATCCCAACGAGAGCATAACATCTCCACTCTGCGCACTCCGCAACGGATGGAAACTGTCAGGGGCTGCAATCGACTAAGCCGGACTTGTCCGCGACGCCATCAAATCCAACATTATGCTGCACGAGCTCCTTAACGTTTACACGTTAAAATAGGCCACCCACTACTAGGGAACGTCCTATACCACGAGAACGTTTTGCTTCAGCAATTATATGCCGACCGGACAAGGAAATTCGTCGGCCTGAAACACTTGATGTGTCGAGCTTTCGCCGCCAGAAACACTGCTATTAGAAAAGGCGCCGGAAATTTTGTTTCGATTCCACGATAGATTTGTTGCTTCGGGAAAAGATATCTTCCCTTAAATGCATATGTTTAATTCGTGAATACGACGTTAAAGAGCTTTCACAAAACGATGGCGCCCTTCAAAGACCAGTAGCGAATTTATTGAGCCTCTCGGTGAGCACCGTTACTTGGTGTGTATGACGAAACAAGCAAACGCTGAAGTCAAAATGCACGAGCCGGGTGCATACGCGAAGCATGCAGTTCCGGTGGTGGTGGTGGGGGTGGTGGTACTAGTGAAATGACGCGTAGTGAAATGGATTGGCCAGGAAATGGGCGCCTTACCGGAAGAAATTCTGCAATTTTTGCAGGGAAAGAAACATATTTAAATATTACAATGGATTAGCAGTAGATGACAAGAGAAATAAATAAAAAGGTAAAATGAACATTATTGAATGAAAATTGAAAGTAAGAAACATGAAGAAAGAATGGGGTACAGGCGAAGCAGTGAGCTGGGTGCGCATATACTTGACAGGGGAATCCAGAAGGACCAAATGATGTCTAACACGGCAGACGGTCTGATTCCAAGATGAATGCGTGCAACGCACGACAATGGTCCCCGCGGCAGAATCCCAGTTCCTTCACTCCGAATGACAAAATAAGTGTAGCAGACAGCGGGAAGTTTAGCCGGCTGCTTGTGCTTTCAAGTATCTGCGTCTTATAGAGGAGAACCGTCGGCAGGAGAAGAAGAAATGGTCGATCGTTTGGGGTTCTTTGCAGTATGCGCATAGCGGGGACGGGGCCAGATTAGAGCGGTACAAGTCATAATTTAAATGTGGCCCGGAACAGCGAAAGCTAGTGAAGGTGACTTCCCGCGCTACCGTTTCGTGTGCCTTCTTTTTCCTGAAAACTTCCTGCAACCTGTCCCCTCCCGCGTGTTTCCAAACACTTCACTGGAAAGCGCCCCACTTGAAATGCGCGATGTCACTGCGCGTGCCATAATAATGAGCTGCTGCTAAAACGGTCCCGCCGTTCGGGCTGCGTGGCCTCGAGGTTCTGGACTCGGCACTTGCACTAATCACCTGGATTCGAGCCTCAGCGGGCCAGCTTTCATTTTTCATCGCAGTTTTTTTTTCAAAGCCGAAATATTTTTATTGCTGAAGAACTCAATTTTTCGTGTAGTTTTTTTTTTGTTGTTGTTAAATGGCGATTTGGTATGTTTATGGAAGCCTTACGTTCGGCGCGCAGCCTAGAGACCCCTTTAATTAAAGTTCTGTAACTCGCGAAGACACCTGTCATGTGGGGCGCTGTGCAGCGAAGCGTTTTTTAATACGCGTCTCAACATCCGTTGTGCGCCACGACTACGAACTGCACATAGTTACCTGTTTTAATGATTTTTTACTAGACCGAAGGAAGTAGATCGACTCTACCCAAGACCTTTGTGGAGGGCACGGGTGTTGTACAGCTATATAAAGTGAGCGATGTTAATTGGAAAGTATAATCGTATTGTGACTTCCTTTGTCCTTTTCTGTACGTTTCGATTATCGTATGCGCGAGCACAAGAGTGAAACAGAGGTAATACACTGTCAAAGTTGGCTTTCCGTCAATTTGCACTTGTAATCTACAAATCTTAATATCTCCCTTCAGTATAATTCCTAGTGCAATGTTTTGCATAACGGAATTATGGAAACGTAGAATTCATACGGAGTATTACGCACCCGGCCGTTAGTAATGCAGATAATGTTTCTAAAAAGAAAAGAAGCAATCGATTTGTCATGGTACAGGCTTTTGACGCAGTTTGTGTGTTTCTGTCTCAATTAAACTGATAGATACGGCAGCCAGCATGCGTTTTTCGTATGTTTTGCCCGTACTCCTAGTAACGGAATTAATATAGACCATGGCTTGGTGTTTGTGGCGGTCGTAGAGAGATGAAACCGGTGTCAAATTTTCTAAACCTAATCCCGTACTTTATTATCATATGCGGTGGACACATATCCCTGTTTTTATTCTGGCAGTGTGTCGTAAAGGCAAAAATATGGATTTCCATGTTTTCGTATAGACCGAACATTTCAGAAGGATTGCATTTTTATGGACGCCTTCATATCCCCGCGTGATCGATAGAAACCGCGCAGTAGTATTTTGGGAAGAAAAATATATATTTACGTTATTTTTGTTGCATTTCAAAATAACGTTTACCGGCTGATCACTCGCGAGAGCTGTAGTAGGTAATGAACAGGTTATATTGGGCAGCTACTGATAAAATCCAACCTGCTTCCTACAATACCCTAGGTCCAAAAGGGCCGAGCTCTCGCTTTTCGGTACCTTGACAATACGTAAGAAGCAGCCATAAATTTAACCGCAACCGTTCACTCAACATAGGGACGCCTCAGGCACATACACATCAAGTGTAGGCTCGAAAGAAAGTGTTAAAGAGATCGAGCTTGCGGGGTCGTCCCTATAACGATATTAGATCAGGCTTCAGACGTAAGTAAATACCACAGAGGAACGGCGCTAAATGAATGAACTCACCTCTAGGCGTCTCGATAGCCTTGATCTCCTGGATACCTTATTGAAATAATTTTAAAGCAAAGGCGTCAAGTGCTCTGTTTTGCAAAAGAGCGCCGTTGCAAATCGGTACAGAAAGCAGCCGCTCCTGCAGAAAGTAAAAAAAGGAAATGTGTTTGATGCCTCTTTCATAGGAATCGGTGAAACCCGGAAAAGAAATGTGCCTCCAATGGAGCATTTATTTTGCATCCACATGCAAAATCGCTTTTCATGTACATCGCTGTTCACATAGGTCGGTATGGCACCGTTAGACATCAACGTTAGACACTGGATTGCACGCGCCGGTACATTGCGTAAACCCGACTGATACCACAGCCCATTGAAAACCGTGCGAACTAAGCGGAACCGACACCGAAACCGAAAGCAGTAGGTGGCAGAGGTTGCCTCAATTAACCCGCGTCCCGCGTACGTGAAGTCACTGGCATCGAGGCGCCAACTATCGGCGCTGATTAGTGTCATGATGAACTACTTCGCTTCACGTCTCCTAAGCGTCAGCATCTCCTAGAGGGCACCTGAATGAACAAAGTAGTTGGAAACATATAAGGCGTGTTTGTAGGTCGCTTGCGCTGGAATTCGTTGGGCAGTGGGCAGAGCGCTCTCTACCTCCAATTGCGGCGAAGGAGATCATGGCTCGATTCCTGGCGCAGCCACGGCAATTGAACTTTTCCTTGCGGCATCATTTCCGTGACGGATATGACGGCGCTCAGATCTTTGTGTACCCGGGCATAAAACACTTTCGTGCTTGAAAAGAACAAACACAAAAACAGCATAATCTGTGCTATACTGCGTCTGTGGAATGCTGAAATAAAGTAAAAAGGAGTTAGATATATTGGTTTAAGTATAAGAAACGAATACGGGTCTCCAAAGTAATACTCGAGCCCGTCACCACTACCCTACATCAGCAGGTTCCCGGCGCTGAAAAAAAAAAAACATATCTCAGTTCTTGCGGCGGTAGTGCCATATCGTTTAACAGGTGAACTCGAAGACACTCGAGTAGAAAACATTCCCCGGCAGCCGAGAGCTCTGTCCATTGAGAAGGTCTTGGGGAAGGGGAGGGGGGGCGAAGGAGGGTGCAGCCGGTTTGCCCGTGGTCGTAATTTCTAACAACAGACGCTTAACCGATAGAGAAGATCTGTGCTTTTTATCGCCGTTGAACTAGATGCACCCTTTTCAAAGTGCTACCAATAGGTACAAGGAACACCCGCCACACCGCAGTCACCATACAGATAGCTCGTAAAGCGGGATCTACAGTACAAAAATATTACTCGAAATGAGTTCCCCCGCTGAAATAAACGGTCCAACTTTCTACACATAAGCAGCTGTTAGTGTCGGCCGAATTATTTTGGCTTGCATGTCACTAACTGCTTCGGGGGCCACAACTAGCTTAAAATATTTTGGACAAAGAGTCAAGGATAACGTAACTCCCGCCGAAAATGCTGTCTTTATGACAATAATTACTGCCTGCTTCATACACGTAGAACTACCACAGAATATTTATGAGGTAGGGTCACGCCGCAACGGACGATATTGTTTGAGTATACCAGAGTCCTTCAATGCTTTACTTGTCACGAAACTGCTCCGTAACTCAATGGGAGAGCATCATATGCTGCGTTTGGCCGCCGCGTGGTGGCGCCACCCTCTCACTGAGGTCACACCTCGGGCGGCGTTGCGCTGGCTCGAACGGCGGAGCCGCGGCGAGTTCTATTTGTTTTGTGCGGAAAAAAAAAGTGTAACGTGCATCTCGCGCTCTTGTGATGCGACTTAAGTAGTGCAACGACGATGCCTAACATGTGTTGCGTCCCGGGATGTCGTTCCTTGTACAACGATACCACAGAAAATGTTTCCTTGTTCTGTTGACCGAGCGACGGGGAGCTGCGAGAGAAATGGAGGCAAGGCAAGAAACGGGAGATTTCGGCTTCAATTATAAGTGTGACAGCGCGTGGGAATAAAATGTGTGTGAGTGGGAATAATGTGGGAATAATGTGTGTGAGAATAAAAAAACCAATGTACCCTTTTGAGAGCATCGTTGACATAGAATTGTACAAGGCTAAGTTAAAGCCGGATTGTTGTCATATCATTCAGGTTGTAGCGGTGCTTCATTACCTGTTTGCAAACTTGTATTACCTTGCGCTCAGGCTCGCGTGTAAGAAAGCTTTGGGACGTCCTTGTGCTTTTACTTTTCATATTTCCGCGAATTATCCCTTAGGGTTCATCTAGTTCGTTTTGTAACCGCGCGTGGCCGATTCCGGTTTCTTATCTGGCGTTTCAACCGGAGCGCCCGCTTGCTCTTTTTGTCGTACGTCCCGTCGGGCAATATTGTTTGATATGAAAAGGGTGCCACCTTGTCGCCAACTTGATTTTTTGTTTCTTCGACAATGTTCTCGATCCCATTACCACGGATCTGGAATTAATAACGTTCCGAGAGATGCATGCATAGCAAACGCCGCGCAACTCACTTTATTGACGTTCATCTGTGCACGTCACACTGCGGACTGCTTCTTCGACGTTTGGGTTTCATTCTAGTCTTCTGTAGAACAGGAGCTCGCTAGCTCGCTGCGTTCAGAAAAGCTTTGCGTCGTTCTTGGCTACGTGGCAATATACTGTTTCCTGCGTGTGCTCCACATCGTAGCGCTAAAAAATAAATTTTTGTATGCTGGACCATGCTCTTTTGTATCCCTTCGTAACATTGAATTTTTTATGCATGTGATAAAATCAGTTTTAGTGTTCTTTTTTCGCTTCCTGTTTTTGCAAGGATTAAAGCGGAAAGACACAATGTGCAACATATATCTATTTGTGTTTTGATCCTTCGCGCTTCTGCAGCGTTTTTAGATGTTCTCAAGTATGTGCCCTCTCATTGAAACGACAATACTATTGGGTTATCTCTTTTAGTGTTCTGTGCATTCCAGAGCAATCAACGGATTCAGCGTAGTCTGAACGACGCGTACTTGGTTTCTTTGTTTTTTTTTATTGCATTATCGATAGGCCCGCAGCAGTCCGTGACTACGCAGCTACCGTATGTGTGGTATTTACAACTTTTGCTTTAAGAAAAGAAGAAATAGAGATTTGAAAATCCCAAACATGGAGGAAAAAAAAGCTTAGGAGAGGCCCCCAGCTATCCCCGCGCATTGGCAAAAGTGTGGAGGAAGTCACGTGTTTTCGGCGGCCATTGGAAGTCGCGTTAGCAACGGCGTCCTAGCAACAACCCGCCCGCCGTTCGCCAGTCATGGAGGAAAGGCAGCGCCTGCCTTGTCGTCCGATTACGAAGATTGCTGCTTCGCTTTGCTGTGGTCTTGCGGAACTCGAAAAGGATGCTGCGAGTTGCGACAGCTGCGCCGATGTGAATATGTCATTTAATTTCTACTTGCAAGTGCACCTTGTACCGCGTCAAGCTTTTGCTCCGGTCGCGATCACGACGCGCCTATTGAAGTGCAGATATCGTGAACGCGCCGTCCCGTCGTACGCGCGGACACCCGTCAGGTAGATTTTCGGGAAGTGATACACGGTGTGCAGTATGTAGGCGACTTGCAACCGAACGATTCGCAACTGAATTTTTTGGTTATCGCCGCTGCAATATATAGTTTGCTAGGCCGGCAATGCGCGGCAGTGCCTTTGCAACTGTTACAAGGTAGATTCCCAGTTGATATAATTCCATCGTCCTATTACCTTATTAGGTGTCCGTCTGTTGACTGGAAGAGTGCTGGATCTGGAATCTGGATCTTTTTGTGGTCTCGCTCTGGATTTCGCTTTTCAACGCTTCATACTGCGAGGTTAGTGTATGAACGTTTTCAACTGATATCACCTTGAATTTATTGACACTGAGACAAGTTGAAACTTGGCGAAAAAAAGTTTATTGACGCCACCCACCCTCTCATTTTTTTTACTGAATAAAACGTTTTGCCTCCTCCTCCTCCTCCTTCGCAAAAAATTCTATCGAAGGCACGGGAACAACGGTAAAAACATTCCACAAATTTTAGCGTGAAATATGCATGAAGTACTGCTTACCTATATATATAGAACGGCCGTTTAATTGACTAGTCATCTCTGGAATTGCCAGTGAAACTGCAACGCAAACTTGGGCACTTTCCAGTCCGGTAGCCGCACGGCGTTCGCCCACTGTTTGCGGCGTTCTCCATCGCTTGGGAACCTATAAACGGCGGCGATTGCAAACAAAGGATGAATGCACACCAATGTACAGCAATACTTGTCAGCGGAATGATGCACTAACCGGTGGAAAGTGACGCCCAATTCCTTGGGTACCGATCGCGACTTGCAGCCTGGCACCGAGCATTGCGGCATTGTTAGAGCGAGCCGCTTCGCAAACCTGCTGCGGCCACACTGAAGACGTGTAACAGTGTAACCGCGCGTTTGGATTCACGGTCACGCGCTGCAAAACGGCCTTCTACCTGCCTATCAGCTGATTTCCGCCGGGTCGGCGCTGGCAGATGCAGACGACAAGAGAGGCGATACAGGACGGAGGAGGTGCACCGAGAGAGAGAGGCAAAAAGAGTCCGCCAATGGCATGGAGGGCCAATGGTCCGCCATTCGACTTACAGAAATGGCGTTTCCGGCTGCGCTGGGTGTGACGTCAGGGCCTCTCCTAAGCTTTTCTTTCCTCCATGATCCCAAAACACGACGGCGCAGCGCTTGTGCCAGAGCACGCAGAAGCCGTTGCCGTCGCGGTCGAAGTCTACGGTAATTTACTTCGAAAAATAAAACCCCATTGAAGGCAGGTGATGACCGGACTATTCATCGCTAACTACTACAAAAAAAAACACACTTAATCAGCGCGCAGACACCAAAAGCAGCGAGCGTTTGCACGCCAAGAGCATGCCAATACGCCGCGAAAGCGGCGGCTGGATGACCTTCGTGCGGCGGTGGCGCCTGTAGTGGCGCGCGCGGTCCCTATATGAAACGAGCGCCGAAGTTTCGTGACCAGTAAAGCCTTGAAGGACTCTGAGTATACTTAGAAATTGAGCTTTTCTAAAAATAATTAGGTGAGCATGTACTTCTCAATATCCGTTTAAAAATTTGTACATTAATTAAAAGTTTCCGCACGTTCTTGTATATACCTTTATTGATTTCGTAGAACGTAAACAGCATTTCAGTGTTTTTTATTAATTGGGTGGTTAGGAAATCCCAATTAAATTAAATGTTTTGGGGCGTTGCTCCTCTGCCTTCAAAGTTCTCTCTGGCAATTACCGACGGAAGAAAAACGCGGGGGGGGGGGGAGGGGGAGGAATGCAGACATTCTAAGAGCATCGCACTCTGTTTCCCGTGCCTGTCAAGAACTCAATTATGTATTTCTTCGTACTTCTACAGGCTAGAAAATGAAACTGAAAGCGGTCAGCACCACACTCGTGATTGCATCCCTTGTGCCCACTCTTGCGTCGTGTGCCAAAGGTAAGGCCACTGGCACACATTTTCAACTAATTATTAACAGTCAGATTACTCATGGAAGGAATAATGCAAACGAGCAGAAGTCAGCATACAATGCGAATTTGTGTACTGAGTATATAACGGCACTCCTTAATCGACCAGATTTAGGGGAAATTCCCAAGGTGGAGTAAGTTTCTGTGAAGGAAAGTTTGACATCCGCCTAAATGCAGCCATACGGCTACAAAGGAAAGCTATACATATACAGCTTTCTCAGAAACTTCACAGTTGAAGAAAAATTCGTCCTGGTCCAGGATTCGAACCCGGAACCACTGCTTAACCGGAGCAGTTGCTCTACCAACTGAGCTAACCAGGAGGCTAGTCGTTAGTAGCGCGAAAGCGAATTCATCAACAACTCGAAGTGAAGGACAGGTGTTAATCGACCAGATTTAGGGGAAATCCCGGGTCCCGGTTTCGAATCCTGGACCAGGACGAATTTTTCTTCAACTGCGAAGTTTCTGAGAAAGCTGTATATGTATAGCTTTCCTTTGTAGCCGTATGGCTGCATTTAGGTGGATGTCAAACTTTCCTTCACAACGGCACTCCTTATGTTTTCTTGTGTTTCTCTCTAATGTTTACCGCGACACCACATCAATTAAACATTTCTACATACATCTCAATATTTTATGCACTACGCTTCAGGAACGGGCTGCCTGATCTCGGCGTTTCCTTTTAACCTCTCCATCGTTGCTTCATTATTAGCGCTAAGCGAAGCCTTTCGTAACCTGCTGTTCATACTGGGCGAGACCGGCGCACAAGCCGACGAACAGCTGTGTGAGGCTTTTGCCGAATAAAAACACAAACAAACACACAGTCACCCCTTGCAAATTTCAGGCATGATTTGCATTCAAACACCAACGATTTAGCTGCATATTAGATATACGTTCTGTCTGCCGACATCTCAACAAAAACGAACCTTTGTAACATTAATAGCCCCCATCTGTTTAAGCCTTTCTTTAGAAGGGAGCAGATTCCTCATTCAGACTACATCCTTATCTTCCACCAACCGGCTTTAGGGTAAAGAACTGTGCTCAGCCTCACAGCTAGCAGCGCGCCCTGCACTGTGTAATACACGTTGTGATAACACCAGCGTCAGATTTTTATGATCGTGCGCTGATTCTCGACTATAAGTTTGCATTGTACATCGTACGCCTTTCGTAGAATGCTCATAAAATTTATGCCACATTGGCTAGTCCAGGGTAGTTTTCAATACAAGCATAACTGGGGTGCTGTCTGGTATGAATGCTGCACTAGATTAGGTAGGCGCACAAAACTGATTTTCATCGCAGTGTATAGCCGTAGCATGGGCATGTGTGGAAACGTTGCTTGAGCTGACACTCGTAGTAAATTTTAGGCCAGTGGAATGACAATCAGCTCCATTCACATGCAGGTTTCACGACGTCGGCCTGTGACACACACCTGGAGCTAATAGAGACCGAGTGTGCCACACAAGCATCGCGTCAGAAACATTTTCACTCTCGTAAATGCACCACATTTGCGAGCAGAATTACTCCTTCACATAAATATGTATTTACAATGCATTCAAACGATCAGTCTCAGTCGTGAACGTGCAGAAAAGGCAATGGTAAACGTGAGAAGCGGGCCAGAGCTTCCCGCGACTGCTTTCAAAACGGTACGCTAGGGGGACTAGACCGTTTACAGCGAGCAGTTTGGCCCACCGTAAACAGATGGCGCCAGCGCCACATTCGCCACTACTGGCGTTTTCCAGTTTCAGATTCGCCGTAGACTCTCATTGTCTGCTCGAAGTGCGTCGTTAGCAAAATGGGATAAGCACGAAGAAAAGTCATCATTTGATATAATTTAGTCCGCAGCTCAATCTAGTCACCGTGAAATGGAACAGGACGATTGTGGAAGTGCTCCCATGTATGGAAACATGTGTAGGCACACGCTCACGAGCGGTCGCCATTTTCATAATGGGGGCAGTCGCAGCTCAATTTAGTCACCGTGAAATGGAACAAGACGATTGTGGAAGCGCTCCCATGTATGGAAACATGGGTGGGCATGCGCTCACGAGCGGTCGCCATTTTCTCAACCGTCGGGGTTTTTGTCATTTTTTTTCTAATACCACTGGGCGTGTTGGGGACGCTTGGCAGTCGCCGCAAGGCGCGCGCTCATGAGCGCTTGGCATTTTCCTTGTATTTCTTCCTGCAACGGCGAACTTGGGTTTGTAAAACAACTCCGCAGTTTAACAATTGTGAAATTCACCCATAGAGCCGCGGCGGCGCTCTTTAATGCGCACGGGCAGCAGAGAAGGCCACGGCGAGAAAAGTGTTCTCAAATGCCAACCATGCCGAATGACGTCATGCCAGCCAACAAGGCCGCACCCAGGGTTAGGCGCTGTAGCTCCGTGATAGGTCAGCTTTCCCCATCTGGTGAACCGTAGGCGAGGTAGTGACCAACCTAGACAAATGATGCGTTGTAGCTAACAGGATTTTGACTGGCCGTTTGCAAACCACGTGTTTCTCATGACCGAGTTGGTTTAGCGCAGCTGGCGATATGATTATTCGCATTAAAATTTTAGACCCGTTTAGGCTGTATATTGTCTGGACGAATACTAGCTGACAGAGGATACGTTCAACGCTACATTGCGTTAGTCACGATTATGCTCGAAGAAGCAGAGCTACATGGCCCAGTATAGTGTCACTATATTATGTACAGAGTATTAGCACTTATTTCTGCTATTGTTCCGTGCTGCCGCCGTGATTATTAGTCAGTTCGCATCACCTGACATTTGTTGATACTACAACAGTTCATGAACCCCGCCATCTTGTTGTTTATGCGTTTTCTGTCGGTCAACTGCGGCACAGCGTGTCCTCCCTGCTCTGCGAATGCGCGCGACTGGCGCCGTTCCGAACGCGAATATCGCTCTTCGCAGAATTTCAGCTCAAGAAGTGTGTCCGAACATGCCGTGTTGATGTCTCTTCGGCAGTGTTGTTGTTTACAAATGACCTAATCAAACTTTACGGTGAGGCCGCAGAATGGGAAATCTGGCAGCACTGATAAACACCGAAATGGCGGCCGTTGCTCATTTGCGTGGCTCAGTCTCGGCACTCTGTATCTTATCTAGTGAGACTAGTCCAGTATTGCTAAATCCCGTCTTCGATATGACAGCAGATGGCAGATGGCTGATCAGTGCATTCTGAGCGCCATGAGAAAATACCAAGCCTTGTGACGGGGCAGACGGCAAAATTAGCCTAATTTCAGAGAAACGTTTCCTGGGTTGCAACTTACTGCGTTTGGTTAGCGCGAGCTTCTGAAACGCGGAGTATGACGTACCGAGATTTTAATTTGGTCGGTTCCGTGCTTACTAAACATCGGTAATTAGAGTGTTTGACCCATAACGTAATGAACGAGCATTATGCCTAGTCAAAATATGACGTTTATTAAACGCATATAAAACATGCTGCGATTACATAACTCCCAGAGAGAGTTCTGGTGACTTTTTCTCTAATGGAAGGGGTAACATTCTCACGCGTCCTTCCTTGCATATTATTAGAATACAGTATATATGGAGGGCAGTGCATGAATTATCCTTGCAAAACCCCAATATCCCGGGGTGCATTTAAGTGGATGGTTCCTTAAGAGTCACTATTGGATGAATCGTTAGTCAAAGTCTTACTAAGTTACAACTGCGACTAATTAGCGCGGCGCAAATGCGAATGGTAAGGTTTTGCTCGAGAACACAGCAATGTGGTTACTTTCTAGTAGACGTAACAATATAATACTGCACTTACATGAAGTCACATATCATACAACAACTTCGCAACACCTGGCAAACACGCTGGAGTGGACAGACCGATAACATTACACGCAATAAAACCACAACTGGGACCATACACCACTGACACACGCAACAGATACGCAGAAGATGCCATTGCTAGGCTACAGATAGGGCACACACATGTCCCAAACTCGTATCTGCTCACAGGGTCTTCAAGACCTCTGTGTAGCAGGTGTGTAGTTCACCAGCTCATACAAAGCAAGGCACTTGACACAACACGACGAAAACATTGATTGATTGATTGTGGGGTTTAACGCGCCGACGCAACACAGGCGATGAGGCGCGCCGTAGTGGAGGGCTCCGGATTAATTTTGACCACCTGGGGATCTTTATCGTGCGCCGAAATCTCGTACACACGGGCGTTTTTGCTTTTCGCCTCCATCAGAAAAGCGGCCGCCGCGGCCGGGAATCGAACCCGCGACCTCGTGCTCAGCAGCGCAACGCCACGACGAAAAAAACACTTCCCACAACTTTGCAGACTACACATCCCACTGCACGCAGCTTTTTTCCTGTATGACGATCCCATGTTCTCTGCCAAGCATGTTTTTTAAATATTTAGCACACTTAAACTTTTTAGACTTAATTTTATATAAGGCATAATCATAACATGGCCTTGTACACAAGCCATCCTCACTGACTTTTGCTGATTTTACTTTCGTTCCTGTTGAGTGATTCTTTTATTTACATCTTCAGCCATCATACATAATACCGGTTTTGGCGCTCTTTGCACCAGTTGTCCTTGCGGCAACTTGTGCATCAACCATCAATTAGTCAATTGTTTGCCAGTAAGAATTTATGAAAAGAAGTTTTCGTTGTCCTTATCCAACCGCCAGCGACCGCTCCCTCTCGGCATTACTATTTATAATGAACACTTTGCGGAATTGCGCGTTAGGTGCGAACGGATTCCACATTTTCCTGATGAGCAGTCATGCCTTCAATATGCTGCGCAAACGAAATAACTTATCACTTCTCGAAAAAGGTTGAAACACAGAAAAAAACCAGCCAGTTGTGATTATTATGGGCCAATAGGTTTCTTGAACCATACTAAGACTCACTACTGGTATGGTTAAGTACCTTCTTTAAATATCGGCGAATCTCTATAATAATGCAGTGTAAGAAGTCCATTGTGTAGGACTGAAATTCCACACCAAGATAGTGGTCAAGAATAAAAATTGCGCTCCGCTGCTTTACCTCAATTGAGAGCCTGTGTCCTGGCATAAAAACACAAACACATTGAACAAAAGTGAATAAAATGGATATAAAACTGCGTTATTGATGCTGAATCAAGGCGCAAGCGAAACAGACACGGACAAAAGCAAGAGGATGAACGCAATAATTTTTCGTCTCTTACTTTCGTCCATGTCTTTTTCGCTTTCGCTGTGGTTTGACATGCATCACCAACTCACCCAAGTTTGGACATTGCTGTGCTTCTTTGACCACCTTACATGCTAAACACATGCTGTCATGAGCCGCGTGAATGAAAACTTTGTTACAAAAATAAATAATGTATTTATATCTAAATATTGCTTGATTCTAAAAGTTAGGTCCTGCTCGGCTGTAGTTATTCAGTACCTTAGCTACGGAAAAAGTGTATTGTATGCAAGACCAACGCCGAAACGCGAAGTGATGCAATCGTTTCTGTTCTTGTGTTGCAGTGAACTGTGATTTCGAAGACGAGAATGTGGAGCGAGCTATATACGAGTTTCTCGGAAAACTTCCCGCCTTGCGCTCACCGGTAGTTGATGACAACCCTGGCGGAGGCGCGACGGGCGTGAACATCAGCGACTTTCGCATGGTCGGACTGAACTCCCTGCGCCCTTTCGGCCCATTCTTGACCTTTTGCCGAGGGTATTCGAGGATTGTCCAGTTCGACCTCATCAACGAAAATCCCCTACACATTATGGGCTCGATTCGTCGCCCGGACGGATTTCCGCTCGAGATGGATGCTACAGCGCTGGTCGTACGCCTGACGAGTCAGTTCACTGTGACAGGCTCAGGAGAAAACGTTGAGCTTCATCCGGAACGAAACCTTCCTGTGTCACTGGTAGGACTGTCACTGCGCATAGAAGGACTGGACGATGATATCAACGAGAAAGTCACGGCTGCCATAAACAGCGTGAAATCTGGTTTCCTGAGCACGATGTGGAATGCAGTTTTATTTCACGTGCTTGAAAAGGTATTCAACGAAATCCTCCATAAATAAAAAAGTATACAACGACCATTTCATGTTTTTATTAGTTTGTCTGATTTCACTTGTTCTTCGTAGCTCCGTGCTCATACTCTTGATGAGTATGGTGGGTAGAATATAAAGTGTTCATGCAACTCTTTATGCTCGGGCAAATGGACTCAGCGCTGAATATGCAAAGTGGTAATGGGGTATCAAATTTTTACTAGCGGTTTTCTTTTATAACCTATATAGCAACAGGCTTCCCGTACGGTACTTACAATTTATGATTGTGAAATTGCCGTGATTCTACTGAAGTACAGGATGGTTGTATTGAAAACGAAGTACATTTTGTTGCAAGCAGTCACGTTTGCACTTTTGCCACACGCCATATTGATTTACTCGAAGATAATAGAGTATGGTTGCTTTAATCAGGTACACGAAGTTTCGGTTTACACGTCTATATAATACCAGTTAGCAGCCATGTCTTGCCTGGTCAGGTGTTTCCTTTAGGTGGCTGCGGTTGACCCGAAAATATTCCTTGCAATATACGGTATACGTAAGAGGAATCAGGCATCCTAAAAGCTTTTGTCAGGTTCGAAGTTTTTTGTCCAGAAAAGTGTCCTTATCCTATAACTTGCACATCTGTGTTTCGCTCTGTATTTAAAGCAAGCTTTCTACTTCTTACTGATGCCGTATGATGCGTCGAGCACGTGGGGAGGGAAAACAACTTTCTCTTACAATGTCGATGAGCGTGAGGGAAGTGAAAGAAAGAAAAACGCTTGCCATGCTACGAATCGAACCTCGGTCCATAGCGTTATAAAGTTGACGTGTATCCCATTGCACCCTTCCGACACTTTTTTTTATTTATTTCCGGCATTAGCCCATTGTCGAAGCAGTTTAGATTGGAGAGGAGTACATGGCCGGGCAAACTTATAAAGAAGCATGCTTCGTGTAACGACGGCGATGGTTGAACTCAAAGCATTCTTTGTGCCAAATAAAATGGCGAAAGGTAAAATTCAAAGCAGCTGCAATCAAAAGTCCCAAGCAAGCGGTAGGCATAGTCAAAGCTGTACGAGTGAAGGTGCAAACCGTCTGCGAGTCAAAGTCCAAACGAAGACGACAACCAAAGAATTACTCGCGAGAAATCATAGTGTTCAACTATCGTCGCCGAAAGACGGAGTGGCGCATTATTTTCTTGTTTTTCTTCTTTCTTTAACGAGAATAAAACGTGTGTGGTGCATTTGCACTGATATAACTCTTCAATTCATGCTTTATGATACATTAGCGATTCTGGCCTCTTTGCGCGACGTGGCAAAGACATTGCGACGACCACGCTTACGGTATTGACTTGTACGAAGAAATAAGCCTTGCTATAGTGAGCGATAAATCAATCGACCGACAAGGTCGTTGATTCCTATGATTTTATCATGAGAAAACGAAGATGGTTGTTTTGTACAACTGTTAACTTTTCGTTCCTTGTTTACGAAGTGGTGCAAAGGTCTTGAACATATTGCATCGCCCTTGAAGTATAATTTTCAACGCCTGTAGTCGGTGTGCCTGCCTTAAAAAAAATCTTTGAAGCCACTGTCTTTCAAGCTTGCAACTATTAAGCGAGGTTTTGTTCGCACTTACGCGCTGCAAAAAGTGCACCTTTCTCCTTGTCAATACATTCGATTGTAAAGGGAGTAGGAAGCACAGCGCTCCGAAGCGGCGTTTCAACCTTACTCCATCCTACCCGTATTACACTAGGTGGCGAGTTCGGCTAGTTGGTGCACTTTCATCATTGGGAACAGCGCGAACCTTCTTTCTTTCACTTCTTTTTTTGTGTCCCCGTCGTTTCGTGCGGTTATCCCAATATTTAATATTATACTCCTGACATTAAAAGAAAAAAGATCACGCTTTTCATCGCGATGAAACATTGCACTGCTATGTGTGTAAATCTTAATTACGTTCCTGTAAAGTGCGCGTCAGGTATCTCTAGGGCAAGCGAGCGTGCGGCTTCCGAGCACGCTGGCGACATCTGCTGATAGTGGCTGGGTTGGAGATAGCTTGCCATTGCGCGTGCGTGGATCTCGGACAGACTCAGGTCGGTCATCTTTTGGCATGGGCCCCTCAAACTTAGAGACGCCACGACCCACAAGGGGCGCTTTTATTCTGCAGTGCCAATCGTAGGCGGTGACACGGGCATAAGCGCGTAATTTGACGCGATGCATTATCAGTGCAGCCGTTACTTAATCGCTCAAAAGTTTCGACGGAAAGCGCTTCACTGCGTTCTTGTTGCGTGCTTTTCGTTTGCTAAACGTGAGATTCAGAAGATTAGCGGATGTCGTTTTGTAGTATTACGTAACCGCCTGCTGGGTTATTGCACCGCGTCGAACGACGCGTCTATCTGGCCTGTCAACGCTCCCAGCTGCCACTGTGAAAGATAAGTGCCCCTCGAGGGTGGTGGCGTCTGCAAATTCGAGCGGCACATGCGAAACCACAACCGGCCTGATTCTGTCCGAGATCGGCGCACGCGCAATGGCAAGCTGTCTCTAACCCAGCAGCTATCAGCAGATGTCGCCAGCATGCTCCGAAGCCGCGCGCTCGCTTGCCCTAGACAAGCCTGACGCGCACTCTACATCTCATACTAGACGGACATTACTGGTATAAGCAAAGTATTTGGAGCGTCTTCACATTCAGTCACTTTTACGTGCGGAACACCAACATGGACGCTGTAAAAATAGGTATAATAAAATTTGAGCCCTTATCTTGGGGTTTACACTTACATTTTCATGTGAAGTCAAATACAAGGAAGGTGCAAGTGGTGATGCTACCATCGCTTCACGGGAACGCTGAAGTTTTGTTTGTATACGTGTGTCTATTACTGGGGGCGAATTACCTGTGTTTGTTGAGCAATTTGTGGTTATCCAAATAGTCTCAAATGCCTATTAGAATAACAGTTTGAGCAGTGATTGTTTTAAAGGGCGAAGCTCACTGGCTAACCAAGGCCGGATTTGATGGGCGAATTTTTGCGTCTAGTGTTTCTCGCTAATTGTTTAAGCTGTTTTGAGGTCGTGTGGAAATATCATCGCAAAAACTCCGGTGGCTGAGAATGTTCAAGGCAAATTGACATCTTTCTCGCTTGCGCGGAATAAATGCGGTTGGAAGTCAATTGTCAGCGACACGAGTTGAATGTGCGATGATAGCGCTAATAGGAAGTGAGGACACAAAAATTACAAAAATCCTGGTAATGAAGCAATGAAAATTAGATTAACTTCATATGCGATGGCCAAATGTTTGATTTCATTGAAAACGCCATATCTTCGCACTTTCCACCGATAATGGCGTAATTAGTATCGCATCTATGCGACAATGGGAGCAGTCATAGTTGATTTTGCCCAACCGGCGAACCGCTTCCCCTCACTGATTACCCAGTGTCACTGTTAATTATTAATATTGACTCTGGCTAGTCAGTGAGCTGAAGTGGTTCGGCAGGTTGGGTAAAATCAACTATGACTGCTACCATTCAGTACAGCAATGCTCTTTTAAAGACGATAGTCTTTCTTGGGCTACTTAAACAAGGAAATTTTGTTCTGTCTGTCTGTCTGTGACTCGATTCAGCCACCCGGCCAAAGCAAAACAATGCCTGCGCAATAGTCTTATGTAGTCACAGCTAAATCTACCCGTCTATGTCCGGTGTAAGGTTCATACTTGTCAACATTGTTGAAGAAGAACAAGACATTACGCAAATATGAGACAACAAATCAATGCAGAAGTGATATTTGCAGTGTTCCTTTATAAAAAAATCAAACATGCTTGACTTTTGCGAAATTAAATACTTCATCAACTGCAGAAAAAGAATTCAGTCCGCCGTCGCCTGCTGTCGCCCGCGCCACTATAGCTTCTGGCGCCATTTTAAGAAATCAACCGGCAACAGTTACGCAAGGTTCCACTAGATAGGTTCCACGTTCTGTTTGCAATGCACGGGAGTAGGGAAACGCGGTTCTATAAACGCTGAAGTAGGGCGCCTCGATTAACGCGCGTCTTCGCCGTACGGCAGAGTTCGCATCGAGACACCCGGTTTGGAGCAGTGGAACGCGGGAAATTTAAAATGATTTAAGCAAACCTTTGGTGTCTTTACCTTGGGAGGAGCGCGACGCAAGAGGAACAACATGGGAGGTGAGCGGGAAAGCGAAGGGAGGCATTTACTTCGCAAAAGCCGATAAAGACAATCGTTTTTTGACGACATTTGCAACGAAAGGAGCAGATACGCGGCCATTTTTTTGTTTTGCAACTGCGAACATCACTCTCTTTTGATTTTACCCAACCGGACAAACCGCTTATGCTCACTGACTTAGCAGAGTAATTATTAATAATTACAGTGACTCTGGCTAGTCAGTGAGCGGAATAAGTTCGGTTGGTTGGGTAAAAGCAACTAAGACTGCTCCCATCGCCGCCATGATGCGATGCCAATTAGAACGTTGCCCCTTCTGGCATTGTTGGTTAAAACTTCCAGGATTTATTGATTGCCTAGGACCAGCGTTCTCTTCAAGCGCTTGTGCAGCGCAAGAAGAAACGCGCGGAACTTAGATATTTTTCGCAACAGGCGACCACAGATGCTATGGGAGCAATGTGACAAGAGCGACGAGATAATAGCCAAAGCATGTGGTTCCCAACTGACGAAATCAGCGGTCTGACTGCGGCTATTGATGAGGCTTGTCTCTTTAATGTACTGAAGTGACCGTGTTGCGTTTTCGATTTCGATCGATAACATGAGGAAAAAATACACTGCATGCTTCGCTTTTAAACGCTGAAGTCGCAATGTAGCGTTGGTCTATGTAAGCAATTGTGTAAAATTATGCTGTTGTGTTTCTTTTTTACATGTGTTTAGTTTTGTTTAATTTAGCCGTAAAGTTTCAACTAACAGATTTTTGGCGCTTGATATTGTTATATAGTAGAATGTTAAAACAATTTTACGCGCTTTTTTTCTTAAAGTTTTAAGAAATCGATTCTTTAAGTAACAGCTCCAAGACGCCGCTCCGTTCGATAAAAGAGGTAGCTCAATATATGTACGACTTAAGCAATGGTTAGTGTAAGTAGAGTGCCTATAATAATTCTCCTAGAGTCGTGAACGGGCAGGCTGAGGGGAAATGGTATGCAATACAGCCGCCAGGTGGCAGTACCGCTCTGTGGCGCGCTGCTTTTTCGGCAAGCTGGGGAGGCAGCAAGCCGGAGCAGACGCTTTGCGGTGAAATTGCAGCGGTGGCTTCAGGGCTTAGCACGCGATTGCCTTGTTATCCTGCGTTTTCCATGCAGACTAAATAAAGCGTGTGAATTTGAACGAAATGTTTGCGAGCTCTCTGCCTTGTTAAGCTTTTGTGTCCGCCTGCTGTGCCGCCCCTTCATAGATTGGCCGCTCGCGCGCTACCAATGTTACTTTTGAAATTGCGGTAATTAAGGGGTGGCCAACCGGGGGCTCCCAGCGGTACGACTGTTCAACACAAAAAATCACATATTTCTCTCCTCATCCGCGACCACCATTCCCTCCCGTAAGCTGCTGTCGCGACTTCGTTGTCATGTGTAGAATCGCAGGCACTGCAGCACAAACCCTCTTCTCGCAACTTTTTATAGACACACGTATTATGGACACTTGCTTTCCCTGCACTCGGTGGCAGACCTGCAGGCACCCATGTGCAAGGGTCATGATCTCTCCCATTGCCCCTGCACGCCTCGAAGTATTCATAGAAATCGGTAATGCCAAAGCAATGACAGTGCACCAGACGAAACCACTGGCGAACAGGACCCCCTGCGAATGAGTTACCAGCACTAAGGAAAAACAATCCAAGACAAAATGTCAATTTACAATATCAACAGTTATTGCAGAAGTCAGTGTCAAGAATTTATTTGCATTTTTCACTTTGGCAGCTCCGAACTCCTAACAGATGTCAAATTCAGAATGTGAGATTTCTTGATTACAAAAGCCACTGTACCAGGAACTTATTTACATTTTTTACATGAACAGCACTGAACACCTTACTGACACCGCCGCATCTTCAAGAGCTTTTGCTTCTCCCGCTTAGAGGAGAGGCTCTTATTTGTTGCTTTAGTGGAGAAGTGCAGTCTGGTGAGTGTGTAAAACTTGATAATCGCTGTAATGAACTTACGTACGTGCTCAATTCGGCCAACTTTTTCAAGTTCATGACACCGAAAAAAAAGTAAGAAGCTAACCAAGCTTTCGGCATGAAGCTTGTTCCGGCTAAAAACGCAGTGAAAGCATTTTCAAGCTTTGTGATGAGCTTTTCAAGAGTGTCTGATGGGTAGAGCAGGCCCCCATGGTTGAACTGATTCGTCAGCGTGGAATTGCAGTTCGATTCTGCTTGCAGAGGAATAATGCAGAGACAAGATGCACAATCAGGGCATGGAATTTTTTTCAGAGATTTGCGGACAACTTAGCCAGCTATATAGAAAATTAGCCGGCTACCGCTCTTTTTTTCTACCATGCCATCATGGTCAAGCAGGGAGGCATGCCTTTCCAGCACCTCTTTAGCATGCGGCAGGTTTCCTTCATCCAGAAGGCTATCAACAAGGGCTGTTACACGAGCTCCCTTTTGTTCGGGCACATCACAAGGCTCTAAAAGAGCAGTCACCAGTTCAGGAGGAGAGTTACCTCCTTTAGGGGGTCTGGCGAGGCTGTAAAACGCCATGTTATTGATGACGACCAAACATTGCTCAGGGGAGGGGTGATCATTGCTCCCAAAGGCCTGCCGGACGACACCAAAAACATTTTTCATCTTGTCCTGGCTTAGGTTTGCAGTTAGCAAATATGTGTACTTCAGTGTGCTAATAACATAGCTGAGGAGTGGCAGTGTGCTCTGAATAGTCACCCGGAGCCCTAGAGCAGTACTCTCGCTTAAAAACCCGCACCGTGCTTGGCAGCATGCTTTTCCAATTCTCGCAGAACGGGGAGAAAGTCTTCCAGAATATTTGCACTTGCTGAATCTCATTTAAGGCCTTTCGAAGGGATTCGCGCCGTCATTATAAAAATCAGTCTTTCCATCTTTTGAATAAACTTCTCCGGAGACAGTGTTATCTTAAACGTCTTAACTAGGTTGACCTTGAAAAGAAAAATCTCTTTCAAAACTTCCTCACTAAAAAGCTGAAATGCGAGGTTTACCCTCATTTTCACAAATGCTGTTGGCTGCACGTGTGACTGCGTGATGTGCGGCATCACTTTTAGTGTCAGTGACTCGCTGTCATTTTTCCATGCCTCTCTGACAACATCAACAAGGACGTGAGCATCTGGGATATGCAGGCCTGTCGACACAAATGCATTTCGGATGCACTTTATCAGATGAGGAAAGAGTGATATGAAGTGCACGTTCCTCCCTGGCTCGACCGGATTTGGAACTTTGCAGGTGATTCTCTTGAAGGTAGCTGCACAAATAGAAAAAAAAGGCACCTGGTTGCCTAACAGCTCATATAATTATTTCAAAAATGAAAAGTAGAAATATCACACCTTTGATTCCAAACAGCTTCCAGAGAGCCCGGTTTCAGGGTGCACCATCGCTTGTCCAATAATCAACAAATAGTCCAGCGTTTTCTGCGACTATTGTGGCTTCCAGAAGAATTTTAGACAGAACCGAGGCTTTTACATTGCCTTTTGAGGCAAAGACGCCAAGGATCTGAGTCCATTTTCCTGCAAAGATATCGAATCCCACAATGCACAAGTAGCCCCCCAGATGAAATCAGGTCAAAGAGGCAATCGAGTAATAGTACCAAACGCTGCTGATAAATTTAAGTACATGTAAACACTCATCCACAATACGGCTGTGTTTCAAATGCACATACCTTGGAATGGCTGAAACATAACCACGAACCCGTGGTCACTGGCCTCCGTCTTATTTCTGTCATCCGTAAATGGTCCTAACTCCACAAATCCCGTCAGCTCCCCAGATGCCTTGACGTTAATGTTCTCTGAAAGTTTGAGTTCGTCAAATACAAGTCCACCATGACGGCTAAACTCGTTCATTTCCTTGGTCTTCTCCTGTAGTGCTGAAAGGACTTTGGAGTTAAATCCAAATGCGCTCTTAAAGCATTTCATATGCTTGTCTAAGCAATACGTGCTTGACAGAGCCATTATTTCGTGCCTGCGGACATGCTCGTAAAGCTGTGGACTTTTCATTCGCATAAGAATGCACTCCAATATCCACAGTTTGTCATACGACATGCCTCTGGTCGACTTCCGAGTGGCTGCCTGAAAGCAGGTTTTGACAGCAATACGTTGCTTCACTGACAGACCACTCAACTCTTTTTCTAAAGCAGCCCTGGCAATTCCATCGTTGACTGCCCGTAGCTCTTCAATGGTCCTTTGCGCCTTAGCCAGCTTCTTCTTGGCCCGGAACAACTGCACAGACTTCCTAGAAATGCGCTGCTAGAATGTGCCTCTGCGTTTCTTCTTCAGTCTGTTCCGCTGATTTTGAATCAGTCTCCTCAGGTACTTACACCTCAAGCAAGCTTTCCCATCCTGAGTAGTAACCAAGCACTTGGGCGAAAAACATTTGCTTCCGAAACGGACGCACTTAGTGCCAGCGGTAGGCGCAATTTCGCAGCCGCAACAAAGAAGCAGATTGTCGGCCCTTTTCAGTGAAGAGAGTGCGTCAGTTTCGCTGCTGACATAGTGCTCTTCCACATTTATGCCGCGGCAGTGGGTACTGCAAAGGTACCCATCAGCAGCACCTACTTCCTTGCTTGACGAAAACACTACGTGTTTCAATACGCACACGTCACCCGGCACTGTATTGTAGTGCCATGCGAAGCACAATGCTTCTGGGTTACTGGGCAAGCAAATTTTGCTGCAAAATGCTGACGGTGGTGTTGTGCTGTGAAACGGGTGCGGCGTCTGGGTTGTTTCCTCACCAGCGGCAGCGTCGTCACAGGCCTGGGAAGTCGTGGGTTCATTCGGCACTTTACGCTTAGCAGGCGGAGCTGTGCAGTCAGCAATATTCCTCTCTTTTCTTTTTCGAGGCACTGGTTTAGTCAGGTAAGCGGGGCCATCCGGGAAAATGATAGGAACGGCGTCCGGCGTCAGCGATGGTCGTTCACGGTGGAATTCGATGTCCTCACCGTTGATGACATGCTTGAAAGTTCTTTGGATGTAGCGATCATCAAAATGACTTGAACACACTACACAAGTTTCGTCTAGAACTTTGTCACCTCTTTTGATGTTTCGCGCCCATTTTTGAAGACGAAGAGGGTCTGCCGGAGCCCTGAACAGACACCTTCTCCTTGAAAGACTTGTACCCGCCTTTGCACAAAGGCACAAAGCACGTTCTTCCTTTTTTTTCAGGCATAGTCACACACAATCACTGCACGAGAATTCACGGCACATATTCGAAACGTAGCGAGAAAACGCTTCTCCACACAGACAAGTCGCCACCCGACACAAGGCCCGGCCGGCACGCAAACTGACGCGCCAGTTGCAAGTAGCGCCCCCTAACGCTGAATCCAAATCAATTTCCCAGTGGCCGATGGGGAAGGCGCCTGCTCATGACACTAGGAGAAATATTCTAGGCACTCTAGTGGTAGCAATGAAGAAAACACGTACGTGGAGAATAAAGAAGTAAAATTTAACAGTGAGACTCGTGGGCATGGTTTCGGGATGAAGATAATGGACTCGAAATAACCAACCTGCAATTTTAAAAACACCTTTTTACCTTTTTTCTTGAGGGGGGGGGGGTGCCCGTATTTTTTCCACTTATTTTTAAAGTTTTAGATGTGCCAATCGTCGTAGTTGTGTGCAAAAGTGACCTGAGTCTGTTCCATCAACGCCTGGTGGTACATACCCCTCTGGTAAGCTTTCCGCAACGCACCATGAAACTCATTGATAAGACTGTCTTTGTGCTTACCACAGAAAGTACGCTTCAATTAGCTTTTATGTAAGAGTGGTTTATTTGGCTGAGGTCCTTTGCCTGCAATCGCTGGGTCACTTCTAATGCATCAAAAGACCAGTTCCAGTTCTCCGTAGGGGAGGCTGCAAGTGCTTCAAGACGTGATTTTTGCAGTTTTTTATTGCGGTAGCATACCCTATGCCATAAAGACAACGTTAACCATTTCGGCGTTGGCATTGTCATTTGACGAGACAACACATAATATCCTCTAGCGCCTTCAGAACAAAACAAATACTTCCGGTTTTCTGTGCGAGGGTTGTTCAAAGAAGCCTCTTGCGATAGACATAACCATTGTTGATTTTTCGCGGGCCTGGGTGACATGAAATGGAAGAAGCTACAGTGGACACAGGGTATGTCCATAGGGCGGGTAAGTAAACGAAAATTCCGGTACATACAGATACGCCTCATTCAGTGCACCGGCAAACGATGTCCACGGGTGAAAACTGGAAAAAGGTAAAAATGGGCTTCAATATAATAGTTACACACGTGGTTCCAGGTATAATGCACAATATTTTTTTTAAAAAGAGCAACCACGTAACTCGAAGAAAACCTAGTGCATAATGTTTTCAGTACAGTGGAGTTGCGGCCAGTAATTTTTTATGTAATTGTGGTGACTGGCATCCCACGAGTGGGGAAAAACCCGGACGACGGCGCAGAACAGGTGCCTCGAGAAGAAGAAGAAGTTGGAGACCGGTCCGATTTCCCTTAGAGGGTGTGTGCCAGCGAGGGGAGGATCATGATCATGGAGGGCCGGCCTGGGAAGCGGAGCGAGCGGCGGAGGTTCCGCAGGGCAGCTGGACAAAAAAAAACCCGCCCGCATCTTCCCACGGGGGGAACTCGAGTAAATGCGTCGCAGAGTGTTGGGGGTATCGCGTGAATGTTGCGTAATTGGGTATGGTTTGGGAATGCTTAATTGTCATTTCGTCTTTATTATTCTTATTTATTGAATGAAGGAGAAGCGAAGGCAAGGAGTGTAAAGTTAAAGTCTGTCTTTATTGCTTGGTGCCGTCAAGCAAAGTGTCAAGTCAAGCGAAAGCCAAGCAAAGACGCCCTTGACTGTATTCCGAACGCGCACTCCGCCGCTTATATACACACCGCCCGCGTTCGAGGGCGAGGAGTACGGGGGAGAGACGCGCATGCGCACACTTCCGCACACAAGAGCGCGAACTTTCCACGCACCCACCACGCCGTTATCACGTGTACACGCCCTGCCGCCGTTACTGTTGAGCGCGACGCAGCGCATGGGTAGCTACGACGCATGCGCGCACAGGCGTGCTCCCCCCGCACCGCCGCAGCTGTTGTTGAGAGCGAGGAGGGTACGGGGGAGAGACGCGCACCTGCTCCTCGACGCGACGCGCATGCGCAGAGAGCGTGTGGACGGCGCCGACAACATCGACGAGTGACATCGCGGGCCTACGAAATGCTCCGCATTTAAAACTACGGGCAGGCGGTTCGAGGTTTCGTGGCTTTCGAGGTTCGTGGTCGCTCCAGCGGGGTGATATCCACGGGCATGTGACACGGAAGACCGACGTCGCCGTTCGGGAAGCTGGTGGATCGCCGCGACGTCCCTGGGAGCCGAAGTTCCGAGGCCAGGCCTAGCGAGCGGAGCCAGCGGCGCTTGACTCAGCGGAAGCGAGACCGGTCCGCCGTCTTCCAAAACCCTGCGGCGAAGACATCGACGCCTTGGCGAGTGGGCGCCATCACTGAGGGGACAGAGCCGTGAGTGTGGCGTTGTCTATTTTTTTTTCCGCTTCTCTCCCGAACTCTAGTGGGTCGGACATGTTTATATTTTTTTTTCGCTTGTGTGCGCGTTCCGTCCCCAATACATTCAGTGTTGAATTATCTATTCAAGACCATGGCGTCAATTTCCTTGTGATCTTCCTCCGCGGGTCACACACCTGTCTGCTTAACCCCAATGTCCTCAAGTAATTATATTTAATAAGCTAATTGCAATTATTTTCGAACTCGAGAAGTACTGTGCCAATCATTAATGTGTCAATGAGGCACTTGTAGGCACCCACGAGGGACATCTAACTGCGGTATGTTCAGCGATGTACTGATTGCGAACTAATATATTTTGAGCGATAAATAAACCCCAAGAAATATGAATACCACGTGACTGCGGTCCAGCCCGAGTTATTAACCAGCGAACCTAAAATAAGATGATTGAAAGCAACTGTTTTGCCTGTCACACGCCCAAAGAGGCAGCGCATCACCTTGAGAATGCGATGCATGGAAGGAGCAGCAAGAGCAAGTTTCGCGGTCGTGTGTGGGAGATAAGGCACAAACTCGGTTGCGATTTCTTCATTTTTTCTCTTCTTTTTTGAATTCTGGCTAACTAAGAGAAATGATGTTCGGAGGCACAGCTTTATGATGAGGGCTGAAGTGCAGTGACGTGGTATTTTTCATTTGTCGCGGGATTTCTTTATCCGTCAGAATAAATTAGTACGCAATAAGCGCGTCGCTTAAATTATCGCAGTTAGATGTCCTTCACGGGCACCAACAGGTGCCTCATTGAAGCTATAATGATTGGTACAGTACTTCTCACGTTATATAATTAGGTACAATTAGCTAATTAAGTATCATTAACAAAGAAATGGACCTTATGCGAAATTGCTTGGTGATCTAGCAAGACTAATGTAAACGAGACGGTCGGCCATACTGGCACGGGCGCCGATCGGGAAGTCTCGTATTGTTTACTGTGAAAGAGTAGGTCACGGTAACGCGGTATGGCTCAAACTGGACGGCGTTTTCCGGCTCCCGAACGCGGATTGTGGACGAAGGACTTGTCTGCGCTGCCGACTGTGTCTGAAGGCTCACACCGCTCGGGGTGCCGCGCCAAAGACCCATCCGAGCGGCAGCGGAGCAGGGCATGCCGCCTAGCCACCGAGGCGCATTGCTCGCCTTCATCGGTGCGGACAATTACGTGTGATTCGCAGTAAGTAAATCCTTCTTTGTTTTTTAACTGACACGAGTTAACTGGTATGGGCATTTGTATAGCACTTTGTTCACCGTTGTTTACCATGCAAATGCGTAGCGGCTACCTTGTTGCAGTAACCCTGAAAGAGGAAAGCGACAATCGCCAGGCCGTACCGCTAGTGGGTGGATTAGGTATTATCAAATGCTGTACATCGAATTTACGGGATGATTTTTGGCGAAGATGTTTACCGAAAAGTTGCAGCTGTTTTCCGTGACGGTCGTCCGCCCGCGCGTTTGCCGCAAAGCAATCGCGCTTTGCGGCGAAGTCAACTGCAAAAGCACACATACGCCTTGAATTTTCTTTTTTTGTGTGTTTTCATTATTTATTTCTCATGTTCTGCCGCAAAATCTGTTTGTGTGTCTTTCTTCTCCTTTTTGGCGGTGGGGTGGTTGTGTTTGTTTCTAAAGCGCATGTTTTTGGTGTGCACGAATAGATAATACAGTAAAGCATTGTTAGCTCGAACTCACAGAAGTAAAAGATTTTTTTTAATTCTAGGAGTCATTGGTATAGCCCGAATGTTCACCTGTTTATCTCGAAAGGTTCTGGAAGTGAGTTCTAGATAATCATATTATTGCTTGCTTAAAGGGCTACTGACACAAAATTTTGTAGGCGAGATAACTTCGGACATACATTGGTGTGAACACACATACATCATCTGCAAAATATTAGCGGCGAATACAGCCTACAAGATATTTAAAATCAATTTTAAAGTGTGCGAAACGCAACCGATCAGCCAGCAGAGGACCACGCGCAATCGGCATCCCGTGGATATTCTGTAAATCAACAACATCCAAGTACGTCACGAGTTTGTGTTTGCCGCTTCCACACTGCCCGCGTTTTTCGTCGGCTCACCGCTCCAATCGGAGGGAGGAGCTTCTGCTCTCGAGAAGGAACGACCCGATCGTTGGCGACGGAAGCGCCGTGATTTCGTCGGCTCATCGGGCAGCTGGCCGCGACCAAAGCACTGCAGGGATTCCAGGCACTCTGCTTTTATTACTTTTTTATTTCATTCGACGCGAAAACGCGCCGAGACACGAAAAGCCCACTGAGCGAGCCGCACGGTCGCTGTGCAGGCGGCGGCCACGGCCGCGAAGTGGTACAGGCCGGCGCAGAAGTGATAGCTTGTTACCGCTGCATGCACGAAATTGTACCCAAGTCCCAACCATGGCAGCTCGACTGTAGCTATTCAGTGTTGGTTATCTTCCAGTGCAGGGGTCGTCGATAATATGAACGCCGACACACCAGTTTCGTCCTCAAAAGGGATTGGATGGCGAGACAATAACAGATCAGAATTGATTGCGTCCAGTTGCATTTTCCCCCATCTTGACACTTCGGCAGATTATTGTCAATTATTATTGGCAATTCGCTAATTTTTTTCTCTTTCCTTCAAAGCCACCCTTCAAAGCCACCCCCCTTATCCCACCCGATTTGCCGTCCAGCCCTCCGTCGCGTCGACTTAATGCGCAACGTTGCCGATCCTTAGTGTTCTCTATTAAGAGCGAACTTGGAATATATGATGCAAGAGCGTAATTAAATACGGTGAGAGCATCAGGAAAATGCAACGGCCCCTCAGTTCGCCCGACCACTTCGTTTTACGGCCACTGCTCTCAGAATCACAAATATATTTGACGCTTATGGCGCTCGCTGGATTTTGTGACTGAGCCACAAAAAAACGGCAAGCTAGAGCTGCAATATGTATTCGTAACGATGACGCAAACCAGAAGTGTTTATTGAAAATGCACACAGTGCGCAGGTGCACAAAAGTACGGCTCACCAGATCGGAGGAGCCTGCGGTCTGCGAGACTCGTTGGCTTTTACGCGGGATCATCGCCAATGGCGTTACCCTTCTTGTTTGATCGGCTGTTGTTGAAAAGTCCTTGCCACCAAGCGTATTAGTATAAACAAGAAGCTTTCACTACAAATTTCACTTGATACGACCATCGATCGACGTTCGGTGAATCTGCGAGTGGCAGATCGCCGTCACGGTCGCAGCACTTTCGTCGACGCTGTAAACGTATTTATCGCTGCAAAGCCTTTTTCCCTAATGCCAAGTTGATAGCCGTACTAGATCGGAGTCGTAGGCGATGGAGTGGAGACCGTGTAGCAAAATAATCGGCAGTATCGAGCTCATTTTGCTTCTGTTAACACAGGATCCTATGGGACCCCCGCAGCTTTGTACTACCCGGAAGTACTGCCCGGAAGCCGCTTTCGCAGCGCCCCCTGGGCAGCGCAGGAGCCCTAATTCAAAGCTTGAAATTCACCCAGTACATGTGTGTTCGCTGCAGTGGGGAACACGGCCAATAAAAGGGTTGCGGAGGCACCCGGATACGTTCATACGTGAAGGTGAAATCCTGGGATGAAATTCACGCCCTAGTTATTTGTTTTCCTTCAGCTCAGCAGCGATTCTACTTCCCATAAATCGCCACTGGAAACTTGTGTTTACATATAGAAGAAGGATGCATATGCAAGTAAAAATAATACGGTAACGTTCCGAAAATCGCAAAAGCGTATCTACAAGTGTCTATGACGAACATTTGCGTTGGGGTAAAGCTCCGCGAAATGAAATGGTTTCGTTTGGATGTGTGGATGGTTGGGGGTTTTCATTTCGGTCATGTCATTTTGATTTCAGCAGAAGTGTTTTCGTTCTCCTTGTGTGGTCACTTGTGTATCGGATATTGGTCGCTATTTCTTTCACTGCAGTTACACTTCAAAACATTTCGCCAGACGCCGAGGTTTCGGCTTAGGGAGCCGTTCCATGCTTTAGCATTTAAAGGGTTACCGCATAGTACCGGAACATTTAGTAGGGTACCAACGGCGATTTGGGAGTGAGGGATACCAACAGAGAATTCTTAATAGAAATCAAGAGCTACTGCGATTACTCTTCATAAACAAGGCTGGTTGCTTGGTAACGTAAGGTTCAAGAAGCATACACAAAATTTTATTTATGTGTGGTGTGCACAAGTAAAGCGATCACGACCGAAACACTTGGCCTGGGTAAGCCGTCATTAGTTATATGAAAAGTGAAGGAGTGCCTGCCCGTGATATACAACCGGGAAAAGTATTCATAAGACGTTTACATAAGTGTGCATTGCATGAAATGAAACAGGTGGGGCGTTATGTTCACGTGCAGCTGAAAGGTAAATTAGACGTGAGTGTAACAAAGTAGGGAGGATTGCTCTATACATTTTCAAATCAACTAACAGTAAAATTCGTGTCATCACCAGAATGAACTGGTGTTGGTGTAAGTAAATACGTATGCAGTGTTCATTACTTCAAACCCCCACGATTTTCACGTATTTTGCCAGATTTTCCAGAAACACGCACTCTGAACGTATGCATTTACTCATCAGGCTACCTTTTAAAACGTATCCGTCTAAGTAAACCTTCGCAGTGCATGCTTGATTTGGTAACGCTCACGTCGGACGAGCCATGGTCCATGGTTGAATTGTCACTGCGGACTTCTCATATTACTGATTATATCCCGCATTCCAGCCCGTGGTTATGCCTCCTAACTTTGCAAATTTAGCCTTGTATCCTCAGGCGTAACTGTCAAAGTCCTAGAAAGGCTATTTTCATCTCCCACCCTTGCCACATAGTTGCCACGCCTCAGACCCTGTCCCCCCCTGTCTCGGTCAAAGTATGATAAAAACTATGGAGGTCTGCTGTATTCAGTTAAATGTTTCTGCGTTTGGTCCACTGGCACGCACTCCGCACGAACTTTTGGTACTGTTGTGGTTGGTGCTAAAGCCACGAGCACTGGGTAAAGCGCCAGCTCTTTTTGCATTTTGTCTTTTAAATAATGTTGGAAATGTGTGTTTGTTTGCAGCCGCCACAGTCACCCCACGCCTTCTTTATTTAAAAGAGAACTGCTAGGCCTTAGCTATGCATATCTTCTCCGACTCATATATAGCTAATGTTTTGTTTGTACTGAATATGCGGGCAAGTATAACGTATGTTACAAGGCTTAGTATTTTGGAAATGTTTCGCATATATGAACGTCTCGCTCAATATTACTTTCAAGTTTTGGTCTGGAGGCTGAATCGATAGATGGACAGCCAAACAGCGAGACCAAAAACGTTTTGGCTTATAAGTGGCCCAACAAAAACACAAGAACTATCATCTTTAAAACAGTGCAGAAATGGGGTGAAAAACAACGTACACACCACGCAGCCCTTTCACGTAATATATGTGTGTACGCTATTCTTCGTGAGATGAGGCTGTACCAACTGGACCCTTTTAACTGTCTTACAGGCTGCTTTAGAGCACTGTGACCTGCCTCCCTCAGGCCACTTAGGGATACTCATGCTTCTAGCCTTTAGCCCAAGCAATGTACATAAATACTGACAATTGTTTGGCTGGATATGCGGCGGTTGCTATCGTAAGTAAGAAGCACAGCGGGAACAGTATGCTCGCTTTTAGCGCTTAAAAAAACCTTACACAAAGCGGCAGCAACCACTCACGAAGGAGGAAAGCATTGGCCTATTCCCGCTATACAAAAGCTCCACGATGAACTGTGCTGACCAACAATTGCCACAATATCAATCTTTGAACTCCGGTGCCGAGCACACATGTTTTGTTTTCTTACAAATGGTTATCGCGCTTACACATAACAGTGACGCCACTCCGTTACGAGAATAGCGCCACCATGTACGGAGACCAGGATAACCGGCGTTGTGCCCTCTGAAGGTGGCCTCGAGGGACAACAATACCGACGCTGGAAGTTGCGCAAGCGAGAGAAACTTGTCGGGCGACCTTCTTCCTCGAAGCAGCTACGGCACGTGTCGGCAGAAGCTGTTTTACGTTGGGGCTTTTTGAGTTCATCGCGCACAAAAATAAATGAAAGCTTACGTCAACGAAGCGCTGTGTCTTTTTATTGCAGTCGTTAAAATGGCATCCCCACTCTCTCAAGGGCTGAGTTAAAAACAGACTTGAGTTAATTATGCCTACCCATGGGTGTATGGGGTACTGTGAATGGGTAATGTCAGATTCTGGTGTTTGACACGCCGAAGGTTCCCCTGGGTTGTAAGCGCGCCGTAGTAAACAGCGGCAGGATTAATTTTGACCCCATGGGCATCTTCAATAGCGTTTTTGGTTTCGGCCTCCATCTGAAAATCGGCCGCCGGAGGCGGGATCGCAACCCGCGTCCTTTTCCTCAGAAGCCCAGCGTCGGGTATGGCAAATGCACCATTGCTCATTTTGAGGTGGTTGTATGGAATTTTTATATTTATATCTGACAACAAATTCCCATTTCACACGAACCATAGAACTATTTATCTGCAGGGATACGTACACGAAAATCTTATAAACATACATCGATGACTTTGGCGATAACTTGGTTCCGATCATATGTAGGTTTGCGCTGTTGTTCCATAATTGTTTCTTTGTACTTTTGTGATTCTACAGTGTACCGAAATTCCTGTATGCTAGTAACCTGAGCCAATCACTGTCACCCTTTCATCGACTTATTCAATTTTACTCGAGCAACTTGGAACAATTATTCATTTATTTATTTTTATTTAAAACATACTGCTGGCCTCTTAGTGGAGGCTTTTGCAGGAATTGGGTGATGCATTCAGAACAATGACATAGCACACGTCAATTAAACTTTCGTAGCACACTCCGCGTTTAAAACAGAGCAATAACGTAGCACATACCAGCAAGAAATTCAAAGAACACTTCGCTCTAACAGTAGTCTATTTGCAGAAAGGAAACGTAAAACATGAAAAATAAGAACCATGTAGGACAGCTGCGGCAATACACTATTCAAGATTACACAATATACCATTTTTGGGAACGAAAATACGTCATGGGGGATAAAGATGACAACGGGTGATCGGTATAAAGAACACGCACATGCACATTCGCACAAGAATGACACACTGAAAACCACAATAGATAAGTTATACGGGCTCTGCTCGACATGGTCCAGGCTTGATACTGCCCACATAAAAGCATAAAGGGTTCTGCATGCAACCGCGTTATCTGGTAACGCGTTACAATCTCTAATTGCTTGGGGTAAAAATGAGTACTTGAATGTGTCTGTGTGCAACTATATTCGGTAAAATGTCGGCTGTGTTTTGGTCTAGTGCTTCTAGTATTAGACGGCGCTAAGAAATGAATTTTTTCAATCCTCAGTCCATCATTTAAAAGAACAAATAGAAATAGAAATTCGGTTTCCCTTATTTGTGCACATAATATTCTTGTGTAATTGTTTTCTCTAAGCATATCAGATCTTTAAATGGTACACATGTTTCACTGAATGTGTCTGCATATTTGTGAACCACTGCCACCATTCTGTGTCCTCACTCCAATCATTTACTCCAGCAATTTGGAGAAATGTTCTCCTTCACCTTTCTTGCATATGCCTTGCTATTTGTCATATAATGGTTCTCCCCCAAAAATATGCCTGAATTCTTTATTGCAAGAGCCCGCTTTCTAGCTAGATGGCTAAGAGCCCAGATAGTGTATGTTTTTTTATTGCAAAAAAGCTGCAATAAATGATTGTCTTCTCCTTCTTTCCTAGCCACTAAGGTGGGTTATAAGTATCTTGATTTACCTGTAAGTCTCTCGCAGAAGCCGTCCGAAATCGGTGTTCTGGTTCATTTCCTCCGCTGCGCTTAACGTTGACTTTTACCTGTGTGTCCGAGAGTTCTGCGTGAAATAAAGGTTAGGACATATCGCACCGGTGTTGCATTTCCTGTAGGCATGACTAAGGTGCCAGCCTCAAAGTATTGTTAGCAGTATCTACGGCAGGGGGTGATTTTTCAGGGGGCAAAGTGGAGGACACGTTTTTCAGTTGTTAACATTGGTAACGATGGCATTCTCGTTATTTTATGTTTTGGTTTATGAATGTAAGGTGCCAAAACTGCACGGAGATATGCGACGCCATACAAGAAAAAAACTAGCCTTTTATGCGTTACATCAAATACGCACACCGGAAGGAGTTCCGCTAACCATTCCATTTTATGCCGAGTCCTTCGTCCTACATCGAAGGGCTGTTTAGATATCTAGTTGCGTTTCCGTCTAATTATTCTGGGTGAGAATAAATCTACCCTAATTTCCATAATTCCGTTAACCCTCTCCAAAGGGTTTTGAGTAAGTTGAAGGTACATGGGAAGTAAACCTTAATGCTGACATATACAACAGGCTCATCATACGTTCGCGCGAGCAGCTTCAACACTTGTTTTCCTCATCGTTTTGAACTGTTAAGGACCACGGTGTTACACATTCGCTACAGTTGGTTCCATTTGCCTTTGAATACTAAATTCAGGTGTTTCCTAATTTTAAGTTTTACTAAGCACAAAGAAACAGTGGAGGATGTAATGCAACGGGATCAATGCCCGCCCCAGGTTCTTCAAGGAGCACTGGAGATTTTCCGGGAAACGGTGGGCCCAGTTTCCGGGCTCTTAGGAAATGTTGCAGGAACTTGTTTTTGGCGGCCCCCGGACCGGAATTGCCTCTTGGCACGTGGCAGGACGACCGGCGGCACGCTTACGGATACAGGGAAAAGATGGCTCAAAAGTTGGACCCGAGTTCATCAACCAGGTGGAGGTCATCACGAACCCGGCCTGGCTGTTTAAAATACATCACACCCAGGGTAAGTCAAAAATTTTATAGCCCGCTGCTTATCTAGAAAATCACAAACTTGCGCTACTTGTTCCTCAGTATGAAGCATACGCATACCAAGTTCACAAAGCTTAGTGAATAAGTTATAAGTGAATCACCCGAACTTTTGGAAACGAATGTGCTACTGAAACCCAAGGTCACTTATTGCCTAGCGTGAATGACACTCTTGAACAGGCTTGCGCATTGTACATTGCATCGTCCATCTTGCACATAGCGGACGAAATTGGGTAATCGCTATTGCCACAATTTTTTCTCGAACGATGAGCTTGTTTAGGGCCTTCTTCGGAATTTTGGGAATAAAAAAGCGGCACATTTTATCGAAACAATTCCTTCTTTTCTTCCTAATTGGGTTCGTGTGTGTTAAGAACATACTATTTTATGGAGTTTTTAGGCATCTGTGGAACTGGCAGGATGACGACGATAACGGTGGTAGTAGCGAATAAAGTGTATTGGCCTGATTCGAGGTACTGAGAAATAAAACATTTTATGAGCGTTATGACATATAATCTAAGCGAGTTAAATCCCGTGTTTCTGGTGACTCCACTATTCGGGAGCTGAATTTCCTATGAACCTTCAAAGCTGCATTTTCCTAACTCCTACGTAAAAAAATCCTGTAGCTGTAAATACATCGTATAAATTTTGGCTTGCCCTTAAATATGCGGTGGAAGCATACTACTGGTATATACATATATCCACTAAACTACACTTCATAGAGAAGGAAAACGTGAGTAGCTAAACCAGGAAACAGGTAAAACTACAGGCTCTGAGCAAACATCCGTCTATCATATTACCATATTACCACCTTTGCAAGTGTTTCATAACACGAGGGAAATAGTAGTAAAAATTTGTAGCCTGAAATAAAAGTGCAGTGGCCGCTTGGGGAATGTTCATTCCAAAATTCTCTTCTCTTCTCTTCTCCCCACGTTTGCTGGAATGGGAATGCTGGAATTATTTGCTTTCAAAAACAATTATGCCAAAGGTCTCATGATCCAAAAGGCATGTTATTACCGTCCTCGCTCAGCCAAAAGTAGGTAAATTTATCACTCTTTAAACAAATGCCTTGTCGAGCTCCTACAAAATTTGCTTCATCAGATAAACGTGTAGCGCCAGCCAGTACAGCAATAGAAAAATGCGGAACTGGGAGCTCTTCCGTATGCATTGACTTGTGTTCTTATCAGAGCGCATATCTTGGTATTGCATATTAACTCCGGCGAACAGGCATTACCGTGAAATTGGTGAAGTTAGCTTGGCCAATTACGTTGATAGCGTAACATTGCCCTGCGGAATTAAAAAAAAATTATATTGTGGTAAGTTTTTAGAACCAGTTTTAATGCACGTACACAGCTTTGTACATTTATTCTGAAATACTGCTCAATTGATCCATCTTAAATAGACTCACGACATTTTATTGACCTGAATCCACCTAAAGTCACAATATCCCAGGCTAATGCCATTGTAGTAATCATTACTACCAATAAATAAGCAACCCCTTAGATATAGATATACGCCATCATCTATCTTAATTTTTCCGAATTCAACTTTTCACCCGTTTCATCACCTTACAACTCATCACTATTAATCGCTAATGAATTCGCAGTTAACGTTTGTAACCATTAGCCACATTTTTACACGGCAGGCTTGCTTAGCTTAGCACGTGACGTTCGTAGGATTTTTGCACCGTTTTGGTCGAATGTTCAATGGTTCCAGGTCATCTCGCAACAAGAAATATATAGCGTTCGGTTGAAAAGCTCGCTCAAAATTTGACCGCGTATTTGTTTGCTTCACTGCACATTTCCTGAAAGGAGTATAGTCGTCAGCCCTCTCCTGCCACGTAACTTTTATGCGCTCACTGCTCAAACAGCCCATGCTCTGCCCTCTCCTCTCGCCCAACTAGCGATTAATTGAATGGAAGTTTGTCTCATGCAATTCGATTATCCCAAATTCGCATTGTTTCATCCCTTGTTCCTAATTCGGACTTGAACAGGAGGAGCAGGAGCTGTACTTTTTTGTTCTTCCTTTCACACGACATGAACCCTGTCACCATGTTTAACACGTTTTTTTTTTCATTTGCTGCACTGAAAACAATCTTAACGTAAAATCCCAAACAAAAAAAGGGGAGTAATACTTCTTCTATGAGAAGACCAATCAACTTTAGCAGGTTGGAACGGTTCGGACTATGTACGATGACGAATGTTCTAACTTTGCGCAACCACTTTGGTTTCCGCAGCCACGTTTGTAAAAGCTTTAGTGACAGTTGTGGATCCCTAAAAAAAGGGAATACAAAAGTACTGCATGTTAGCCCTTTTCAATAGTAAATCCGCAACATAAACAAGGTGAAAATAGAAAACCTACCTTTTAGCTCTTGTTCTTGATCTAATAAAACGCGGTTCTTGAATGAAACTCCTTCATTAGCAAACATTTTATTGGGAACAAGCGTTTTGGTGGGATGAATTCACGGGAACCTCTTGCGCCTTGTTTTACGAGTACAACAACATTACTTGGATGTTGTGTATTTTCAGCGGTTCACCAAGATGACGCTCAGCACCGTGTCTAGTCTTTTTATGCTGGTCATCACCTTTGGACACGGGACAAATGTATCCAACGCCGCATCAGGTAGGGCGCGCCAGCAGTGCATTTTGGGCTGAACGATGTTCCCTTTGAAGTTTTTCAAATATGTAGGTCTTGACCCCACCCTTTGTAAGATTAAAAAAAACTACAAAACTTTCTAGAACCGCACCACGCTATTGATTGATTGCGAGGTTTAACTCGCCGACACTACGTATACGACGGCCCGCGCCTTAGTAAAAGGCTCAAGCTGAATTTTGACCACCTGGGGATCTTTAACGTGCGCCGAAATCAGGGAAACACGGGTGGCATATTCGCTTTTTGCCTCTATAAGAAAAGGGGCCAATTGCACCACTTCAAACGGGATATAATCAATATATATATTCCAATGGTAAGTTACATTTAGCTTGTGGCTGAACTTACGGAGAACAAGTATTCCCTTGTCGTTTAAATTTCATTGTTTAACCACCAGCAGCGGAGGATGTAGCCAAGGGCATATTTCTACATCTAGCTAAATTACTGGCCCCTGAGTAGTGGCCTCGCTTTGTTTAGTACCTTGCTCCATAACCAAAGATCAAAACGTTCCATAAAATTCGCTACCCATGCACTTTAATCCCCTGTTTAATTTATGCTGTTCGTTGTTCCTCTTTGGGATTTTTCTGGGACCGTGAAGCCCGAAAGCAGTCAGAAAAAAAGAGATGCCTCTTTTCGCATTTTAGGTGTTACGAAATAAAAACTTGGTGAATAACATGGTGCTTTTTTTGGCTCGTCTCTAACGAGAAGTGGTGTGATATACGATTAGATTTAACTAATTTTTACACTCATTTCTGAAGTTCTATTTAAATATTTTATCATCATTTCAGGGGCGGAAACCTTTTCGCTGTATTTCTGGAAGCTTAAAAAGAACCCATTTTGCCATCAAAGTCAACCCCTGGCTGATGAAAAAAAATAACACTGGAGTTCAATACGAGCAGTTGGGTCGCGCAAATCACAAAGTTATGTTTGAGCGTACAGTAGAAAATTAATAAACAGAAATAAGTAAACCAAGACAGACTTGCCAAGGAGAAACGCTTTGCACCTGGTCGGTATGGTGTCGAGGCAATTTTAAAAGGACATTGACCTTTTTAAACCGAGCCGGAATATGCGGAGGAGTATTTGAACAGAAGGAGTATCACAATCAAACCAAAACTTGTTGGGCAAGCAAAGCGACATAGCAGTGGTTTTGTCACTGGCAGTTTTCGGTTTGTTCGCGCATTCCGCGCGCTTGGAGCGTCTGTTTCCACGTTGTTTCACAACGCCAACCACATTAAAATGTTGCTAGAAGGCTGCTCGCCTAAATGAACGCAACCTATGGAGACACTATTTGAACTCATAACTTATCCCAAACCCAGGCTAAATCTTAATGAAACCTAACTTAAGCCAAATATTATAGGCGAAAGGTATTTTTTCCCATGTTTCAATTGTATTTCCCTAAATACAAACCAGTCTGGTGCTACGTAACGACATGGAAAAAGTTTTTCCCCTCGCGCTACTCCAACAAATTGGAAGTTGTGTTTAGGTAAGCCTACGCCTTACAGCCTTTGTTCGTCGTTGTTCGACATTTTCTCTCGAAGTGAGGATCCGATGGCCGCGCATTAACGACTGCGAAAAAGTGGCGTTGCCGAGAGGATACTGGCTTTTCCGCGCAGAAAATCCAGTATGCTGCCGGCAAGGCCATTTTTGTGCGGCCGGTACACTATCGGTAGCACTACTATAAATAAGCCGGCGAATCTGAAACAAGCTAACATAATGTCACTTTTCCCTACTTTATCAATCGCAGTGCCAACTGTATTTCACACTCAAAATAAGAAAGCCAATTATTAACGTTTTGTGTATTTCGAAAGAAGCATCCTGTTTTTGGGGCGAAGCACCTTAAGGCCGAGGCTGTGTCCGGCGTCCGTCAGGTGTCCGTGCTCATGGCACAGCACCGCGTCAATCGAAACATCTGTAGACAAATGGCTCACAAAATGTTAACAGGAAGAAAATAAACGGTCCACAAAAGGTTAGAGAGAGAGAGAGAGAGAGAGAGAGAGACGCACAGCACCGTGTAAATCGAAACTTCTGTGAAGAAAATGTTCACAAAAGGGTAAACAAAATAAAAGTTTCACGAAAGGTTAGAGAGAGAGAGGGAGAGAGAGAAAATGAGAGAGAGAGAAAGAGAGAGAGAGTGCTCCTGGAGAGCAGTGCAGCGCATGCGCGAAGGGCATTAAATTGGATTGGATTGAATTGAATTTTGATTTGGTTTGGATTGTATTGAATTGAAATGGATTGGATTGTATTGGAATAAATTCAATTGCATTGGATTAGACTCGAAATCGCTTTAGCAGCAGTAAGAACTCTCACCCGTGATTTACGGTAAGAACGATCCCCAGTGCTTCGCCCACTCGTAATTAGTCACTTCGTGCAGGTTCGTGAATTTTTTTACCATATCGAACAGGCAGCGCTAAAGCGACGAGTCAAGAGAAGAAAGAACGACGACACAGCGCTCTACTCTCAGCTGAATTTTATGAGAAAAAACATACATGTATATACTCCACTCTGAAGAGCCACGTGGGTCTTCAGAGGGGAGTATATATATATATATATATATATATATATATATATATATATATATATATATATATATATATATATATATATATATATATATATATATATATATATATATATATATATATATATATATATATATATATATATATATATAAGAGAAGAAAAACTTCGAACAAGGTAAAAGCACGATTGTGGCCTACGTTTCAGCAAAGAGAACTTGCTTTCCTCAGGATATATATATATATATATATATATATACGCTACATAAGTAAACAAACAAGGTTTACTTACGTAGCGGCAATGGGACTTGCCTTCATCAGAGTAAAGTTACATGATTTTGCTATCGCAAACATTTGGAACACATTTCTTATATAGGTTTGCAGAAAACTGAGAAGGAGCGGAAAATGTTTCGGAAATGGAGAGTGTTTCGGAAAACTTTAACTGTGACTCCGCTAATCTCGTATATCTTCTAGAGTGCACTGTTTGTAGGCAACAATATATCGGCCAAACTGAAACGCCCTTCCGAATACGGTTCAATAATCACCGCTCTCATGCAAAAAGCTGCCCTTATTTGCCCCTGTCAAGACATGTGAACAGTCCCGGGCATGCATTTGAACATGTTAAAGCAACGATTTTAGAATCCACCTTCAAAACGCACCACGACCGCGAGGTTCGGGAATCTTATCTCATTTATAAGTTTGGGTCAGCCACACTTGGAATTATTGAAAGTTACGGAAAACTAACCTGCTTATCCCTCGATTAAAATTAGCGGCTTCATAATTTTTATAACTATGTTCATTATTCCTACCCTCAAGTTTCCCATCAGAATTCGCAGAAACTCTCCTAATACAGCAGCTTTATTAGCCTCTTGCGGCTCAACAATGCCATTTGTCCTGGGGAAGGAGGCCTCGTTCCCACCACCACTTAAGAATGTTTACCTCTTTGTGATATATTCATGTTTAACCTTTTGTGACCCTACCTATTTCCTGTTCAGTTGCTAGCTTCTGTGAAATGCTCTTTTGTGCCCCCTATCTATTCTCTTCATCCGCGGGGGGCACACCCATCTTCGCTTACGCCTCAACCAGTCTCCCCAGCCACCGAATACCTTACTGTATACTCTTCCCTTTCTTTTCAAACCGCGGTTGCCCAGTTTCCCCCATTGTCTGAACTTGCAGCCCGCGCGGCATACGTTGACCCGTCATGGTGCAACCTTGAACGATGCATTGTTAACACGACCCCTTTTTCTCTCTCTCGCTCTCCCCCCCCCCCTTTTTTTTTGTAACATATGCGTAGCCCGACTGTATGCACACTCTCCATTTCCGAAACATTTTCCGCTCCTTCTCAGTTTTCTGCAAACCTATATAAGAAATGTGTTCGAAATGTTTGCGATAGCAAAATTATGTAACTTTACTCTGATGAAGGCAAGTCCCATTGCCGCTACGTAAGTAAACCTTGTTTGTATTGTTCTTGCTGTGTATCCGACTCTTTACTTATACTATTTCTGCGCGCTTTGTGAGTTTATCTTTCTCTAGATTTATATATATATATATATATATATATATGTGTGTGTGTGTGTGTGTGTGTGTGTGTGTGTGTGTGTGTGTGTGTGTGTGTGTGTGTGTGTGTGTGTACGTGTGTGTATTTTTTCGAACAAATTCTGTTGGGAATTCAGCGCTGTGTCGTCGTTCATTCTTCTTTCGTGCCGTCCCTTTTGCGCTACCTGTTCGATATGGTCCCTTTGAACCATCTAGCCCAAATTGCCATCTTGGTTTTTGCGCAGTAGAGGTTCCTCTGACACTGCGACGCTCGCTCTGCGATGTTTGTTGTGCATCGCGTATTGCACAACATAAAAGTAACTCCTGCCTAATGAACCTTATTTCACCGGCTCCTTAGGTTACGTTTAATGACGCGTGTAGAACCTGCACTTATTACTTGCGAAACCAGACGTCGTGATCCCTGCGCACTTTTTCAAATGTGCTAATAGGGCAAAAGATGAGGCAAAATGCGGATAACGGTGCGGCAAAGGGAACAAAAATTGCAAGAAAAGAAACAAAATAAGAGCTTTGGAATACTGGAAATGGACGGCGAAATCGAATCCCCTTAGGCTTACAAAGCAATAATGGACACCTAGTTACATAACACCACAACAGTGGTTTCGTAATAGGAATGAGGATACTTTACAAAGGTGGAAAACGCACAACAATTATGTCATCAGCGGCGAGAAATAACGCCACTGCCCTGCGAACATTCAAAGTTATCTGTGGTGAAGTTATACGTTTTCGCTTCATTGGTGTCTACTCAAATTAAGAATGTATGATTCATAAATCGGTGCGCAATGCCATCACGTAGGAAAGATGGCTCTTTCAAAGGCTTCTTTTTTACCCGAGTATTTAAAAACCAAAAATATTGTTTTTAAGTACCATAGTCTCGCGAGTCATTGACCCCTTTCCACTTTAGCCGCGTCATCGATTATGTCATAACCGCCGAATAATCACTCACTACAGGTTAACGTATGCCACGGTTATCCCAATTGGAAAAAATATAGCTTGCCTAAAATACATTGGCTTGTGTTGTTACCTTAAAAACTGGCTCACCCAGTTGGCTTCAGTGCCTCCCCTTCCAGTGGCGCTATCTGTTTTCTCCCTTTTTTGTTTGTCCTTTTTAGCTTCGAAGAGCTTGGAAGGGCTCGTCGATTTTATGAGGCAGTGCCTGGGATTCTGGTGTCACTCTGCAAGTGCCCTGTCTGTTAATATGTTTTAAGCGAAGCTTATATTGTTTGTGTGTTTTGTAATCTCCAAATCTCCGAAAAACTCACGAGGCTCCCCGTGTTTCTAAAGAATGAGGCGTTCTTCAGCACGATGCGTATAAATACAAACGTCCCGATGTTTGTGGGGTCACTAAACGGTCAACATGAATGGCGCAACACTGTTAATAACATTCATGTGGCCCTCAGCATTACAGGTGTAATTACAAACTTATGCATCTTGATTAGATTACTTATCAATAGGCCCCTTTTCCAAAACCAGGAATCTCCGGAAAATAAAAATTTCAGAAATGTTTGCCGTTGCTCCACCCGCGTCTACTACGTCTACGTTCCCATGGCCTATTTTCAAGGCCGTTCTATGCGCTTGAATGTCTAGTTTTCTGCGGCTCCTTCGGGCGGCATTCCAATGGTTAAGACAAGTTGTCGTTCTTTATTTGGAATTTATCTTCTTCACTGTGTGGCAGACGCTACGTAAACACGGACTCGAGCTGCACAGGTCCTCTACTTTCACAGAGCGAAATGCCTTTTAAATGTTATTGTTTTGAAACTTCCATGGACCTGTTACAGCGAGGCGGTTCTTGGTCCGGGCTTTAATGGTACTATTTGCCGTAACGCGGGCGCAGATGTGAAGAGGGCATAGCGGAGCGAAAAGGAAAACAAGGGCCAAGTTATTACAACTCTTGAATAACATTTTTATATAGCCAAGGCATTTCTGAACTACCAAATGTGGTGGCAAAGTTTAAACTTGTGAACATCGTCAAGAAAAAAATATTGAGCACATTTGAGGCAAGATACGAGTAAGGGATGTCTGGATTGGTCTTTTATTTGAAAGTAGATATCGGCTTGAATTTTGTGGAAGCAAATGAAAAAAAAAATACGCCTTTGGACCGTAATACAAAAAGTTCTCGCTGATTTCCCTCGTGGCAAGGAATACAATTAAGGTAAACTTAAGAAAATGTTCTAGAAGATGGTGCAAGCGTTGAACACGGCAAATTGCAACCGCCGCGAACGGTAGTCAATCTGCGGGAATTGAGAAGTTTTATGAAGTTTAGACTTGCGATTAGGAAACGCCAGACAGCTCTGCAGTCGTCATGAGCATTCGTGAGGTTAGGTCAGTAAAACTGGGCTAATGTGTTTATTTGTTTCCATTCGGTGTTTGCTTTTGAGGCCAGTCTAATCGTACTCACGGCATAGAATTCGCTGCTCTGAAAGTGAGCAACGCAAAATGTGGATTGATCAGACAGTAACACATTCATTAAAACGGTCCCTGCAACACTTTCGATAAACGCTTTCACTCTTTCCTTTGCGTATGGAAGCACGGCGAAAGCTACACTAACCGCCAGCACGGAGCTTCCGAGCGTGATTTGTTCATTGCAACAGATACGCCTTCTGTTTCTGCTTTGGTTTTGTAGCTTCATTTTTAAAGTTCCTATCGAAAAGCGTTCATCGCTGAAACTGAAGGAAAACCGGCCAACAGCCGCCACTTGGCCTGAGTAACGGGATTCGAGCCATCGAAGAACGTGAAGACCGGGAAAGAGAGAAACATTTTTGAGGGTGTTTCCAAGTTATCTGATGGACATAGAGCGGCAATATTTGGCTGAGGAACTTCGCGACCACCTCATCTAAGTACTAGCTGTGTTGGGTCACTATGCGCCGCAGGAATTTATGTGATTAAATACTGGTCATCCTAAATTTAACTGCGGACGCAGACAATGAGGAGAAACAAAGGCCAAGCGCTGACGAATTCAGCGCTTGTGCTTTGTTTTAGGCTGAGCAGTGTTTAATCAATTATGATCCAACTAGCTCAGATTCTGCCTATAGGAGTTTAAGATTTTCAAAAAGGTGAAGTAAGTGTTGCAGGGTCCCTGTAAAGTTTTTCGAGCCGGATAGGACGCAGAGAGTTGAAGTTGAGTATACCTGTTGTCAAGCGCTCTTCACGTGAACGAAAAAAATATTGTGTTCTAGATTAAAAAAAAAAATGTTGGGTTCTCCATGCATGGTCACGTGCACATCTTCTATGCATTTAGGGTGTGGCGTATGCGGGCGATAAGCATTCATACATCGGTGCACACAATTGTTCTGATTGCCTTTACGTTTCGCACGCAGGACCTTCGTGTGGCTAAATATATTCCCGCTAGAGCTAACAGAAGTTATTCGGCTTCATTTTGTCCCATATTGCAGACACCTGTGGCTTTTCAGGGCTGGACTACGATCTCATGGTAAACGATGTACTGAGCCATTTTCCCGTGACGTACGCCGAACACGAGGCCGCGGAGGACCCCGTCATTAGTGGGGTGTTCTCGAGGACAATCGTCTACACCGGTCTGGAAAAGCTTCGACCGCGCGGGGCCGTTGTGAGTTACTGCCGTAATGGTTCGAGGTTGGTGCAAGTGGACCTGGCGACTGGGGATGGCGAAGAAATAAAGGCGCAGGTTGCATGGAAGATATGCGCTGGATTGAACGGCACCTTGGGATCGACAGCAGGAGCAAGAGCCACCGTGATATTTGAGGTAGTGACGAGTTTTTTCTTACAGTTTACCTGGTGAAACGGCACCAAAAGTCATTTGTTCTCATAATCCAGGGAACTCTTTCCTTACGTTTCGACAAGAATAGAGTATAAAAGCTAGGCATCTAGAATGGCGTTTGCTAACTTCCACAGGTTTTGCAAAAATTGCGCACGTTTTATTATTCCAAACAAAACTCAATTTTTTTTTCGGGTACGAATATAAGAAACGCGTTGAGGAACACAGCACGGCGTTGAAAAATTCCAGGTTTTCATACTTCAACCTCATATTTTTCTTTAGCTGAAACCTATTGAATGGACGAACGTGACATTTACAAAGGTCTCAGATGGGAAGCAGGGCGTAGTGTTTGCATGCGTAGTGTTCACTTTTTAACTGCAGTTCGATGCTTGTGTCACATATTTAGCGGGAGAGCGCTAGGTGCAGTACTTCGTAACTTCGCGCCTGAAAGTGCTGAGCCTTTTATTCACTGTTTTACAGCGCAAACATACCGCACGAGCCAGAGGAGCGTTTCTACGAAAGGCCCGCCAGAGACGTTTCGAAAAGCGTGGCATAGATGAGAAGGATACGTGTTCCAAGCATGTGGTCTGCATATAGAGCCTAGCCTAGAAGAGGGAAGTTTTGATTAACAAGACGAAGGCTTGAAGTGCATCTTCCAGAAAAGAAACTAGTGGGCATGGCCGCCAGAGTTGACTAAAAAAATTAAACCCATCCCAACTAAGTGCAAAATCTGCCCAACCAGCGAAGCTGCGCTTCTCTTTGGTCCTATCGAACGTCAACGGGCGCTCGTCCGAGTATGGCAGCGCCGTTGCGGCGTAAATTCTTCGGTTTGCAGAACGGAACTGGCAGCTAAGCGCCAGCGGTAGGAAGCTCTATCACATCTGCCTCTCCTAGCGGAATGGAGAGGAATCAGTTCCCGCTAGACCACTGCGCTCTCTGTCGGTGGATCTGAAAACCGGTTTCTGTGATTTCCGGAGGTTACCCCCCCCCCCCCCTCCCCCGAGCCCTCTGGAGTCTGATGATGACTCTGGGAACCGGTTTCTGCGAGGCCGCCGGCGGGCAGGCAGCCTGCTCCTACTTCTGAGTTAGGCATGGAGTTACAGCAGACTTACCAAAAGGCTGAACCAACATTCGCTCCGCGGTTGAAGGCAAGGGGTATAGCAAGAAATGTACTCCAAGCGCGGCATCAGCCCATGGGCTTCGACACGCAAGCTAGCATCACATTGTTAACCGTACTAGTCTTCGTTAAGAAACACCACGAACCTTTTAAATTGCTATGCTTAACGTATTTAAAAATTCTAAGTGCTATGAATCACTGTGAGTTTGTAGGGAAGCCTTGAAAAGACACTATTGTGGGCCCTTATAGTTGCCCTTGATTAGCTGTACAACCCAGATGATGTTTGTTTTTTAGGGTAAGCATCCTTTATAATTATTTTTGTTAAAATTTAGTCAGCTCGCCAATATTCCAGCTGGCGCCAATGTAAGGGTTTCTTTCCAGCAGTTATGCGTAATCTGCATTGTCGACGGGGTGTGATCTTATCCGCCGACTACAGCAGGACCCTTGTGTTAACTCAATGACTCCGCTATCCGTGTTGTTTCAAGTACTTAAATTAAGCTTCAGACTAGCGCAGATATAGTAATACATGCTTTCAAAGAGCATTTGTCTGTCCAGCCAGAGCCATTTCTACTCTACGCATGGGAAAGTGATATTTTAAAGTTAAAATGTTCTTATATCCCAAAATGTCAAAATTATGTACATGGCAATGCTGCCCTTACTGATACCCAATTATGAACGCGCATATCTGAAGTTACGAGGAATTTACTTAATGCGTGTGAATGGTCTGAAGGAATGTATTAGCCAGTGCCAGCCGTGGCTTCCACTCTTGAGTTAAATTTAGAAACTGAAGATATGTTATGCAACAGTAATTATCACCGAGTGGCGCTATATGTCCGTGATGTATTTTATTAGCGGAATTACTTACTTTGCTTTCACGTCTCTTTTATGGTGCTTTTGCTATTAACTGTGAGAAAATCAGATTTTTGTATTCAGGATACTCTTTAAATCGGAATAAACGTACAATATCGTCAGAAGACTCAAACGTGAACCTGACCACACAGGTGGCTTCCAGGACAAATAGTACCATTTCAATCGGTAAACGTAGCGCAGCAGTGAAGCTGTATAAAGTACAAATGTCACACATGGCTGGAGAATGCCCGTGAAAGGAGTTTCCTATCATTTTGTAAGGTAGGGACATTGGCTTTGTGGTTACTTAACAAACTTGGAAGTACTAGAGCTTTGTCCTGTCCGACAAACAGGCGGCTGTTTGTTTTTCCTCTGTAGAAGGCATGGAATGGCCGAAAATAGAATTCTTTAGCGTTTACAACTTCCTTTACGGTTTACAAATAAAAATTAATTTTTTAGCGTTTACAAAATTAAGCTGAGCGTAATGACACAAGCGTCCTTGTAGGTAAATGCCACGCTCTTCGTTGTGAGCTAAATTGTATAAAAGCAGTGCTAGAGCAGTTTTCTAGAACCATATTCTTCCAGTTGACGTCAATGTTTTGGTAGCATAAAGAAGTTCTGAAACATTCCCGATTTAACTGCGCAGTAATGAAGCATGACAAATAAATAAAAGTTGGAGTAATGACCGCATCATCTGTGCAATTACGTGTCATAAATTCTATTGTGAAGTTCAATAAAACAACACACATAGCCGTTTTGTGCCGATCATTCGCGATGACGTCGGCTTTACCGCAATGCATTTTTATAGTGCAGGAGAAAATGCTCGCTACCCTAGCCATTCAGCGCTTCGCCTAAAAATGCACTCATACCTTTCTTCCGTCATTTTTTCGCAGGTCGTCAACCCTAGCAGCATCTACTCGCGAGCGAAAGGGCCAACGCTCACTCATCACAGCGGCCCGATTCCGGTGTTCATTGATCCGGTGTCCATGTTCCTCGACGGTGCGGGAGAGACCGCAGGCCAGTTTGTTAACATTGCGGGAAAATTGTTCCCCCAACTGGCAAGAGAGTTTTGGCTGTACGTGATGACCACAAAAGTCAGCAGTATTCTTCAAGTTGTCTCTCTTGCTTAGACTCTAGCAGAATGAAGAAGGTTTTTGCAGGTTCAAATAATTCCTCATTAGATGTACTTAACACACATATGGGATTATCGTATTCCGTTGGTACTGAGTTGGAAGCCTCGGATAACGCGTCCTGTTTTTGCGAACATGGGTCCGTCGGGTTATGATAATCCCGGTCCGAAATAAAGAATGTCTATGATGCACCATCTATTGTCTGATTTACATAATAATTGGGAAAACAATTATGTAGATAACCAGGTAACAGTGGCGAAAAAAACGTGCTGGAGAGGCTGTTCGCTCATTCTGGGGGAATAGGGGAATGATAACATGCACGGAGCAGTGGCGGCGAAGACATATGACACGGTCATGTTGGCAGGGCAGCTTAACATGTGAAAAAGACGTGGGCATTTAGGATACAGGAACTCCGACTTGATGCGCCGATAGATACACGGTGGTGGCAGATGGAATGTACTGCGCTGGAGTGTGCAGTGTAAGAACTGAGCAAATTCCTTCACAACGGGATAGTGTATGTCCTTCCTACACCCCGTTCGGGGCATAATCGGGGATATATTTAGGTTGGTGGAATGTTTGTGCCCTAAGCGCATTTTATAACACACGCACCTATTCAGCTTTGTCGCTAACGTTTTTTTTGAGTGCGTAAGGTCAGAAGCCCTGTATGCTGCAAGCTGTGAGGTCCCTGTTTATTTAGCAGCGCCCCCTTTTCGCAAACGATTCTCTTCAAATCTCGCTTTCACACAAGTATCTACCGACCATCTTTACTTGAACGCAAATGAATCAAAACGAGGGTTGGAGCCGTGACTGCTCTCTTGTAAAGGAACAAAACTAGTGTCATTAATATATT